>NC_091092.1:66861438-67486438 GCF_032405125.1 Capricornis sumatraensis | reverse complement strand
CTGTTTTAATAGCTTACAGCAGATATCTGGAGTGGACTGAGTGAGAAACCTATCTTTTAAGATCATTCTTCCCTCTTCACTTTCAGGCTCAATCTCAGTGAATCTGTGAAGGGCTTCCCTCATTCTGTCTAGGAATTTACCAGGAGTTTCCTTCTCCTCCTGTTCTATGTTTGCCAATTTGGCATAGTTTAAAGTCTTAGCACGTGCTTGCCTGAGTCCTTCAAGAATACATCTGACAAAATGAGTCTGATCCTATCTTCCTTTAGCCGTGTTATAGTCTCAGTCTGGTTCTATAGTTGGGACCACCTGATTCCCAGTGGGGAGGGCAGCTATCTCATCTTTCTTCTTCCCTACTGATTCATTAACAAGCCATTCATCTCCATAAGCAACTGTTTTCCCCAAACTTGAGTTTTTGAGTTGGAAGTCAGTGTTTGTCCCAAGATATACATCTCTCTAAGTAAGGTTGTAAAGCAGAGTAACACCTTTAAAAGCTCTAATATGTTTTTCTGGGTCCTGTAAATAGTCCTCCAGATCCTCCTTGATTCTTTGTATTTCTTGATAAGAAAAGGGCTTATTAACTCTCATAGACTGATTATTTCTCCTGGTGGGTGCTTCATGAAGAGGCAACAGCTTGTGTGGCTATTCCTCAGCCTCTCTGGCTGCTCTGCCCATATGATTCCAGGGATAAATTGGGGAAACCTGCTTTTCTTTAACTCTTTGTCTCCTGTCCTCCATCTCAGCCTGTATTTCACCCTTAGTTTTTGCTTTCTGAGATTCTCTTACTTTGATTGTCTGAGTTTCTATTGAAACCAGAGTAGTCTGAGGTTGTACTGGGACAGGGGTTGTTTGGACCTCTACTTGGGGAGTTTGAATCTCAGTTTGGGTTTTACTGAGACCAAGGCAACCCTTTCTGGATGGGGGAATGGGGGCTTCTCTGACTTTCAATTTGCTCACTTTGGAGCCCCAGGTATGGGGGCAAAGTAGGAGGACAGGAGGGAGCTGAAGGTTTTATACCCAAATCTATACCCTTAGGGAATAAGTCTGGCATGTCTCACAGAGAGAAAAAGGGCAACACATAGACTACTTCTACCCATTTCCCTTGTTTTGTACAGAACCAGTCTAATTGTAAAAGAGTATTATAATTTAGAGACCCTCCAACTGGCCACCATTTGCCATCCTCCAATGGATATTGTGGCCATGCAGTATCATATAGGAGGGTCAGGTGTATCTTCTTTAAGCTCTGGGGATCAAATCTATCCCAGTTTTTCAGGATACAGTTCAAAGGAGTGAGGATGGAATTGTTAGAAAAAAAAAGTGTAAGAGAGAAAAAAAGTGACCAACATCATCTTTCTATCAGAGGTGTCTCTCCCTGCTCTAGATGGGGGTGTAGACAGACTTTACACCAAAGCTTTCCTTCCCTGGTCAGACTTAGTCTGTCCCTTATCAATGCAGGTACCATACTCGTCCTTCCTGGTTCTGCCACTGAGGCAGGATAGAGATGCACCAAGGGTAGACCTGATAGCATCCCAGACTGATGTCTAGTTCCCCACCATTAAAACCTTGGTTGCCTCTGATGCCACCCGGGGTGCAATCAGAGTTACCTTCCAGAATGGCTCCCAAGCTAAGACCGCTGGGGGAAACATTCATCACCTGAGTACCTGTGCATGACCCTGAGTATATTCCTGACCACAATAAGACTGGTACGAACATAAAACCGAGATGTTTCTTCCAGGCATCACCACACCAGTATAAACAATAGCAGAAGAGATGGTGAAGGGCTGGCCAGTGAGAAAAAAGTGATTTTTGTCCTCGAGTTATTAGGGCCAGTCCTTCCATTTCATTCCCACAGATTCCACAGAAAGAATATCTAAGCAGTTGGGACAAAAGCCACTGCAAAGCCTCCTCTGGTCCACTAAGAGCTAGTATTACCAAAGGAAGAAGCCCATTGCACTTCCAGTCTGAGTAACCTTTAACCTCAGAGATGCTCTTGGAATTAGAACTCCATCTAGCTTCCAAACTTTCAAGTCCTAGTGAGGCTATGTGCTTCCTGACTACCAATCCAAGTTTAGGACCTAGTCACAGAACACAGTAACAGCATAGATTCCCAAGTCCCTTGAAAGTCTATGATCTGATAGATTATGTTAGTAGTTCTGATTCCCAGGAAGTTATGAAATGGTCAAAGAGACCAGAAAGTTTGACCAAGAAAGGAGAGTGGGGTCCACATGCTTTGCCCATTTCTGGTTGGTCCCTGAAAGACACTTTGGATGCCTCTTGGCATTGGCAGGTCGATATAATCCCCTGACAGGTTTCTGCCATAAGCTATATGAGGTCACCATGGAAGTGCAGAGCAGGGCTCCACACTTTCTTTGCACAGGGTTTGTCATTCATTCACACAAGTACACTGTAGAGTTAGTAAAGTACAGCAGGAAACGTGTTTGCTAGGAGAACAAAGAACTAGAGCTCCAAGCATCCTTACCTTGTCATGAAGAATCCCAGATGAGCCCCCAAGATGAAAGGTTGTTGCTGAACCATGACAGACTCAGGGATTCTTGGCCTCTGGAGGAGAATAATTCAATCTGGGGCCAGAGACAAGGCTTGATCGTTCAGAGCTTTTGTGTAATAAAGTTTTATTAAAGTATAAAAGAGATAGAGAAAGCTTCTGACATAGACATCAGAAGCGGGCAGAGTGTTCCCCTGCTAGTCTTTAGCTGGATGCTATATAGCTACTAGCAGTCTGCTAATTAAAGAAAGGAAATGTCTCGAAACTCAGAGAATGGCACTAGGCAAGTCACCCTGGGCCATAAAATGATTGACGTGAATCTTGAAGAAAGGCAGATTTCCATATAAATATATAGTTTCATTAACATGGGTTATGAGAACAATGTATGGGTATAACATACTGGTTTGTCAAGTCGATTCTGAGCCTTTAGGTGGAACTGACTTGAAGATAGAGTCTAGAGTAAATGCAGAGTACATTAACATAGCTTAAGACAAACATTTCATAAGAAAGATGCATTGGTTAGCTCACTGGTTTGAGAAAAGTTAAGTTCAAGTGGAACTAGGTGTCATTATGGCAACAGAATTTTAAGAGAAACCTCTTTTTAAATTTGTATGGAGAAGGGGAAAAAATATAACACTAGTTTGTTTCCTCCTGCCACTTGAGAGAGAGAAAAAATATCTGCCACTTGCAGCCTATTTCCTCCGTTTGGAGACCCCTGGCCTTCCTACCTGTTACCCTCTCAGTTCTTACTCCTTCATAGGTGATAGTGGACCTGACCTAATTTTTTAAAGGAGGAAATAAGGAATGCAATTCTCATATCTCCATAGCTCAGGGTATCAATTTGCATTTCTTCATGGTAGCAAATAGACAATGAACATTATCCAACATTGCAGGAATTGCACTTATTTCAAGTACCCCCCAAGGATTTAAATTTAGAATTATTCCTATCCTAGTATTCAACCTTAATTGCATAGATTAGGAAAGTGAGTTTTATAGATTTTTGATGACTAGGTTCTGAAGAAATGGGGCTATAGGCCACGTTTTCGGATTCCCAAGACAGGATTTGTTCCTCTGTAATAACTTCTAGTATCTCTGATTATAGATGAGTGATTTACTTGCTCAGGGTTCTACAGTCAGCAAATTATAAACTCACAGTGGTATTGCTCTTTGCATAAATAACTATTTACCAACTTTTATTAGAATTTTCAATCACTTTTCCACAAATCAGGAATATATCAAATATTTTAAAGCAAAGTGTGTGGTTTTAAACCTTAGAGCCCCTTTCCCTTTCCAACACTTATAAATGTCATGATTGCCTTATTTAACTACTAATGTTTAGTAACATTTATATTCCTATTCCTGACACTGATTAGTCTGTGTATATTTCCAAATCCAGAAAGGATCTAGCTATACTATCTTTAAGCAGTACATTAAACTTGTACTAAAACATTTAGAAAGTGGTATAATTCCTTGGTTTAGTAAGAACTCCTCAGGGTTAGTGGTTTTATTTCAGAAGGGTGAAGAAAATATGAAACTCTCAGGATATAGTTTAGTTGTAACCATACGGAATTTGAGAAGTTGTTCTATTTGTGGGATTTAAATATTTTTGAAAATGACTATAAAAGCCAAGTTTCTAATAAATTATTATATTATATTGTTATATTGTTACATTTTTTCTCTCTCTCAAGTGGCAGGAGGAAACAAACTAGTGTTATATTTTTTTCCCCTGTTCTATACAAATTTAAAAAGAGGTTTCTCATAAAATTCTGTTGCCATAATGACACCTGGTTCCACCTGAACTTAACTTTTCTCAAACCAGTAAGGTAACTCATGTTATATTGTTATATACTCATGTTATATTATGATATATGTGATGAGTGATACATATATATATACACACAGTGGAACCAAGCCAAATGAGTTAATTTTTTGTTTTGTTTTTAGTTTTCATTAGAGTGTAATTAATTTAAAATCTTGAGTTAGTTTCAGACATACAAAAGTGAATTAGTTATACATATATATGTATATATTCTTTTTAAATCATTTAGAATGTTTTCCCATATAGGCTGTTACAGAGTAATGAGCAGAGTACACTGTGCTATACAGTAGGTCCTTATCAGTTATGTAATTTATATATAGTAATGTATATATGTCAGTTCCAATCTCCTAATTTATCTCTCCTCTCACCCCCCGCCCCCCTGCTTTGCCCCCTGGTAAACATAAATATGTTTTCTACATCTGTAACTCTACTTCTATTTTGTAGATAAAATCATTTGTACTCTTTTTTTAGATTCCACATGTAAATGATATCATATGATATTGACTTTCTCTGACTTCACTCAGTATGACAATCTCTAGGTCCGTGTATGTTTATGCAAATGATGTCATTTAATTTTTAATGGCTGAGTAATATTCCATTGTATCTTTTTACCACATCCTAATACATTCATCTGTCGATGGACATTTAGGTTACTTCCATGTCCTGGTTGTTGTAAATATTGCTGTTGTGAACATTGAAATGCATGTGTCTTTTCAAATTATGGTTTTCCCTGCATATATGCTATGTCATATGATAGCTCTTTTTTAAACTTTTGTAAAGAAACCTCCATACTCTTCTCCATAGTGGCTGTACCAGTTTACATTCTCACCAACAGTGTAGGAGGTTTCCCATTTCTCCACAGCCTTTCCAGCATTTGTTGTTTGTAGATTTTTTGATGATGGCCATTCTGCACAGTGTGAGGTGATATCTCACTGCAGTTTTGATTTGCATTTCTCTCGTAATTAGTGATGTTTAGCATCTTGTCATGTCCTTTTTAGCCATCTTTATGTTGTCATAATGTTACCATACAAATTGTAAATTTTTTTTCTAATTCTGTGAAAAGTGCCATTGGTAATTCGATAGGAATTGCACTGAACTTGTAGAGTGCTTTGGGTAGTATAGTCATCTTGACAGTATTGATTCTTCAACCTGAGAACACAGTATATCCCTCCATCTGTCAGTATAGTCTTTGATTTCTTTCACCAGTATCTTATAGTTTTCTGCATATAGGTCATCTTTTTACCTGTGTGCAGAAAGATGCGAATGAGAAATTAAGGAAACAATTTTATTTGCAATCACATCAAAAAGCGTGAAATACCTAGGAATAAGCCTATTTTATTCTTTTTGATGTAATGGTAATTGGAATTGTTTCCTTAATTTCTTTTTCTGGTCTTTCATTGCTTGTGTATAAGAATGCAAGAGATTCCTGGGTATTAATTTTGTTACCTGCAACTTTACCAAATTCATTGATGAGCTCTAGTAGTTTTCTGGTAGCATCCTTAGAATTTTCTATGTATAGTATCATGTCATTTGCAAAGTTTGTCACTTTTGCTTCTTTTCCAATTTGGATTTCTTTTAATTCCTTTTTTTCTCCGATTGCTATGGAAAGGACTTCTAAAACTATGTAGAATATTAGTGGTGCAAATGTCTTGTCTTATTCCTGATCATAGAGGAAATGCTTTCAGTTTTTCACCATTGAGAAAGATGTTTGCTGTGGCCTATGATATGTTGATTTACGTTCTCTCTATGTCCACTTCATGGAGAGCTTTTATCATAAATGGGTGTTCAATTTTGTGAAAAACCTTTTCTGCATATATTGAAATGATCATATGGATTTTGTTCTTCAATTTGTTGGTGTGGTGTATCACTTTGATTTACACATACTGAAAAATCCTTGCATTGCAAATCCCACTTAATCATGGTGGGTGATCCTTTGAATATGTTGTTGGATTCAGTTTGCTGGTATACTGTTGGGGATTTTTGCATCTATGTTCATCAGTGATACTAGCCTTTAATTTTCTTTTTTGTGGTATCTTTGTCTGGTTTTGGTATCAGGGTCATGATAGCCTTGTAGAATAAACTTGGGCATGTTCCTTCCTCTTTAGTTTTTGAAAAGAGTCTGAGAAAGATGGTTATTGGCTCTTCTCTAAATGTTTGATAGAATTTTCCTGTGAAGACATCTGGTCCTGGAATTTTGTTTATTTGAAGTTTTATAATCACAGTTTGGATTTCAGTACTTATAGTTAGTCTGTTTGTGTTTTCTATTTCTTCCTGGATCAGTCTTGGATGGTTGTTCCTTTCTACGAAATTGTCCATTTCTTCTAGGTTGTTCATTTTTTTGGCATATGGTTGCTTGTAATAGTCTCATGATTCTTTGTATTTCTGCAGTGTCTGTTGTAACTACTCCTTTTTCATTTCTAATTTTATTGACTTGAATTATCTCCTGTTTTTATCCTGATGAGTCTGGGCTAAAAATTTATCAATTTTGTTTATCTTTTCAAAGAACCACCTTTAGTTTCACTGATATTTATTATTGTTTTCTTCATCTTTATTTGAATTATTTCCACTCTGATTTTCATGATTTCTTCCCTTCTGTTAATTTTGAGTTTTGTTTTTCCTTCTTTCTCTAGTTGCTTTAGGTATAAGGTAATGTTTATTTGAGATTTTCTTGAGATAAGATTATATTACTATAAACTTCCCTCTTTAGACCTGTTTTTGGGGAATTTCCCATTCATCCAGTGGGTAAGATGTGATGCTCTAACTGCTGTGAGCCCAGGTTCAATTCCTGGTCAAGAAACTAAGATAGCACAAGCTATAGGGTATGTCCAAAAAATAAATAAATAAAATTTTAAAACAAAGCAAAACTATTTTGGTTCTGTCTCATAGGATTTTGGTTTTCATGTTTTCATTATCATTTGTCTCTATATCATTTTTATTTCCTCTTTGATTTCTTCAGTGACCCAGTATTTATTTAATAACATATGTTTAGCCTGTATGTGTTTATGTTTTTAATAGTTTTTTTTTTCTATAGTTGATTTCTAATCTCATAGTGTTGTGATTGGAATACATGCTTAGTATGATTTCAGTTTTCTTAAATTTATCAAAGTTTGATTTGTCACCCAATATGTGATCTCTTCTGAAGAATGTTCCATGTGCACTTGAGAAGAATATGTATCCTGCTGCTTTCAGATGTAATGTCCTGTAAATATCAGTTAAGTCTATGTGATTTAACGTGTCATTCAAGTCGTGTGTTTTATTAATTTTCTGTCAGGATGAAGTGCCCATTGGTTTAAGTGAGGTGTTACCATCCCACACTATTATTCTTTAACTGTTAGTTTCCCATTTTATGGCTGTTAGCATTTCCTTTATATATTAAGATGCTCCTATGTTGGGTACATATATTTTTCAATTGCTATATCTTCTTTTTTTGATCCTTTGATCATTTTTTAGTATCCTTCCCTGTCTTCTGTAACACTGTTTATAATAGTCTTTAGTATAAAATCTATTTATCTAATATGAGTGTGGCTACTCTAGCTTTCTTTTGATTTTGATTTGCATGGAATCTTTTTCCAACCTCTCACTTTCAGCCTGTATGTGTCCCTAGATCTGAAGTGAGTCTCTTGTAGAAAGCATAAATACAGGCATTGCTTTTTGGATCTATTCAGCCATTCTCTGTCTTTCGGTTGGAGCATTTAATCCATTCACATTTAAAGTAATTATCAAGATTTATGTTCCTATTGTCATTTTCTTAATTGTTTTGGGTTTGCTTTTGTAGGCCTCTTTCTTCCCGTCCTCTTTTGTTCTCTTCTCTTCTGGTTTGATGACCATGTTTAGTGTTGTGTTTGGGTTTCTTTTTGCTTTTCGTGTGTATATTGAGTGTATTTTTGTTGTTTTGCATTTTCAATGAGGTTTTGATGCAGCAGTCTATAAATATATATACAAATTTGGTTTTAGTTTCTGGTCTCTTAATTTCAAATGCTGGTTTGATGATGCTGAATCCTCTTAGCTTTTGCTTGTCTGTAAAGGATTTAATTTCTACATCACATCTGAACGAGAGCATTGCTAGTTAGATTTTTCTTGGCTGTAGTTTTCTTTCCTTCATCAATTTAAATGTATCTTGCCACTCCCTTTTGGCCTGCAGAGTTTTTGGTGAAAAATTAGCTGATAACCTTATGTGGATTCTCTTGTATATTATTTCCTAATTTTTCCCTTGTTGTTTTAAATACTTTTCTTTTATTTAATTTTTTATCAGTTTGATTAATATGTCTCAGTGTGTTCTTCATTGTATTTATCCTGTATGGGACTCTCTGTACTTCCTGAGCTTGGGTGACTGTTTCCTTTCCCATGTGTGAGACGTTTTCTACTATAATCTCTTCAGATACTTTCTCAAGCCCTCTCTCTCTTTTTTTCCCTTCTTCTGAGACCCATATTATGTGAATGTTGGTATGTTTAATGTTGTCCCAGAGATCTCTTAGACTGTCCTCATTTCTTTTCATTCTTTTTTTTTGTTGTTGTTGTTGTTCTGCAGCAGTGATTCCACCACTCTGTGTTCCAGATCATTTGTTTGTTCTTCTGCCTCAGTTATTCTGCTGTCTAATCCTTCGTTTGCATTTAGCTTTTTTGTAAACACTTCTTGTATATTTTCAATCTGTGCCTTCACTTTTTTTCTGAGATTTTGGATTATATTTATTAACATTACTCTGAATTCATTTTCAAGTAGATTGCCTGTCTCCTCTTTATTTAGTTGTCGGTTTGTATTTTGTTCCTTCATATGCAGTCTATTGTTTTTATCATCTCATTTTTTTCTAACTTACTAGATTTAAGGGCCTAGATCTGATAGATAGAGTGCATGATGAACTATGGAATGAGGTTTGTAACATTGTACAGGAAACAGGGATCAAGACCATCCCCATGGAAAAGAAATGCAAAAAAGCAAAATGGCTGTCTGGGGAAGCCTTACAAATGGCTGTGAAAAGAAGAGAAGCGAAAAGCCAAGGAGAAAAGGAAAGATATAAGCATCTGAATGCAGAGTTCCAAAGAAGAGCAAGAAGAGATAAGAAAGCCTTCTTCAGTGACCAGTGCAAAGAAATAGAGGAAAAGAACAGAATGGGAAAGACTGGAGAGCTCTTCAAAAAAATTAGAGATACCAAGGGAATATTTCATGCAAAGATGGGCTCGATAAAGGACAGAAATGGTATGGACCTAACAGAAGCAGAAAATATTAAGAAGAGAAGGCAAGAATACACAAAAGAACTGTACAAAAAAGATCTTCACGACCCAGATAATCACAAAGGTGTGATCACTCATCTAGAGCCAGACATCCTGGAATGTGAAGTCAAGTGGGCCTTAGAAAGCATCACTATGAACAAAGCTAGTGGAGGTGATGGAATTCCAGTGGAGCTATTTCAAATCCTGAAAGATGATGCTGTGAAAGTGCTGCACTCAATATGCCAGCAAATTTGGAAAACTCAGCAGTGGCCACAGGACTGGAAAAGGTCAGTTTTCATTCCAATCCCAAAGAAAGGCAATGCCAAAGAATGCTCAAAGTACCGCACAATTGCACTCATCTGACATGCTAGTAAAGTAATGCTCAAAATTCTCCAAGCCAGGCTTCAGCAATACGTGAACCGGGAACTTCCTGATGTTCAAGCTGGTTTTAGAAAATGCAGAGGAACCAGAGATCAAATTGCCAACATCCGCTGGATCATGGAAAAAGCAAGAGAGTTCCAGAAAAACATCTATTTCTGCTTTACTGACTATGCCAAAGCCTTTGACTGTGTGGATCACAATAAACTGTGGAAAATTCTGAAAGAGATGGGAATAGCAGACCATCTGACCTGCCTCTTGAGAAATCTGTATGCAGGTCAGGAAGCAACGGTCGGAACTGGACATGGAACAACAGACTGTTTCCAAATAGGAAAAGGAGTATGTCAAGGCTGTGTATTGTCACCCTGCTTATTTAACTTATATGCAGAGTACATCATGAGAAACCCTGGACTGGAAGAAACACAAGCTGGAATCAAGATTGCTGGGAGAAACATCAATAACCTCAGATATGCAGATGACACCATCCTTATGGCAGAAAGTGAAGAGGAACTAAAAAGCCTCTTGATGCAAGTGAAAGAGGAGAGTGAAAAAGTTGGCTTAAAGCTCAACATTCAGAAAACGAAGATCATGGCATCCGGTCCCATCACTTCATGGGAAATAGTGGAAACAGTGTCAGACTTTATTTTGGGGGGCTCCAAAATCACTGCAGATGGTGATTGCAACCATGAAATTGAAAGACGCTTACTCCTTGGAAGAAAAGTTATGACCAACCTAGATAGAATATTCAAAAGCAGAGACATTACTTTGCCGACTAAGGTCCATCGAGTCAAGGATATCGTTTTTCCTATGGTCATGTATGGATGTGAGAGTTGGACTGTGAAGAAGGCTGAGCACCGAAGAATTGCTGCTTTTGAACTGTGGTGTTGGAGAAGACTCTTGAGAGTCCCTTGGACTGCAAAGAGATCCGACCAGTCCATTCTGAAGGAGATCAACCCTGGGATTTCTTTGGAAGGAATGATGCTAAAGCTGAAACTCCAGTACTTTGGCCATTTCATGTGAAGAGCTAACTCATTGGAAAAGACTTTGATGCTGGGAGAGATTGGGGGCAGGAGAAGAAGGGGACGACAGAGGATGAGATGGCTGGATGGCATCACTGACTCGATGGACATGAGTCTGAGTGAACTCTAGGAGTTGGTGATGGACAGGGAGGCCTGGCGTGCTGTGATTCATGGGGTCGCCAAGATTGGGACACAACTGAGCGACTGAATTGAACTGAACTGAACTGTATTTGTGGTCTGTTTTCCACAGCCTTCGGTATTGATCATAATTCCTTTTGCTTCAGGTTTCTGCCCCCTGGCAGGTGAGATTGGTCCTAAGGGTTGTGCCATTCTCTCCTTTCTGGGGAGTTGGAATGGTGTTGTGCCCAGAACCTACCCGGATGATCAGGGCCTCCCCTTTGCTCTGTGGTTGCCACTGCCTTGTCAGAGAGAGGAGTCTGCCTCCTCGTTGTTTCAGTAGAGGCCCCCAGATCTGTTTGAGCTGTTTACCTGTGAATGTGCTCTGTTTTGTCCACTTTTTCTCATTGTGTGGTCTCACAAAGTACACTATTGTTGGCATTGCTCTTGGTCCCACCTTAACTGTGCATATGCCAGCAGTTAGCCCTGGTGACTCTCTGGTATTATTTTTACCAGGCCACTGGCACAGATCCACTGAGGTCTGGTTCCAAGACTTCAGTAGTTGTACACCTAGACCCACTGTGGGAGCTATAGGGGCGGTTTAGACAGTGGCCTGGTCCAACTTCCATGTTTACTTTCCCACAAGACCCACAGCTGCTAAAGCCAGACCCAGCACAGCTGCAAGAAAAATTACTGTCCTTTTGGATGTTTGCTGGCACTCAATTTAGGAAGCCATCAGTAGAGGTCTAACTCTGTGGTTCGCATAACCACGAGGAAAGATTTCAGCTCTTTTTCCTTAGTTACATGTCCCCTGAGGCTCCGTTGTGGTTTCCACCCAGCTCTTTATATGTTCCTCCCACTGGAGTCTTTTCTGGGTGTTTCCATAGCATGTGAGTATGTCAGGGAGGAAGGCACAGGGGTGGTGATTAGGTGAGTGGGCCACCCAGGCAGGAGGCTGCTGGCATAGCAATTGGAATGGGCAAGCCAATCAGGCAGTAATCAGGATGTGTGGGTCACCCAGGATTGGGGGTGGTGGAAGTGGAGGAGGTGATGGCATTGGCACGAGAGTCAGCTCTGGTGGGATCTCTCCCTAGTGCCCATGGAGGCAGGGGCAAGCACATAAGGAGAAAGTTTGAAATGGTTGCCCTGCCTTTTGCATGCCACACAACAATGGTACTTTGCTTCTGTGTCGGTTCAGGCTTCCTCCACCAGCATTCCTATTTGCAGAGATCTTCATTCCATCTCCTCAGGCTAACTCCTCATAGTCAATAGCAGCCTCTCCCTGGTTCTGCTCCAGCATCCAGCCCCTGTGTACACTGACAAATACCCATCTCAGGCTGTGGTGCACAGAGCTGTGGCACAGACAATCTGTGTATGTCTTACTCTGTCTTGCTTATCAGAGACTGGTTGCTGGGCTCTCTTCTAAGCCCCCAAAGTCCATGTTCTGTCCCAGCTGATCCCCTCACCAGTGAGGGTCTTCCCTAGATGCAGAAACTTCTCCTCACCTTCAGCTCCCTGCCAGGAATTCAGGTCCCATCCTGCCTCCTCTCCTCTTCCTTTTCCTTTCTTTCTTTGTTTATGGTACCCAGTTACATGTGGAGGTTTCTTGTCCTTTTAGGTGTCCAAGATCCTCTGCTAGTATTCAGCAGGTGCTCTGTGCGAATTGTTCCATTTGTAGATATATTATTTATGTGTTTGTGGGGAGAGATGAACTCCATGTCCTTATATTCCTCTGCCATGTTGGAAAGTCCTGAATTAACTCTTGATAAAACAAAACAAAACAAAACAAAACAAAAAAAACTATTAAAAAAATGTCTGATGGTAAGGCAGCTATTTCACTGTCAGTTAAAGCATTTGAAGAGAGATCAAGAATCTTTCTTTTCTTGACTACATAAAGCTTTTTTAATTTTCTTTATTTCCTTTTTAAACAAAATTAAGAATAATGAATTAAGTGAATAGAAGAACTGATCTGTTACCTTAAGAATACTGTCTTCATCATTTTCTTAGAAAGTGCCAGCTATTTTATCACATTGCATTTAGTAGTTTGTTGGCACAGCTGACATTAAAGTAATTTTTAAAGAGTTCTGTTTCAAATTTATTACCCTGAAATACACATTAATGAAAAGCAAACTAGTTTAGCGAGCAGTCTGCTATGCTTTCATATGGCAGTTCCCCTTTCCTTTTTTCCAGTATAGTTGTCTGGTATTTTCTCATAGCTGTGCATATGGAATCAATAGGCTCTAAATGTAACCTGGCATAACTGGGTGCCTAGGCACAGTGGCCTTGCATTTTGCCCAGGTTTTCCTCACAAGCCTGAACAGTTGAAGTGTTTGTTCACTGTTTAAAATCACATTTGGTGGAGGTGAAAGGAGCTAATTTCCTTCACTGGTAGTGGTCATATACCTGGCAGCACTATTAAAAATGACATCTTATTCTATCTGCTGTGTTCACTCCCTAATTCCTTATATAACCACTCATAAAAGTCTGGTAAAGAGCAAGGGTATGTATGTTTATATTTTTACACATACATACATATATGCATGTATTTATTGTATAGATAAGCAAACTGACCAAAGAGAAACCAGTGATTTTTCTTAATAAGAAAAGAGCATATGGTAGAACTAGTTTCATTTTCTTACTCTTGGCCTAGTGCTTTTTCTGGATCATTATATTGTATAATGCCAAAATGAATTGCTCAAAAGATTGAGGATGCCAAGGTTCCAGTGTTCAAATATCTATTACTAAAAAGTGTTTAAATTTTAGTATTTTCATGCAGGGACATAATTGGTTTTTATTGATAAATTAGATATATTCTGGAAACTTTTGTATTTTAGATAAAACCAATCTGTATATTTTTGATTTGTTTGAAATAAGAAAATATGTCTACAATTATGCTTTTATTTTCTGAGTATTTATTACTCACTAATTTACTATAATAAATTATCCTTTTTTCATTTTGTAGAATTTCTATCCCTTATCCTTTAATTTTTTTTTTTTTGAGTGATTCTCTTCTCATTTTTGTGTTACATTTTACAATAGTGATGCCAAATTTCTAGTAAGGTTGTATAACATTGACTTGGGACTTTCTTGAAGCACTAATATGACAAATAATATGATTGCCAGAAGAAAGTAACATGTGGTATGCTATATTTCCTTGGAGAAGACACTGTTTTGTAAAACCTCAGACCCTAGGAATATCCATTTATAGCCCTTTGTCTAGAACATGTACTGAAGGAGTCATTTAGATAGCTGTCTGAATTTTGGAACACATTTCATAATAGTAGTGATAGAAGACCAGGCTTATATGTGATAAATAGTATTTTATTTGAAGCATCAACCCTTTTTATTATAAGGTCATTTTAAAGTGGCAGAAGTACAATTGCTATCAGTTCAGTTCAGTAGATCAGTCATATCTGACTCTTTGAGACCCCATTAATTGCAGCATGCCAGGCCTCCCTGTCCATCACCAACTCCCGAAGTTCACCCAAACTCATGTCCATCGAGTCAGTGATGCCATCCAGCCATCTCATCCTCTGTCGTCCCCTTCTCCTCCTGCCCCCAATCCCTCCAGCATCGGAGTCTTTTCCAATGAGTCAACTTGTCGCATGAGGTGGCCAAAGTATTGGAGTTTCAGCTTCAGCATCAGTCCTTCCAATGAACACCCAGAACTGATCTCCTTTAGGATGGACTGGTTGGATCTCCTCGCAGTCCAAGGGACTCTCAAGAGTCTTCTCCAACACCACAGTTCAAAATCATCAATTCTTTGGCACTCAGCTTTCTTCACAGTCCAACTTTCACATCCATAACATGACCACTGGAAAAACCATAGCCTTGACTAGATGGACCTGTGTTGGCAAAGTAATGTCTCTGCTTTTGAATATGCTGTCTAGGTTGGTCATAACTTTCCTTCCAAGGAGTAAGCATCTTTTAATTTCATGGCTGCAATCACCATCTGCAGTGGTTTTGGAACCCCCAAAATAAAGCCTGACACTGTTTCCATTGTTTCCCCATCTATTTCCCACGAACTGATTGCTATAGACAGATGATTAAAGTTGCATTTAGTTACTCTGTAGCTAATATAATTGGTTTCATTGTATCAGGAGTATATGGAGAGAAATGAAGAGTCATAATGAATAAACATATTCAGATGCACAATCAAATGTTATAGGGCTACAAGACATATATTTTTAGGAACATTCAGTACTTAACCAGCTAGAATTCTATTTTTTAAACTCTATTTAATTCAATTTTTTGAAATTAAGTATTTCTAAAATAGCAAATAAGCTTTTCACTGCAAAGAGGGGACATTATTATTTTCAAAAGGCTACCCTCTTTTACCCTGAATATTTGACATTGAAAAAAGGATAAAATTCATATAATAGATATTAGGTTTATACATACCTATGTATAGATATGGAAAATTTAAAAAGAAAACATGGCCTCTACTTTTATATTATCATTCTAAGGACTATAATGGCCACTCCTACTGGCTAACATCTGGAAAAGCTTCACAAAAAATAGTAAATTTTATTTTGATTCAACATCTGAGTAGAGAATTGTGTATCTTGACGCAAGATTGACTCAAGATTTTTTTAGTCAGTTACCAGCATAATGAGGATCCACTAAGGGCAGGATAGACTTATGGATTTGGTGAAAGCATAAAAAAAATCATGAAAGGAGAGAAATGAATAAATACAGTCAGAAGATTTGCTTGTCTTTATTGGCTTGCTTCAAAATGCAGTCTCTTTAATATTCCATCCATTTCAGTCCCTTGTGCCAGGCTTTCTTCAAGGGAACATTTTGATCTTTTTCATATGTACTTCTGTCGTGGGCATGAAGTTATCAGTGAACGACACTGAGAGTTTTGGAAATAAATTCAATACTTGTCCATGAGGTATCTTGAGGAATTATTAGCTTTGTGAGGTTTTAAATACAGTTTGGTTTGGCTTTTTATATTGTTTAAAACAGCTTGTAGTTTTTTGATACTTAAAAATTGTTAACTTGTAGCTTGGAGAAAAAAAATAGTTATTATAGGGGATAAATAAGAATATGGATAAAGTTAACTGATATTTGTTCAAAGTATAAAAGTTATAAAGAGAACAAATATCACATATGGGAGGACTGGTGATTCATATTGAGGTATAACAACTAGAGGCTAAAGGTATGATGGTGATGGACAGGCAGGCCTCGTGTGCTACAGTCCATGGGGTCTCAAAGAGTCTGACACGACTGAGTGATTGAACTGAACTGACTGAAAGGTATGCTCAAGAAATCTCTGGCAAGGATGCATTAGCATTTTCTCTTTTACATTAAAAATGGAATCATTAATAATCAAGTCAGGAGCACTGGCCAATAAGATGCCTGAATTACCTAGAAGTCATGAAATAGAGAAACATCCTTTTTTCCCCCTTTTGCCTGTCTTTTCATTAACCTTCTTCTCCTTGGTTCTGCCCTTATAATTAATAATCACTTTATATCAACATACATAATTTCATTAACTTCCATTCTATATACTGTACTAGCTCAGGTTGCAGGCATAGGTATTTAAAGCTTATGCGAGTGTTTATATGTCTATCCTTGGTCTAGTATGTAAGCCACAAATAAAGGAAATAATTTTTGTCACATTCATTTTCAGTAGGTTACTAGCCTCATACTCATGGATTATCTGTCTGGATCCACAGACACTAAAATTATGGGATCTTTATAAAAATCATTTGAAAATATAATAGTGAACTAATAATTGAGTAATATTAAATGTTATTATTGATTTAGTTATTTTGCTAAAAAAAGAGTATTTGGTAGTGGGAGATAAGGGCCTGAGTCAAATTTGCATATGGAGGATTTTATTTTTTGTCATTATTAGATATTTCTATTGATTCAATTAAACCATGTTATACATCACCAGTTGAGCAAAGATTAAATAATAAAACATGCTTTTAATTCAGGTCCTTTTCCAAACTATCTTGTGATCCTGATATAAAATCTTGTGAAAATGAATGACCTGTAGATGAATTTTTCTCTGAATGTGGTGTGGCTTTATTTTGCAAAATATAGATGATTAATATGTAAACTAGAAAGTTTCTGAATACCTTTTTTAAATGATGAAACTTCGGATATCACTCTTTTCTATTTCAAATTCTAGGTCTTATTTATTTATTTTTTTGGGTGAGGTGAGAGAAGAGAAGCCTACAAGTAAACAGAATGCATACATGTACAGATGCTTTCACATAATGAATTCATGACTTAGATTGCAGTACGGAGATTGAGCCAACATTTTTGGAAAGTATACCATCAATTACATGTTAAAACTAATGCTGTTGAAATCATAATCTCTGGTTAATGACTTTTTAAATTTTAATTTTATTGGAAGATAACTGGTTTACAATGTTGTGTTAGTTCCAGGTATACATCAAAGTGACTCAGTTACACATATCAGTTCAGTTCAGTTGCTCAATCATGTCTGACTTTTTGTGACCTCATGGACTGTAGCACTCCAGGCTTCCCTGTCCATCACCAACTCCTGGAGCTTGCTGAAATTCATGTCCATTGAGTCAGTGAGGCATCCAACCATCTCATCCTCTGTTGTCCCCTTCTCCTCCTGGATTCAGTCTTATGCATATACACATATACGTGTAGTCATTCTTTTTTTGTACTCTTTTCTTATATAGATTATCACAGTATATTGGGTAGAGTTCACTGTGCTATATAGTAGGTCTTTGTTGGTTATCTATCTTATACATAGTAGTGTATATTCATCCCAAGCTCCTGATTTATCTACCCCTCACCATGTTTGTCTTTTGGTCAACATAAATTTGTATTTGATATTGGTAAGTCCATTTCTGTTTCATAATTAATATATTTGTATCATTTTAAAAGTTATATTCCACATGTGAATGATATCATATGATATCTGTCTTTGACTTACTTCATGACTTAATTGAGAAAAATAATCTCTAGATCCACCCATGTGGCTGCAAATGGCATTATTTCATTATTTTCTACAACTGAGTAATATTGCATTGTATATATGTGCAAAAAATAATAGAAAGATGAACCAAAAAAAAGAAAAGAAAAGAGAGCAATCAGTCCAATAACTAAACCCATCCACACTAAAGGCTAGACTAGCAAAAATACAATACCAAAAACATCGAGGAGGGGGGAATGAAATATAACAAAAATATCATAGAACTAGGAAAAATGAAATTATTTAAAAATAAAAGCATTTATAAGGAAAAAAGTAAGTAAAAAATTGAATAGTAAAAAAAAAAAAAGAACAGTAGGACACAACAAAAATGAAAGAGACTGTCTCTCTCAGAGAGAGTTATTGGTAGTAAGAAGGATATTTTCCTGTGATCTTAGTTGTCTGTGTCCTTGCTACACAGTGAGCTCTAGCCAGTCTGCCTATACAAGAAGTCCTCCAATATTTCTAGTAAAGTCTCTGTACTTGCTGTGTGTTCTGTGATGTCAGCTCAGACTCAGAAGTGGCCTTACTCCAGCTTGTGAAAGGGAAAGTTGCTCAGTTGTGTCCAATTGTTTGCAACTCCGTGAACCCATGGAATTCTCTAGGCCAGAATACTGGAGTGAGTAGCCTTTCCCTGCCGGGGGCCAGCGTGAGGAATTCCGCCCATGGCAAAGGTCATGAGGAAGGAGGCTTGGCATACGCAAAGGCGTGATCAAGCCTCAGGAAACCCCGTGTTCCCGAGCATCTAACCCCCAAACCAGAGTCTGTTTTATGCTCTCACCTACACCTCTGACTTTACGGGGGGCTCTCCCCCATAACCATTTCTCTTGGAGAAGAAGTAAATGTGCAGCTCCAAGGCAATAAAAATTCTTGGGCGTGACAAGAGTGTTTCAGCTTAGGGACTCCTCTGAAGGTTATCTAGCCCACCTGTATAGGTTTGTCCAGCCACATGTGATTGTTTACAGCCTCCCAACCTGAGAGGCATGAGATGTTTTAGACTTACTAAAAGCAAAATCTTTTGGGGAGTTGGAAATTATTAGTATAGTGTGTTGGTTAGGAATTATATTGGTGAAGGGTTTTTCATTTGTTGTGTCAATAATTGCTGCTAATTCCCTGCTCTGGGTGGGACAAGGATGTCTCAGGTCAAACCTCTCTGCTGACAGACTAGCTTGTGTGACAGGATTATCCATACTCCTGCCACATGATTGTTTACTACCTCTCAACCATAAACAGCACAGAGAGTTTTGGAGTATTTGGAGAGTCTTAATTAGCATAGGGCTTTTTCTTCTTGTTGAGTCAATGATTGCCGCCAGGCCGCCATATCCTTAGGCACTTGGGAATATATTAATCAATGTATTTGGAATATAGAAAAGGAAATACAGTAGTTTTTGATGTTAGCAATACTAGACTTTTTGAGTTAATGGATTTTCTCTTTTGTAATAGATCACTGTACTTTGTTATAAATCACTGTGTCCTTGCTATGTAAAAATGTAACTTTATCATATCTTAAGACTAAACAGATCTTAAGAGGAGCATTGGTGAAAGGATTTTCATTTGTTAGGCTGATGTTTGCTGCTAAATCTCCATGTTCCCTACCCTTATAATGAATATAACTAGCATATAGGAAGAAATAAGTATTAACCTTTAAACATATAGGAAGAAATAAGTATTAACCTTTAAGACTATTAAAGGTTAACCTTGGGTTAAATAAATTCCTTTCTTGATTGTAACTCACTACACCCTCACCCTATAGGAATGCAACTTTATTTGGTGGGTGGTGCCTGGTTTGAGAAAAAACACACTTGGAAAAAATAAGTTTTTTGGTTATCAGAAAGAAAGGATCATAAAATGTCAGCAGGTCTCACTCATGGCCAGAAGATGATGTAATATCCCTAAGACCTTTTTTTATACATTTATGTGAAGCACCTGCTTTTGATAAAGGTCAGGACTGCTGACCCCCGCGTGACTCTGTATTCATCCCTATGTGTAACAAAAGGTATATAAGCAAACCCAAAAATAAAGAAATCGGATCAGTTTCCAGAAAGACTGATTCCCCCATGTCGCTTCTTTCTTGCTCCCGTTTTTCTGGCTGAATTCCCATCTGGAGGATGGATGCTATTCCACGTAATCTAAGTTATTCAGCCTCTTTTTCTCCACTAATCTTCCTACTGCACTATCCATTTCCAATCTCTATATCTGTGATTAAATATGTATTTTTCCAAAGAAGCCGACTCCGTCCCCACCTTCGAATCACCCTGGATCCACCGGGGCTGGACCCCGGCATTTCCTTTCTCCCGGGGATCTACTTGACCCAGGGAATGAACTCACATCTTCCACATTGTGGGTGGATTCTTTACCAGCTCAGCCACAAGGGAAGCCCAAGAATACTGGAGTGGGTAGCCTATCCCTTCTCCAGGGGATCTTCCTGACCCAGGAATTGAACCAGGGTTTTCTGCATTGCATTGAACCAGGGTCTTCTGCACTGCAGGTGGATTCTTTACCAACTGAGCTATCAGGGAAGCCCAATACTTTGGCCACCTGATGTGAAGAACTGACTCATTGGAAAAGACTTGATTCTGGGAAAGATTGAAGGCAGGAGAAGGGGATGACAGAGGATGAGATGGTTGAATGGCATCACTAATCCAATTTGGACCATAGAAAAAGCAAGAGAGTTCCAGAAAAACATCAACTTCTGCTTTATTGACTATGCCACCTTGTACTTCTTAAAGTCCACAATCAACCCCAAAGTACACAGCTTAAGGGCAATTGCCGGGATTTAATACACCGCTCTTGTGGCTGCAAAAGGGATTCCCTTCTTTTTCATTGGTTACCCTGCCCCTAATGCTCAGGTTTGCTTTTTGCCCTATCATTGTTTGTAGTCCATTCTCCAGCGTCTGTTACCCACCCAGACAGGAGACGGCCAAAGCAGTGACAATTAGGATTCACTTGCTAGCTCGGGCCAGGGGGAGGATGGGATATGATAGACACATTTGGGATGTGCAGGGAGTGCCTGTAGTGGCAGAAACTGAGGGAAGTTGCTACAGCCTGAGTCAGCTTGTGCACTGTCCCAGGGGAATTGGCCCTGAGCCATGCATGTGGGTAGTGACCTATCCCTCCTCAGAGCTTGGTGGCAGCTGCAGTGGCTGTCACTTTCACCTCTGGGGTCAGAGACTGAAACCTTGTCTTTCCCTCCATCTCTAGCACTCAAACAGATTTTAGAAGCAACCCACATGCCCATCCCTGGGGTCAAAAACAGCCACAGCCAGCCCTCAGCCTCAGGTGCTCACACAGGCTTTTGCAGCAGCAGAGTGCCCATCTCCGGGGTCACAGACTGTACCTGCAGCTCTTATCTCATATTGCTCACACAAAGGTGGCATCTTGGCATATGCAAGTGTGCCGTGTTAGAGGGTTTCCATAGCAATTATCTCTTGCTTCTCTGGCAGGCCTAGGCTTTTCATTGAAATCCCTCAGCTAGCCCCTCAGAGTATCCTTACAGCAATCAACCCCAGTCCTCTCCTTGGGGTGTGACCTCCAAAGCCTGAGCCTCAATACTCAGCCCCTACTCCCCACAACAAGTGTGCAGACAATTGTCTCAGGCTGGGAATTGCTGGTTGACACCCATCTCTGTATTGAATTCTTTCCACTTTGACTTCCACATATCTCTTGCTGTGCTCCCCTCTGAGGATCTGAGGCTCCCCCTGTCCCCACTCGTGAGGGAGTTTCTGAGTGTGTGGAAACTTCTCCTCCTTTACAGCTCCCTACTAGAGGTGTAGGTCCCATCTGAATTCCTTTGTCTCTCTTTTTTTAAAAAATTATCTTTTGCCCTACCTCGTTATGTTGAGATTAACTTGCCTTTTTTGAAGTCTGAGATCTTCTGCCAGCATTTAGTAGGTGTTCTATAGGAGTTGCTTCACATACAAATATATTTTTGATGTTTTTCTGGGGAAGGAGATCTCTATGTTTTATTCATCTGCCATCTTGAAACTCTTCCCTACCTCTTTTGTCATTTCATGTTTTATTGATTTTTGTCCTCTCCCTTTTTCTCTTGAGTCTGGTTAAAGATTTATCATCTTTGCTTATCTTTTCAAAAAAGTAGCTTTTAATTTCATTTATCTTTACTTTTGTTTTGTTTCCATTTCATTTATTTCTGCTGTTTTTTTTTTTCCTTCTACTAACTTTGGGTTTTGTATTTCTTTCTCTAAGTGCTTTAGGTGTAAGGTTGCGTTGTATATTTGTGATTTTTCTTGTTTTCTAAGGTAAGATTGTTTTGCTACAGACATCCCTCTTAGAACTACTTTTGCCACGTCCCATATGATTTGGGTGTTGTAATTTATTTTCACTTGCTTCTAGGTATTTTTTTTATTTCGTCTTTAATTTCTTCAGTGATATGTTTGTTGTTTTTTTATCATACTGTTAAATCTTCTCGTGTTTGTGGGTTTTTTTCTTTTCAGTTATTTTTCCTTATAGTTGATTTCTAATCTTATAGCTGTGTGGTTCAAAAACATGCCAGATATGATTTCAATTTTCTTAAATTACCATGACTTGCTTTATAGCCCAGCATATGGTCAATCCTGGAGAATAGTCTGTGTGCATTTGAGAAGAATGTGTATTTTGCTGCTTTTGGATAGAATGCTATCTAAGAATCAATGAAATGCATGTGATCTAATGTGTCATTTAAGGCCAATATTTCCTTATTAATTTTCTGTGTGAATGATCTATTGATGAAAGTAAGGTATTAAAGTACTCCACTATTATTGTGCTACTGTTGATTTCTACTTTTATATCTATATTTGCCTTCTATATTGGGGTATTTCTTTGTTGGGTGCATATATATTTACAATTGCTGTATCTTCTTGGATTGATCCCTAGATCATTAGGTAGTATCTTTTTTGTCTATTGTAATAATATTTATTTTAAAATATATTTTGTCTAATATGAGTTTTGCTACTGCAGCGTTCTTTTGATCTTCAGTTTCATGGAATATTTTTTTCCATCACCTTACTTTCAGTCTGTATGTTTCCCTAGGCCTCAAGTGGATCTCTTGCAGACAGCGTGTATATGGGCCTTGTTTTTATATCCATTCAGTCAACTTATGTCTTTTGGTTGGAAAATATAATCTATTTACATTTAATGTAATTATGTATATATAGTAATTCATATTGCCATTTTGTTAACTGTTTTAGATTTCTTTTTGTAGATTTTTTTTTTTCTTACTCTTTTGCTCCCTTTTCTTGTAGTTTGATAACTAACTTTAGTGTTGCATTTGGGTTGTTTTTACTTTTTAAAATGTGTTTGCCTATAGTTTATTTTCAGTTTACAGTTACCATTAGCTTTTGTTATAGAAGTTTATGTGTATAAACAGGATTGTGTCAAGTGGCTGGCCTTTTAATTTCAGATCCATTTCCAATATTCTGCCTTTGTGCTCTCCTTGTCTCATAATTGCTTGTTTTGATACCATATTTGTATGTGGGTGATTTCTTACCTTTACTTTATGTTTGCCTTTACTGGCAAGCTTTTCCATTCATAATTTTCTTGTTTCTGGTAGTGGCCTTTTATTTTCCACTTTGAGAAGTTGTTTTAACAATTTTTGCAAAGATGATCTTATGGTGCTGAATTCTCTTAGCTTTTGCATATCTGTCAAATTTTTTATTTCTCTGCTAAATGTGAATGAGAACTTTTCCACATACAGTATTCTTGGTTGTTTGTTCTTCCCATTCATCACTTTGAATATATCATGCCACTTCTTTCTGGCCTGCAGAGTTTCTGCTGAGACATCAGCTGATAATCTTATGAGAGTTCCCTTGTATATTATTTGTTGCTTTTTACTTATTGCTTTAAGTATTTTTCCTCTGTCTTTAATTTTTGTCACTGTGATTATTCTGTGTTATCACATGTTGTCCTTTGGGTTTGTTCTTCCTGGGACTCTCTCTGCTTCCTAGATTTGGGTGACTGTTTCCTTTCCCATCGTAAGAAAATTCTCAACTCATCTCTTCAGATAGTTCCTCATATACTTTCTCTCTCTCTTTTCCTTCTAGAATCCCTATAATGCAAATGTTGGTGCCTTTCATGTTGCCCCAGTGATCTCTTAGGCTGTCCTTATTTCTGTTTTAATTAACCCTGGGATTTCTTTGGAAGGAATGATGCTAAAGCTGAAGCTCCAGTACTTTGGCCACCTCACACGAAGAGTTGACTCATTGGAAAAGACTCTGATGCTAGGAGGGATTGGTGGCAGGAGGAGAAGGGGACAACCGAGGATGAGATGGCTGGATGGCATCATGGACTCGATGGACGTGAGTCTGAGTGAACTCCAGGAGATGGTGATGGACAGGGAGGCCTGACATGCTGTGATTCATGGGGTCGCAAAGAGTCGGACATGACTGAGCAACTGAACTGAACTGGATTGTAATTATAGGATAATTATTTACATATTGCGATGTTTTTTGCCATTAACCAACATGAATCAACCATAGGTATACAATGTGTGTCCCCCAACTTGAACCTCCCTCCAACCTCCATGTCCTTATTTATTTTCATTCTTTTATCTTTATTGTCTTTTATGGCAGTGATTACCACCATTTTGTACTCTGCTATTGTTTCATTCCAGTGTATTTTTCATTTCATTTTTAAAATTGTTCATTTCTAATTGTTTTTCAGTTCTTTTGTTTATTTGTTTTTTGTCACTAAGTCATATCCAACACTTTTGGCATGCCATAAACTGTGGTCTGCAAGGCTGCTCTGTCTATGGGATTTGCCAAGCAAGAATACTGGAGGGGGTTGCCATTCCCTTCTCCAGGGTTTCTTCCTGACCCAGAGATCGAACCTACATCTCTGCATTGGCAGGTGAAATCTTTACCACCGATCCACCAGTGAAGCCCCTTAGTTCTTCTAGGTCTTTGTTGATTATTTCTTGTATATTCTCAATCTATGCCTCCATTCTTTTTCTGTAATCTTGAATCACCTTCAGTATCATTATCTTAAGTACTTTTTCCATAAAATTGCCTGTCTCCACTTCAGTTAGTTATTCTTTTGAATTTTTTTCTTGTTCCTTCATCTGAAACATATTCCTCTGTTGTTTCATTTTGTCTAATTTTCTGTAATTGTAGTTTCCATTCCACAGGCTGCAAGACTGTATTTCTTATTGCTTTTTCTGTTTGCCCCTTTTTGTATGAGGCTGTCTAAGAAGCTTGTGCAGGCTTCTTGGTGGGAGTGTCTGGTTTCTGCCCTGACTGATTCTTATGATGATTTTTCTTCTGTAGGTAGCCAAGGCTGTGAAAACAGGTTCTATACATAATCAGGAAGTTATGCCTTTTTAGTGAACCATATTATTAGATCATTTGACTTATTCTACAGAATGAGGGAAAATATGCTTTTGTGGTAGTCAGAATTCTAAAATAACTGCCAATAATGCATTCTTTTATATAGTCCCATGCCCTTAAGTTGTGTATAAGACCTATGAATATGATGCACAGTGACTCCCATGGTTTCTAATCATTTACCTTTTAAACAAGGGAGACTATCGTATGTCTAATAAGTTGTGCCCTTTACTTAAAGGTAACACATTATAGAGATTCTTCTGCTGATCTTGTAGAAGAAAAGTACCATATTCCAGAGATGGTGAAAGCTTTTAGATGACAAGAATAGGACCTAGTTGACAGTTAGGTGGAAAGTAGGTACCTCAGTGCTACCACCACATGAAACAGAATTCTGCCAGAAATCAATGAAGTGGAAAGAAGACCCTGGCATTAGATGAGATTTCAGCCTTGATTTCAGCCTTATAAGACCCTTAACAGGGTATCTAGCCACATTGTGCCAGGAATTTTGACCAACAGATGATGTAAAATAATAAATGGTTGTTGTTTCAACCTTCCAATTTTGTGGTAATTTGTTATTTAATAATAGAAAAATAGTAATACAGCTTTGAACAATATTTTATTTTCACAATACTAGAATGTTATAAATTTTTGAACACAGATCCATAAACCCAATGAAATGATGGTTAAATAAATAAAAGAAAGAGGCTTTCAAAGTCATCTGTCAGAAAAACAAGGCTTGCTGTAGATGAAAGAAGAATGCTTTTTCTCTTTCCTTGTCTAGATACTAGGAAGAATATCTGCTGTTTAATTTTCCAGGGATCCAGAATATCAAGAGTATGTTTAAAGCACTTCACATCACTGGAATATTTTCTCAAGATAGGTCAGGTGATGTCTTTCTATTATGTACCCATATATTGGTCTAGAGGGTAAAGACAAATCAGATGTATCTGTATACAAATGATGAGAAAATCATTAAATGATAGACCAGCAACATTTTATTTTTTCTCTCCAATTTAACATTTTTCAATAAAAGACCTATGGCCTTTTCATCTCAAATTCTACATTATAGTAGGGGGAGACAAGAATGAAATATAAAGATTGAACAAAAATAATCACCACATAATGTCAAAAGAATAAAGTGCAAGGTGAGTTAAAGTGCCTACAAATTTCCACATAGGAGAAATACTATTTTTCAATTACTTTATTTATTTTAATTAGAGGCTAATTACTTTACAATATTATGGTGGTTTTTCCCATAAATCGACATGAATCAATCCCCCCATCCTGAACCCCTCTCCACCCTCCCTCCCCACGCCATCCCTCTGGGTTGTACAAAAGCACCAGTTTTGGGTGCCCTGCTTCTTTCATCGAACTTGTACTGATCATCTGTTTTACATGTGGTAATATACATGTTTCAATGCTATTCTCTCATATCGTCTCACCCTCACTTTCTCCCAAATAGTCCAAAATTCTGTTCTTTACATCTGTGTCTCTTGCTGTCTTGAATATAGGGTGTCATTATCATCTTTCTAAATTCAATACATATGTCAATATACTGTATTGGTATTTCTCTTTCTGACTTCCTGTGCTCTGTATAATAGGCTTGAATTTCTTCCACCTCATTAGAACTGACTCTTTTTTATAGCTGAGTAATATTTCATTGTTTATAAGTATAATGACTTCCTTATCCATTCATTTGCCAATGGACATCTAGGTTGCTTCCATGTCCTAGCTATCATAAACAGTGCTGCAGTGAACATTGAGGTACATGTGTCTCTTCCAGTTCTGGTTTCCTCTGTTTGTATGCTCCTCAGTGGGATTTCTGGGTTGTATGGCAGTTCTATTTCCAGTTTTTTAAGGAACCTCCATACTGTTCCTCATAGTGGCTATACTAGTTTGCATACCCGACAGTGTAAGAGGGTTACATTTTCTCCACACCCTCATCATTTATTGTTTGTAGACTTTTTGATGGCAGCCATTCTGACTGACATGAGATGGTATCTCACTGTGGTTTTCATTTGCATGTCTCTGATAACGAGTGATTTTGTGAATCTTTTCATGTGTTTGTTAGCCATCTGTATGTCTTCTTTGAAGAACTGTCTATTTAGTTCTTTGGCCCATTTTTTGATCGGGTCATTTATTGTTTCTGGAATCGAGCTGCATGAGCTTCTTGTATATTTGTGAGATTAATTATTTGTCAGTTGTTTAATTTGCTACTATTTTCTCCAATTCTGAAGGCTGCCTTTTCACCTTGCTTATAGTTTCCTTCGCTGTGCAAAAGCTTTTAAGTTTAATTAGGTCAAGCTCATTTATTTTTGTTTTTATTTCAATTACTCTGGGAGGTGGGTCATAGAGGATCTTGCTGTGATTTATGTCAGAGAGTGTTCTGCTTGTGATTTCCTGTAACAGTTTTATCTTTTCTGGTCTTATATTTAGATCTTTAATTCATTTTGAGTTTATTTTTGTGTATGGTGTTACAAATTACTCCTGTTTCATTCTTTTACAGGTAGTTGACCAGTTTCCCCAGCACCACCTGATAAAAAGATTGTCTTTTCGCCATTGTATATTTTTGCCTCCTTTGTCAAAGATAAGGTGTCTATAGATGCATGGGCTTATCTCTGGACTTTCTGTTTTGTTCCATTGATCTATATTTCTGTCTTTGTGCCAGTACTATCTTGATGACTGTAGCTTTTTATAGTCTGAAGTCAGGCAGGTTGATTCCTCCAGTTCCATTTTTCTTTCTCAAGATTGCTTTGGCTATTTGAAGTTTTTTGCTTTTCCATACAAATTGTGAAATTATTTGTTCTAGTTTTCTGAAAAATACCATTTGTATCTGGATAGGGATTGTGTTGAATCTGTAGATTACTTTGGGTAGTATACTCATTATCACTGTATTGATTTTTCCAATCCAAGAACATGGAATATTTCTCCCTGTTTTGTATTATTTTTGATTTCTTTCATCAGTGTTTTATAGTCCTCTATATATGGGTCTTTTGTTTCTTTAGGTAAATTTATTCCAAAGTATTTTATTCTTGTAGTTGCAATTGTGAATGGGATTCCTTCCTTAATTTCTCTTTCTGTTTTCTCATTGTTAATGTATAGGCATGCAAGGGATTTCTCTGTATTAATTTTATATCCTGCAACTTTACTATATTCGTTGATTAGCTCTAGTAAATTTCTGGTGGTGTCTTAAGGGTTTTCTATGTAGAAGATCATGTCATCTGTAAACAGTGAGTTTTACTTCTTTTCTAATCTGGATTCCTTTTATTTCCTTTTCTTCTCTGATTGCTGTGGCTACAACTTCCAAAACTATGTTCAATAGTAGTGGTGAGAATGGGCAACACTTCTCTTGTTCCTAACTTTAGAGGAAATGCTTTCAGTTTTTAACCATTGTGGATAATATTCACTGTGGGTTTGTCCTATAATGGCTTTTATTATGTTGAGGTATATTCCTTCTATGCCTGCTTTCTGGAGAGTTTTTTATCATAAATGCATGTTCAATTCTGTCAAAGGCTTTCACTGCATCTATTGAGACATTCATATGGTTTTTATCTTTCAATTTTTTAATATGGTACACCACATTGGTTGATTTTTGAATATTGAAGAATCCTTGCATCCCTGGGATAAAGACTACTTGGTCATGATGTATGATCTATTTAATATGTTGTTGGATTGTTGCTAAGCAAACAATTTTGTTGAGCATTTTTGCATCTATGTTCATCAGTGATATTGGCCTGTAGTTTTCTTTTCTTGTGGCACCTTTGGCTGGTTTTGGTATTAGGGTGATGTTGGCCTAATAGAGTGAGTTTGGAAGTTTATCTTCCTCTGCAATTTTCTGGAAGAGTTTGAGTGGGATAGGTATTAGCTCTTCTCTGAATTTATGGTAGAATTAACCTGTGAAGCCATCTGGTTCTGGGGTTTTATTGTTGGAAAATATTTTTATTACAGCTTCTATTTCTGTTAAGATATTGTATTTCTCCTAGTTCAGTTTTGGAGGGTTATATTTTCCTAAGAGTTTTTCCATTTCTTCCAAGTTGTCCATTTTGTTGGCATATAATAGCTCATATTAATCTCTTATGATCTTTTGTATTTCTGTGTTGTCTGTTGTAATTTCTTGATTTTCATTTCAAATTTTTCTAAGTTGATTCTTTACACTTTTCTTCTTGACGTGTCTGGCTAATGGATTGTCCATGTATCTTCTCGTAGAACCAGCTTTTAGTTTTGTAGATTTCTGCTATAGTCTACTTTGTTTCTTTTTCATTTATTTCTGCTCTGATTTTGATGATTTACTTCCTTCTACTAACTGCAGGGTTCTTCTTTTTCTAGTTGCTTTAGGTGTACAGTTAGGTGGTTTATTTGATGTTTTCTTGTGTCTTGAGGTAGGCTTGTATTGCTGTGAATCTCCCTCCTAGCACCGCTTTTACAAAATCCCATAGATTTGGGGTTGTAGTGTTTTCATTTTCATTTGTTTCTATGCATGTTTTGATTTCCTTCTTGATTTCTTCTTTAATCTGCTGGTTATTCAGATGTGTGTTGTTTAGCATCCATATGTTTGATTTGTAATATTTTTTTCCAGGTGGTTGATACCTAGTCTTACCATATTTTGATCTGAAAAAATGCTTGAAATGATTTCAGTTTTTTAACAATTTACCAAGGCCCCAAGACACATATTAGTCAAATTAACAAAGATCAAACACAAAGAACAAATATTAAAAGCAGCAAGGGAAAAACAACAAATAACACACAAGGGGATTCCCATAAGGATAACAGCTGATCTTTCAATAGAAACTCTTCAGGCCAGGAAGCAATGGCAGGACATACTTAAAGTGATGAAATAAAATAACCTACAGCCCTGATTACTGTCCCAGCAAGGATCTAATTCAAATATGAAGAAGAAATCAAAAGTTTTACAGACAAGCAAAAGCTGAGAGAATTCAGCACCACCAAACCAGCTCTCCAACAAATCCTAAAGGATTTTCTCTAGACAGGAAACACAGAAAGGGTATATAAACTCAAACCCAGAACAGTAAAGTAAATGACAATGGGATCATACTTATCAATAACTATCATAAATGTAAATGTGTTGAATGCCCCAACCAAAAGACAAAGACTAGCTGAATGGATACAAAAACAAGATCCCAATATATGTTGTCTACAGGAGACTCACCTTGAAACGAGGACACATACAGACTGAAAGTGAAGGGCTGGAAAAAGATATTCCACACAAATAGAGACCAAAAGAAAGCAGGAGTAACAATAATCATATCAGATAAAATAGACTTTAAAACAAAGGCTGTGAAAAGAGACAAAGAAGGCCACTACATAATGATCAAAGGATCAATCCAGGAAGAAGATATAACAATTATAAATATATATGCACCCAACATAGGAGCACCGCAATATGTAAGAGAGATGTTAACAAGTATGAAAGGGGAAATTAACAATAACACAATAATAATGGGAGACTTTAATACCCCACTCACACCTATTGATATATCAACTAAAGAGAAAATTAACAAGGAAACACAAATTTTAAATGATGCAATAGACCAGATAGACCTAATTGATATCTATAGGACATTTCACCCACAAACAATGAATTTCACCTTTTTCTCAAGTGCTCACAGAACCTTCTCCAGGATAGGTCACATTCTGGGCCATAAATATAGCCTTGGTAAATTCAAAAAATTGAAATTATTCCAAGCATCTTTTCTGACCACAATGCAATAAGATTAGATGTCAATTACAGGAGAAAAACTATTAAAAATTCCTACATATGGAGGCTGAACAACACACTGCTGAATAATAAACAAATCACAGAAGAAAAAAAAATAAATCAAAATATGCATAGAAACAAATGAAAATGAAAACACAGCAACCCCAAACCTGTGGGACACTGTAAAAGCAGTGCTAAGGGGAAGGTTCATAGCAATACAAGCATACCTCAAGAAAGGACAAAAAAGTCAAATAAATAACCTAAATCTACACCCGAAGCAACTAGAAAAGGAAGGAATGCAGAACCCCAGAGTTAGTAGAAGGAAAGAAATCTTAAAAATTAGGGCAGAAATAAATGAAAAAGAAGCAAAAGAGACCACAGCAAAAATCAACAAAGCCAAAAGCTGGCTCTTTGAGAAGATAAAATTGACAAATGATTAGCCAGACTCATCAAGAAACAAAGGGAGAAAAATCAGATCAATAAAGTTAGAAACAAAAATGGAGAGACCACAACAGACAACACAGATCATGAGACTAGTATCAGCAACTATATGCCAATAAAATGGACAACTTGGAAGACATGGACAGATTCTTAGAAAAGTGCAACTTTCCAAAACTGAAGCAGGAAGAAATAGAAAATCTTAACAGACCCATCACAAGCACAGAAATTGAAACTGTAATCAGATATATTCCAACAAACAAAAGCCCAGGACCAGACGGCTTCACAGCTGAATTCTACCAAAAATTAAGAGAAGAGCTAACACCTATCCTACTCAAACTCTTCCAGAAAATTGCATAGGAAGGTAAACTTCCAAACTCACTCTATGAGGACAGCATTACCCTAATACCAAAACATGACAAAAGATGCCACACACACACACACACACACACACACACACACACACACAAATGACAGGCCAATATCACTGATGAACATAGATGCAAAAATCCTTAACAAAATCCTGGAAAACAGAATCCAACAACACATTAAAAAGATCATACATCATGACCAAGTGGGCTTTATCCCAGAGATGCAAGGATTCTTCAATATCCACAAATTAATCAACATAATACACCACATTAACAAACTGAAAATTAAAAACCATAAGATTGTCTAAATAGATGCAGAGAAAGGCTTTGACAAAATTCAACATCCATTTATGATAAAAACCATCCAGAAAGCAGGAATAGAAGGAACATACCTCAACATAATAAAAGCTATATATGACAAACCTACAGCAAACATTATCCTAAATTGTGAAATATTGAAAGCATTTCCCCTAAAGTCAGAAACAAGACAAGGATGCCCACTCTCACCACTACTATTCGACATAGATTTAGAAGTTTTGGCCAGAGCAGTCAGAGCAGAAAAAGAAATAACAGGAACCCAAGTTGCAAAAGAAGAAGTAGATCTTTCATGGTTTGCAGATGACATGATCCTATACATAGAAAACCTCAAAGACTCCACCTGAAAATTCCTAGAGCTAATCAATGAATATAGTAAAGTTTCAGGTTATAAAATCAAGACACCAAAATCCCTTGCATTCCTATACACTAATAATGTGAAAATAGAAAGAGAAATTAAGGAAACAATTCCATTCACCATTGCAATGAAAAGAATAAAATACATAAGGAATATATCTACCTAATGAAAGGAGCAAAAGGAGAAAAGGAAAGATATAAGCATCTGAATGCAGAGTTCCACAGAATAGCAAGAAGAGATAAGAAAAGCCTTCTTCAGCAATCAATGCAATGAAATAGAGGAAAACAACAGAATGGGAAAGAGTAGAGATCTCTTCAAGAAAATTAGAGATACCAAGGGAACATTTCATGCAAAGATGGGCTCAATAAAGGACAGAAATAGTGTGGACTTAACAGAAGCAGAAGATATTAAGAAGAGGTGGCAAGAATACACAGAACAACTGTACAAAAAAGATCTTCATGACCCGCATAATCACGAAGGTGTGATCACTCATCTAGAGCCAGACATCCTGGAAAATGAAGTCAAGTGGGCCTTAGAAAGCATCACTATGAACAAAGCTAGTGGAGGTAATGGAATTCCAGTTGATCTGTTTCAAATCCTGAAAGATGATGCTGTGAAAGTGCTGCACTCAATATGCCAGCAAATTTGGAAAACTCAGCAGTGGCCACAGGACTGGAAAAGGTAAGTTTTCATTCCAATCCCAAAGAAAGTCAATGCCTAAGAATGCTCAAACTGCTGCACAATTGCACTCATCTGACATGCTATTAAAGTAATGCTCAAAATTCTCCAAGCCAGGCTTCAGCAATACGTGAACTGTGAACTTCCTGATGTTTAAGGTGGTGTTAGAAACAGCAGAGGAACCAGAGATCAAATTGCCAACATCCGCTGGATCATGGAAAAAGCAAGAGAGTTCCAGAAAAACATCTACCTCTGCTTTATTGACTATGCCAAAGCCTTTGACTGTGTGGATCACAATAAACTGTGGAAAATTCTGAAAGAGATGGGAATAGCAGACCATCTGACCTGTCTCTTAAGAAATCTGTATGCAGGTCAGGAAGCAACGGTCGGAACTGGACATGGAACAACTGACTGTTTCCAAACAGGAAAAGGAGTACGTCAAGGCTGTATATTGTCACCCTGCTTATTTAACTTATATGCAGAGTACATCATGAGAAACGCTGACCTGGAAGAAACATAAGCTGGAATCAGGATTGCCAGGAGAAATATCAATAACCTCAGACATGCAGATGACACCACCCTTATGGCAGAAAGTGAAGAGGAACTAAAAAGCCTCTTGATGAAAGTGAAAGAGGAGAGTGAAAAAGTTCGCTTAAAGCTCAACATTTGGAAAACGAAGATCATGGCATCTGGTCCCATCACTTCATGGGAAATAGATGGGGAAACAGTGGAAAGAATGTCAGACTTTATTTTTTTGGGCTCCAAAGTCACTGCAGATGGTGACTGCAGCCATGAAATTAAAAGACACTTATTCCTTGAAAGAAAAGTGATGACCAACCTAGATAGCATATTCAAAAGCAGACATTACTTTGCCGACTAAGGTCCGTCTAGTCAAGGCTATGGTTTTTCCAGTAGTCATGTATGGATGCGAGAGTTGGACTGTGAAGAAGGCTGAGCACTGAATAATTGCTGCTTTTGAACTGTGGTGTTGGAGAAGACTCTTGAGAGTCCCTTGGACTGCAAAGAGATCCAACCAGTCCATCCTAAAGGAGATCAGTCCTGGGATTTCTTTGGAAGGAATGATGCTAAAGCTGAAACTCCAGTACTTTGGCCACCTCATGCGAAGAGTTGACTCATTGGAAAAGACTTTGATTCTGGGAGAGATTGGGGGCAGGAGAAGAAGGGGACGACAGAGGATGAGATGGGTGGATGGCATCACTGACTCGACGTATGTGAATCTGAGTGAACTCTGGGAGTTGGTGATGGACAGCGAGGCCTGGCGTGCTGCGATTCATGGGGTTGCAAAGAGTCGGACATGACTGAGCAACTGAACTGAATGAGACCAAAGACTTACATATAGACAATTATAAAACACTGGTGAAAGAAATCAAAGAGGACACTAATAGATGGAGAAATATACCATGTCATAGATTGGGAGAATCAATATAGTAAAATGAGTATGCTACCCAAAGCAATCTATCGATTCAATGCAATTCCTATCAAGGTACCTATCAATGGTATTTTTCACAGAGCTAGAAAAATTAATTTCACAATTTGTGTGAAAATACAAAAAAACCTGTACTAGCCAAAGCAATCTTTCTAAATGGCAACCTCCAAATGTTTAAAATTAAAGTAATGATAACACTCTTACCATAGTTGTTGTTAACATTAAATAAGACAATGGAAGTAAAGTGGGCTTATTTAGCACAGTGCAAAATACAGAATACACTAGCAATGAACTAGTAGTACTATTATTGTTGGAGATGGTATGTGTGGCAAGGAGATAAACTTGGCTTAAAGTGCTCTATTAATAGTTCAAAAGGATCCCTTAATAAATAGATGGACTGAAATTATATCTACATTATTGATCACCATCTTAATTCTGAGTTCTTCCCAGATTCTTTATAATTAAGTCTGACTGATAAGCTAGATGTCAATAATCCCATAGGATTGGGAAATAAGATGGTTAAAAGAATCCATAAATTAAAAATCCCTAAATACACTATATTGATTCTTCTGAGCCATGAACATGGTATATTTCTCCATCTATTAGTGTCCTCTTTGATTTATTTCACCAGTGTTTTATAGTTTTCTATATATAGGTCTTAAGTTTCCTTAGGTAGATATATCCCTAAGTATTTTATTCTTTTTGTTGCAATGGTGAATGAAATTATTTCCTTAATTTCTCTATTTGCTCATTATTAGTGTATAGGAATGCAAGGGATTTCAGTGTGTTGATTTTATATCCTGAAACTTTACTATATTCATTGATTAGCTCTAGTAATTTTTTGGTGGAGCCTTTAGGGTTTTCTATGTATAGGATCATGTCATCTGCAAACAGTGAGAGTTTTACTTCTTCCTTTCCAATATGGGTTCCTTTTATTTCTTTTTCTGTTCTGATTGCTGTGGCCAAAACTTCCAAAACTGTGTTGAATAGTAGTGGTGAAAGTGGGCACCCTTGTCTTGTTCCTGACTTTAGGGGAAATGCTTTCAATTTTTCACCATTTAGGTTAATGTTTGCTGTGGGTTGTGATATATAGCTTTTATTATGTTGAGGTATGTTCCTTCTATTCCTGCTTTCTGGAGAGTTTTTATCATAAATGGATATTGAATTTTGTCCAAGGCTTTCTCTGCATCTATTGAGATAATCATATGGCTTTTATTTTTCAATTTGTTAATGTGGTGTATTACATTGATTGATATTATACAGAGTGAAGTAAGCCAGAAAGAAAAACACCGATAGAGTATACTAACGCATATATATGGAATTTAGAAAGATGGTAATGATAACCCTGTATGCGAGATAGCAAAAGAGACACAGATGTATAGAACAGTCTTTTGGACTCTTTGGGTGAGGGAGAGGGTGGGATGATTTGGGAGAATGGCATTGAAACATGTATAACATCATATATGAAACAAATTGCCATTCCATGTTCGATGCATGATACTGGATGCTTGGGGCTGGTGCACTGGGACGACCCAGAGGGATAGTACGGGGAGGGAGGAGGGGTGGGGGTTCAGGATGGGGAACACGTGTATACCTGTGGCAGATTCATGTTGATGTATGGCAAAACCAATACAATATCATAAAGTAATTAACCTCCAATTAAAATAAATAAATTTATATTAAAAAACAAATAGACATTTTAATTATAATTCTCAATCTTTATGTAGAGTTTTACCATATCTTGCTCATCTAGTTTTTAAATTTCATGGTATATGTTTTCCTTATGCTAGTTTATTTTGACAAATAACTAATCTCAAAAATATACAAGCAACTCCTGCAGCTCAATTCCAGAAAAATAAACGACCCTATCAAAAAATGGGCCAAAGAACTAAATAGACATTTCTATAATCTTCTTACTGAATTTAAGTTATATCAGATTTGTTGAGCATATTTCTTATGTATGACTTTTGTTCTGTAACATCAAATCAAAGTGACAGTTTTCTATTGGTGCCAGGTTTGTTTTGTACATTTGTAATTTCTGGCAGTCTCTGGATTCTAATTTTGTAGTTTGTTCACAGTAATATGTCTATATTCTATCACATACAGATTTTTTGACTTGCTAATTTGAGGAAGATATCAATTAAAATGCTAACAATTATCTGTTGCTTTAAATTCAGTAAATGATGTGCTTATGAATTGCACTTGATGTCTTTTGGGGCCTTTTTATTTTCCTGTTTCACATCTATACCGATTCCTTATAAAATATAGATGAATAGGATTTCCTTAATTGTTAATTTTCAGAATATTTGATATGCTTTTGGCTATAGATGCATATCTTTAATTTCGAGTTGTGGTCTTGGTTTAAATAATTTGTATAGCCCATCTCTGACTAATACAATAGACTAATACTAATAGACTTTTCCCTGAATCCTTTTAAGTATTTTTTTCTATCCTCTTCCAGATAAAGTCATAGCACACAGAATTAAGAATCTGAATTAGACTCACAATAACATTATATTAATCCGGATTCAGTATAGTGGATTGCAGGAACATAAAACATTGATTGATGAAGCAAAATTACATGCTATTTACAGTTGTAAGAATTACTGGGTTGTAATTTCATCCTGTAGGACATGTGTGTGACTCATTCTGGTCTCTCACCTCTCTGATTACCAAATGCCTACCATGATTCTTATTCATTTCACTTATGAGCATATTTCTTTTAGTGTGGCATGCATTTTTTTAATATCTTGTGTGTTTTTGTTTAGTTGCCAAAAAAGTTATTTAAATGCAGAGATTGTGTTCTGTTTCTTCCTTTGCTTCACGATTTTTAACAACTTGTGTATATCGAAAGCATTAATTAAATCTTTGTTGAACAATGAATGAGTGAACTTAAGGAATGATGAGTTGTACAGACAGATTATGCTTATTACAAATATTCACAGCTGTGGATAGTTGGCTGCACTTAAGATTACTCTGAGATTGTGATCAGCTGTCTCTTATATCTTTGAGCATGTCATTTTAGAAGATATTTTTGGGGTCTCATAAAAGCTATTCATAAAACTTAGACCATCTCAATTACTAAGAAAATTAGAATAGCATATTGGTTAAGAGCATGGCATCTAGATTTTATGTTATTGTATTTAAATCCTGACTCAGCCACTTACAGGCTTAAGTATCTTTAAATAAGTGATTTAACTCTCCTGGAGTTAGTTTTTACATTTGTAAAGTGGGGAGAATGAAAGTTCTTCTGTCATAGAGTTGTTTCAAGAATTGAGTTAATACATGAAATATGCTTAGAATAGTGGAAAATATTAGTTATTATTATGACAGAGGGTCTTGTAGTTTCTTAAGCTAAAAAATTTCTCCATTTTTATTTATAAGTAAAACATACAGACTAATCTTGATAGCTATGTTAATCCCCATGAATATAAACTGGGGTTATGACTATATTATGACTATATTAACTACTCATACATTGGCAAATTAAATTTAAATTTCATACAAACACATGCATGAACATATTCACACATACAATATTTAAGAATATTGCTGTGACCTAATTTGTAAATCAATACTGTTTATAGTAAATTCTGATGAGACAAAGTGGCATGGGATAAGAAGGGCAAATCCAGGTAGGGGTAGATGTGTATGTTGTATAAATCAGCTTGACAGTCACAAATGTTCAGATTGATAACTTAGTATTCAATAATAAATTCCATCCCTGGCATTAATTTGAACATCACCACTATGTCTGTGATAATAGATATAAAAATACAGATTGTTTTAAAGCCCCAAAGATTGTGAGACAGATATTGGGAATGAGTTTTCTGCTTTTAATCTTTGGTCTCATTTCTAATGTACCTGCCAACTGACTATAGAATTTTAATCAATTCTTAAGCTTCCTAATATCTCCTTGTATGTCTACAATGGATTTTATGCATCATGGGATTTAGTCTCTTTTGCCTTCATGGTTCTTTAAGGAAATGACCATGTCTCTGATTAGCAAAGTTTTCAATGCTTATAGCCTGATGTATGCTTATCAAACAAACTTGTTATTTATGTCATTAATAGCTCAAAGTGTCACATGTGTAAATGAAGGCCAACATGATATGTATGGACTTCATCCAAAATCCAGTGATCCAAAGATGCAGGCTATTGATTGGTAAAACTATAGAACTTGTTTGAAGTCCATATCCATTATCTAGTCCATATCTTTCCTAAGTAATTTTTTAAGATTGTTTAATTTATTTTAAAAAATTTGTATAGGTCTATAGCCAATTAAAAATGTTGTGATAGTTTCAGGTGAGCAGCAAAGAGATTCAGCCATACATATATATGTATGTATATATATATATATTTATATGGATACATATATATGTATCCATTCTCCCTCAAACTCCCATCCCATCCAGGATGTAACAATTTTTCAACCAGTTTGGAATACATCAACGAGTTGAAAAATAAAAACCATATGATCCTCTCAGTAGATGCAAAAAAGTTTTTGATAAAATTCTGCACCCATTTATTATTAAAGAAAAAAATCTCTTCAGAAAGTGGGCACAGAGGTAACATGCATGTGTGCATGTTAAGTAGCTTCAGTTGTGTCAGACTCTGACCCTGCCAGTCTCCTCTGTCCATGGGATTCTCCAGGCAAGAATATGGGAGTGGGTTGCCACACCCTCCTCCAGGGGATCGTCTCAACTCAAGAATGGAACTCAGGTCTCTTAATGTCTCTTGCATTGGTAGGGGGGTTCTTTACCACTAAAGCCACCTGGGAAGCCCAAAGGGAACATAAATCAACATAATAAAGGCTGTATAAGATAAACCTACAGCTAACATATAAATAAGTTTTAATGAAAGCATTTGAAAAAGCAAAGGCAAAGTAACCTGGTAGAAATAGCTGACATTTATTATATCAGATATTCAGTCATCTACAGAAAGCAGGTTATTTTATTAACTTTGTTTATATCATAGTTTCTTAATTTATTTCTACAGACTTATTGACAGTATATTATATTCTAGTGCAAATATCTGCTTCAGTTCATAAAACAATGTGGAGTGTGATACATATGAAATATTCAGAGCAATATAATTACTATCATACATACATGAGAAGCAAAGGAAAGCTAAAATTCTCCCTGACAAGTCATCCAACTTTCAAATGTAGTTAGAGGGAAGTTCCAAGTATGAGCACCATCCACAAAAGTGTTTTTCTAATTCTATTGAACATAACTAAGTATAATTTTTCCCTAGACAATTCCTGGTATTAAAACTGACCCATACATAATTCAACTAATCTTTTTTATAATATTTAATCACTCTAATGAAATTAGTTCACCAAAATCTTCTATAAATTAATAGGAAGATTACTTTGAGATATTTAGCTTTCAATTTTGTCATGTTTACACAACTTCCTCTTGATATTTCTAATTTACTAATCAAACCCTTATTTTTCTTCCTTTAATGAAAGGAAATAATGAACTTGAAACATAACCTTAGAGTGAGAAATACACTCAAGTTTAGGTAGATAGTTTGAAAATATCTGAATAATATTTCTGGTTATTTTCTACATTGAGGCAGATAATTTTTCTCTATCATGAAGCTCCAAGTGGGGGAAATGGAAATTCTGAATAAATATCTACACTGATGGAAGTTGGGTTATTCCAAGTGACTTCACTTCTTTAAATTTAAAATGCAGTAATAAACCTTACTAATTTATGAGTAATCAAGTGTAAGGCCTGTCTGAATATGTAGCAGTAGAGAATTATAAACATTTAAAATAAATGTAGTTGTAAGCCTTTAAAGAGCAGATTGTAAGGAGAATGAAACCAACAAAATAAGTTAATAGAGGTTGTTTGTGTGTGTGTGTGTGCATGTGCACACAATCTCAGTTATGTCTGACTCTTTGTGACCCTATGGACTGTAGCCCACCAGGCTCCTCTGTCCATGGAATTTTCCAGGAAGGAATACTGCAGGAGGTTGCAGTTTCCTTCTCCAGTAGACTCAGGGATTGAACCCGTGTCTCTTGAGTCTCCTGCATTGTTAGGCCAGTTCTTTACGAGCTGAGTCACCAGGGAAGCCCAGTTACTAGTAGATCTTGTTTTAATAAATAGATGAGAGTTCAAACATGATTTAATTAGCATATCAACATAATTAAATATATATGTGCACTTGATAAGTTATAAAAAGCAGTTTAAATATTCCTCATGAAATCTTATTTACATTATCTTATTAGTTAAAAAAATTTTCTAAAGATATTGTAAAGGTAATCGTTTCCCTAACTTAATTATTTTTTAAGATATAAAGTAATGGAATCTGTATTAATTAACTTATACTGTTATTTCCCAGAGTATGAATTAGCTATACTCACTATAGCTCAGTCGGTAAAGAATCTGCCTGCAACGCAGGAGATGGGTTCATTTCCTGGGTTGGAAACATCCCCTGGAGAAGGAAATGGAAACCCACTCCAGTATTCTTACCTGGAGAATCCCATGGACAGATGAGCCTGGCAGGCTACAGTCCATGGGATCACAAGAGTTGGACACAACTTAGTGACTAAACCACCACTATCATAGGAAAGCTCAATATCAAATTTCAAGCAAATTATAAGTTTATTTTATTTGTACTGTTTCCACTTAACTGCTATTATTACTATGAATAACCAAAGGTGAATGATAATTTCATAATTTATTTATGGTCTACTAATGATTTAGTTATTCATAGCTCAGCAACCTTTCATGTCAGTTATAGTAATTTATTTTCTCCATCATATAATACATTGTGTTATGTTTTTATGGTTCCTCTAGTTTCTCTCTAAATAGATCTAAATATATGTCAAAGAAGCAGTTCATTAAAACATATATCTGAGAAATGTGGATTTTTATGTTTTGAATATAGTTTTGAAGCAGTTTATCCAAGAGTTTGTACCCTCCCCAAATAGTTCACATATATTTAACTATGTAGGTTTGTTGTTGATAAAATTCCTGATATAAAAGGACTCACAAATGAAAACCTGTATTTTATCTCACTTAAGTCCTTTTTAGGTATTATTATAACAGATTCTAAATATGTTTTAGTTATCCTCTCTGTTCTTGTATATTTAATAGGATCTCTTTAGTGAGTTAAAGTTTTCACTGAAGCATTTTTATAAAGACCTATAAAAATTGTCCTTCCTAAGCTTTTCTCACTAAAGATGCTAAATTTAAGATGGTGTGGTGAAATAAAGGGTGGAAACAGCTCTTTGATAATGACCAAAGAGACACAAGCAAGTCTATTCCAATAGAATTGTGTAGTTACCTTCACAAAGATGTATAGTCTCTATTTTCCTGACATCTCCTTAACTCTTTTGTGTTTTTTTCAGTTGATTATAGTTTTCTTGTATATGGAGAAAATTTTGAAAGAGCAGAAATAAATGGTGAGAAGCTACTTAACGTCACCCAGCAAAAACTTAACAAACTTGGCATAATCCGAATTGCCCACCAGGATATCATATTAAAAGCATTCACTAATATCTATAAAAAAGTGAGTATAGCTGTGTACTATACTGCCTTGTCTGTCTTTCTAGTTCAAAAAAAATAATTAAAGGGAAAAAGTATGCTACATGATCTACAGTAAAATGTAGCTTATTGCCTTTTCAGTTCAAAGGTTATTTTGACTGATATGCTCTCTAATTACTCTGCTTAAGAATTCTATGGGCCCCTATATTTGAATCATGGCACTGTCTGAAGTGGTTGATATTGCTTACTCTGCCTTGAAGATGTGCCCCATAATTCTTGGGAAAACTTAAGGATAATCTTCATAAAGTTACTTTCTCCTAGAAATGAATGTCAGAGGTGGAAGTTCTTGAAAATTATTCATAGCTAAAAAATTCCTCTAAGATCAAGGGATTTAGAAGAAAGCTATATCTACTGAGCCTCTAAATGAATCAAAGAATAATGAAGGAGTTATCAAGGCCAGATCCAGTATTCCAGACAGCTGATTTGCACCTAGAAATAGAATTGCCATTTTGCATAAGAGTCAAGTCAACCAAAAACCGAATAATAAATGCAAAGGGCAAACTTATGACTATTTAACAAACATAAAGAGAGCTTGAAGTTTTTCATTATTTAAGGGTTGTGAACATGCTAAAATCCAACCATCCATTCAACAAATATTTATTGAAAACTTTACTTGGGTAACTCAAGCACTGTTATATGGTTAATTGTGTCTAGTGTGTTTTATTTGATAGCCTTAAACTTTTATTTCTAAGATATTTTTAAATATTCTAATATGTCATGTCTCTTTTGAATAAATTTTATCCTTCTACTTTTTCTGTAAGCACAGTATATATTCCTTTTTAAAAATAAAGTCTCTTTGTATCTTTTCCTTCATATTCCAGTTAAACTTTATAAGACTTTAACAATATTTGATTATACTTTGTATCCTATTAAGTTAGGTATTCAACTGAAACTATTAACTAACAAACACCATGAGAATTCTTACACACTGCCTGAAATGGTTTCAATCCTAAAAGGGCTCAGTTTTAGCAATTGTTTAGCCTGTTTAAATACCAGTTAATTTCTATATGGAACACTTATACTAGAGACTAGTGATCATATCAAGAGTTCAAGTAGTTTTTCCCTACAGTGTAGAACACCATTTTAAAATATTTAATGAGGGAAAAACTTTCACAGTACCAATTTCTTCTTGTTAGCCAGCCATTCTCTAAAATATCTTAGCATCAAAACTCAGTTCTTCCTTGTTCTCAGAAAATCCCATAAATTAATTTTTGTGATTGTGCTACCATATTACCCATCACCAGCAACATGTTTCGTCATCTTCTTCTTCTTTTCTTTTGTTTTTTTTTAATTGAAGTATAGTTGAGGTTTCCTCGGTGGCTCAGTGGTGAAGAGCCCGCCTGCAAAGCAGGAACTGCAGGAGATGCAGGTTTGATCCCTGGTTGGCAAGATCCCCTGGAGGAAGGCATGGCAACTCACTCTAGTATTCTTGCCTGGAGAATCCCATAGACAGAGGAGCCTGGTGGGCTACAGTCCATGGGGTCCCAAAGAGTCAGACATGACTGAGTGACTGAGCATGCATACATAGTTGTTTACATTGTTGGGTTGGTTTCTGCTGTACAATGAAGTGAATCTGCTACATGAATACATATATCCCTTCCCTCTTGGACCCCCTCTCCCATTTCCGCTTATCTAGGTCCATGGGGTCGCTAAGAGTCAGACACGGCTGAACGACTTCACTTTCACTTTTCACTTTCATGCACTGGAGAAGGAATTGGCAACCCACTCCAGTGTTCTTGCCTGGAGAATCCCAGGGATGGGGGAGCCTGGTGGGCTGCCGTCTATGGGGTCGCATAGAGTCGGACATGACTGAAGCAACTTAGTAGTAGTAGTAGTAGTAGTAGTTCACCATGGAGCACCAAACTGAGCTCCCCATGCTATACAGCATGTTCTACCGCCTATCTATTTTACACATAGCAGTGCCCAAATATCAATCCCAAACTCCTATTTTGTCCCACACTACCTATCCCCCACCCATATCCACACATCCATTCTCTACATGTCTGGCTCTTCCTGCCCTAAAAATACGTTCACCTGTGCTATTTCTCTAGATTCCACTTATATGCAGTAATATATATTTGTTTTTCTCTTTATGACTTACTTCATTCTGTGTAACACCCTCTTAGGTCCATCCATGTCTCTGCCAATGACTCAGTGTCATTCTTTATTATGGCTGAATAATATTCTGTTGTATATATGTACCACATCTTTACTCTGTTGATGGCTATTTAGGTTGCTTACATGTTCTGGCTTTTGTAAATAGTATTTCAATGAACCCTCGGGTGCATGTGTCTTTTATAATTATGGTTCACAGGAGGTATGCTCAGTAGTGGAATTGCTGGGTTATATGGCAGTTCTATATTTAGTTTATAAAGAAACTTCCATACTGTTCCTCATAGTGACTGTGTCATTTTACATTCCCATCAACAGTGACAGAGGGTGCCCTTTTGTCCACACTCTCTCCAGGATTTACTGTCTGTAGATTTTTGGATGTTGACCATTCTTACCAGTGTGAGGTGACACTTCATTGTAGCTTTGATCAGCATTTCTCTAATAATTAATGATAGTGAGCATCATTTCATCTGGCTTTTGGCCATCAGTATGTCTTCTTTGGAGAAATATCTATTTAGGTTTTCACCCAGGCTTTGTTTGGTTTGTTTTTTTGATATTGAATTTCATGAGCTATTTGAATATTTGGAAATTAATCCTTTGTCAGTTGCTTAATTTACAAATATTTTCTCCCATTCTGATGGTTGTCTTTTCATGTCCTTTATGATTTTCTTTGCTGTGTAAAAAATTTTAATTTTAACTAGATCACATTTGTTTATTTTGTTTTTATTTTCATTACTCTAGGTGGTGAATCAAAAAAGATCTTGCTGTGATGTATGGCAAAGAGTATTCCTCCTATGTTTTCCTCTAAGAGTTTCACAGTGTCTATACATTTAGGTGCTTAATCCATTTAGAGTTTATATTTGTGCATGGTGTTAGTGAATGTTCAAATTTCATTCTTTTAAATGTAGCTGTCTTTAAATGTAGTTTTCTCAAGCATTATTAATTGAAGAGACTGTATTTTCTCTATTGTATATTCTTGCCTCCTTTGTCATAAATTAGGTCATCTCTGGGCTCTCTATCTTATTGCATTGATCTCTATTTCTGTTTTTGTGCCAGTGTCATACTGTTTTGATGACTGTAGCTTTGTAGTACAGACTGAAGTCAGGGAGCCTAATTCCTGTATGTCCATTCTACTTTCTCAAGATTACTTTGGCTATTCTAGGACTTTTGTATTTCCATGTGAATTGTAATTTTTTTCTTTTAATTCTGTGAAAAATGTTATTGGTAATTTGATAGTGATTGGACTGAGTAGGTATATTGCTTTCAGTAGTATAGTCATTTTCACAATTGATTCTTGCTCTTGAGAATATGGTATATCTCTCCATTTATGTCATATTTGATTTCTTTCATTGGTGTCATAGTGAGTACAGGTTTTTACCTCCTTAGATAGTTTTATTCCTAGGTATTTTATCTGTTTTTTTTTCTTTTGCAGTGGCAAATGGGATTTATTTCTTAATCTCTCTTTCTGATATTTCTTTGTTACTGTGTAGGAATGTAAGAAATTTCTGTGTATTGATTTTGTATCCTGAAACTTTACCAAATTCACTTATGAGCTCTAATAGTCTTGTGGTAGTGTTTGACAGTAGCAAAATAATAATGGGTGATTTTCACACCCCGCTTACACATTTGGAAAGATCATCCAGACAGAAAATAAATAAGAAAGCAAAAACTTTAAATGACAAAATAGCCCAGACAGACTTAAGTGATATTTATAAGACATTCTATCCAAAAGCAGCAGAATATATTTTCTTCTAAAGTGCACCCAGAACATTCACCAGAATATATCACATCTTAGGTCACAAATCAAACCTTGGTAAATTTAAGAATATGGAAATCATATCAAGCATCTTTTCCAACTATAGAACTTTGAAATTAGGAATCAATTGTAGCAAAATAACTGTACAAAGCACAAATACATGTAGGCTAAACAATATACTGCTAAATGACAAAGAGATAAATGAAAAATCAAAGAAAGAATTCAATAATATATAAAAATAAGCAACAAAGAAAACATGAGGACCCAAAATCTGTAGGATGCAGCAGAACAGTCCTATGAGGGAAATTTATAGCAATTCAATCCCACCTCAAGAAATAGAAATCTCAAATAAACAACTTACCTGAACACCTAAGGCAATTAGATAAATAAGAACAAACAAAATCCAAAGTTAGTAGAAGGAAAGAAATCATAAAAATCACAGCAGAAATAAATAGAAATGAAGGAAAAAATAGCAAAGATCAATGAAACTAAAAGCTTGTTCTTTGAGAAGATAAAAAAAAATGATAAGCCCTTAGCTAAACTAATCAACAAAGAAGAGAGTTCAGGCTCCCACAGTATGGCTGGCGACATTAGCTAGCGCTCGCACTACTCTCTCTAACGGGGAAACAGCGGACTACAAGAGACTGAGCTGTATCTGCCTCTATTTCCAACAGACTCACGTTCAACTTTCGCTCACCCACACACACAAAGCTGGGAAAATTTTATTAATCCTTTTTTTAAAAAAAAGTTAATATAAAATTATAGCAAAAAAAAAAAAAAAAAAAGGAACCTGATCTTTAGTAACACAGCTGGAACAATCCGCAGTGGCGGCGGCGGCGGTGGGAGAAAAGATTTAATTTAGTTGATTTTCTGTGGTTGTTGGTTGTTTGCTAGTCTCACGGTGATGGAAGCTGCACATTTTTTCGAAGGGACCAAGAAACTGCTGGAGGTTTGGTTCTCTAGGCAGCAACCCGATGCAAACCAAGGATCTGGGGATCTTCGCACCATCCCAAGTGTTTAAGAATTCGCCTTGCAATGCAAAGGACACCGGTTCAATCCCTGGCCTGGGAAGATCCCGCATGCCACAGGACAGCTGAGCCCATGTACCGCAACTACTGAAGCCCACTCACCATAGAGCCTGTGCCCTGCAACAAGACAAGTCACCACAGTGAGAAGCCCCCTGCTTACCACAACTAAAGAAAGCCTGTACACAGCAGTGAAGACCCAGCACAGCCAAAAATAAATAATTATTAAAAAATCCGAGTGGGACATACTTTTGAAGGATGTGCAATGTTCAATCATAAGTGTGACAAAAACTGACAAGCAGGAAGCTTATGTACTCAGTGAGAGTAGCATGTTTGTCTCCAAGAGACGTTTCATTTTGAAGACGTGGTACCACCCTCTTGCTGAAAGCACTGGTTCCCCTGTTGAAACTTGCTAGGGATTACAGTGGATTTGACTCAATTCAAAGCTTCTTTTATTCTCGTAAGAATTTCATGAAGCCTTCTCACCAAGGGTACCCACACCGGAATTTCCAGGAAGAAATAAAGTCCCTTAATGCAATTTTCCCAAATGGAGCAGTGTATTGTATGGGACGCATGAATTCTGACTGTTGGTACTTGTATACTTTGGATTTCCCAGAGAGTAGGGTAATCAATCAGCCAGATCAAACCCTGGAAATTCTGATGAGTGAGCTTGACCCAGCAGTTATGGACCATTTCTACATGAAAGATGGTGTTACTGCAAAGGATGTCACTCGTGAGAGTGGAATTCGTGACCTGATACCAGGTTCTGTCATTGATGCCACAATGTTCAATCCTTGTGGGCATTCAATGAATGGGATGAAATCGGATGGAACTTACTGGACTATTCACATCACTCCAGAACCAGAATTTTCTTATCTTAGCTTTGAAACAAACTTAAGTCAGACCTGCTATGATGACCTGATCAGGAAAGTTGTGGAAGTCTTCAAGCCAGGAAAATTTGTGACCACCCTGTTTGTAAATCAGAGTTCTAAATGTCGCACAGTGCTTTCCTCGCCCCAGAAGACTGAAGGTTTTAAACGTCTTGATTGCCAGAGCGCTTTGTTCAATGATTACAATTTTGTTTTTACCAGTTTTGCTAAGAAGTAGCAACAACAGCAGAGTTGATTAAGAAACATGAAGAAAAAACGCAAAAAGAGAACACACATAGAAGGTGGTGGCTGCTTTTTAGATATTGATACCAAGGGCCATGCTTTCCATAACCACCACCTTGTAGTTGCAGAAAGCCCTAGATGTAATGATAGTGTAATCATTTTGAATTGTATGCATTATTATATCAAGGAATTATATATCTTGCATGAATGCTGTCTTCTGTGTTTAGGTATCCTATGGCACTCTTGCTGTGAAATTGAAGTGCACGTAGAAAAAACCTTTTACTATATGAAACTTTACAACACTTGTGAAAACAATTCAATTTGGTTTATGCACAGTGTAATATTTCTCCAGGTGTCATCCAAAATTCCCCACAGACAAGGCTTTCGTCCTCATTAGGTGTTGGCCTCAGCCTAGCCATCTGGGACTGTTCTATTAATTGCTGCCAGGATTTTACATCCAGCTACCTCCACTTTCTAGGATATATTCTCTACTAATGTTATTGAAACCAATTTCTACTTCATACAGATGTTTTTGCAACAGCAATTAAAGTTTTTCTTCCACGAGTCAAGTCCTCTAAGGAAACTGTCCATTCTGTGTATTTATACTTTAACACCACTTCCTGTGCTTGTATCACTTTGATTCCTTCCGTTACCGTGGTGTCTCCCCTCCCAACCACACCCCCTCAATAAAGCAATACACTGTTACACTGTGGGTTTTATACTAATCTATACCCCAGAGGGGGAAGGCGGGGGTAGACCCTAGGCTTAATTTTCTTTTAAGGTCAATGGAGTTTGACATTTTTCATTGCCATGAGCTCTTTTGGAATAAACTATTGTTGATTAGCAAAGAAGGCGTAGATTGGTACTAGGGAATATTGGCAGAACTGTATGGAAACTGTGCCATTTGGTGTCCCCCATTAAATGAAATGAGCTTCTCATAAGTACCATGTCTTTATTAACTTGCTAAGTAGTACAAAAGAATTTTTATCAACATTTATTAACGAGGAGATTGAAGATATAGGTATTGGTTTCAACAAATCAAGTCAGGTCAGATGATTCACCTTAACTTACTTTTGTAGCCATTTCCACTAATTTCTGTTGATATGCCATGAACTTTGGTTCAAAGCAGATTCAATGTCTTTTCCATCTTGTGACTTAAAAGATCTGTGACTTTATGATACATGTAATAGTGTTCCGACTTGGTTCCTCTTGCTTGTTTGTCCTTTCACCATGGAATAGGATCAGGTGATGAATGAGAACTGTTAAGGTTATTCAGACATACTCAGTGCAGTAGAATGCTATCCACAAAACGTTACACACAAAATTCCAAAATCATTGATGGGAAATGACCTAAAAATACAGGCATAAAAGCGTTGGCATCTTTTAGCTGTATTTGCTAACATGGACATTTAAGCAGTTGATAAAAGAGCAAAGTTGACTCAGTTTTGTATTTCGTCTTGTCCTCAATTTGAGTCTGGATTGATGCAGTGATGCTTTTGTTCCTTCCGTATTTATGAAGGAAACACTATTTTTTTTTTTTTAGTGTTTCTGAAAATAAAATCTGCTTGGTTTGAAATCAAGTGGTTGGAACACTTGACTTTTATTTTAAGCACATTGTTGATTCAGAGCTTCATTGAAGAAGCTTTCAATCAATGGATCATTCTGATTTTCTGTAATTACACACAGTACCTAATGTTTTGGTGCTATTATGAGGACCAATGCTCAAAGTGGATTTTGTTCTTGAACAGTGTCCCAGTACATTTGATGACATTTATTGGCTTGAGGTCTGATTTTCCTCCCCCTAATAAATTTAAAAGGTTTCTATTTCATGTTGAAGACCTGCACAAATTTTGTATGGAACAAAGCCTAGAAAAAAATGAAAAATAGATTGACTAATAATCTAAATTAATCCTAGTATGTATGGTAGAGGAGGGAAAATTTTGATGCCATAATTTCTCTCTTCATGGTGTTGGACTTAAATCACTTGAAATGTATTTCTGTACCCACAATTTAAGCTTAAGTAAAGATTTGCTTAATTCATTGTCTAGTGACATTCAAAAAAAAAGAGAGTTCAATAAAATTAGAAATGAAAAAGGAGAAATTACAACTGATATGACAGAAAAACAAAGGATCATGATACTACTACAAGCAAGTGTATAAAAAAAGAAAATGGTAAACCTGGAAGAAATGGACACATTCTTAGGTACAACTTTCTCATGTTGAACCAGGAACAGAAAATATAGTAATGAAATTAACACTGCAACTTAAAATCTTCCAACAAACAAGCTTCCAGTACCATATGGCTTCACAGGTGAATTCTATCAAACATTTAGAGAAGAGCCAACACCCATACTTCTCAAACATTTGCAAAAACTTGCAGAGGAAGGTATGCTCCCAAAGCCCATTCTACAAAGCTGTCTTCACCCTAACAAAACCAGACAATGATGTCACACACACACAATTGTAAAGCAATATGAAGAGCTGACTCATTGGAAAACACCCTGATGCTGGGAAAGATTGAAGGAAAAAGGAGAAGAGAGCAGCAGAGGATGAGATGGTTAGATAGCATTACTGACTCAATGGACATGAGTTTGAACAAACTCTGGGAGATGTTGAAGGACAGGAGAGACTGGTGTGCTACAGTCCATGGCATCACAAAGAGTCAGACACGACCTAGGGACTAAATAAGACCAATATCACTTATGAACATTGACATGAAAATTCTCAACAAAATACTAAGAAACAGTCTAACACACATTTGAAGGATCATAAAACATGATCAAGTTGGATTTATCCCAGCAATGCAAAGATTCTTCAGTATGTGCAAATCAATCAATTTAATACACCATATTAACTACTTAAAGAATAAAAACCATATGACCATCTCAATAGATGCAGAGAAAGCTTTTGAACAAATCCAACAGTATTTATGATTAAAATGCTCCAGAAAATGAGCATAGAGGTAACCTACTTCAACATAATAAAGGCCATATATGACATACCCAAAGTAAACATCATTCTTAATGGTGAAAACCTAAAAGCATTTCTTCTAAATCAGGAATAATACAAGGATGTCCACTCTTGCTGGTTTTATTCAACATAGTATTGGAAGTCCTTGCCATGATAACCAAAGAAGAAAAAGAAAAGAAATTCAAATTAGATAAGAAGTAAAACTATCACTGTTTGCAGATGTCATGATACTATACATAGAGAATTCTAAAGATGCCCCTAGAAAACTACTAGAATTCATCACCGAGTTTGGTAAAGTTGCAGGATACATTAATGCACAGAAATCTCTTGTATTCTTATACACCAGCAATGAAAGATCAGAAAGAGAAATTAAGGAACCAATCACATTTACTATTACAACAACGAATAAAATACTTAGGAATAAACTTACCTAGGGATGCAACAGTGATATACTCAACAGTGATGAAAGAAACTGAGATGACATAAACAGGTGGAAAGATATACCATGTTCTTGGATTGAGAGAATCAATATTGTCAAAATGATCATACTGCCCAAGGCAATCTATAGATTCAATGCAATCTCTATAAAATTACCAATGGCAAAAATTTTTACCAATTCCATTCTTCATAACACAGAATTTTAAAATTTATATGTACAAACAGAAGACCTCAAATAGCCAAAGCAAACTTGAGAAAGGAAAATGGAGCTAGAGGAATCAGGCTTCCTGACTTCAGACTATACTACAAAGCTACAGTTTTCAAAACTATATGGTACTGTCACAAAAACAGATATGTAGATCAATGGAACAGGATATAAATTCCAGAAATAAATAGAGACAGTTATGATCAATTAATCTACAAGAAAGGAGACAAAGCTATACCATGGAGAAAAGACAGTATCTTCAATAAATGGTGATGGGAAAACTGGACAGCTACATGTAAAAAACAAGAAATTAAAGTATTCTTTATCACCACACACAAAAGTAAATTCAGAATGGATTAAGGACCTAAATGTAAGATTATATGCTATAAAACTCTTGGAAGAGAACATAAGAACATGCTTTGACAAAAATTGTAGCATTATCTTTTTTAGTCAACCTCAAAGATTGACTAAAAAATAAACAAATGGGACATAATTTGTTTTGCTATGCAAACACTTTTGAGTATTTTTAAAATGTGACATAGGGAGGCAGTCCTAAGATGGTGGAGGAATAGGACGGGGAGACCACTTTCTCCCTCACAAATTCATCAAAAGAACATTTTAACGCTAAGTAAATTTCACAAAACAACTGAATGCTGGCAGAGGACATCAGGCACTCAGAAAAGCAGATCATTATCTTCAAAAACAGTCACCATCCACCTAAGAAGGGGCGCCAGTTGTACACCCAGAAAACTGAGCAGCAGGAATGGAAAAGGCAATAAGTCGCAGCGACCGCGCTTGCCAAACACCCAAGCTACTTGGACCTGGGAAGGGCATAAAACGCAGGCCCAACTGAGATTGTGCCGCTGAGGACTACCTGAGTGCCTGAGCCTGAGTGGCTTAGACCGGGGAGGTGCATGCAGCCCAGGGCCAGCCTCAGACTGTTCCTGGTGGAGAAACACAGAGCCTAAGCTGTGGGTGCCGTGAGCCAGGGCAGGCCCAGCGTGGCTGAGACACTGCGAGCACACGCCAGTGTTATTTGTTTCCACCATCCCTCCCTCCCCACAGCATGACTGAACACGTGAGCCTAAAAAAAGAGTGTCCACCTCCTCCCTCCTTGTGTCAGGGCAGAAAACAGACACTGAAGAGGCCAGCAAACAGAAGAAGCTAAAACAGACGGAACCGCCTTGGAAGTGACAGGTGCAATAGATTAAAACCCTGTCGTTAGTACCGACTACATAGGAAGGGGTCTATAGATCTTGAGAAATATAAGCCAGACCAAGGAACTATCTGAAAATGAACTGACCCCACACTGCCCACAACACCACCAGAGAAAGTCCCAGATACACCTTTATTTTTTTTACGATCATTCTTTTTTGTTTGTTTTATTCTTCTTTTTTTTTTGAACATTTTTAATTTTTAACTCCTCTAGTTCTCCTTTAATTTTTATTTTTATAACCTACTATTACTTTAAAAAAATACCCTATTTTTAAAGCAAACACCATATATATATATTTGTGGTGGTGGTTGTAGTTTTTTAATAATTCCTGTGACTTTTTCTTTCTTTCTTTTTTTCTTTCTTCATTTTCTTTTCTTTATTTTTTTTCTTTTTTTTAATTAATTTTTTTTAATTTTAAAATCTTTAATTCTTACATGTGTTCCCAAACATGAACCTCCCTCCCACCTCCCTCCCCATAACATCTCAGTGGGTCATCCCCATGCACCAACCCCAAGCATGCTGTATCCTGCGTCAGACATAGACTGGCGATTCAATTCTTACATGATAGTATACATGATAGAATGCCATTCTCCAAAATCATCCCAAAGAAACAAAAGAGACCATAGCAAAAATCAACAAAGCCAAAAGCTGGTTCTTTGAAAGGATAAATAAAATTGACAAACCACTAGCCAGACTCATCAAGAAGCAAAGAGAGAAAAATCAAATCAATAAAATTAGAAATGAAAATGGAGAGATCACAACAGACAACACAGAAATACAAAGGATCATAAGAGACTACTATCAGCAGTTGTATGCCAATAAAATGGACAACGTGGAAGAAATGGACAAATTCTTAGAAAAGTACAATTTTCCAAAACTGAACCAGGAAGAAATAGAAAATCTTAACAGACCCATCACAAGCACGGAAATTGAAACTGTAATCAGAAATCTTCCAGCAAACAAAAGCCCAGGTCCAGACGGCTTCACAGCTGAATTCTACCAAAAATTTCGAGAAGAGCTAACACCTATCCTACTCAAACTCTTCCAGAAAATTGCAGAGGAAGGTAAACTTCCAAACTCATTCTATGAGGCCACCATCACCCTAATACCAAAACCTGACAAAGATGTCACAAAAAAAGAAAACTAAGGCCAATATCACTGATGAACATAGATGCAAAAATCCTCAACAAAATTCTAGCAATCAGAATCCAACAACACATTAAAAAGATCATACACCATGACCAAGTGGGCTTTATCCCAGGGATGCAAGGATTCTTCAATATCCGCAAATCAATCAATGTAATTCACCACATTAACAAATTGAAAAATAAAAACCATATGATTATCTCAATAGATGCAGAGAAGGCCTTTGACAAAATTCAACATCCATTTATGATAAAAACTCTCCAGAAAGCAGGAATAGAAGGAACATACCTCAACATAATAAAAGCTATATATGACAAACCCACAGCAAACATTATCCTCAATGGGGAAAAATTGAAAGCATTTCCCCTAAAGTCAGGAACAAGACAAGGGTGTCCACTTTCACCGCTACTATTCAACATAGTTCTGGAAGTTTTGGCCACAGCAATCAGAGCAGAAAAAGAAATAAAAGGAATCCAAGTTGGAAAAGAGGAAGTAAAACTCTCACTGTTTGCAGACGACATGATCCTCTACATGGAAAACCCTAAAGACTCCACCAGAAAATTACTAGAGCTCATCAATGAATATTGTAAAGTTGCAGGATATAAAATCAACACACAGAAATCCCTTGCATTCCTATACACTAATAATGAGAAAGTAGAAAAAGAAATTAAGGAAACAATTCCATTCACCATTGCAATGAAAAGAATAAAATACTTAGGAATATATCTACCCAAAGAAACTAAAGACCTATATATAGAAAACTATAAAACACTGATGAAAGAAATCAAAGAGGACACTAATAGATGGAGAAATATACCATGTTCATGGATTGGAAGAATCAATATAGTGAAAATGAGGATACTACCCAAAGCAATCTACAAATTCAATGCAATCCCTATCAAGCTACCAGCCATATTTTTCACAGAACTAGAGCAAATAATTTCAAGATTTGTATGGAAATACAAAAAACCTTGAATTGCCAAAGCAATCTTGAGAAAGAAGAATGGAACTGGAGGAATCAACTTGCCTGACTTCAGGCTCTACTACAAAGCCACAGTCATCAAAACAGTATGGTACTGGCACAAAGACAGACATATAGATCAATGGAACAAAATAGAAAGCCCAGAGATAAATCCACACACATATGGACACCTAATCTTTGACAAAGGAGGCAAGAATATACAATGGATTAAAGACAATCTCTTTAACAAGTGGTGCTGGGAAAACTGGTCAACCACTTGTAAAAGAATGAAACTAGATCACTTTCTAACACCACACACAAAAATAAACTCAAAATGGATTAAAGATCTAAATGTAAGACCAGAAACTATAAAACTCCTAGAGGAGAACATAGGCAAAACACTCTCAGACATAAATCACAGCAGGATCTTCTATGATCCACCTCCCAGAATTCTGGAAATAAAAGCAAAAATAAACAAATGGGATCTAATTAAAATTAAAAGCTTCTGCACAACAAAGGAAACTATAAGCAAGGTGAAAAGACAGCCTTCAGAATGGGAGAAAATAATAGCAAATGAAGCAACTGACAAACAACTAATCTCAAAAATATACAAGCAACTTATGCAGCTCAATTCCAGAAAAATAAATGACCCAATCAAAAAATGGGCCAAAGAACTAAACAGACATTTCTCCAAAGAAGACATACGGATGGCTAACAAACACATGAAAACATGTCCAACATCACTCATTATCAGAGAAATGCAAATCAAAACCACAATGAGGTACCATTTCATGCCAGTCGGAATGGCTGTGATCCAAAAGTCTACAAGCAATAAGTGCTGGAGAGGGTGTAGAGAAAAGGGAACCCTCTTCCACTGTTGGTGGGAATGCAAACTAGTACAGCCACTATGGAGAACAGTGTGGAGATTCCTTAAAAAACTGTAAATAGAACTGCCATGTAACCCAGCAATCCCACTGCTGGGCATACATACTGAGGAAACCAGAATTGAAAGAGACACGTCTACCACAATGTTCATCGCAGCACTGTTTATAATAGCCAGGACATGGAAGCAACCTAGATGTCCATCAGCAGACAGATGGATAAGAAAGCTGTGGTACATATACACAGTGGAGTATTCCTCAGCCATTAAAAAGAATACATTTGAATCAGTTCTAATGAGGTGGATGAACCTGGAGCCGATTATACAGAGTGAAGTAAGCCAGAAAGAAAAACACCAGTACAGTATACTAACACATATATATGGAATTTAGAAAGATGGTAATGATGACCCTAGATGCGAGACAGCAAAAGAGACACAGATGTATCGAACGGACTTTGGACTCTGTGGGAGAAGGAGAGGGTGGAGTGATTTGGGAGAATGGCATTGAAACATGTATACTATCATGTAAGAAATGAATCGCCAGTCTAGGTTCAATACAGTATACAGGATGCTTGGAGCTGGTGCACTGGGATGACCCAGAGAGATGATATGTGTAGGGTGGTGGGAGGTAGGTTCAGGATTGGGAACACATGTACACCCGTAGTGGATTCATGTCAATGTATGGAAAAACCAATACAGTATTGTAAAGTAAAAATAAAATAAAATAAAAAGCACACACACAAAAATAAAATGTGACATAATTTCCTTTTATATGCAAAGGAAGGCTTTGCATAGCAAAAGAAATCATGGACAAACAGACAACTGGCAGAATGAAAGAAATTATTTGCAAGCAGTCTGACTGACAAGAGGTTAACAAGGGATTAATCTCCTAAATATACAAGCAATTCATGCAGCTGTATGTAAAAAAAAAAATGCTATCATAAATGGGAAGACAAAGTAAATAGGTATTTCTACAAAATAAACATTCAGATGGCCAAGAAGCACATGAAAATGCACTCAGCACTGCTGATTATTAGAGAAATGCAAATCAAAACTACAAAGAGACATTTACTTATACCAATTAGAATGGTCATCATCAAAAGGTCTACAAATGCTATAGAAGGTGTGGGGAAAAGGGAGCTCTCCTACGGTGTTGGTGGGATGTAAGTTGGTACAACTACTATGGAGGATGATATGGATGTTTTTAAGAAACTAAAAATAGAGTTACTGTATGATCCAGCATTCCCACTCCTGGGCATATATCTGGGAAAAACATGGTTGGAAAAAGTACATGCAACCCTGTATTCATTGCAGTGCTGTTTACAATAACCAAGGCATTGAAGCAACCTAAATGTTCATCAATTGTTTAATGGATAAAGAAGATATGGTACATATATAGAATGGAATATTACTTAGCCATTAAAGAGAATGAAATAATGCCATTTCCAGCAACATGGTGGAGCTGGAACTGGAGATTATCATACTTAATGAAGTCAGTCAGAGAAAGACAAATATATGATTGTGCTTATATGCAGAATCTAAAATAACAGACAAACAAGCTTATTTACAAAGCAGAAACAGTTACAGGATTTAGAGAATGAGTTTATGTTACCAAGGGTAAGGGTGGGAGGAGGGATAGATTGGGAATTTAGGATTGACATGTACACACTGCTATATTTAAAACAGATCACAAACAGGACCTAATGTATAGCACAGTCAACTCTACTCAATACTCTGTAATAATCTAAATGGGAAAAGAATTTGAGAAAGAGTAGATAATTGTGTATAATTGAATCACTTTGCTATACACCTGAAACTACACATTGTTAATCAACTATGTTCCAATATAATGTATAATTTTTGAAACGAAGTATAAATAAAAGCTAAATAATGCTAAAAAAACAACCAGATTTTTTCCACACACTCTGTATTCCAATTTTGTGGGGCTCAAATATGTGAGAAATCAGGTTTCTAATCAGAATTTAAGAGAGCTAATTTTGAAAGCTAACACCATATAAGGTGATAGTGGAAACCTTGGGAAGTGTTGATGAAGAAGGTCAGAAAGCTCAATTCAGAGATTTTGAGATAATAATCTCAATAACATTGTTTGACTTTATGTAGCAAGGAATCATTTATAAACTACTATCCCGTATTTGGGAAGCCTCAGTGACTCAGTGATATAGAATCCACCTGCAGTGTAGGAGACAGGGGTTCAATCCCTGAGTGAAAGGACAGAGGAGTGAAAGACAGAATGAGAGGGATGAGAAGGGTCAAGGGACTAGACTATCAGAAGAACCAGGAAATTATTAGAAGTTATGGAGATATGTTAGAGAAGACTCTTGTGAGTCCTTTGGACTGTAAGGAGATCAAACCAGTCAATCCTAAAGGAAATCATTCCTGAATATTCATTGGAACGACTGATGCTGAAGCTGAAGCTCCAGTACTTTGGCCACCTGATGTAATGAATGGACTCACTGGAAAAGATTCAGATACTAGGAAAAATTGAAGAGGAGAAAGGGTGACAGAGGATGACATGATTTGATGGCATCACTGACTCGATGGACATGAGTTTGATCAAGCTCTGGGAGTTGTTAATAGACAGGGAAGCCTGACGTGCTGCAGTCCATGGGGTTGCAAATAGTTGGACATGACTGAACTTAACTGATGGATATATATATATATATATATATATATATATATATATATATATATATATATATATATGGAGGACATTGTCATAAGGTTTAAATGTTACAAAAGATGTAAAATGAAACTTTATCACTAATTCTGAGCAGTATATATATATTTTTTTCTTTCTTTTTTCCATTTGGAATATTTATTGTAGTTCTTAATGCATTTCCTAACACCTATGACACTCTTTAATCAAGAATATAAAGTCATCTACTTAGAATTTGCCACTCAACATGAGGAGCTTTCTTAGAATCACAGAAGAAGTAAGTTTACAAATCAGCAACTATCAATATCATACATTTTCCAAACCATAACTCTAACACGGATGTAAATTATTCTCCAGACCATGAAAATTCTCTAGAAAGTCCATTTTACCAGTATTGGGAGAGGAAGCTTTCAAACACACAGCCAGCCAGAAAGACCATTTTATATATGGAGTGTGCTTCTCTTCTCCTTCCTCTAAAATGACAGAACTGCAGCCATATCTGAAGAGAAAGTGAATTTAATGACAGCCATTAGCTAAAAACTTGCAGAAATGCCTATATCTGGTATGAGAGGAAAAATATATTGCACTGTAACATGCCTACCTCTGTCCAGAGGACAGCAATCTGGCCTGTCTTCAGTTGCCTGGACTTTTCTCCAATTTGATACCCAGGACGCTTGGTAGACCCCCTGGGGAACTGTTTGATAACTGAGGATACCTCGGAGGAGAAGGTCCTTACAAAATCTAATCTACAATGTTTATTTTCTAAGGATGAAGTTCACTGTGCTTCAAATCCTGGATTTGCTCATCGTTATTTTCCCTAGTTTGATAAAGCTGTATAAAAGGTATTTTGCTCAAGGAAGAAGCCTGGGCAGAAGAATGAACACTGTTCTGTAGAAAAAGGCATTCAATATTTAGAAACTTTCCCAAGAAGAAAAAAGAGACCCTAAAAAGAAAAAATTCTTAAAAAACAAGCAAACAAACAAACAAACTAAACCTCTCCTGTCATTGTTACTGCAGGTTCATGATAAATTACCCCACAGCTCCTCTTACCTTCAGTTCAGTTCAGTCGCTCAGTCGTGTCCGACTCTTTGCGACCCCATGAATTGCAGCACGCTGGGCCTCCCTGTTCATCACCATCTCCGGAGTTCACTCAGACTCACGTCCGTCGAGTCTGTGATGCCATCCAGCCATCTCATCCTCGGTCGTCTCCTTCTCCTCCTGCCCCCAATCCCTCCCAGCATCAGAGTTTTTTCCAATGAGTCAACTCTTCTCATGAGGTGGCCAAACTACTGGAGTTTCAGCTTTAGCATCATTCCTTCCAAAGAAATCCCAGGGTTGATCTCCTTCAGAATGGACTGGTTGGATCTCCTTGCAGTCCAAGGGACTCTCAAGAGTCTTCTCCAACACCACAGTTCAAAAGCATCAATTCTTCGGTGCTCAGCCTTCTTCACAGTCCAACTCTCACATCCATACATGACCACAGGAAAAACCATAGCCTTGACTAGACAGACCTTAGTCGGCGAAGTAATGTCTCTGCTTTTGAATATGCTATCTAGGTTGGTTATAAATTTTCTTCCAAGGAGTAAGCGTCTTTTAATTTCATGGTTGCAGTCACCATCTGCAGTGATTCTGGAACCCCAAAAAATAAAGTCTGACACTGTTTCCACTGTTTCCCCATCTATTTGCCATGAAGTGATGGGACCGGATGCCCTGATCTTCGTTTTCTGAATGTTGAGCTTTAGGCCAACTTTTTTGCTCTCCTCTTTCACTCTCATCAAGAGGCTTTTTAGTTCTTCTTCACTTTCTGCCATAAGGGTGATGTCATCTGCATATCTGAGTTTATTGATACTTCTCCCAGCAATCTTGATTCCAGCTTGTGTTTCTTCCAGTCCAGCATTTCTCATGATGTACTCTGCATATAAGTTAAATAAGCAGGATGACAATATACAGCCTTGATGTAGTCCTTTTCCTATTTGGAACCAGTCTGTTGTTCCATGTCCAGTTCTAACTGTTTCTTCCTAGGAGGTATTATACAAGAAGCTCACAATACCATAGAGAAAGACTTCTAAGGATCCTTCTGGATACACAGGAATACTGTACTGTTTGAAAATGAAAGAACTGACTAATCAGTTAGGTTTATAGCTGTCTTCCTAAAAAACAACAACAACAAACTGTCATCTTTGGCAAAGCACAAGTAGTTATTTGGTTTGTTTATAAAGGCAACTTCTTGGTTGTATGTCAGCACCAATAGATTCTACACCCTTCGGTCTCTCCCACAAACCAGGTTACTTCTCTCACAGAGATATTTCTGTTTGCCTTCTTGGAAATTTATTTTAGTTACCAAAAGTGGGGAGGGAGAATGGATGCACTAAGGTGTATCACAAAGTCAGAAGCTCCAAAAGACAAGACAGAGAAGGGTAAAGGAAAAACCTAATATTTAAGACAACATTTCTCCTAATTCAATCCACACAAATGTTATCTTTTAGAATTAGTACAATGCTGCCCTGGGTATACTCTGAGTGGAGTTCTTCTCCTCCCTCCTTTTTTATTACATGTCATAATTTAGTTAGGAGGGAAAGTATACCAATGAAATTCTCCCTAAGGGCTCATCTTGGTACAAATTGTGCACAATTTAATGTATCTACCACAGAAGATGAAGATAAATCCAATGTGAGCACCAATTGTAAATATGACCTTCTCAGCTCTTATAAAACAAATAAGCTAAACATATATATTTTTCCTTTTGGTTATTCATTAAAATGCCATAACACGCTGGAGAGAACTAAATCTATATGGCTATAAAAGCAGTAAGATGCTAGAAGAAAACTAGACAAAAACTGTAAGATATACAATTATTACTGATGTCCTTCTAATAAACTCCTATGTGGTTAAAATGAAGAGCACAAGGCCTAGAACAGTGGTTTACTACACATTTTAAGTTGAGATCTGCCACATTGGTATGAGTTTTGGTGAAACTGTGAAATCACACCCAGTGCTCTTTTTTATGCCATCCACTGTCAGGCCTTCCCAGAGTTCAATGAGAGTCAGACCCTTCTTGCTGTCTGCATCAAACACAGCCTTTTCAGTAATGATACAGTTGACACACTGCTTTCCTGTTAGAGGTAATGTACATTTCTCCATGATTTTATGTGCATTTCCCTTTGCTGAATGTTCCATGGTGACCACTACTTTGGTTCTGGCACTGGACACTAGATTCATAGCCTCTCCCATTCCTTTCACCACCTTTCCAGGTATCATCCAGTTAGCCAGGTCACCATATTTGGAAACCTGCATGGCTCCTAGCGTTGTTAGATTGACATGTCCCCCTCTAATCATTGCAAATGATTCATCGCTGGAGAAATAAGAGGCTCCTGGAAGAACGGTAACTGTTTCCTTGCCTGCATTGATTAGATCGGCATCAACTTCATTTTTTAATGGGTATGGACCCAAACCCAGGACTCCATTTTCACATTGCAGATGGACAGTCATATTGGGGCTGATATAGTTGCTGGCCAGAAGTGGTATTCCTATGCCCAATTGGCATACATGCTGTCCTCAAATTCAAGAGCTGCCCGCTTGATGATACATTCTCTGACATTATCTCCAGGTTTACCAGATGTGGTTTTTATATCTTCCTCTTTCTGGATTGATAAATGCTCAATTCTTTTCTTATATTTTTCTCCCTTTATAAGGCAATGTACATAGATCTTATGTATGTCTTCTGGGGCAAATGATCCAATATCGACAATTTCTTCAAACTGAAAAACACATTTCCAGCTCGGTCTGCCTTCCAGGCTTTCACCAAAGCCTGAGCAGTATATTTTGAGGCAAAATACTTCCTGACATTAAAAATAATGTATGTTTGACAGGAAATATAGGTCAACCAAATATAATAAACTTGTTTGTGTTACTTTTGCTTGAGCCTTCTTAAATATATCATTTGTTCAAGGGCTATTACTTTTATCAGGTTTGCATATTTAAATTCAACAAAAGAAGTATTGATATTTCATACTTTCCTGTATTAATCTTTTCTTGGTTAATATAGTATTGTCCTGTATTGACTAAAAACCCCAGCAATCCCACTGCTAGGCATACACACCAAGGAAATCAGAATTGAAAGAGACATGTGTACCCCAATGTTCATTGCAACACTGTTTACAATAGCCAGGACATGGAAGCAACCTAGATATCCATTGGCAGACGAATGGATAAGAAAGCTCTGGTAAATATACACAATGGAATATTACTCAGCTGTTAAAAAAATGCATTTGAATCAGTTCTAATGAGGTGGATGAAACTGGAGCCTATTTCACAGAATTAAGTAAGTCAGAAAGAGAAACACTAATACAGTATATTCATGCATATATATGGAATTTAGAAAGATGATAACGATGACCCTATATGTGAGACAGCAAAAAAGACACTGAGATAAAGAACAGACTTTTGGACTCTGTGGGAGAAGGCGAGGGTGGGATGATCTGAAAGAATAGTATTGAAACGTGTATTACAATATGTGAAATAGATTGCCAGTCCAGATTCGATGCATGAGACAGGGCATTCAGGACCATTGAACTGGGAGGCCTCTGGGAGATGGAATGGGGAGGAAGGTGGGAGGACAGTTCAGGATGGGGGACACGTGTACACCCATGGCTGATTCGTGCTGATGTATGGTGAAAACCACTACAATATTGTAAAGTTGAGCGACTTCACCCCTAAAATAAATAAATTAAAAAAAAAAAAAAAAACCTCAGTGCAACCAACTTTATTTCCCTCGTGGAAGGTCACTCCATTCTAGAAAGACAAAGGAGCGCTTAGTGGCAGATGCGGATGTATAATCACAAGTTTTAAAACTGTATAGCCTCATGCAGTCAGAAAATATTCACAGGATTTGTCATCAAAACATGAAGTTGGAAATCTGTCTTTAGTGGATTTTCCATTTTTGCTATTGGATCTTCTCTTTAATTACAAGAAACAATACTAGGTAAAAACAGTATCGAAGGAAACAGGAGATTTTTGATGTTATGAATATTTCTAGCTATGTTCATACTCATTTGACAGTGTATACACAGTAAATTAATTTGGATATACCTCAAAAGGTAACCATTGAGGTTTTATACCAATTAATAAATGAAAATTTGACTTCATATAGTTTGTTATATGAAGATAATTACTAACAGGTATGATAAGATGATATCATTATAAGTAGAATTTCAGCTCTGGAGCATCAAGGACTATATCCTTCAGAGGAGTAGGGAAGTTCTTTTTCTGGAATGAAATAATAGGAATTACTTGAACTTCAACTCTCCACTTGTCCCTTTAATATCACAGATCACCATAATTAACTACCAGTGCCTTTTAGAGAATTTGGAGAAACTTTTTGAGGCTTCACAATTAATCATCTATTCTAGGAAAATTAGCAAAACGTAAATAATTTTGCAAAAATTAAAAATGGCATGCTGATGGTCATTTCGCAGGGTCCAATTGTAATCCATTTGATTACATGAAAAAATAATTTATGTGTTGTTTTTTGAATTTATCCTCAAACCTAGTTCATGCTTACATCTGAGAGGGAATGCATTACTCTATAATAAGAAACATAAGTTTTGACTTCCTATCTCCAGCTTTTCAGACAGTGGCACCAAGTGTGGGTCTGTAGTTTATTTTATGGGTTATTTTCTTGCATTTGAAAAATTCTAAAAAAGAAAAGTGCTCTTTTTCCTTATTGCCACTATTGCTCACTTGTGTAAAACCTCATGTACTTTGGAATTGGGAATAGAGCAGTAGACATTCTGAAAGTTAATATTCATATATGACACATTGAAATATTGACTAGAGGGATGTAATAAAAAAATGATTACCTTTACTTCCATGGTGGAACTAATTCTTAAAGTATACTTTAAAAATCCCAGTGAAATCAGCCTGCCAAGCAGTGTTTTCATATCCTCAGGTTACTGTACAGTTTCCTTTAGGCTTCCTTTTGCTTCTTAGTTTGCCTCTTAGTTCCATGTCACTATAAAAAATGGTTATAAATTATGAGAATGGAATGTGATTTAAATGATGATGAAGCAGATGGCTTACTCTTCAGCAGTTAGAAGGAATGCTCAAGTAACACATTTCTTAGCTTCAAGACAACCCATTCATGTTAATCTTACCTGCAGTGACCTTTTTGGGGCTTATTTAATAATAAAATTTAAAAATCTTTGTCTCCCATCTGAAAACATAAACCTTTCTGACATGCACAAAATTTTTCATTAAAATGCTCTTTATTCTTTCCTTTTTTTTCAAGTACAATGAAGTTATATTTCAATAACTTTAAACAAATTAAATATAAAAGAAAAAATCAGTTAACTTATTTACTAAGTATCCCAGAGCAATGTGTGTTAATGAATAGCAGCATTTGTGAAGCTTACATTATTAATGAAATATCCTTAAGTGTACCAGTAAAGAAAATATCTAGATATGAAAATAATTGGGACTGCTTATGAATGTAAATTAGACATAGTTTTACTCTGCCTTCTGTGATACAACTGTTATGAATAACATAGTATGCTCTAAGACATTATCACTTTGGCTATCTTCATTTCATTCATTATATTATAATTATAGTGAAGTAGATCTAAACTGATTACTCAAATACTTAAGCCTTTTCACCCAAAGATAAATGGATGAATCTGTTCTGTGAAGGGAGCCTATGCAACTAATTTTTGTATTTGTTAACTTTTACAATACTTGCTTTGCTTTACCATCAATATATATGTTTATTTATTTATTTTGTTTCTATAACTTGGTTCTTTTTAATTTTTATTTTTAAAATTTATTTAATTAGAGGCTAATTAATTTAAAAAACTGTAGTGGTTTTTGCCATACATTGATATGAATCAGCCATGCGTGTATATGTGTCCCCCATCCTGAACCCCCTCCCACCTCCATCCCTATCCCATCACTCAGAGTCATCCCAGTGCACCAGCCCTGAGTTCCCTGCCTCATGCATCAAACCTGGACTGGCAATCTAGTTCACATATCATAATATACTTGTTTCAATGCTTTTCTCTCAAATGATCCCACCCTCACCTTTTCCCACAGAGTCCAAAAGTCTGTTCTTTATCTCTGTGTCTCTTTTGCTGTCTCACATATAGGGTCATCATTACCATCTTTCTAAATTCCATATATATGCATTAATATACTGTATTTGTATTTTTCTTTCTGACTTACTTCACTCTGTATAATAGGATCCAGTTTCATCCACTTCATTAGAACTGATTCAAATGCACACTTTTTAATAGCTGGGTAATATTCCATTGTGTATATGTACCACAGCTTTCTTGTTCATTCATCTGTTGATGGACATCTAGGTTGCTTCCATGTCCTAGCTATTGTAAATATTGATGAACATTGGTGTATATGTGTCTCTTTTCAATTCTGGTTTCCTCGGTGTGTATGCCCAGCAGTGGGATTGCTGGGTCATATGGCAGTTTATTTCCATTTTTTTTAAGGAATCTCCACACTGTTCTCCATAGCGACTGTACTAGTTTGCATTCCCACCAACGGAGAAAGAGGGTTCCCTTTTCTCCATACCCTCTCCAGCATTTATTGTTTGTAGACTTTTGGATAGCAGCCTTTCTGACCAGCCTGAGATGGTACCTCATTGTGGTCTTAATTTGAATTTCTCTGAGAATGAGAGATGTTGAGCATCTTTTCATGTGTTTGATAGCCATCTGTATGTCTTCTTTGGAGAAATGTCTGTTTAGTTATTTGGTCCATTTTTTGATTGGGTCATTTATTTTTCTGGAATTGAGCTGCAAGAGCTGCTTGTATATTTTTGAGATTCTTTGTCACTTACTTCATTTGCTATTATTTTCTCCCATTCTGAAGGCTGTCTTTTCACCTTGCTTATAGTTTTCTTTGTTGTACAAAAGCTTTTAAGTTTAATTAGGTCCCATTTGTTTATTTTTTTCATATCATGGGATTTTATTAATTTTGATACATAAATATAGCATTTCTTTCTACACAAAGGTCCTCAAGATGAGTTTATATTTTTTCTAGTACATATAAAATAAAACTGTCCAGCCATATAAAACCTGCCCTTGTTTGCACTATATAGAGCACATGCTCAGAAATCCAGTTTGAGTAGACTCTAGATCAAAAATAACTTGCAAATACTTCATCTATTGAGGAAAAAAAAGTCTATGTATTAAGTTCAGTAACATAAAGAATAAAATTATCACTTGAAAGAAAGCAAAATTCTTTGAATAAGCAGATTATTAACATTTGCCTGTGTGTTTTTTCTTTAGATTTTAGCCTTCATCCTTATAAGGAATATCCCTGGGTATGCTCATTCAGTTTACAGTTCATTTTTTGCTTGGTTTGGAAAAATTTCATTAGAGGTTAGTATATTAATATTTTGATCTGTCTTATACTACCCAGTGTTTTATGGAGCTGTGTATATAAATGTATATATAGATGTGTAACTGACTTTTTTTTAAACCAAAGCTATTTTTATGAAATTATAGGCAAGAAACTTTGAACTTCAACAGCAGTATTGTAGAATGCTTTTAAAGTCTTATTTAAATGGCTAAATACAGATGACTTTCACATATTTATTTTGTCTTTCAAGTACAGCCAAGATGAAGAAATAGGAAGAGAAAAAAAATGAAATAGATACAAATGAAATTTGTAAATAGACATAAATGAAATCAAGCTGAGAGGATTTTGATTTGTTGTTCATTCATAATTAAATATTATATTGCTGGAATTTAGTTTATTGATGCTTATCATAATAAAATTCACTCTTATTGAAAGTTTGGGGAAATTTTAAAACTCATTATTTTGTGTGCAGTAACTAATATGAATTTATCCTCAATTTTTGCTCTTATTTCTATTACTCTTGGAGGTGGGTCATAGAGGATCCTGCTGTGATTTATGTTGGAGAGTGTTTTGCCTATGTTTTCCTCTAGGATTTTTATAGTTTCTTGTCTTACATTTAGATGTTTAATCCATTTTGAGTTTATTTTTGTGTATGGTGTTAAAAAGTGTTCTAGTTTCATTCTTTTACAAGTGGTTGACCAGTTTTATGTTTAAAATTGAAGTTCATTTTTCTTTCTATTCTTCAACATTTCAAGGGAAAAATCTTAACTAATTATAAAGCTATAAAATTCAAATAACTTTATATTTTTGGTCTTCTACAATCTCATTTTTTTCTTGCCCTATGAATAGAAAGTTAAATGTAAAGTTAAATATAAAGACTAAAGATGTGTAGTTAAAGATTAGTACATGGTCAACTATTTCACTATATCTGGCTCTATAGTGGCAGATTGCATGGTGAGCTGAAGGTTAGGGAAATTATGTTAACTATCTCAATAGGTGATTTATCACTTACAAAGCCTATAGAGCAGGAAGTTCCTCAAGTCCATTCACAGTTAAATTCAAGAATTGGTAGCTGGTTGATTTTTATACTGACTTTGAGGTACATTACAGTTGTGATGGGGGATTTGAACTATTTGGACAGCTGCTGGAAATGTCATTCTATTAATATCAAGACATGTGTCTGACTATGCCTACCATTCCCTTCCTTCATTAATACTTACTAACTATAAGATAATATTGTTACTCTCTCCTGTAGGTACTGTGACTTTTAAACATTTCTTTCGTAGTCAGAATTTGAACCAGAGAAAGAGTTCTTATCATGGTTTGCTTTTCTGAGAAATGAAATTCCCAAGAGTACAAGTCTCCAGACTCAGGTGAATTTTATCTCTAGTTATGGGGGTGGGAACTAAATACATATACATATTATTAATATTCCAGGTGATGAATCAGTAATCTTGAATGAGAGAGATGTCAGAAGCTTAAGAGATAGAACAGTTTGATCTTAAAAGCCTTATTTATAAAATTTCACAAACATAAATGTTTTATAAGATGTAGAAATGTTGCTTGCAAATAAATATAGTCAGGTTGATTTGTAGATGATTAAATAACTTTACTGAAATAATACTATTTAATGAATTTAAGCAATTCCCACAGAAGTAGAACTGAAAATCACTATGCAGAAATTGCTACTAACTCATCTTTGCTTTTTTAACAGCTTAACTTCTTTTTAAAAATTTTGATTTTCTTTGCCTTTGCTGTATTTTCTTCATAAATTATTTTCCCCCTTTAGGACAAAGTTGAAGAGCAAGCTATGCAAGGAGAAGATCAGGTAAGAAAATAATAGTAATAGCAACAACAAAATCTATTGAGAAATGTTAAGTAAAAAATAATTTGTTGTAATGCTAAGAACTGAATATGATAAGATAGATATACTCACCTTTATAATTTTATGATTCAAAGTATAGTTACTAAATTGCTTTGGGATTGCTACTATTAACAGCTAGCTGCCTGTAATGTGGAACAAAATTGAGTCAAATGGGACCTTTTCTGTACATTAATTACCCAGCTGGAAACATCTGGATGGCTAGTTGTTTCACTTTGCATGGAGACTATTTAAGTTTGTTCTGTAAAAGTTTTAGCACCTCATCTCTTCTGGGTCTGGCATTTTAGATGTCCTGATATTTGGAAACACTATCCTTTCTTGTCTGTACTGTTTAAGCTCTGTGTGTGTGTGTGTGTGTGTGTGTATGTGTGTGTGTGTGTGATATGGTGTATGATGTCCAATTTATTGGTGGACAATTATTAGTTATTTTGTGTTTTTGCTAGTGTGTAAGAACTATTAAACAGTAGGATTTTTTTTTCATTTTTCATAGGGGGTATACCTGTTTACCAGATAATTTCTTATGATTGATTTACCATTGTACTAAAGATGTATCTTACAAATGAGAAAAATTTGCAAGTGAATACACAGACAGACTGTTAGAATATGGATGTATTTCATCAAAGAGATACTGATTTATTAATTTTCAGTCACAGAACATAACAGAAAGAATTGTTACATATAATTAGCTATGGCAGGTAGGGAAAGTGCACTGGGAGATTCCTTTGCAAATTTCCTTGTATATATAAACTTAAATTGTTTAAGCATAAGTTAACAGTTTATGGATGTTTAAAAAATATATTGTCATCCTAGGTGCAATATATAAACACTCAATTATAAAATTTGATAATCACTTATTAGAAGTGTATAAGATTGATACCTTGAACCCAGATTTGAATGTAAAGAGTTTCCATTTAGCTACTTTTGAGCATTGTTATGACCTCTCTTTCCTGAGTTCTGAAGTTCTTAGATTCTTTTGGGTTTCCATATTTTCTGGTTTTAATCCCTTTCAACCTACTGTTGTAGTATATATCTTTGGCGTTTATAGTAGTCCCCAGTAGGAAGATACAAGTATATTCTCAATTGTAAACTAAATATTGTCGAATTGACAGTCCTCAAGTGAAATTTTATCAATAGACTGTTGAGTTAATCTTATCTTGGGCCATCATGGGTATATAGCAGCCTCAGAGAAATCACACGTCTAAACTATTCAGCAGAGTGGTTTCAAATTAGACTCTAGAATCAGGCTGCCTGGATTTACATATCAGATAAAACTTACTGTGACCTTGTGCACTATACTCAACTGCTCACAACTTTCATTGCTTTATCTCCAAAATGGAGATAGTGCCAGTGCTGAAAACTGTTGTAAATATTGCCAAAGATAATTATCTTTAGTGTTTTTTTTTTTAATAGTATTTGGTAAATATTAGCTACAGATGCTGTATCTCTTCCTCCTCCTCTTTCTCTTATTTCCACTCCTCTTCCAACTAATTCATATCCTCCTCATTGCTCTTGCTATTGTTGTTGTTATTTTATAGCTATATCCTATGGTTTCCTGGGGCTTCCCAGGTGGCACTAGTGGTTAAGAACCTGCCTGCCAATGCAGGAGACATAGGAGACATAAGAGACGCAGATTCTATCCCTGAGTTGGAAAGATACCCTGGAGGAGGGCATAGCAACCTATTGCAGCATTCTTTCCTGGAGAATCCCATGGACAGAGGAGGGAATGGCAGGCAACATTCCATAGCATCTCAAAAGATTTGGACATGACTGAAGTGACTTAGCACACATATGATAGTTTCCTAGCTCTCTGCTCCAAACTATACTGCATAGTTCAGTCAGAAAAATCTTTCCTCAACATTATCTTCAAACATTCCCTTGTGAAAAAAACTGATTAAAATCAGACTGCCAAATCTACTATTAAAAGTCCCTTGTGAATATAATGTCTGTCTGTAATGCCAGCTCTCCAGTTCATTTTTCAGTATTTAGAACTTTCCTAATTTATTTCAAGCAATTAAATCCCATTGATGTTGCAGGTTAAAAACAACAGGTGGTAATGGAAAGGAAAGGAGACATCTTGAAAAATTATGATGGTGATAGTAAAAGTAATAATATTAACCGTTTTCACTTGTAAACTGCAAAACACAATAAATATATGTGTTGTGTTAGTTACCCAGTCTTGTCCAACTCTTTGAAACCCCATGGACTGTAGCACCCCAGGCCTCCCTGTCCCTCACCATCTCTTGAAGTTTGGCCAAGTTCATGTCCATTGCATCATTAGTGATGCCATCCAGCCATCTCATCCTCTGACACCCTCTTCTCCTTCTGCACTCAATAATTCCCTGCATCAGGGACTTTTCCAATGAGTTGGCTGTTCAGATCAGGTGACCAAAATACTGGAGCTTCAGCATCTGTCCTGATGGGTATTCAGAGTTGGTTTCCCTTAAGACTGACTGATTTGCTCTCTTTGCTGTCCAAGGGACTCTCGGGAGTCTTCCCTAGCACCACAGTTTGAGGGCATCAATTCTTTGGCACTCTGCCTTCTTTATAGCCCAGCTCTCTCAACTGTTTGTGACCACTGGGAAGACCATAGCCTTGACTATGCTGACCTTTGTCAGCGGAGTAATGTCTGCTTTTCAACACACTGTCTAGGCTTGTCATAGCTTTCCTGCTGAGAAGCAATCATCTTCTAATTTCATGGCTGGAGTCACCTCCACAGTTTCCCCTTCTATTTGCCATAAATTAATGGGGCCAGATGCCATTTTCTTAGATTTTTTTTAGTTTTAAGCCACCTCTTTCACTCTCCTCCTTCACCCTCATCAAGAGGCTCTTTAGTTACTCTTCACTTTCTACCATTAGAGTGATATTATCCACATATCTGAGGTTGTTGATGTTTCTCACACCTATCTTAATTCCATCCTGTAACTCATCTCATCCATCCTGGCATTTCTTATGATTTACTCAGTGAATATGTTAAATAAACAGGGTGACATCAGACAGTCATGTCATACTGTTTTCTCAATCCTGAACCAATCAGTTGTTCCACACAGGGTTCTAACGCTTGTTTCTTGACCTGCATACAGGTTTCTCAGGAGACAGGTGAGATGGTCTGGTACTCCCATCTTTAAGAGATTTCCAGTTTGTTATGGCCCATATAGTCAAAGGCTTTAGCATAGTTGATGAACCAGTGATAGATGTTTTTTTCTGGAATCCCCTTGTGTTTGGGTTCCTCTCGTTCCTCTGCCTTTTCTAAAGTCAGCTTGGATGTCTGGAAGTTCTTGGATCATGTAATGCTGAAGCCTGGCATGCAAGATTTTAAACATGACCTTATTAGCATGGGAGATGAGTACAATGGTCTGATGGTTAGAACATTCTTTAGCACTCTCCTTTCTGGGAATTGGGATGAGGATTGATCTTTTCCAGTTCTGTGGCCACTGCTGGGTCTTCGAGATTTGCTGACATATTGAGTGCAATACTTTGATGGCATCATCTTTTAGAGTTTTGAATAGGTCTACTGGAATTCCAACACATACACTAGCTTTATTAACAACAACAGTGCTTCCTAAGGCCCACTTGACTTCATACTCAAGAATGTGTGGCTCTGGGTGACTGACCACACCATCATGGTTATCCTATTCATCATGATCTTTTTTTGTATTGTTCTTCAATATATTATTTCTGCCATCTATTATTTCCATCTCTTCTTGATTGCTTCAGCATTTAGTAGATCTCTACCATTTCTGTCCTTTATTGTGCCCATCTTTGGGCAAAATGTTCCCTTGATATTTACAGTTTTCCTGAAGAGATCTCTAGCCTTTTCCCTGCTGTTCTTTGGAACTCTGCGTTTAGATGGATGAACCTTTTCTTTTCTCCCTTTCTTTTCTCTTCTTTCTTCTACTATTTGTAAAGCCTCATCAGATAACCACTTTGCTTTCTTGCTTTTCTTTTTCTTTGGGATGGTTTTGTTAGCTGCCTCCTGTACAATATTATGGACCTCTATCCATAGTTCTTCAGTTCTTCAAGTGCACAGTTTACTATATCTAATCTCTTGAAAATATATGTATGTATCTGTGTATGTAGACTAGTTCCAAATAGGAGAAGGAGTACATCAAGGCTGTATATTGTCACCCTGCTTATTTAACTAATATGCAGAGTACATCATGAGAAATGCTGGGATGGAAGAAGCACAAGCTGGAATCAAGATTGCCGGGAGAAATATCAATAAACTCAGATATGCAGATGACACCACCCTTATGGCAGAAAGTGAAGAGAAACTAAAAAGCCTCTTGATGAAAGTGAAAGAGGAGAGTGAAAAAGTTGGCTTAGAGCTCAACATTCAGAAAACGAAGATCATGGCATCTGGTCCCATCACTTCATGTGAAATAGATGGGGAAACAGTGGAAACCGTGCCAGGCTTTATATTTTGGGGCTCCAAAATCACTGCAGATGATGAGTGCAGCCATGAAATTAAAAGGCGCTTACTCCTTGGAAGGAAAGTTATGACCAACCTAGATAGCATATTCAAAAGCAGAGATATTACTTAGCCGACTAAGGTCCATCTCGTCAAGGCTATGGTTTTTCCATTGGTCATGTATGGATGTGAGAGTTGGACTGTGAAGAAACCTGAGCACCAAAGAACTGATGCTTTTGAACTGTGGTGTTGGAGAAGACTCTTGAGAGTCCCTTGGACTGCAAGGAGATCCAACCACTCCATCCTAAAGGAGATCAGCCCCGGGTGTTCATTGGAAGGACTGATGCTGAGGCTGAAGCTCCAATACTTTGGCCACCTCATGTGAAGTGTTGACTCATTTGAAAAGACCCTGATGCTGGAAGGGACTGGGGTCAGGAGGAGAAGAGGATGACAGAGGATGAGATGGCTGGATGTCATCACCGACTCGATGGACATGAGTTTGAGTGAACTCTGGGAGTTGGTGATGGACAGGGAGGCCTGGCGTGCTGAGACTCATGGGGTCACAAACAGTTGGACACGACTGAGAGACTGAACTGAACTGATGTATACTTTTAGATGTACAGAATGCTTTATAGATCCTTTCCTAACTGATATTTTTCATCAGACAAAGGCAAAGGATTTCTCTGAAGGGGTCAATATACAGAAAAAATATATGCACTTTTGGGTATTAGAGAAAATCTTGAGTTTTTTTAGAAAAGCATCAGCCTTCTTAGAACAGATTAGTGGATTATGAACTGATGGTTAGTACTAGTGGTGTACTGGGGGCAGAACTCTTCAAATAGTAGTTTGTGAGGAAGGGTCATCCCTAATGAAAAGTTTGAGTGAAGGGACAGGGATTAGAAAGCACAATGTATGTTTGGGAGATAAGGAAAGACCACAGCCTTTCCTATAGGGAAATAAAAGGGGATTAGGCTGGAGAGTCAACGTGGACATTTATAATGCTTTGGATTTCTATTAATGGAAGTTGCAGAGAAGACAAATTCTAATATACCGTCTTCAGTTCAGTTCAGTTCAGTCACTCAGTCATGTCCGACTCTGCGAACCCATGAATTGCAGCACGCCAACCCTCCCTGTCCATTACCAACTCCCGGAGTTCACTCAGACTTGCATTCATTGAGTCCGTGATGCCATCCAGCCATCTCATCCTCTGTCGTCCCCTTCTCCTCCTGCCCCCAATCCCTCCCAGCATCAGTCTTTTCCAATGAGTCAACTCTTCTCATGAGGTGGCTAAAATACTGGAGTTTCAGCTTTAGCATCATTCCTTCCAAAGAAATCCCAGGGTTGATCTTCAGAATGGACTGGTTGGATCTCCTTGCAGTCCAAGGGACTCTCAAGAGTCTTCTCCAACAACACAGTTCAAAAGCATCAATTCCTCGGTGCTCAGCCTTCTTCACAGTCCAACTCTCATATCCATACATGAGTACTGGAAAGACCATAGCCTTGACTAGATGGACCTTAGTCGGCAAAGTAATGTCTCTGCTTTTGAATATGCTATCTAGGTTAGTCATAACTTTTCTTCCAACCCCTGATTATTAAGATCCAAAGGGGCTACCTTTGGAGTTGTTTACAGAGTCATTAGGTTCCTTTCTCCTCAAATTTTGATTATATTATACTTCATAGATAAGAAAAAGGAACATGATTACCTTTGCCTTTGTCACATATCAAAACAAATAGGATTCTCATTACTGTTGGATATTATGCCTTTTTTAGATGGCAAGAATTTGCATTTACTCTTTTCTGCATCTGTATACCAAAGTCTAAAGTTTTAGGTACACTGAATGAAAATTAATGAAAAAAGTTATATGATTAGATTGTGGTATGCTGGTAAATGTTTAACAACTCTGTGTGGGAAAAAAAACAAGCATGAAATATGTAGATAGACAGATATAGAATATTTTAATATATATATGAACAGTATGATATATGTATGTTACTGATACTAGAGATATATAGCACATAATTTACAAATAATAATAAAATAAGCATTATTGTTGTACAGTAAATTCCTTGTAACTAATTGATTTTCAGAAAATGGTGTCATTGATTTTTGATGAGTTCTTATATTGTAGCAAGCTATATTTCCAATTAACAAAAGAATGAAATTGCACTGTTAAAGATGCCAGGAGAAATATCAATAACCTCACATATACAGATGACACCACCCTTATGGCAGAAAGTGAAGAGGAGCTAAAAAGCCTCTTGATGAAAGTGAAAGAGGAGATCGATAAAGTTGGCTTAAAGTTCAACATTCAGAAAACGAAGATCAGGGCATCCGGTCCCATCACTTCATGGCAAATAGATGGGGAAACAGTGGAAACAGTGTCAGACTTTATTTTGGGGGGCTCCAAAATCACTGCAGATGGTGATTGCAGCCATGAAATTAAAAGATGCTTACTTCTTGGAAGAAAAGTTATGACCAACCTAGATAGTATATTCAAAAGCAGAGACATTACTTTGCTGACTAAGGTCTGTCTAGTCAAGGCTATGGTTTTTCCTGTGGTCATGTATGGATGTGAGAGTTGGACTGTGAAGAAGGCTGAGCACCGAAGAATTGATGCTTTTGAACTGTGGTGTTGGAGAACTCTTGAGAGTCCCTTGGACTGCAAGGAGATCCAACCAGTCCATTCTGAAGGAGATCAACCCTGGGATTTCTTTGGAAGGAATGATGCTAAAGCTGAAACTCCAGTAGTTTGGCCACCTCATGAGAAGAGTTGACTCATTGGAAAAGACTCTGATGCTGGGAGGGTTTGGGGGCAGGAGGAGAAGGGGACGACCGAGGATGAGATGGCTGGATGGCATCACGGACTCAATGGACGTGAGTCTGAGTGAACTCCGGGAGATGGTGATGAACCGGGAGGCCTGGCTGCTGTGATTCATGGGGTCACAAAGAGTCGGACACGACTGAGTGACTGAACTGAACTGAAAGTTAGGTGATATTTCTGTTTATGTTAATGACAGACAAAGTTGAAGCAGTGAATATTTGTATTAAGAGTTCACCCTTTCATCAATATTATGAAATCCTTCTGTTTAATATTAATTTTTTAAAATTGGAGGATAATTGCTTTATATTATATTAGTATCTGCCAAACATCAACATGAATAGGCCATAGGCATACATATATCCCCTCCCTCCCTTCTCCCACTCCATCACACCCCTCTAGGTTGTCACAGAGCACTGGGTTTGAGCTCCCTGCATGGTACAGCAAATTCCCACTGGCTATCTATTTTACATATGGTAATGTATATGTATATGTTACTTCTTTATTCATCCCAACCTCTCCTTCCCCTACTGTGTCCACAAATCTGTTCTCTGTGTCTGTGTCTCCAGTGCTGCTCTGCAAATAGGTTCATTAGTACCACCTTTCTAGATTCCACATATATGTGTTAATATGCAATATTTGTTTTTTCTGACTGTCTTCACTCTGTATAATAGATTCTAGGTTCATTCACCTCATTAGAACTGACTCAAATGTGTTCTTTCTATGGCCAAGTAATATTCCATTGTATACATGTACCACATCTCTTTTATATTTACTTATTTATTTTTAATTGGAGGGTCATGACTTCACAATATTGTGGTGATTTTTGCCATACATCAACATGAATTGGACATAGGTATACCTGTGTCCCCTCCCTCTTGATACCAGCTCCCATCCCCGCCCCTCATTCCCTCTAAGTTGTCGCAGAGCACTGGCTTTGGGCTCCCTGCATTATACATAAAACTCCACTGGCTATCTATTTTATATATGGTAATGTATATATTTCAATGCTGTTCTCTCAAATCATCCCACCATCTCCTTAGCCCACTGTGTCCAAAAGTCTGTTTTCTATGTCTGTGTCTACTTTGCTGCTCTGCACATAGGATCGTCAGTACTGTCTTTCTAGATTCCATAAATATGTGTTAATAGATGATATTTGTTTTTCCTCTTTCTAACTTATTTCACTCTGTGTAATAGGCTCTAGGTAGATCCACCTCATTAGAATTGACTCAGATGCATTCCTTTTTATAACTGAGTAATAGCACACTGTGTATATGTACAACAACTTCCTTACACATGTGTCTGTTGATGAACATCTAGATTGCTTCTATGTCCTAGCTACTGTAAATAGTGCTGCAATGAACTTTGAGGGTATATATGTCATTTAAAATTATGGTTTCCTCAGACTGTATGCCCAGTAGTGAGATTACTGGGTCATATAGTAGTTTTATTCATAGATTTTTAAAGAATCTCCATACTCCTCTCCATAGTGGTTGTATCATTTTGCATTCCCATCAAATGCATAAAAGAGTTCCCTTTTCTCCACACTCTCTCCAGCATTTATTGTTTGTAGGCTTTTTGATGATGGACATTCTGACCAGCGAGAGTTGATACTTCATTGTAGTTGTGATTTGCATTTCTCTAATAATGAGCAATGTTGAGCATTTTTTCATGTTTGTTAGCTGTCTGTATGTCTTCTTTGGAGAAATGTCTGTTTAGGTCTTCTGCCCACTTTTTGATTGGGTTGTTTGTTTTTCTGTTATTGAGTTGCATCATCTGGTTGTATATTTTGGAGATTAGTCCTATGCCAGTTGTTTCATTTGCTGTTATTTTCTCCCATTCTGAGAGTTGTCTGTTCACCGTATTTATTCTTTTGCCATTCAAAAGCTTTTAAATTTATTTTGTTCCCATTTGTTTATTTTTGTTTTTATTTCCATTACTCTAGGAGATGGGTCATAGAGGATGTTGCTGTTGATTTATGTCAAGGAGTGTATTGCCTGTGTTTTCTTCTCAGAGCTTTATAGTTTCTGGCCTTACACTTAAGTGTTTAATCCATTTTGAGTTTATCTTCGAGTATGGTATTAGGAGGGGCACTAGTTTCATTCTTTTACATGTAGCTGTCCAGTTTCCCCAGCACCAGTTCGTGAAGAGGCTATCTTTTCTCCATTGTATATTTTTGCCTCCTTTGCAAAACACAAGGTGTCTATAGGTGTGTGGGTTTATCGCTGGACTTTATACCTTGTTCCATCAGCCTATATTTCTGGTTTATTGCCAGTACTGTACTGTCTTGTTGACTGTAACTTTGTAGTATAGTCTGAATTGAGGAAGGTTGATTCCTCCAGCTCTTTTTCTTTCTCAAGATTGCTTTTGCTCTGCAAATCCTTTTGTGTTTCCAAAAAATTTTTAAAATTGTTTGTTCTAGTTCTGTTAAAAATACCATTGGTAGTTTGATAGGGATTGCATTGCATCTGTATATTGCTTTGGGTAATACAATAATTTGACAATATTGATTCTTCCAGTCCAAGAACATGGTATATCTCTCCATCTGTTTGTGTTAACTTTGATTAATTTCATCAGTGTCTCATAGTTTTCTGCATATAGGTTTGTGTCTCTTCTGGTAGGTCTATTCCTAGGTGTTTTATTCTTTATTTGTTGTAATGGTGAATGGGATGTTTCCTTAATTTTTCTTTATGAGGTTTCAATGTTAGTGTGTAGGAAAGCAAGGGATTTCTGTATATTAATTTCATATCCTTCAGCTTTACTAAATTCATTGATTAACTCTAGTAGTTTTCTGGTGGCAGTTTTAGGGTTTTCTATGTATAGAATCATGTCATCTGCAAACAGTGAGAGTTTTACCTCTTGTTTTCCAATATGCATTCCCTTTTATTTCTTTTTTTTTTTTCCCTCTGATTGTTGTGGGTAGGACTTCCAAAACTACGTTGAATAATAGTGGAAAGAGTGACTTTTTTCTAATCTTAGAGAAATTATTTTCAGTTTTTTTTACCATCGAGAATAATGTTTGCTATAGGCTTGTATACATGGCCTTTAGTATGTTGAAGTTTGTTCCTTCTATGCCTGCTTTATGGATAGCTTTATCATAAATGTGGATTGAATTTTGTCAAAATCTTTCTCTGCATCTATTGGTAGATCACATGATTTTTGTCTTTCAGTTTGTTAATATGGTGTATTGCATTGATTGATATGCATATATTGAAGAACTCTTGCATCCCTGGGATAAAGCTCACTTTATCATGATGTATGATCCTTTTTCATGTGTTGTTGGAATCTGTTTGCTAGGATTTTGTTTAGGATTTTTGAGTCTATGTTCATCAGTGATGTTGGCCTCTAATTTTCTTTTTTGTGACATCTTTTTGTAGTTTTGGTATCAGTGCGATGGTGGCCCTGTAGAATTAGTTCGGGAATTTTCCTTCCTCTGCAATATTCTGGAAGAGTTTGAGTATGCTGGTTGATAGATCTCTTAGCTTTTGGTAGAATTCGTTCAGGAAGCTATCTTGTCTTGAAGTTTTGTTTGTCTTCTGTGCTTGGGATTGGTTTATTCATGTTTTCTATGTCTTCCTGGTTCAGTTTTGGAAGTTTGTACTTTTCTAAGAATTTGTCTATTTCTTCCTGTTTGTCTGTTTTATTTGCATTTCTGCTTTGTCTAATGTAACTTCTCCTTTTTTGTTTATTTTATTGATTTGAGTCTCCTCCCTTTTTTTCTTGATGAGTCTTGACTAATAGCTTGCCAATTTTATGTATCTTTTCAAGAACCAGGTTTTAGTTTTATTGATCTTTGCTATTGTCTCCTTCATATCTTTTTCATTTACTTTTGTGCTGATCTTTATAATTTCTTTCCTTTTATTGACTTTGGGATATTTTGTTCTTATTTTCTAGTTGCTTTAGGTGTAAGGTTAGGATATTTATTTGATTTCTTTCTTGTTTCTTGAGGTATGCTTGTATTGCTATTACCTCCCCCCTTAGGACTACTTTTAATACAGTCCATAGATTTTGAGTTCTCATTGTCATTTGATTCTAGGTATTTTTTATTTCCTCAGTGAACTTTTGGTTATTCAGAAGCATATTGTTTACTCTCCATGTGTTTGACTTTTTAATAGTTCTTTTTTTCCCCCTGTAGTTATCTAATCTTATAGCTTTGTGGTCAGAAAAGATGTTTAAAATGATTTTAATTTTTTTTTTAAATTTATCAGGGTTTGATTTGTGACCCAAGGGGTTATCAGTCCTGGAGAGTGTTTCATGTGCACTTGAGAAAACAGTGAAATTACATTTTTTTTTTTTTTTTGGATGGAATGCCCTGTAGATATCAATTAATTTCAACTGGCCCAATATATTGTTTAAAGTTTGTGTTTCCTTATTAATATTCTGTCTATATGATCTGTTCATTTGTGTGAGTGGAGTGTTAGAGTCCTTGACTATTATTGTGTTAATGTTTATTTCCCATTTATTAGTCATTAGCATTTGCCTCATGTATTGTGGTGCTCCTATGTCAAGTGTGTATATATTTATAATTCTTATAGCTTCTTAGATTAATTTCTTGACCATTATATAGTGTCCTTCCTTCTCTCTTGTAATGGTCTTTATTTTAAAGCCTGTTTTATCTGATATGAGTATTCCTGCTCCCACTTTTGTTTGATTTCCATTTTCATGGAACATCTTTTTCAGCCCATCACTTTCAATCTGTATGTGTCCCTAAGTCTCAGGTGGGTCTCTTGTAGACAGTGTATATATAGGTATTGATTTTTTTATCCATTCAGCTAGTCTGGGTCTTTTGGTTGGAGCATTTAATCCATTTGCATTTAAGATAGTTATTGATATGTATGATCCTATTACCATCTACTTTATTGTTTCAGGTTCGTTTGTGTAGGCCTTTAGTTACTCTTGTGTTTCCCGTATAGAAAAGTTCCCATAGCATTTGCTGTAAAGCTCGTTTAGTGGTGCTAAATTCTCTTAACTTTTGCTTGTCTGTAAAGCTTTTGATTTCTCCTTTGAATCTGAATGAGATCCTTTCTGAATAGAGTAATCTTGATTGTAGGTTTTTCCCTTTCATCAGTTTAAGCATATCCTGCTACTCTCTTCTGGCCTTCAGAGTTTCTGTTGGAAAATAAGCTCTTGGCCAGATGGGGATCCCCTTGTGTGTTATTTGTTGCTTTTCCCTTGCTGCTTTTAATATTCATTCTTTGTGTTTGATTTTCATCAGTTTGATTAATATGTGTCTTAGCATGTTTATCCTGTATGGGCCTCTATAGGCTTTCTGGACTTGGGTGCCTATTTCCTTTCCCGTGTTAGGGAAAATTTTCAACTGTAATCTTTTGGAATATCTTCTCACACCCTTTCTTTTTCTCTCTTTCTTCTGGGAACAATATAATTTGAATGTTGGTGTGCTTAGTGTTGTCCCAGAGGCCTCTGAGACTGTCCTCATTTCTTTCTTTCTTCTTTTTTAATTTTTATTTTTACTTTATTTTACTTTACAATACTGTATTGGTTTTGCCATACATTGACATGAATCCACCATGGGTGTACATGCATTCCCAAACACGAACCCCCCTCCCACCTCCCTCCCCATAACATCTCTCTGGGTCATCCCCGTGCACCAGCCCCAAGCATGCTGTATCCTGCATCGGACATAGACTGGCGATTTGTTTCTTACATGACAATATACATGTTTCAGTGCCATTCTCCCAAATCATCCCACCCTCTCCCTCTCCATCTGAGTCCAAAAGTCCGCTCTACACATCTGTGTATCATTTCTTTTTATTTATTTTTTCATGATTCTACTCTGCTTCAGTTATTTCCACCATTCCATCTTCCAGCTCACTTACCTGTTCCTCTGCCTCAGTTATCTGCCACTGGCTCCCTCTAGTGTATTTTTAATTTCAGTTATTGTGTTGTTCATTGCTGATTGTCTCTTTATTTTTTCTAGAATCTTTTAAAACATTTCTTGTATCGTCTTCACCTATGCCTCCAACCTATTTTTCTGTGCCTCCATTTTATTTCCAAGATTATGGATCATCTTTACTATCATTGCTCTGAATTTTTTTTTTCAAGTAGATTGCCTGTTTCCTCTTCATTTTTTTGTCTTGTGGTTGTTTACCATTTTCCTTCATCTGCTGCATGTTTGTCTTTTCAGTTTGTTTACTTTACTGTGTTTGAGGTCTCCTTTATGCAGGCTGGTAGGTCATTGTTCCTGTTAATTGTGAAGTCTACACTCCATGGGTGGAGTTGGACCAGTGCTTTGTGAAAGTTTTCTGGTTGGTGAAGGTTTGTGCCTGTGTTCTGGAAGATAAAGCTGGGTCTTGTCTCTCTGAAGGGCAGTGCTGTGTCCAGTACTGTGTTTTGGAGTGTCTGTGGGCTTGATGTGGCTTTAGGCAGCCTGTCTATTGATGTTCACAGTTGTTCCTGTTTTGCTGAAGGATTGGTGTGAGGCGTTCAGTGCTGGGGCTTGTTGGCCTTTGGAGGGGGATTTGTCTTAGTGTTACAATGGAGGCATTTGGGAGATCTCTCATCAATTAATGTTTTATGAAGTCAGGAGTTCTCTACTGGTTCAAAGTCCTGGACTTGGATCTCCCACCTCAGGGTTTGAGCATGTCCCCTTACTGTAATACCAAGACTTCACAGGACACTCAGCACAGAAGACAAAACCCCAAGACTAATGGTGAAAATAACACTTAGCAGCCAAGAAATTCACACTCTTACAAAGAGAAACAAAAGAGATGAAAGAGAAGATAAAAATATAGAAAAACTGGAGTCAAAAAAGAAGATGACAATCCAAAAAAGATACTCATAAGTAAAAATGAATATTAAAACTAGACTAGCAAAAACACAAATTCAATAAACTAAAGAGTACTATAAAAAAGGAAAATAAAATGAATTTACTTAAAAATAAAATGTTTTTTAAAAAGGAAACAGGTTATAAAAAATAAAAATTAAAGGAGTAATAAAGAATGAACAACATTAGAACAATATGAAAAAGAAGAAAAAAAAAATATATGGAAAGTTTCAATAAGAAGAATGTCCTTGTGATTTTTCTATTTACCTTTCCACACAGTGTGCTCCAGTGAATATGCCTACAGAGAAAGCCCTCCATTATTTCTAGTAAAGTCTCTGGATCTGTTGTGGATAGTATAGGGTCAACTCAGACTCAGGTCTTGCCTTACTCCTGCTTGAACTTGCTTCCAATGTCCACAATTTCCCCTAAAGTCCACAGTCTCAGGCTGATTGTGGGGATTTATCCACTGAACCTGTGGCTACAGGAGTGACTTCCCCTTCTCTTCTTTACTCACAAAGCTCCTGGTTCTCTGCTTTGGGCTTCACCATGCCTGTTTGTAGGCCACCCTCAGGTGTCTGTTCCCTTCCCAGACACAGGGGGCGAAAGTAGCAGCTTATTAGGGCTCAATTTTCAGTTGGGCTGGGAAGAGAGGTATGACAGACACAGTTGGGGTTGGGAGAAGTGCCTGCTGTGGTCAAGACTGCGGGAGGTTGCCAATCTGAGGCAGATCGTGGGCTTTCTCAGGACAGGTGGCCCTGGATTTTGGGTTTTTCAGCAGAGCCAAGCTGCTCAGGCTCCCAGGAAGGTGTGGCCAGTGACCTGTGGCCACCTGTAGCTTGGTGGCACCTATAACCCCTAGGAACGAGAGCATGGTGGCCTCCTGTCCTCCACCTCTGGCACCCATGCAGGCCTTGGCAGAAATCTAGCTCTCACATTCCCCTCTCTAGTATTGCAAACTGCAGTTGCATCTAGTTCCACCTTTAGCATTCTTGCAGGACTTTCTACTTCTGGAGCTGCAGAGTGCATCTGGCTTGCCCCACTTACTGTATTTGAGAAGGTAGGGTCCTGCATTCGCCAAGTGTGTGGAGTTAGAGCATTCCCACTGCAATGATCCCTAGCTTCTCTAGCCGGCCCAGGCATTTCCCTGGACTCCCTCACCTGTGTCCTACTAGCCCCCTCAGAATATCTTTAAGGCAACCAATCCTGGTCATGTAAGCCACTTCTTGTCTGGGAAGTGCTCTTTGGCAATTATGTCTTTAGTGAATTCTCTCCATTTTGTCTTGCAACCACCTGTAGCTGTGTTTCCCTTTGAAATTCTGAAGCTACTTACTGTCACTGCCCGTGAAGGGGTTTCCAAATGTGAGGAAATGTTTCCTCCTTCAGGACTTCCTCCCTAGGGTGCAGGTTCCTATTCCAAAATCCTTTGCCTTTTTTTTTAATCTCTTTATTTTGCTATGCCTCATTCTGAGGCCATTGGTTTGCCTTTTCAGAAGTTTGGGGTCTTCTGCCAGAATTCAGAAAGCATTCTGTAAGTGTTGTTCCACATGGAGATGGATTTTTTATGTATTTGTGGGGTGAAGGTGATCTCCCCATCTTATTCTTCTGCCATCTTGAACATCCTCTCGAATTCCTTCTTTGTTGAATCACATGATAGATTTTGAAACTCAAAGAATATTTACTTAACTTTTTATTCCATTTACAGTACAATGGCTGCCAACGTGACTGTCACATTTCCAAGTTTAATCTGTGCTGTTGACATTTCTTCATCACTTTCACAGATCTGAATTGTGAACAAAGCAATAGATCAGGACTTGATTTGTAGAATCAGAAATCTTTCTATTTCCATTGTGTGACTATTCCCTCTATGGTTCAATCTACCAACATGATGGAGCTAGAAAGAAATGTACAGTACCACATCATCACACACATACAATACAATAAATGTAAATACTCAAGAGGACAGGTATAGTAAAGTGTGGTAAAATAGCAAAGAGATGGTGGATTTTGAACATTTATTACTTTGTTTTTAACATTATTTACTTAATTATAAATTTATTTAATTTAATTATGTTTAATAATGCCTGTGTTTATCAATGAGCTTGTGAAATTCCTGACAATTTACCGATTGCCTCTAGCAATCCAGTTTTAATGCACCATGGAAAAATGTCATTGATTCATTAAAAACCTGTGAAGGATCCTGGGTGTTATCAAGTGTGTTTTTATTGAGATATAATTGACATAGGATTGTGTAAGTTTATGGAGTGCAAGGTGTTGATTTGATACATTTATGTATTGCAGTATGATTACCAGTGCAGTGTTAGCTAATACCTGTTTCATGTCAGACAATTATTTGTGTGTGTATGATGACAACATTTAAGATCTAGTCTGTTAGCAATTTCGAAGTGTATAATCTAGTCGCTTAGCAATTTCGAAGTGTATAGTACAGTATTGTTAACTAAAGTCGGAATGATGTACATTAGAGCTCCAGGACTTACTCATCTTCTAATTGCAAATTTGTATCCTTTGACAATTTCCCTAATCTCCACACCCATCCCTAGCTCCTAGTAACCACCATTTTAATATTTATTTGTGTAAGTTAGGCTTGTTTTACATGCAAATCAGAATCACCTTGAGATATAATCTAACACTGATTAGAATGGCTGTCATCAAAAAGGCAAGAGATAACAAGTTTTGATGAGAGTGTGGAGGAAAAGGAATGCTTGTGCATTGCTGGTGGGAAAAGAAACTGGTGTAACTACTATAGAAAACAGTGAGATTTCTCAGAAAATTAAAGACACAATTATCATATGATCCAGCAATCTCATGTTTATTGTAAGATTAAGCAAGCCAAGATACAGAATCAACCTTGGTGTCTATCAATGGGTGAATGGATAAAGAATGTGTTTTTTATACACACACACACACACACACACACACACACACACACACACACAATGGAATGTTATTCGGCCATGAGAAATAATGAAATCTTGCCATATGTGACAACATGGATGAACCTTGAGGGAATTATGCTAAATGAGATGTCAGAAAGAGAAAGACAAATACTGCACAGTATCACTTATATGTGGAATCTAAAAAAGCTCAACTTATATCAAGCATTTTGAAGCATTGAACATTGTTATTTATAGAGAGGAGCTCACTGTAAAAAGGTAGCAGTTAGTAAAATTATTGTACCTATAAACTCTGTAAGAACTGAAAGGCCTGCATATTGAACAGCATCTTTAGTATTAATAATTTGTGATATTTCATAGCATCTTTGGAAACTTTCAATAAATTTTAAGCAATAAATACAGCACCAAATATTATAGGAGTAGGGAACATTAAGATGGGAAAACGAAGAAGAATGGGGAGTCTCAATGGGAAGAGGAAGAAGGAGGCATCCATCTCAATGTGTGTGTATGTGTTTAGTTGCTAAGTTGTGTCCAACTCTTTTGTGACCCCATGGACTATATAGCCCGCCAGGTTCTTCTGTCCATGGGATTTCCCAGGCAAGAATACTGGAATGGGTTGCCCTTTCCTTCTCCAGGGGGTCTTTCCAACCCAGGGATCAAACCCACATCTCCTGCATTGGCAGGCAGATTCTTTACCACTGAGCCACCTGGGAAGCCCATCCATCTCAATAGTAACACTGAAAAAAGTATATCCAGTTGTATTAGTTTTCTAGTGCTGCCATAATACATTACCACAACAAGGGCTTACAACATCACTATTAATAGTTTATTTGAGAGTTTTGTAAATCAGAAGTCCAGAATGGGTCTCAGTGGATCAATATGAAGGTGTTTGCACAGCAGCTTTCCTTTCTTGATGCACTAAAGGTGAATCTATTTCCTTGTTCATATAGGTTGATGGCAGAATTCAGTTTCTTACAGTTGTAGGACTGAGTTCCCTGTGGCTTTGCTGGCTGTCAGTGAGAGTAATTCCCAACTTCAAGAAGTTACTTACATTCTTTGCCACATTGACCCCCTTTCTTCATCTTAAAAGCAAGCATTGATTGGTTGTTGATTGGTCTTTCTTATGATTTGAATCTCTCCAGCCTCTTCCTCTATTGTGATGTCTCTGTGACCTCCATTTCTCTCTTCCACTTGTGCCTTTAAGGGTCCATGTTATTGCACTTCTCCATGCAGATGATCTAGAATAATTTTCCCATTTTTAAAGTCAGCTGCTAAGAAACTTTAATTCCACCAGCAACCTTAATTCCCTTTTGAAACATAATATAACACATTAACATATTCCAGGGATTATGACATGGACATTTTTGTGGGGGTGAGGGTAGTACTCTGCTTACCAAATCAGAGCTTTTCTATAAGCTAAATTAAAAAAATAAAAAATGAAATTTAGCTCACCTTTATTTCTGCTCTTACTCCTTTTGATGTTAAGGAATGATGATCTCTCACTCTTTTCTTTCCATTTATCCCCCAGGAATGCCTGCCTTTAGCCATTTTATTTGTCCATATGTGTAAATGGATAAAAGTTCACTGTTATCAGAAGGGCTACATTGTATTTAGTGTAAAACCTTTCCATCTTTTAGCTCAAGCAGAAGATTTGTAATTCTCTATGATCTTGGACAAGTTATTTAACTTCACTTATCTTCAGTTTCTTCATATATTAAGAGGGGATCAAATAGCTCCCTTCCAGGATTGTTGTGAGGGTTAGAAATAATATAAGAAAACCATGAATTCAATATATATATTGAATATATATACCACTGCCTATAGTATAGTGGGTGTTTAAGAAATGATGCCTGTTATTATTATTAGAAGCCATTATGCCATTAATTGGGCTTCCCAGGTGGCTTAGTGGGTAAAGAATCTGCCTGCAATGCAGGAGATGCAGGAGACGCAAATTCGATCCTTGGATCAGGAAGATATGGAGGAGGGCATGGAAACCTACTCCAGTATTCTTGCCTGGAGAACCCCATGGACTAAGGAGCCTATGGACTACATTCCATAGGGTTGCAAAGAGTTGGACATGATTAAAGTGATTGAGTACACATTCATGCATGCCATGTTCCATTTTTAGTAAAGTTTATTTAGTCCAGGTCATCAATTTTGTACCATGTCTACAATGCATGCTAAGATCAAATGATTGTATATCACAGTAAAAAAAAATCACAAAGTATTGGTTTCTGACATTAATGGGTCTATTTACACAATTGGTATACCTGTTGTGGTTCAGTTGCACAATCTTCAACTGCGTGTCTGACTCTGTGACCCCATGGATTACAGAACGCCAGGCTTCCCTGTCCTTTATCATCTCCCAGAGTTTGCTCAAAATCATATCCATTGAGTCACTGATGCCATTCAAACATGTCATCCTCTGTCGTCCCCTACTCCTCCTGCCTTCAGTCTTTCCTGGCATCAGGATCTTTTCCAGTTAGTCGGCTCTTCTCATCAGTAGCCAAAGTATTGGAGCTTCAGCTTCAGCATCAATCCTTCCAATGAATATTCAGGAGTGAACAACTACAGGATTGAATGCTTTGATCTCCTTTCAGTCCAGTTGCTCAGTTGTGTCCAATTATTTGCCACCCCATGGAATACAGGACACCAGGCCTGCCTGTCCATCACCAACTCCCGGAGTTCACACAAACTAATGTCCATCGAGTTGGTGTTGCCATCCAGCCATCTCATCCTTTGTCATCCTCTTCTCCTGCCCCTAATCCCTCCCAGCATCAGGGTCTTTTCAAATGAGTCAACTCGTCACATGAGGTGGCCAAAGTATTGGAGTTTCAGCTTCAGCATCAGTCGTTCCAATAAACACCCAGGACTGAACTCCTTTGGGATGGACTAGTTGGATTTCCTTGCAGTCCAAGGGACTCTCAAGAGTCTTTTCCAACACCACAGTTCAAAAGCATCAGTTCTTCAGTGCTCAGCTTTCTTCACAGTCCAACTCTCACATCCATACGTGACCACTGGAAAAACCATAGCCTTGACTAGACAGAACTTTGTTGGCAAATAATGTCTCTGCTTTTGAATATGCTATCTAGGTTGGTCATAACTTTCCTTCTAAGGAGTAAGCGTCTTTTAATTTCATGGCTGCAGTCACTATCTGCAGTGATTTTGGAGCCTCAAAAAATAAAGTCTGACACTGTTTCCACTGTTTCTCCATCTATTTCCCATGAAGTGATGGGACCAGATGCCATGATCTTCGTTTTCTGAATGAATGTTGAGCTTTAAGCCAACTTCTTCACTCTATGCTATCACTTTCATCAAGAGGCTTTTTAGATCTTCATTTTCTGCCATAAGGGTGGTGTCATCTGCATGTCTGAGGTTATTGATATTTCTCCTGGCAATCTTGATTCCAGCTTGTGCTGCTTCCAGCCCAGCGTTTCTCATGATGTACTCTGCATATTAGTTAAATAAGCAGGGTGACAATATACAGCCTTGATGTAGTCCTTTTCCTATTTGGAACCAGTCTGTTGTTCCATGTCCAGTTCTAACTGTTGCTTCCTGACCTACATACAGATTTCTCAAGAGGCAGGTCATATGATCTGGTATTCCCATCTGTTTCAGAATTTTCCACAGTTTATTGTGATCCACACAAAGGCTTTGGCATAGTCAATAAAGCAGAAATATATGTTTTTCTGGAACTCTCTTGCTTTTTCGATGATCCAGCAAATGTTGGCAATTCGATGTCTGGTTCCACTAAAACTGGCTTGAACATCTGGAAGTTCACAGTTCATGTATTGTTGAAGCCTGGCTTGGAGAATGTTGAGCATTACTTTACTAGCATGTGAGATGAGTGTAATTATGTTGTAGTTTGAGCATTCTTCAGCATTGCCTTTCTTTGTGGTTGGAATTAAAACTGACCTTTTCCAATCCTGTGGCCACTACTGTGTTTTCCAATTTGCTGGCACATTGAGTGCAGCACTTTCATAGCATCATCTTTGAGGATTTGAAATAGCTCAACTGGAATTCCATCATCTCCACTAGCTTTGTTCATAGTGATGCTTCTTAAGGCCCACTTGACTTTGCATTCCAGTATGTCTGGCTCTAGGTGAGTGATTAAATCATCGTGATTATATGGGTCTTGAAGATTTTCTTTTGTACGGTTCTTCCATATATTCTTGCCACCTGTTCTTAATATCTTCTGCTTCTGTTAGGTCCATACCATTTCTGACTTTTATTGATCCCATCTTAGAATGAAATGTTCCCTTGGTATCTCTAATTTTCTTTTTTCAAAAAGCAAAAAAGAACTTTATGAAGCTGATAAAGGTTATGTACTAAAAGCTTCTTACCTTTAAAATATGAGAATATATTTGTCACTTTGAGTTGGGAAAACATTTTTTCCTTATTATATGGCATTCATTAATCACTTCTTACACATACAGTGAAAACTGCTAATGGCATCAATTTTTATTAACATTACCCTGATGTGAGTAACTTTTTTTTTCAATCTTTTTTTTTTTTTTTTAATTTTGAGGCTAATTAGTTTAAAATATCGTGGTGGTTTTTGCCATACATTCACGTGAATCAGCCATGGGTGTACATGTGTTCCCCATCCTGAACCTTGCTCCAACCTCCCTCCCCATCCCATTCCTCAGAGTCATCCCAGTGCACCAGCCCTGACACCCTGTGTCATGCATTGAACCTGGACTGGTGATCTATTTCACAGATGATAATATACAGGTTTCAATGCTATTCTCTCAAATCATCCCACCCTCGCCTTCTCCCACAAAGTCCAAAAGACTGTTCTTTACATCTATGTCTCTTTTCTGTCTCGCATATAGGGTCATCGATACCATCTTTCTAAATTCTATATATATGCGTGAATATACTGTATTGGTGTTTTCTTTCTAACTTACTTCACTCTGTATGATAGGCTGCAGGTTCATCCACCTCATTAGAACTGATTCAAATTCACTCTTTTTAGTAACCGAGTAATATTCCATTGTGTATTTGTACCACAGCTTTCTTATCCATTCGTCTGCTGATGGACATGTAGGTTGCTTCCATGTCTTAGCTATTGTAAACAGTGCTGCGATCAACTTTGGAGTACATGTGTCTCTTTCATTTCTGGTTTCTTCAGGGTGTATGCCCAGCAGTGGGATTGCTGGGTCACATGGCAGTTCTATTTCCAGTTTTTTAAGGAAACCCCACACTGTTCTCCATAATGGCTGTACTAGTTTGCATGCTCAACAACAGTTTAAGAGGGTTCCTTTTTCTCCACACCCTCTCCAGCATTTATTGTTTGTAGACCTTTGGATAGCAGCCATTCTGACCGGCGTGAGATGGTACCTCATTGTGGTTTTGATTTGAATTTCTCTGATAATGAGTGATGCTGAGCATCTTTTCATGTGTTTGTTGGCCATATGTATGTCTTCTTTGGAGAAATCTCTGTGTAGTTCTTTGGCCCATTTTTTTGATTGGGTTGTGTATTTTTATGGAACTGAGCTGCAGGTGTTGCTTGTATATTTTTTAGGTTAAGTCTTTGTCAGTTGCTTCATTTGCTATTATTTTCTCCCATTCTGAAGGCTGTCTTTTAACGTTGCTTATAGTTTCCTTCCTTTTGCAAAATCTTTTAAGTTTAATTATGTCCAATTTGTTTATTTTTGCTTTTATTTCCATTACTCTGGTAGGGGGGTCATAGAGAATTTTGCTATGATTTATGTCGGAGAGTGTTTTGCTTATGTTTTCCTCTAAGAGTTTTATAGTTTCTGGTCTTTCATTAAGATCTTTAATCCATTTTGAGTTTATTTTTGTGTATGGTGTTAGAAACTGTTCTAGTTTCATTTTTTTCAAGTGGTTGACCAGTTTTCCCAGCACCACTTGTTAAAGAGATTGTCTTTTCTCCATGGTATATTCTTGCCTCCTTTGTCAAAGATAAGGTGTACATAGGTGCATGGGTTTATCTCTGGGCTTTCTGTTTTGTTCCATTGATCTATGTTTCTGTCTTTGTGCCATTTCCATACTGTATTGATGATTGTTGCTTTGTTGTAAAGCCTGAAGTCAAGCCAGTTGATTCCTCCAGTTCCATTCTTCTTTTTCAAGATTGCTTTGGCTAGTAGGTCTTTTGTAATTCCATACAAATTGTGAAATTATCCTAATTCTCTGAAAAGTACTGTTGGTAGCTTGATAGGGATTGCATTGAATCTATAGATTTTTTTGTGTTCAGTTCAGTTCACTCGATGAGTCATGTCCGACTCTTTGCAACCCCATGAATCGCAGCACACCAGGCCTCCCTATCCATCACCAACTCCCAAAATCCACCCAAACTCATGTCCATTGAGTCGGTGATACCATCCAATCATCTTGTCTTCTGTCGTCCCCTTCTCCTCCTCCTCTCATTCTTTCCCAGCATCAGGGTCTTTGCAAATGAGTCAACTCTTCGCATGAGGTGGCCAAAATATTGGAGTTTCTCTTCAACATCAGACTTCCAATGAACACCCAGCACTGATCTCCTTTAGGATGGACTGGTTCGATATGCTTGCAGTCCAAGGGACTCTCAAGAGTCTTCTCCAACACCACAGTTCAAAACTATCAATTCTTTTGTGCTCAGCTTTCTTCATAGTCCTACTCTCACATCCATACATGACCACTGGAAAAACCATAACTTTGACTAGTTGGACTTTGTTGACACAGTAATGTCTCTGCTTTTTAATATGCTGTCTAGCTTGGTTGTAACTTTCTCTCCAGGTAGTAAGCGTTGCTTTTGGTTGTATACTCATTTTCACTGTATTGATTCTTCTGATCCATGAACATGCAATATTGCTCCATCTATTTGTGTTCTTTTTGATTTCTTTCATCAGTTTCTGTATATAGGTCTTTTATTTCTTTAGGTAGACTTATTCCAAAGTTTTTTTTTTTTTTTTCGTTGCAATGATGAATGGAATTGTTTCCTTAATTTCGCTTTCTGTTTTCTCATTGTTAGTGTATAGGAATGCAAGGGATTTCTGTGTATTAATTCTATATCCTGCAACTTTACTATATTCATTGATTAGCTCTAGTAATTTTCTGCTGGAGTCTTTAGGGTTTTCTATGTAGAGGATAATGTCATCTGCAAACAGTGAGAGTTTTACTTCTTCTTTTCCAGTCTGGATTCCTTTTATTTATTTTTTTTCTCTGATTGCTGTGGCCCAAACTTCCAAAACTATGTTGAATAGTAGTGGTGAGAGTGGGCATCCTTGTCTTGTTCCTGACTGTAGGGGAAAAGCTTTTGGCTTTTCACCATTGAGGATAATGTTAGCTGTGGGTTTATCATATATGGCTTTCATTATGTTGAGGTATCTTCCTTCTTTGCCTGCTTTCTGGAGGATTTTTATCATAAATAGATGTTGAATTTTGTCACAGGCTTTCTCTGCGTCTATTGAGGTAGTCATATGATTTTTTTATCTTTTAATTTGTTAATGTGGTGTATCACATTGATTGATTTGTGAATATTGAAGAATCCTTGCATCCCTGGGATAAAGCCCATTTGGTCATTATGTATGATCTTTTTAATATGTTGTTGAATTCTGTTTGCTATAATTTTTTAAAGAATTTTTGCATCTATGTTCATCAGTGATATTGGCCTGTAGTTTTCTTTTTTTGTCTTATCTTTGTCAAGCTTTGGTGTTAGGGTGATGGTGGCGTCTTAGAATGAGTTTGCAAGTTTACCTTCCTATTCAGTTTTCTGAAAGAGTTTGAGTAGGATAGGTGTTAGCTCTTCTCTAAATTTTTGGTAGAATTCAGCTGTGAAGCCATCTGGACCTGGGCTTTTGTTTACTGGAAGATTTCTAATTACAGTTTCAATTACTGTGCTTGTGATGGGTCTGTTCAGATTTTCTATTTGTTCCTGATTCAGGTTTGGCAAGTTATATATTTCTAAGAATTTTTCCATTTCTTTCAAGTTGTCCATTTTATTGGCATGTAGTTGTTGATAGTAGTCTCTTATGATCCTTTGTATTTCTGTGTTGTCTGTTGTGATTTCTCCATTTTCTGTTCTAATTTTGTTGACTTGGTTCTTCTCCCATTGTTTCTTGGTGAGTCTGGCTAATGGTTTGTCTAATTTATTTATCTTCTCTAAGAACCAGCTTTTAGCTTTGTTGATTTTTTCTATGGTCTCTTTTGTTTCTTTTGCATTTATTTCTGCCCTAATTTTTGTAATTTCTTTCCTTCTACTAATCTGGGTTTCTTCATTTCTTCCTTTTCTAGTGGCTTTATGTGTAGAATTAGGTTATTTATTTGATTTCTCTTCTGTTTCTTGAGATAGACTTGTATTGCTATGAACCCTTAGCACTGCTTTTACTGAATCCCATAGATTTTGGCTTGTTGTGTTTTCATTTTCATTCATTTCTATGCATATTTTGATTTCTTTTTTTGATTTCTTCTGTGGTTTGTTGGGTATTCAGAAGTGTGTTGTTTAACCTCCTATATTTTTATTTTTAATAGTTTTTTTTTCCTGTAGTAGACATCTAATCTTACTGCATTGTGATAAGAAAAGATGCTTGAGATGATTTCAATATTTTCTGAATTTCCCAGGGCTAGATATGGCCCAGGATGTGATCTATTCTGGAGAAGGTTTGTATGCATTTGAGAAAAATGTGAAATTCATTGTTTTACGGTGAAATGTCCTGTAGATATCAGTTAGGTTAAACTGGTCCATTGTATCATTTAAAGTTTGTGTTTCCTTGCTAATTTTCTGTTTAGTTGATCTATGCATAGGTGAGTGAGGTATTAAAGTTTCCCACTATTATTCAGTTCAGTTCAGTTCAGTTCATTTCAGTCACTCAGATGTGTCCGACTCTTTGCTATCCCATGAATTGCAGCACACCAGGCCTCCCTGTCCATCACCAACTCCCGGAGTTCACTCATACTCATGTCCATTGAGTCAGTGATGCCATCCAGCCATCTCATCCTCTGTCGTCCTCTTCTCCTCCTGTCCCCAATCCCTCCCAGCATCAGAGTCTTTTCCAATGAGTCAACTCTCTGCATGAGGTGGCCAAAGTACTGGAGTTTCAGCTTTAGCATCATTCCTTCTAAAGAAATCCCAGAGCTGATGTCCTTCAGAATGGACTGGTTGGATCTCCTTGCAGTCCAAAGGACTCTCAAGTGTCTTCTCCAACACCACAGTTCAAATTCTTTGGCACTCAGCCTTCTTCACAGTCCAACTCTCACATCCATACATGACCACTGGAAAAACCATAGCCTTGACTAGACGGACCTTTGTTGGCAAATAATGTCTCTGCTTTTCAATATGCTATCTACTTTGGTCATAACTTTTCTTCTTTCACCCACTATTATTGTTTTACTGTTAATTTCCCATTTTATATATCTTAGCATTTCCTTACATATTGTGGTGCTCCTATGTTGGGTTCGTATATATTTATAATTGTTATATCTTCTTCTTGGATTGATCTGTTGATCATGACGTAGTGTCCTTCTTTTTCTCTTTTCACAGCCTTTATTTCAAAGTCTATTTTATCTGATATGTGTATTGCTACTCCTGCTTTCTTTTGGTCTCCATTTGCCTGAAGTATCTTTTTGCAGCCCTTCACTTTAAGTCTATATGTGTCCCTAGGTTTGAGGTGTGTCTCTTGTAGATGGCATATATAGAGATCTTTTCTCCTTTGCTTTTTGCTTCTCTTCTTTTCACAGCTATTTGTAAGGCCTCATAGCTATTTGTAAGGCCTCCTCCTCCTAGGAATGCAAAAAAAAAAAAAAAAGCCATTTTGTTTTTTTTGCATTCCTAGGGACTCTCAAATGTCTTCTCTAGCACCATAATTCAAAAGCATCAATTCTTCAGCACTCAGCCTTCTTTCTAGTCCAACTGTCACATTCATACATGACTACTGGAAAAACCATAGCTTTGCCTATACAGACTTTGTCAGCAAAATGATGTCTCTGCTTTTCAATATGCTGTTTATGTGTATCACAGCTTTTCTTCCAAGGAAAAAGTCTTTTAATTTTGTGACTGTGGTCACCATCTGCAGTGATTTTGAAGCCCAAGACAATGAAATATTTCACTGTTTCCACTTTTTACCCTTCTGTTTGCCTTGAAGTGATGGGATCAGATGCCATGATCTTAGTTATTTGAATGTTGAGTTTTAAGTTTTGCTCTCCTCTTTCACCTTCATCAAAAGGGTCTTTAGTTCCTCTTCACTTTCTGCCTTTAGGATCGTGTCATCTGCATATCTGACATTGTTGATATTTCTCCCCACAGCCTGTGTATCTGATCTAGTATAATAATTTTAAGAATAAATGAACATATCCTTGCAACTGTTAATGAAGACACCTCACTAGTTATCAGTAACAGATAATAGGGCTTTCCAGTTGGCACTAATATTAAGGAACCTGCCTGCCAGTGCAGGAGACAGGATCGATGCTGGTTCAATCCCTGGGAAGATCCCTGGAAGAGACTGTGGCAACCCACTCCAGTATTCTTACTTGGAGAATCCCATGGACAGAGGAGCCTAGTGAGCTACAGTCCATAGGATCATAGAATCAGATACTACTGAAGTGACTTAGCACAGACACACACATGCGATAGATAATAAGGGTTTTGTATTTTTTAAAACAAAGGCACTATTTATATTATGGTATATTAAAATATTTATCCATGTAAAACTGGAAGTCGTGTTTCTTTAGCTTATACTGATAGATAAACTTTCATTTTACTTGGACAATTTAATCTCTCCCTCTCTTTTAAATTTTTACTGGAGTGTAGTTGATATACATTATTGTATTAGTTTCAGGTGTATATCAAAGAAAGTCAATTATATATGTCCATTCTTTTTTAGATTATTTTCCCATACAGTCCATTACAGAGTATTGAGCAGAGTTCCCTGTGCTGTACAGTAGGTCCTTATTAGTTATCAATTCTATATATCAGTTCAGTTCAGTCACTCAGTCATGTCTGACTCTTTGCGACCCCATGAACTGCAGCACGCCAGGCCTCCCTGTCCATCACCAAATCTAATAGTGTGTATATGTCAATCATAATTTTCCCATTTATGCCTGCCTCCCTTAAACCCTGGTAACAATGTTTTGTTTTCTGCACCTGTAAACTCTATTTCTATTTTGTAGATAAGTTAATCTGTACCTTTTTAAAGATTCCACATATAAGTGGTATCATAATTTGTCTTCCTCTGATTTACTTCACTCTGTATTACAATCTCTAGGTCCATTCATGTTGCTGCAAATGAAATTATTTCTATCTTTTTTCAATATCTGAGTAATATTGCATTGTGGGCCTCCCAGGTGGTGCAGTGTTAAAGAATCTACCTGACAGTGCAGGAGACACAGATTCAATCCTTGAGTGGGGAAGCTTCCCTATAGTAGCAAATGGCAACCTGCTCCAGTATTCTTGCCAGAAGAATTCCATGAATAGAGAAGTCTGGTGGGTTACAGTCCGTGGCATCACAAAGAGTCCAACACAATTGAGTGACTGAGCATACATATTCTCTTATTCTGAGGGATCTCTTTTCATTAAGTTTATGGCTTCCTTTGCTGTGCAAAAGCTTTTTTGTTCATGGCCCATTTGTTTATTTTTGTTTTTATTTTCATTACTCCAGTTGTGGATCAGAAAAGATCTTCCTGCAACTTATGTCAAAAAGTATTCTGCATATGTTTTCCTTTAAGAGTTTTGTAGTATCTGGTCTTATATTTGTGTCTTTAATCCATTTGTATATTGTGTTAGGTCGTATTCTAATTTCTTTCTTTTACATGTAGTTATCAGGTTGTCCAAGCACCACTTATTAAAGAACCTGTCTTTTCTCCATTGTATATTATTTCCTCCTCTGTCATAGACTTGGTAACTGTAGGTGTGTGGATTTATCTCTGGGCTTTCTATCCTGTTTCATTGAGCTGTATTCTGTTTTTGTACCAGTGCCATACATTTTTGATTACCGTAGCTTTGTTGTTAGTGTGAAGTCAGGGAGCCTGATTCCTCTGGTTCCATTTTTCTTTTTCAAGATTGCTTTGGCTATTTGTGGTCTGTTTCCATGCAAATTAAAAAAAAATTTTTTTTCTAAATCTGCAAAAAATAGCATTACTAATTTGATAGGGTTGGATTGAATCTGTAGATTGCTTTGGGTAGTATAGTCATTTTAACAGTATTGATTCTTATAATCTAAGAACATTGTATATTTCTACAGATCTGTTGTATCATTTTGACTTCTTTCATCAGTATAGTTTTCTGAGTGCAGGTCTTTTGACTCATTAGGTAGATTTATTTATAAATATTCTGTTATATGTGGTGGAATTGTTCCATCTATGTCTCTTACTGATTTTTCATTATTAGTATATAAGAATGCAAGAGATTTCTATTTCTTGATTGTGTATCCTATTTTACCAAATTCACTGATGAACTGTGGTAGTTTTCTGGTAGCATGTTTGGGTTTTCTTTGTATAGTGTCATGTCATCTGCAAACAGTGACAGTTTTCCTTCTTTCCCTGAATTACTTTTATTTTTTTCTTCACTGATTGCCATGGCTTGGGCTTCCAAAACTGTGTTGAATAATAGTGATGAGAGTGGGCATCTTGTCTTATTCATGATGTTAGAGGGAATGCTTTCAGTTTTTCACCATTTAGAATGATGTTTGCTGTGGGTTTGTGGAAGTCATCTTTAAACAAATTTTACTACTTTAATACTCCATATACAATTAGAAAGCCTTGCTTATTTTTCCTTTATTGCTTTCTTCAAATCTATCTCTTCTTTTCCATTCTTACTGATGAGGTACAAAATGTATCTGTGATAACTAACAAGTCATGTACGTGTAATCATTACACTGTACTTCAGAAAATATTTTATCTCTAAAGCATCAATTATGCTGTAAAAGTGTAGTTGTACCATTACACTGTTGCCAAAAGATAGCATATGAGAGGCAGAATGACCTAAAGTATCCAGGTCAGAGTGATTCAAAACCTCAGACCTTTGGGAAACAATACCAGTTCAGTTCAGTTCATTCACTCAGTCTTGTCTGATTCTTTGCGACCCCATGGACTGCAGCATGCCAGGCTTCCCTGTCCATCACCTACTCCCAGAGCTTGCTCAAAATCGTGTCCATCGAGTCAGTGATGCCATCAAACCATCTCATCCTCTGTCATCCCCTTGTCTTCCTGCCTTCAGTCTTTCCCAGCATCAAGATCTTTTCCAATGAGTCAGTTCTTCACATCAGGTGGCCAAACTGTTGGAGTTTCAGCTTCAGCCTCAGTTCTTCCAATGAATATTCAGGACTGATTTCCTTTAAAATTTACTGCTTTTCTTTTCTTGCAGTCCAAGGGACTCTCAAGCGTCTTCTCCAGCACCACAGTTCAAAAGCATCAATTCTTGGGCCGTCAGCTTTTTTTTTTTAATATAAATTTATTCATTTTAATTGGAGGCTAATTACTTTACAATATTGTATTGGTTTTGCCATACATCAACATGAATCTGCCACGGGTGTACATGTGTTCTCCATCCTGAACTGCCCTTCCACCTCCCTCCCCATACCATCCCTCTGGGTCATCCCAGTGGACCAGCCCCGAGCATCCTGTATCATGCATCAAACCTGGACTGGCCAACTCTCATATCTATACATACCTATACATGATTACTTGAAAAAACATAGCTTTGATGAGACGGACCTTTGTCAGCAAAGTAATGTCTCTGCTTTTTTTTTTTAACTTTTTATTTTTATTTTATTTTACTTTATAATACTGTATTGGTTTTGCCATACATTGACATGAATCCACCACGGGTGTACATGCGATCCCAAACATGAACCCCCCTTCCCACCTCCCTCCCCACGACATCCCTCCGGGTCATCCCCGTGCACCAGCCCCAAGCATGCTGTATCCTGCATCGGACATAGACTGGTGATTCGATTCTTACATGATAGTATACATGTTTCAATGCCATTCTCCCAAATCATCCTACCCTCTCCCTCTCCCTCTTCTCCCTCTGAGTCCAGATGCCATCTAGGTTGGTCATAACTTTTCTTCCAAGGAGCATCATCTTTTTATTTCATGGATGCAGTCACCATCTGCAGTGATTTTGTAGCACCAAATAATTAAGTCTCTCACTGTTTCCATTGTTTCCCCATCTATTTGCCATGAAGTGATGGGACTGGATGCCGTGATCTTAGTTTTTTGACTGTCGAGTTTTAAACCAGCTTTTTCACTCTCCACTTTTCACTTTCATCAAGAGGCTCTTTAGTTCTTCTGTGTTTTATGCCATAGAGTGGTGTTATCTGTGTATCTGAGGTTATTGATATTTCTCCCTGCAATCTTGATTCCAGCTTGTGTTTCATCCAGTTCAGCATTTTACACAATGTATCCTGTATATAAATTAAATAAGCAGGTTGACAATATACAGCCTTGACATATTCCTTTCCCAACTTGGAACCAGTTCATAATAATATAGCAATAAGGAAAGCACGTATACAGGATGTGATGCTGAATTCCTCTATAACTCTGCTTATCTCATAAATTTTTCCTTGGCTTTATTAAAATAAACATAACTTTTCCCTTTAATCATACTGACATTTGAAAGTATATGAAGGATAGTAACATTTTTATGTAAAATATTTAGCCATTGCTAGGCAGCTCATCTCCATAGACCTGAATTAAATGTACAGCATCCAAAATCAATCTAGAGTTGAGTATTTCTAATAGCTTATTTTTGTGACCTTGGGAAACATTAATTATTATATTAGTCTTATATTTATTGATTATTTCTTGTGTCAGCCCCTAAGATAAATACCTTACCTGAATTATTTAATTTACATTGCTTTTTTTGGCCTTAGTTTCCTGTTTTGTAAGGTGTAGTTAATAATAACTTGTATATCATCAAATTGTAATCAGGATTGAATGTATTAATGTAATGCAGAGTTCCTGACTCACAACTAGCACAACATTAGCTGTTATTATCATGATAATAATTATTAATCCATTCCAATTTTCTTTCTTTTTTACAAATTTGCTAGAAGCCTAAAAGCCCTTTTTGAATGTTCTCATCCCCACAATATTCAGCAGGTGCTGACCACATGTTGTTAAATGATCCTGATGAACAGAATAAAGTATCCAACTTTTTATATACATAAGGTCACAACTTCCCTCTTACTTAGTGACCTGAGTAAGTAGGTACTTATTACTCGACTTTCAGATTGTTCTAAAAGCCTAGTAGGCACTCCAATGGCTCTAAATTGTTTCCAGATAAGGTAAAATGAAAAAGTTTGGTTTATGAAAAATGCTTTGTTTAAAAAATTAGATCACATTACATTTACATTAGAATTTTTTCAGCCTCTGTTTATGAATCTATGAAGCATTTGATTACCTTCATTGTCTAATTAAAAACTGTAAGATTTCACCTATTGTACAGTGACAACTGACATTATATAAATTATAGCCAGTAGAGATCTTTCTTTGCTATGTTTTTACTATATCTTAGAATTTTTAAATGTCTCATTAAAAAAATTAAAACTGCATTTTAATATAATAGTAGTTCTATTTTTACCACTCAGAGAAAATTTTACCAGTTTTTCATCAAAAGCTCTTTAGGGTATCCTTTTGTTCAGTATTATTGAACTTTTCCCCATTAAGTCTAAAGCGATTAATGATTTTTTTGCCCTCATTTCCTATATCTATCCCCATTCATCTATACTGCACACCCCACCATCCCAATTCTTCTAGGTTAGAAAGAAGAAGGTGGCAGCTATTAAAAGGAATGTAGCCTTTCCATGACTTTCCTGTCAAGAAAGTATAGATTGGAATAGATATATGGATTCACACAGCTTCTAAAGTCAATTATCCATATATTATACTTCAAGAGGGCATCAATAGACAGCATGCAGTTCATGTCCCTTAACACATGCTAGCAAACCCACAATTTGAATACGTATCACTAAGTTATAAGTAATCATAAATTATCTGAAATCATAAGATCCACACTATAATATGTGTGTCCCTCAAATAACTTCCAAATCACTCCATCATGGGTTGACTTGAAAAATAGTAAGGCTCAACTTTTAATATATGAAGTTTGTTTTCTTTACCTTAATTCAGTTGGATGTGACTCACCTTCATCAGCACTGTTATTCCTTTACCTTCTGTTCTTTAAATACATGTTATGAAAGAGATTATTAAAATCTGTGAGGTCTTATTAGCAGAGATCATTGCTTGAAGTAGTTTATTTCCTATGTGGATTAAAAAAATACTATTTTATTTTTCCCATTTCCATAAAGAAGTGGCTTTGTCAGTATGCCTTTTCAACCACATACACTTATTATTAAATGAATAGTTGATTTTTTAATTTTTTTAATATATTATTATTATTTTTTTTAATTTTACTTTACAATACTGTATTGGTTTTGCCATACATTGACATGAATCTGCCACGGGTGTACAGGAGTTCCCAATACTGTACCCCCCCTCCCACCTCCCTCCCCGTATCATCTCTCTGGGTCATCCCAGTGCACCAGCCCCAAGCATCCTGTATCCTGTATCGAACCTAGACTGGCGATTCATTTCTTACATGATAGTATACATGTTTCAATGCCATTCTCCCAATTCATCCCACCCACCCCCTCTCCTACAGAGTCCAAAAATCTGTTCTATACATCCGTGTCTCTTTTGCTGTCTCGCATACAGGGTTATCATTACCATCTTTCTAAATTCCATATATATGTGTTAGTATACTGTATTGGTGTTTTTCTTTCTGGCTTATTTCACTCTGTATAATCAGCTCAGGTTTCATCCACCTCGTTAGAATGGATAAAAATGTATTCTTTTTAATGGCTGAGTAATACTCCATTGTGTATATGTACCACAGCTTTCTTATCCATTCATCTGCTGATGGACATCTAGGTTGCTTCCGTGTCCTGGCTATTATAAACAGTGCTGCAATGAACATTGGGGTACACGTGTCTCTTTCAATTCTGGTTTCTTCGATGTGTATGCCCAGCAGTGGGGTTGCTGGGTCATAAGACAGTTCAGTTTCCAGTTTTTTAAGGAATCTCCACACTGTTCTCCATAGTGGCTGTACTAGTTTGCATTCCCACCAACAGTGGAAGAGGGTTCCCTTTTCTCCACACCCTCTCCAGTATTTATTGCTTGTAGACTTTTGGATGGTAGCCATTCTGACTGGTGTAAAATGGTACCTCATTGTGGTCTTGATTTGCATTACTCTGGTAATGAGTGATGTTGAGCATCTTTTCATGTGTTTGTTAGCTATCTATATGTCTTCTTTGGAGAAATGTCTATTTAGCTCTTTGGCCCATTTTTTTGATTGGGTCATTTATTTTTCTGAAATTGAGCTGTATAAGTTGCTTGTATATTTTCGAGGTTAGTTGTTTGTCAGTTGCTTCATTTGCTATTATTTTCTCCCATTCTGAAGGCTGTCTTTTCACCTTGCTTATAGTTTCCTTTGTTGTGCAGAAGCTTTTAATTTTAATTAGATCCCATTTGTTTATTTCTGCTTTTATTTCCAGTATTCTGGGAGGTGGATCATAGAGGATCCAGCTGTGATTTATGTTGGAGAGTGGTTTGCCTGTGTTCTCCTCTAGGAGTTGTATAGTTTCTGGTCTTACGTTTATATCTTTAATCCATTTTGAGTTTATTTTTGTGTATGGTGTTAGAAAGTGTTCTAGTGTCATTCTTGTACAAGTGGTTGACCAGTTTTCCCAGCACCACTTGATAAAGAGATTGTCTTTAATCCATTGTATATTCTTGCCTACTTTGTCGAAGATAAGGTGTCCATAGGTGTGTGGATTTATTTCTGGGCATTCTGTTTTGTTCCATTGATCTATAGTTCTGTCTTTGTGGCAGTACCATACTGTCTTGATGACTGTGGCTTTGTAGTAGAGCCTGAAGTCAGGCAGGTTGATTCCTCCAGTTCCATTCTTCTTTCTCAAGATAGCTTTGGCTATTCGAGGTTTTTGGTATTTCCATACTAATTGTGAAATTATTTGTTCTAGCTCTGTGAAAAATACCGCTGGTAGCTTGATAGGGATTGCATTGAATCTGTAGATTGCTTTGGGTAGTATACTCATTTTCACTATATTGAAATGTGTCATTGTACCTAAAATCAACTAGGACCTGGCAGTTCAGTCTTATGGCATGGTAGTTTGAATGCCTTCTATCTTCTGTTTTTATTTAGTTCATGGTATATCTTTGGAGATATAGTTATCACACACATTTTGTAATTAGTTTTATCATTTTCTCTGAACAATATGGAATTTTACTATGACACATGTAAATTTATAATATGGATGATAAATTATTGAAAATATGCTTAATACAGTGCAGTGTTCCATTCTGAAGTCCTGTTAATTGATTTTAAGTATTTTATTTTAAATCCAATTGACTATTCATGCATGTATTTCTGTCTGTATTATATTTGTGGAAATAGCATCCCTAATCACAACTGTTGGGCTTCCCTGGTGGCTCAGATGGTACAGAATCTGTCTCCAATTCCAGAGACTTGGGTTCAATCTCTGGGTCAGGAAAATCCCCTGGAGAACAGAATGACAACCCACTTCAGTGTTCTTGCCTGAAGAATCCCATGGACAGAGGAGCCTGGGGGACTATAATTGATGGGTTCACAGAGTCAGACACAATTGAGCGATTAAAATACACATCACAACTCTAGAATTTAGGGGGACTAAATAGGTAAAGGCAATAACAAAATCAGTCTTTGGCCTGAAAGGCTGATCTGTGTCGAATATCATCTCATTATTTATGAAGTTAGTGTTGTTCAGAAGGACCTAGCCACTTCTCATTTAGTCTTTATGTACACCGTTACTGTGGTTTTCAATGATCTTCCCTAAGGGAGTGATGCCACTAAGTTGGTTGAATAGGAGATGCCAGCATCCATCCCTCCACAAAGACTTACAATTAGACCCACCCACTATGAAAAACATGTCTGGGAGAGCTCTGGAGTCCAGTTATGAAACTTTGGCAGCAGTACAGTAGAACAAAAATTTTTAGAACAATCACATAAAAACGGAAAGATAATAACTTAATTTTGTGTATATCTTCTGATTCCCAACCTGACATTGCTCAGCACCAAGAAGGAAGTCCCCAGCTAGAAAGATTTCCACTTGCATGGAAAGGAAGAGTGAATTGAGACCACTACTTCCTCAGTTTTTCAAGAATACTCAATGGGGAAAAGGTAGCCTGTTCAATAAATGGTTTGGATAATCTAGATATTCAAATATAAAGAATAAATTTGGGCCTCTGTCTTATACTATTCACACAATTTAAATTGAAATGGATTAAAGACTAAAATTTAAGACTTAGAAGAAAACATAGGGAAAATACTCTTTGACATTTGTCTTGGCAACAAGTTTTATTATTACACCAAAAGCACAGGCAACAAAAGCAAAAATAAACAAGTAGAACTACATCAAACTAGAAAGCTTTTGCACAACAAATCAACAAAATGAGAAGGTACTGTCCAGAAAGGGAGAAATATTTACAAACCATTATCAGGTAAGAGGTTAATATCTAAAATATTTGAGGAACTCAGATAAGTCAATTTCAGGAAAACAAAGAACCTAACTAAAAATTAGGCAGAAGACCTGTCACTTATTTTTCTAAAGAAGACATGCAAATGGCCAATATGTACATGTAAAGGTTGTCAACATCACTGATTATCAACTCAACGCAATTTGAAACCTCAGTGAGATATCACTTCACACATTTTAGAATGGCCGTTATCAAATAGAAAAGAAATAACAAGTGTTGGCATGGGTGTGAAGAAAAGGAAACCCCTTGTACACTGTTAATGGGAATGTACATTGGTACAGCCCCTATGGGAAACAATATGGTAACTCTTCAAAAACCTAAACATAAAACTACCATATGATCCAGCAATCCCACTTCTGGGTATATATACAAGGAAAATAAACTCACTATTGCAAAGGTATATCTGCACCCCCATGTTTATTTCAACATTATTCACACTACTCAAGACATGTAAACAACCTAAAGGTCCACTGGTAGAAGAATGGATAATGAAAACATCACACACACACAGAGTAATATTATTCACCCATATAAAAGGAGAAAGTCTTGGTATTTGGAAGAACTTCGGTTATGCTTGAGGACATTATGCTAGGTGAAGATAAGTCAGACATATAAAGATAAATACTGTGGGATCTTATGTGATGAATCTAAAAAAAAAAAAAAAGAAAGGAAAAAAGAAAGAAAGAAAGAAAAAACTTACAGAGTAGAATAGTAGTTACCAGGATCTTTGAGGTGGTGGAAAGGAGTAGATGTTGATCAGTTAGTACAAAACTGAATAAATTCTGGGGACCTAATATACATCATGGTGGTTATATTTAACCAAACTGTTTTGCACTTAAGAGTTTCTAAAAGAACTTACAACCATTGGAGTATATTGTTAAAACCTATATGGGCTTATATGACAATCCCACAGAAATTGTTCGTCTCAATGGTGAAAAAGTAAAAGCATTCCCTCTAAGATATGGAAGAAAACAAGGGTGCCCACTCTCACTGCTATTATTCAACATAGTTTTGGAAGTCCTAGCTATGACAATTAGAGAAGAAAAAGAATAAAAGGAATCAACGTCAGAAAAGAAGTAAAGCTCTCACTTTTTACAGATGACATGATACTATACATAGAAAACCCAAAGAAACTATCAGAAAATTACTAGAGCTAGTCTATGAATTCAGCAATGTTGTGGGATACAAGGTCAATACATGGAAATAACTTGCATTGCTATATACTAATGATGAAAAATTACAAAGAAAAATTAAGGAATCAATCTTATTCACCGTTGCAACAAAGGAATAAAATATCTAGGAATAAACTTACCTAAGAAGACAAAATAACAATATGCAGAAGAGTATAAGACACTGATGAAAGAAATCAAAGTTGACATAAATAGATGGAGAGATATCCCATGCTCCTGGGTAGGAAGAATTAATATTGTGAAAATGACTATACTACCAAATGCAATCTACAGATTCAATGTGATCCCTATCAAATTACCAATGGCATTCTTCACAGAAGTATAACAAAACATTTCACAATTCATATGGAGACAAAAGACCCTAAATAGCCAAAGCAGTCTTGAGAAAGAAGAATTGAGCTGGAGGAATCAATCTTCTTGACTTCAGCCTATACTACAAAGCTACAGTCACCAAAATAGTATGGTACTGGCACAAAAAGAGAAATATAGACCAGTGGGACAAGATAGAGAGCCCAGAGATAAGCCCACACACCTATGGGTACCTTATGTTTTACAAAGGAGACAAGAATATACAATGAGGAAAAGATAACCTCTTTGATACGTGGTACTGGGAAAACTGGACAGCTATATGCCAAAGAATGAAATTAGAACACTTGTTGACACCATACACAAAGATAAACTCAAAAGGGATTAAAGAACTTAATGTAAGACCAGAACCCATAAAACTCTTAGAGGAAAACATAGGTAGAACAACGATGACATAAAGCAAGATCTTCTATGGCCCACTTCCTAGAGTAATAGAAATAAAAATAAATAAACAAGTGGGACCTAATTAAACTTAAAAGCTTTTGCCACAGCAAAGGAAGCTACAAGCAAGGTGAAAAGACAACCCTCGGAATGTGAGAAAATAATAGCAAGGAAAAACTGTCAAAGAATTAATTTCCAAAGTATACAAGTAGCTCATACAACTCAATACCAGAAAAACAAACAATCCAATAAAAAAAAAAGTGGGTAAAAGAGCTAAACAGACATTTCTCCAAAGAAGACATACAGATGGCTAACAAACACATGAAAAGATGATCAACATCACTCATTATTAGAGAAAGGCAAATCAAAGCTACAATGAGATACCACCTCACAGTCAGAATGGCCATCATCAAAAAGACCACAAATAATAAAGTTGGAGAGGGTGTGGAGAAAAGGGAACCCACTTGCATTGTTGGTGGGAATGTAAATTGTTACAGCAACTATGGAGGATGGTATGGAGATTCCTTAAAAAGCTAGGAATAAAACCACTACATGACCCAGCAATCACGCTCCTAGGCATGTACCCTAAGGAAGCCAAAATTGAAAAAACACATTGCAGATCTATTTTCAATAGCTAGAACATGGAAGCAACCTAGATGTCCATTGACAAATGAATGGATAAAGAAGCTGTGGTACATACATATAATGGAATACTCAGCCATAAAAAAGGACACATTTGAGTCAGTTTTTATGAGGTGCATAAACCTAGAGCTTATTATACAGAGTAAATCAGAAAGACACACACACATATACATATACACATATATATATAGTATCAGTTCAGTTCAGTTCAGTCACTCAGTCGTGTCTGACTCTTTGTGACCCCATGAATCACAGCATGCCAGGCCTCCCTGTCCATCACCAACTCCTGGAGTTCACTCAGAATCACGTCCATCGAGTCAGTGATGCCATCCAGCCATTTCATCCTCTGTCGTCCCCTTCTTCTCCTGCCCCCAGTCTCTCCCAGCATCAAAATCTTTTCCAGTGAGTCAACTCTTCATGAGGTGGCCAAAGTACTGGAGTTTCAGCTTTAGCATCATTCCTTCCAAAGAAATCCCAGGGTTGATCTCCTTCAGAATGGACTGGTTGGATCTCCTTGCAGTCCAAAGGACTCTCAAGAGTCTTCTCCAACACCACAGTTCAAACGCATCAATTCTTTGGTGCTCAGCCTTCTTCACAGTCCAACTCTCACATCCATACATGACTACTGGAAAAACCATAGCCTTGACTAGACGGACCTTAGTTGGCAAAGTACGTGAACGTGAAGTCGCTCAGTCGTGTCCGACTCTTTGAGACCCCATGGACTGTAGCCTACCAGGCTTCTCTGTCCATGGGATTTTCCAGGCAATAGTACTGGAGTGGATTGCCAGTTCCTTCTCCAAGTTGGCAAAGTAATGTCTCTGCTTTTGAATATGCTATCTAGGTTGGTCATAACTTTTCTTCCAAGGAGTAAGGGTCTTTTAATTTCATGGCTGCACTCACCATCTGCAGTGATTTTGGAGCCCAAAAAATTAAAGTCTGACACTGTTTCCACTGTTTCCCCATCTATTTCCTGTAAAGTGATGGGACCAGATGCCATGATCTTCGTTTTCTGAATGTTGAGATTTAAGCCAACTTTTTCACTCTCCTCTTTATACATATATATATATTGTATGTATATTATACATATATACAGTATGTATATATATTGTATATTATACATACATATATAGTATGTATGTATATTGTATATTATATATACATATATATGTATCTATATATGTAATATATATATATATATAATACACTGGTGCATATATATGGAATTTAGAATGATGGTACTGATGAATTAATTTTCAGGGTTGAAATGGAGAAACAGGCATAAAGCACCGACCTATGGGCATGGTGGGAGGGGAGGAGGGAGAGTGTGAAATGTATGGAAAGAGTAAGGTCAAAATTTACAATACCGTATGTAAAATAGATAGCCTATGAAATTTTGCTGTATGACACAGGGAACTCAAACAGGTGCTCTGTGACAATCTAGAAGGGTGGCATGGGAGGGAGAAGTGATGGAGTTTCACGGGGGAGGGGACATGGATGTACTTATGGCTGATTTTTGTTGATGTATGACAGAAAACCAGAAAATTATGTAAAACAATTTTTCTTCAATTAAAAAAAATAAAGTGGCAAAAAATCTATATCGGCTAAGGTGACACCTGCTGTATGTTTACAAGTTACACAATAGGGTGAATGAACTAAAGGTGTGGCTTTCTCACCAAAGATAGGCCCAAAGTAATTGCAATTGAGAAAGAAAGAGACAGAGTGATAGAGAAAGGCAATAAAGCAAAGAAATATGGAGAATTCAAGATGTATGAGTAGTGAAATGAAAACTTATGTCCTTTCAAAAACCTATACATAAATGTTTATAGCAACATTGTTCATAATATCCAAAATGTGGAAACAGCCCAAATGTCTATTGCTTGATATATAAATAAAGCACCATATATCCATACAATGAAATACCATTCATCAGTAAAAGTAAATTAGATACAGATACATGCTACAGTATGGATGATCTTTGGAAATATTATGCTAAGTGAAAGAAGACAAGTGCAAAGGATTATATATTATATGATCCAATTTATATAAAATGTCCAAAATAGGCAAATCCATAGAGACAGAAGGTAGATTTTTGCCTCTTGTTGGGAGTAGAGTGAGCTGAGGTGGGAGAAGGTGGAGGAAATTGAGAGTAGCTGTTAATGGGTATGGGCTTCCCTAGTGGCTCAGTGGTAAAGAGTCCACCTGCAGTGCAAGAATTGCAGTAGATACAGGTTTGATCCCTGGTTTGGGAAGATTGCCGGAGGGCATGTCAACCCACTCCAGTATTCCTGCCTGGAGAATCTCATGGACAGAGGGGCCCAGAGGGCTACAGTCCATAGGGTCACAAAGAGTTGGGCATGACTGAAGCAACTTAGCATGTATGTACACATGTTAATGGGTTTGGGAGAAGATGAAAATGTTCTGTAATTACTGGCAATGGTTGCATAACTCTGTGAGGATACTAAAAACCATTGTATCTTATAATTTAAGTGGATGAATTGTATAATATATTAATAGTAATTTTATCTCAAAATAAGCTCAAATTTAAAAGAAAGTAAATCTCAAAAATGTTCAGAGGACACAAAAATTATAATTATATGAGGTAATAAATGTGTTAAGTAACTTTAGGATGGTAATTATTTCAGAATATACACATGCATCAAATAATCACATTGTACATTTTAGAATTACACTGTGTTACATGTTAATTTTTTCTCAGTAAAGCTGTTGGGGGTAGAGAAGTATGATGCATGATAAGAATGTCTGTTCAACATAAGTAGCCTCAGAGTGATATTTGAGAAATGTAAAATTTGTTATGTACACTGTATATAGCAAATCCCTTCAATTAGACATAAAAAATGCTTTCTTTATGGGTAAACTATTAGGATAATAACACTACTGGATAGATGATATTAGCAAGTGAAAGCTCTGCACTTAAAATAACTGCAGGAAGAGGTAGAGACCTAGATAAAAAAAGTGAGTTTTCCAGTCATAAAGGAGAATCAGAATGTCTCTGAGTCTAGCATTTATAAAGCTAATGTCCTTCCATTGTAAAAAAAAAAAAAAAAAAAAAAAAAAAAAAAACTGACAAAAACTGTTAACAATCATACTCAGAGTGACTTAAATGGCATTTAGTCATAAATGCATTATTGACAGAATTTATGTTCTTTATTCACAGAATGTAAATATAGGGGCTACTGTATAATGAGTTTCAAAAAAGAATTTATATTTTAAAAACAGTGCTAAAGTTTTTAAAGTTCACTTGTGAAGTTCCATACTACAGTGTATTTTAAAATATCTCACTGTTTGCTTGTTTTACTGATGACTGCTTTGGAAGTTTGTGTGAATAGTGAAGGGATGGACTTGTGCAACTCCAGGAGTTTGGCTGTTGATAGATTTTTTTCAAGGTGTTGAAATAGTGATGTCTGTTGCCAAAAATATGAGAACTGAATAATATTTGATAGAGAAGAACAGGTTACAGACTTACTATGGGGTAGTTAGTCTTTAACAGTTTTCAACATAAATAAGAAGGCTGGAGATCATTTTCCTTTGCTTCATGATGTCTGTATAATTGATTTGATATTTTCACAGATATAACAAGCTGAAATTTATAGTATAGGCATTTCAGCAATTCATGTACACTTTTCTAAAAGTACAGCTAATGTCAGTTAGCAAACTAAATTCTATTCACAAAACTGAGTACATGTATATATGTGTGTATATATATATACACATATGTATGTATAACATACATATACACCTATATATGTGATTGATATGTTTATATCTTTTAATATATACTATACTATGTGTGAAACCTAAGACATGAAATTGAAACTCTGTGAAAAAACTACAGATTGTGGGGCTACATGGACCATTTCAAAATATCACAAATAGAATAACATATAGTTATACTGACATTGTGCCAACTAGTAGGATGAAAATGGGTGAAAACTGTCACCCATCCAGATGTTTAATATGATGCATATGCTTAGGTCATTGTTCTTCATTTTCAGTTGGAAACTTTGAGCATCTATATAAGTCTTAATTCCTCCATGCCCCAGATGTTATTGTACCTTAGGCAGTTACTCAATAATGATTTCTGAAACCAATAGGTCCATTCTAATACAGCAGTTTGACTTGCCATAATAAAGAAATAACCAAAGAAATATTCACCTTACATCATGTGGAGATGATGAATTTACATTTTACAATGAATCATGCTTTTCTGATATTCAGTGGTACTGAAAAGGGGTGAAATTAATTCTGGAAAGTAAAGATAGAACAAAATACACAAACTTCTAATAAATATATGACTTTAATTAATTCAACAAATTTGCTGAGGGCCAACTATGTGCCAGACTGTTCAGTATTACAATAAACTTGACAGCATGGTACCTGCACTTGTATAACTAACATTCTAAATAATGAGGATAGGCAATTGATACAAAAATAAATGAATAATTTCATGATTTTTTAAAAAAAGAAAATCATAATACGTTCACATATATCTCATCTTCCATCATAATCCCTACAATGCTGATCACAAAGCATGATTCAACATTAAATAGGTAGTCAAACTCTTATTCAAGAATATTATATATTGATTTAATTTAAAACTCCAATTTTGAATTTTTTTCACATAAACTTTGGCAATAAAGTAGCTTCTGCCCACAGTCCAAAATACTACTGAAGATCGTATTGTTGTTCAGTCGTTCGGTCATGTCTGACTCTTTGCGACTCCATGCACAGCACTGAATCTGATGTTCATTTAGTCAGTGATGCCATCCAACCATCTCATCCTTTGTTGTCTCCTTCTCCTCCTTCCTTCAGTCTTTCCCAGCATCAGGGTCTTCTCAAATGAATCAGTTCTTTGAATAACTCCAAAGTATTGGAGTTTCAGCTTCAACATCAGTCCTTCCAATGAACACCCAAGACTGATTTCCTTTGATGGACTAGTTGGATCTCCTTGCAGTCCAAGGGACTCTCAAGAATCTTCCCAACACCACAGTTTAAAAGCATCAATTCTTTGGTGCTCAGCTTTCTTTATAATCCACCTCTCATATCCATACATGATTACTGGAAAAACCATGGCCTTGACTAGATGGACCTTTGTGACAAAATAATGTCTCTGGTTTTAACATGCTGTCTGCTGCTGCTGCTGCTAGGTTGCGTCAGTGTGTCCGACTCTGTGCGACCCCATAGACAGCAGTCCACCAGACTTTCCCATCCCTGAGATTCTCCTAGCAAGAATACTGGAGTGGATTGCCATTTCCTTCTCCAATGCATGAAAGTAAAAAGTGAAAATGAAGTTGCTCAGTCATGTCCAACTCTTTGTGACCCCATGGACTGCAGTCCACCAGGCCCCTCTGTGCGTGCAATTTAGGTTGGTCTTAATTTTCCTTCCAAGGAGTAAGTGTCTTAATTTCATGGCTGAAATCACCATCTGCAGTGATTTTCAGCTCAGTTCAGTTCAGTTCAGTCACTCAGTCGTGTCCGACTCTTTGCGACCCCATGAATTGCAGCACACCAGGCCTCCCTGTCCATCACCAACTCCCAGAGTTCACTCAGGCTCACGTCCATCGAGTCAGTGATGCCATACAGCCATCTCATCCTCTGTTGTCCCCTTCTCCTCCTGCCCCCAATACCTCCGAGCATCAGAGTCTTTTCCAGTGAGTCAACTCTTCGCATGAGGTGGCCAAAGTACTGGAGCTTCAGCTTTAGCATCATTCCTTCAAAAGAAATCCCAGGGCTGATCTCCTTCAGAATGGACTGGTTGGATCTCCTTGCAGTCCAAGGGACTCTCAAGAGTCTTCTCCAACACCACAGTTCAGACACATCAATTCTTCGGCGCTCAGCCTTCTTCATGGTCCAACTCTCACATCCATACATGACCACGGGAAAAACCATAGCCTTGACTAGACAGACCTTAGTTGGCAAAGTAATGTCTCTGGTTTTGAATATGCTGTCTATGTTGGTCATAACTTTTCTTCCAAGGAGTAAACGTCTTTTAATTTCATGGCTGCAGTCACCATCTGCAGTGATTTTGGAGCCCCCCAAAATAAAGTCTGACACTGTTTCCACTGTTTCCCCATCTATTGCCCATGAAGTGATGAGACCGGATGCCATGTTCTTCATTTTCTGAATGTTGAACTTTAAGCCAACTTTTTCACTCTCCTCTTTTACATTCATCAAGAAGCTCTCTAGTTCTTTACTTTCTGCCATAAGGGTGGTGTCATCTGCTTATCTGAGGTTATTGATATTTCTCCTGGCAATCTTGATTCTAGCTTGTGCTTGTTCCAGCCCAGCATATCTCATGATATATTCTGCATATAAGTTAAACAAGCAAGCTGACCGTATACAACCTTGACATACTCCTTTTCCTATTTGGAACCAGTCTGTTGTTCCATGTCCAGTTCTAACTGTTGTTTCCTGACCTGAATACACATTTTTTAAGAGGCAGGTCAGGTGATCTTGTATTCCTATCTCTTTCAGAATTTTCCACAGTTTATTGTGATCGACACAGTCAAAGGCTTTGGCATAGTCAATAAAGCAGAAATAGATGTTTTTCTAGAACTCTCTTGCTTTTTTGATGATCCAGTGGATGTCGGCAGTTTGTTCTCTGGTTCCTCTGTCTTTTCTCAAACCAGCTTGAACATCTGGAAATTCACGGTTCATGTATTGCTGAAGCCTGGCTTGGAGAATTTTGACCATTACTTTACTAGCGTGTGAGATGAGTGAAATTCTGTGGTACTTTGAGCAATCTTTGGCATTGCCTTTCTTTGGGATTGGAATGAAAACTAACCTTTTCCAGTCCTGTGGCTTATTGGAAAAAATGTTTCCTCTCTGTGAAATGAATGTAAAACCCTAAAAGGAAAGAAAACAAATGTCTGATAGATTTTCACATTTTGAAAATAAACAAGAAACAAATCGATACATTTAAGTGATTGATCTTAAACCAAACATAGAGTCTTTCCATTTCACCGCACTGACAAATGGCATGCATAAAAAATTTCCCATCGTTTCTTGTCCCTCTGGGACCAAATATATTTAATAATGTAGTAGAAAGGGAGCATTGAGCATCAGGAGCCTTCTGTTTCCAGGATGAGATCTACTAATAGTTAGCTGTATGATTTTGGGAGACCGTTTACAGGAGTTGGCAAATTAAAATATTCCTAAGAATACAAATTCAGGAAATAAATCCTACTAATTCTTTTTTTTTTCATCTTTTTTTTTTCTATATAAATGATAACCCATTCCTGTATTTAGTTTTCCTGGTACATTATTCATCCTTTCGTTTATTTTTCCCATTTACACAATTACATAATTAAATATTCAAATTTGGCAGGCACAAATTATATAGAGAATGAAACTCTTCTGTATTTCTTTCCCTTCTCTTGAGAAAGCCACTTTATATGTGCCAGATTTTCCTTTTTTAACTTTACAATATTGTATTGGGTTTGCCATACATCAACATGAATCCACCACAGGTGTACACGTGTTCCCAATCCTGAACCCCCCACCCACCTCCCTCTCCATACCATTCCTCTGGGTAACCCAGTGCAACAACCCCAAGCATCCTGTATCATACATGGATCCTAGACTGGCGATTAGTTTCTTATATGATATTATACATATTTCAGTGCCATTCACCCAAATCATCCCACCCTCTCCCTCTCCCACAGAGTCCAAAAGACTGTTTTATACATCTATGTCTCTTTTGCTGTCTCACATACAGAGTTATCATTACCATCTTTCTAAATTCCATATATATGTGTTAGTATACTGTATTGGTGTTTTTTCTTTCTGGCTTACTTCACTCTGTATAATCGGCTCCAGTTTCATCCACCTCATTAGAACTGGTTCAAATGTATTCTTTTTAATGGCTGAGTAATTCTCCATTGTGTATATGTACCACTGCTTTCTTATCCATTCGTCTGCTGATGGACATCTAGGTTGCTTCCATGTCCTGGCTATTATAAACAGTGCTGCGATGAACATTGGGGTACACGTGTCTCTTTCAATTGTGGTTTCCTCGGTGTGTATGCCCAGCAGTGGGATTGCTGGGTCATAAGGCATTTCTATTTCCAGTTTTTTAAGGAATCTCCAGACTGTTCTCCGTAGTGGCTGTACTACTTTGCATTCCTACCAACAGTGTAAGAGGGTTGCCTTTTCTCCACACCATCTACAGCATTTATTGCTTGTAGACTTTCGGATTGCAGCCATTCTGACTGGTGTAAAATGGTACCTCATTGTGGTCTTGATTTGCATTTCTCTGATAATGAGTGATGTTGAGCATCTTTTCATGTGTTTGTTAGCCATCTGTATGTCTTCTTTGGAGAAATGTCTATTTAGTTCTTTGGCTCATTTTTTGATTGGATTGTGTATTTTTCTGGAACGGAGCTGCAGGAGTTGCTTGTTGAGATTAGTTTTTTGTCAGTTGCTTCATTTGCTATTATTTTCTCCCATTCCGAAGGCTGACTTTTCACCTTGCTTATAGTTTCCTTTGTTGTGCAGAAGCTTTTAATTTTAATTAGATCCCATTTGTTTATTTCTGCTTTTATATCCAGTATTCTGGGAGGTGGGTCATAGAGGATCCTGCTGTGATTTATGTCGGAGAGTGGTTTGCCTATGTTCTCCTCTAGGAGTTGTATAGTTTCTGGTCTTACATTTAGATCTTTAATCCATTTTGAGTTTATTTTTGTGTATGGTGTTAGAAAGTGTTCTAGTGTCATTCTTATACAAGTGGTTGGCCAGTTTTCCCAGCACCACTTGTTAAAGAGATTGTCTTTAATCCATTGTATATTCTTGCCTACTTTGTCGAAGATAAGGTGTCCATAGTTGTGTAGATTTATCTCTGGGCTTTCTATTTTGTTCCATAGATCTATATTTATGTCTTTGTGCCAGTACCATACTGTCTTGATGACTGTGGCTTTGTAGTAGAGCCTGAAGTCAGGCAGGTTGGTTCTTCCAGTTCCATTCTTCTTTCTCAAGATAGCTTTGGCTATTCAAGGTTTTTTTGATTTCCATACAAATTGTGAAATCATTAGTTCTAGCTCTGTGAAAAATACCGTTGGTAGCTTGATGGGAATTGCATTGAATCTATAGATTGCTTTGGGCAGTATCCTCATTTTCAGTGTATTGATTCTTCCGATCCATGAACATGGTATATTTCTCCATCTATTAGCATCCTCTTGTATCTCTTTCACCATTGTTTTATAGTTTTCTATATATTGGTCTTTAGTTTCTTTAGGTAGTATATTCCTAAATATTTTATTCTTTTTGTTGCAATGGTGAATGGAATTGTTTCCTTAATTTCTTTTTCTACTTTCTCATTATTAGTGTATAGGCATGCAAGGGATTTCTGTCTGTTGATTTTATATCTTGAAACTTTACTATATTCATTGATGAGCTCTAGTAATTTTCTGGTGGCATCTTTAGGGTTTTCTATGCAGAGGATCATGTCATATGCAAACAGTGAGAGTTTTACTGCTTTTTTCCAATTTGTATTCCTTCTATTTCTTTTTCTGCTCTGATTGTTGTGGCAAAAACTTCCAGAACTATGTTGAATAGTAGTGGTGAAAGTGGGCACCCTTGTCTTGTTCCTGACTTTAGGGGAAATGCTTTCAATTTTTCACCATTGAGGATAATGTTTGCTGTGGGCTTGTCATATATAGCTTTTTTTATGTTGAGGTGTGTTCCTTCTATTGCTGCTTTCTGGAGAGTTTTTATCATAAATGGATGTTGAATTTTCTCCAAGGCTTTCTCTGCATCTATTGAGATAATCATATGGCTTTTATTTTGCAGTTTGTTAATGTGGTGAATTACATTGATTGGTTTGCAGATATTGAAGAATCCTTGCATCCCTGGGATAAAGCCCACTTGGTCATGATGTATGAACTTTTTAATGTGTTGTTGGATTCTGTTTTCTAGGATTTTGTTAAGGATTTTTGCATCTATGTTCATCAGTGAAATTGACATGTAGTTTTCTTTGTTTGTGACATCTTTGTCAGGTTTTGGTATTAGGGTGATCGTGGCCTCATAGAATGAGTTTGGAAGGTTATGTTCCTCTGCAATTTTCTGGAAGAGTTTGAGTAGGATATGTGTTAGCTATTCTCTAATTTTATGGTGGAATTCTGCTGTGAATTCCCGTCTGGACCTGGGCTTTTGTTTGCTGGAAGATTTCTGATTACAGTCTGGCTAATGGTTTGTCAATTTTATTCATCTTCTGAAAGAACCAGCTTTTGGCTTTGTTGATTTTTGCTATGGTCTCTTTTGTTTCTTTTGCATTTATTTCTGCCCTAATTTTTAAGATTTCTTTCCTTCTACTAACCCTGGGGTTCTGCATTTCTTCCTCTTTTAGTTGCTTTAGGTGTAGTGTTAGCTTATTTATTTGACTTTTTTCTTGTTTCTTGAAGTATGCCTGTATTGCTATGAACTTTCCCCTAGGACTGCTTTTACAGTGTCCCACAGGTTTTGGGTTGTTGTGTTTACATTTTCATTCATTTCTATGCATTTTTTGATTTCTTCTGTGATTTGTTGTTTATTCAGAAGCGTGTTGTTCAGCCTCCATATTGTGGAATTTTTAATAGTTTTTCTTCTTTATTTGAGATCTAGTCTCATTCCATTATGTTCAGAAAAGATGCTTGGAATGATATCAATTTTTTTGAATTTATCAGGACTAGTTTTAGGGCCCAGGATATGATCTATCCTGGAGAACATTCTGTGTGCCCTTGAGAAAAAGGTGAAATTCATTCTTTTGGAGTGAAATGTCCTATAGATATCAATTACATCTAACGGGTGTATTGTATCTTTTAAAGTTTGTGTTTCTTTGTTAATTTTCTGTTTAATTGATCTATCCATACATATGAGTGGGGTATTAAAGTCTCCCACTATCACTGTGTTATTGTTAATTTTCCCTTTCATACTTGTTAGCATTTGTCTTACATATTGTGGTGCTCCTATGTTGGGTGCATATATATTTATAAATGTTATATCTTCTTCTTGGATTGATCCTTTGATCATGATGTAGTGTCCTTCTGTATTTCATTTCACAGCCTTTGTTTTAAAGTCTATTTTATCTGATATGAGTATTGCTACTCCTGCTTTTTTTTGGTCTCTATTTGCATGGAATATCTTTTTCCAGCCCTTCACTTTCAGTCTGTATGTGTCCCTTGTTTTGAGGTGTGTCTCTTGTAGACAACGTATATAGGGGTCTTGTTTTTGTATCCATTCAGCCAGTCTTTGCCTTTTGGCTGGGGCATTCAACCCATTTACGTTTAACCCATTTACAGATAAGTATGATCCCGTTGCTATTTAATTTATTGTTTTGAGTTCGGGCTTATACACCCTTTTTGTGGTTCCTGTATAGAGAAAATACTTTAGCATTAGTTGGAGAGCTGGTTTGGTGGTGCTGAATTCTCTCAGCTTTTGCTTGTCTGTAAAGCTTTTGATTTCTTCTTCATATTTGAATGAGATCCTTGCTGGGTACAGTAATCTGGGCTATAGGTTATTTTCTGTCATCACTTTAAGTATGTCTTGCCATTCCCTCCTGGCCTGAAGTGTTTCTATTGAATGATCAGCTGTTTTCCTTATGGGAATCCCCTTGTGTGTTATTTGTTGTTTTTCCCTTGCTGCTTTTAATATTTGTTGGTTGTGTTTGACCTTTGTTAATTTGATTAATATGTGTCTTGGGGTGTTTCGCCTTGAGTTTATCCTGTTTGGGACTCTCTGACTTTCTTGGACTTGGGTGATTATTTCCTTCCCCATTTTAGGGAAGTTTTCAAGTATTATCTCCTCATGTATTTTCTCATGGTCTTTCTTTTTTTCTTCTTCTGGGACTCCTATGATTCGAATGTTGGAGCATTTCATATTGTCCTGAAGGTCTCTGAGATTGTCCTCATTTCTTTTAATTCGTTTTTCTTTTTTCCTATCTGATTCATTTATTTCTACCATTCTATCTTCTATTTCACTAATCCTATCTTCTGCCTCCGTTATTCTTCTATTTTTTGCCTCCAGAGTATTTTTGATCTCATTTATTGCATTATTCATTATATTTCTTCTAGGTCCTTGTTTAACCTTTCTTGCATCTTCTTGATCCTATCTCCAGGCTATTTATCTGTGATTCCGTTTTTATTTCATGATTTTGGATCATTTTCACTATCATTATTCAGAATTGGTCATCAGGTAGATTCCCTATCTCTTCCTACTTTTGTTTGGTTTGGTGGGGCTTTATCCGGTTCCTTTACCTGTTGAGTATTCCTCTGTCTCTTCATCTTGTTTATATTGCTGCATTTGGGGTGACCTTTTTGTATTCTGACAGTTTTTCGAGTTGTCTTTAATGTGGAGTTTCCTCACTGTGGGTGGGGTTGTATCAGTGGCTTGTCAAAGTTTCTTGGCTAGGAAAGTTTGTATCGATGTTCTGGTGGGTGGAGCTGGATTTCTTCTCTCTGGAGTGCAGTGAAATGTCCATTAATCAGTTATGAGATGTCAATGGTTTTGGGGAAACTTTGGGCAGCCTGTATATTGAAGCTCAGAGGTGTGTTCCTGTGTTGCTAGAGAATTTGTGTGGTATGTCTTGCTCTGGAACTTGTTGGCCCTTGGGTGGTGCTTGGTTTCAGTGTAGGTATGGAGGCATTTGATGAGCTCCTATCAATTAATGTTGCCTGGAGTCAGGAGTTCTCTGATGTTCTCTGGATTTGGACTTAAGCCTCCTGCTTCTGTTTTTCAGTCTTATTTTTATAGTAGTCTCAAGACTTCTCCTTCTATACTGCACCATTGATAAAACATCTAGGTTAAAGATGAAAAGTTTCTCCACAGTGAGGAACACCCAGAGAGGTTCACAGAGTCACATGGAGTAGAGAAGAGGGATGAGGGAGCTAGAGGTGACCCGAATGAGATGAGGTGGAATCAAAAGAGGAGAGAGCAAGCTGGCCAGTAATAATTTCCTTATGTGCACTCCACAGTCTGCACCACTCAGAGATGTTCATGGATTTATACAGAGAAGAGGAGAGGGAGGAATGAGACCGAAGTGGCCAGGATGATAAAAGGGGGAAACGAAAAGGAGAGAGGCAGATCCAGGCAGTAATCAGCTCCCAGCTGCAACAGGTGCACTAAGCACGGGTGGCTGTGACTTGCGCACTAAGCGCGGCTAAGTGGAGCTACCCCACATCCGAGGTCAGGGGCAGAAGCCGGGAGGACCCCATGCCCAAAAGGTGGTGGCCAACAGGAGTTACCCCATGTCCGAGGTCAGGGACAGCAGCCGAGATTGCCAGGCTGTGACAGCGCAGGAACAGCCAAGAGGAACTCCCCTGCATCCGAGGTCAGGGGCGGTGGCCGGGAGGAGCTACCCCACATACGAGGCCAAGGGTGGCGGCCGGGAGGAGCTACCCCACATACGAGGCCAAGGGTGGTGGCCGGGAGGAGCTACCCCACATTTGAGGCCAGGGGCACCGGCCAGAAGGAGCCACCCCATTTCTGAGGTCAGGGGTGCCCGAAGCCAGGGGCGGCGACAGGGAGGAGCAACCCCACCTCCAAGGAGCAGTGGCTACACGGGCACAGGAGGGCCTAGAGGAGCTATCCAAAGTTGAAGGTCAGGAAGAATGGCAGTGAGGAGATACCCTTCGTCCAAGGTAAGGAGCAGCGGCTATGCTTTGCTGGAGCAGCCGGGAAGAGATACCCCACGCCCAAGGTAGGAGAAACCCAAGTAAGATGGTAGGTGTTGCAAGAGGTCGTCAGAGGGCAGACACACTGAAACCATATTCACAGAAAACTAGTCAGTCTAATCACACTAGGACCACAGCCTTGTCTAACTCACTGAAACTAACCCATGCCTGCGGGGCAACCCAGGACAGGCAGGTCATGGTGGAGAGGTCTGACAGAATATGGTCCACTGGAGAAGGGAATGGCAAACCACCTCAGTATTCTTGCCTTGAGAACCCGATTAACAGTATGAAAAGGCAAAATGATAGGATACTGAAAGAGGAACTCCCCAGGTCAGTAGGTGCCCAACATGCTACTGGAGATCAGTGGAGAAATAACTCCAGAAAGAATGAAGGGATGGAGCCAACACAAAAGCAATACCCAGCTGTGGATGTGACTGGTGATAGAAGCAAGGTCCGATGCTGTAAAGAGCAATATTGCATAGGAACCTGGAATGTCAGGTCCATGAATCAAGGCAAATTGGAAGTGGTCAAACAAGAGATGGCAAGAGTGAACATCAACATTGTAGGAATCAGCGAACTAAAATGGACTGGAATGGGTGAATTTAACTCAGATGACCATTATATCTACTACTGTGGGCAGGAATCCCTCAGAAGAAATGGAGTAGCCATCATGGTCAACAAAAGAGTCCAAAATGCAGTATTTGGATGCAATCTCAAAAATGACAGAATGATCTCTGTTCGTCTCCAAGGCAAACCATTCCATATCACAGCAATCCAAGTCTATGCCCCAACCAGTAATGCTGAAGAAGCTGAAGTTGAACGGTTCTATGAAGACCTACAAGACCTTTGAGAACTAACACCCCAAAAAGATGTCCTTTTCATTATAGGGGACTGGAATGCAAAAGTAGGAAGTCAAGAAACACCTGGACTGACAGGCAAATTTGGCCTTGGAATGTGGAATGAAGCAGGGCAAAGACTAATAGAGTTTTTTGAAGAAAATCCACTGGTCATAGCAAACACCCTCTTCCAAGAACACAAGAGAAGACTCTACACATGGACATCACCAGATGGTCAACACCAAAATCAGATTGATTATATTTTTTGCAGCCAAAGATGGAGAAGCTCTATACAGTCAACAAAAACAAGACCAGGAGCTGACTGTGGCTCAGATCATGAACTCCTTATTGCCAAATTCAGACTCAAATTGATGAAAGTAGAGAAAACTGCTAGACCATTCAGGTATGACCTAAATCAAATCCCTTATGATTATACAGTGGAAGTGAGAAATAGATTTAAGGGCCTAGATCTGATGGATACAGTGCCTGATGAACTATGGAATGCGGTTCATGACATTGTACAGGAGACAGGGATCAAGACCATCCCCATGGAAAAGAAATGCAAAAAAGCAAAATGGCTGTCTGGACAGTCCTTACAAATAGCTGTGAAAAGAATAGAGGCAAAAAAACAAAGGAGAACAGGGAAGATAAAAGCATCTGAAAACAGAGTTCCAAAGAATAGTAAGAAGAGATAAGAAAGCCTTCTTCAGCTATCAATGCAAAGAAATATAGTAAAAGAACAGAATGGGAAAGACTAGAGATTTCGTCAAGAACATTAAACATATCAAGGGAACATTTCATGCAAAGATGGGCTCAATAAAGTACAGAAATGATTGGACCTAACATAAGCAGAAGATATTGAGAAGAGGTGGCAAGAATACATAGAAGAACTGTACAAAAAAGATCTTCACGACACAGATAATCATGATGGTATGATCCCTCATCTAGAGCCAGACATACTGGAATATGAAGTCAAGTGGGCCTTAGAAAGCATCACTACGATCAAAGCTAGGGGAGGTGATGAAATTCCAGGGGAGCTATTTCAAATCCTGAAAGATGATGCAGTGAAAGTTCTGTACTCAATATGCCAGCAAATTTGGAAAGCTCAGCAGTAGCCACAGGACTGGAAAAGGTCCGTTTTCATTCCAATCCCAAAGAAAGGCAATGCCAAAGAATACTCAAACTACCATACAATTGCACTCATCTGACGTGCTAGTAAAGTAATGCTAAAAATTCTCCAAGCCAGGCTTCAGCAATACATGAACTGTGAACTTCTGATGTTCAAGCTGGTTTTAGAAAAGGCAGAGGAACCAGAGATCAAATTGCCAGCATCCACTGGATCATGGAAAAAACAAGAGAGTTCCAGAAAAACATCTATTTCTGCTTTATTGACTATGCCAAAGCCTTTGACTGTGTGGATCACAATAAACTGTGGAAAATTCTGAAAGAGATGGGAATACCAGACTGGCTGACCTGCCTCTTGAGAAATCTGTATGCAGGTCAGGAAGCAACAGTTAGAACTGGACATGGAACAACAGACTGGTTCCAAATAGGAAAAGGAGTACGTCAAGGCTGTATATTGTCACCCTGCTTATTTAACTTATATGCAGATTACATCATGAGAAACGCTGTGCTGGAAGAAACACAAGCTGGAATCAAGATTGCCAGAATAAATATCAATAGCCTCAGATATGCAGATGACACCACCCTTATGGCAGAAACTGAAGAGGAACTAAAAAACCTCTTGATGAAAGTGAAAATGAAGAGTGAAAAAGTTGGCTTAAAGCTGAACATTCAGAAAACGAAGATCATGGCATCCAGTTCCATCACTTCATGGGAAATAGATGGGGAAACAGTGGAAACAGTGTCAGACTTTATTTTTATTTTGGGGGGCTCCAAAATCACTGCAGATGGTGATTGTACCTATGAAATTAAAAGACACTTACTCCTTGGAAGAAAAGTTATGACCAACATAGATAGCATATCCAAAAGCAGAGACATTACTTTGCTGACTAAGGTCCATCTAGTCAAGGCTATGTTTTTTCCTGTGGTCACGTGTGGATGTTGGAGTTGGACTGCGAAGAAGGCTGAGTGCTGAAGAATTGATGCATCTGAACTGTGGTGTTGGATAAGACTCTTGAGATTCCCTTGGACTGCAAGAAGATCCAACCAATCTATTCTGAAGGAGATCAACCCTGGGATTTATTTGGAAGGAATGATGCTAAAGCTGAAGCTCCAGTACTTTGGCCACCTCATGCAAAGAGTTGACTCATTGGAATAGACTCTGGTGCTGGGAGGGATTGGGGGCAGGAGGAGAAGGGGACGACAGAGGATGAGATGGCTGGATGATATCACTGACTCGATGGATGTGAGTCTGAGTGAATTCCGGGAGTTGGTGATGAACAGGGAGGCGTGGCGTGTTGCGATTCATGGGGTTGCAAAGAGTCAGACACGACTGAGCTACTGAACTGAAGTGTTCTCCACCATCTGGAAAACACAGAGATTCACAGAGTTGGGTAGACAAGGGAAGAGGGAGAGAGAAGACAGTGGTGACCTGGTGGAGAAAAAAGAGTGTCCAAAGGAGGAGAGAGCAGTCAAGCCAGTAATCTCACTCTCAAATAAAAATGGGTACTGAAGTTTGGGTTTTGAAAGGTAGAAAATTCATAAGAAATACCAAAAAGCAAAAATTAAAAATCTAGAGTACAGTTTGGATTTTTGAAAATACAATGTTAAAGAAAAGAAGAAGAAGGAAAAAAAAGCCACAAAATTTATATATATATATATATATATATATATATATCAAGTTTTCTTTAAAAATAGGATCTTTTTCTTTTTTAATTTTTATTTTTACTTTATTTTAATGTACAATACTATATTGGTTTTGCCATACATTGACATGAATCCACCATGGGTGTACATGTGTTCCCAATCATGAACCCCCCTCCCACCTCCCTCCCCATAATACCTCTCTGGGTCATCCCCGTGCACCAGCCCGAAGCATCTTGTATCCTGCATTGGACATAGACTGGCGATTGGTTTCTTACATCATAGTATACATGTTTCAATGTCATTCTTCCAAATCATCCCTCCTCTCCCTCTCTCTCTGAGTCAAAATTAATAGTAGGTTATAAAAATAAAAAAGGAATAATAGAGGACTTAAAAAGTTTTAAAAAGTTAAAAAAAAAGAAAAAAAAAGAATGATCTTAAAAGTAGTAAAGATATATCAAGGACTTTCTCTGGTGTTGTTGTGGGCAGTGTGAGGTCAGTTCACTTTCGGATAGTTACTTGGTCGGCTTATATTTCTCAAGATCTATAGGCCCCTTCCTATGTAGTCAGTAGTAACGACAGGGTTTTAATCTATTGCACCTGTCACTTCCAAGGCAGTTCCCTCTGTTTTAGCTTCTTCTGTTTGCTGGTCTCTTCAGTGTCTGGTTTCTGCCCTGACACAAGGGGTGCGGTGGTGGACACTCTTTTTAGGCTCACTTGTTCTTTTGTGCTGTGGGGAGGGAGAGAAGCTGCAAACAAATAACACTGGCGTGTGCTCACAGTGTCTCAGCCACACTGGACCTGCCCACGCTTGGGGCACACACAGTTCAGGCTCTAGGTTGCTCTGCTGGAACCATCTGAGGCTGGCCCTGGGCTGCACGCACCTTCCAGGTCTAAGCCTCTCAGGTTCATGCACTCGGGTAGTCCTCAGAGGCACAGACTCGGTTGGGCCTGCGTTTTGTGCCCTTCCCAGGTCCGACTAGCTCAGGTGTTTGGCGAGTGTGGTCGCTGCGATTTATGACCTCTCCCGTCCCTGCTACTTGGTTTTCTGGGTGTACAACTGGTGCACCTTCTCAGTCAGATGATAACTGTCCAGAATCCCAAGAAGTCTTAGTTAGCAAAGAAGCTTGCTTGTAGTTTGGTAGATAATGTCTCTCTGGGTGTGCGATTGCTCCCTTCCTGCCCTTTTCACTCTGGCTGCCTGTCACCAGAGGGGACTGGTCTGCAGCCAGCTAATTCTGTTCCATCTTTTGTTCTGTGCGTGGTCGTGTTGCTGTCTTATGTTAGAGCTTTTTACGTGGTAGCTATCCCACAGTCTGGTTTGCTCGCCCAAGTTAGTTCTCTCTAATTACACTCGGGGCATTGCGGCCCGATCCTTACTCTAAGCAATGCAGCCCCCACCTCCCTGCCCAGCCCCCGCTTGCCAGTGGCGGATGCAGGCGTCTGCAATGCTTCTCTGCTGGAGGAGTTACCGTTGGGCTGGTAATCTGTGAGTTTTAATTATTTCTTAATTTTCCCTCCCTGTTATGTTGCCCTCTGCGCTTCCAAGGCTCGCCACAGACTGGGCAGTGAGAGTGTTTCCTGGTGTTTGGAAACTTCTCTCTTTTTAAGACTCCCTTCCTGGGATGGAGCTCCATCCCTACCTCTTTTGTCTCTTTTTTTGTCTTTTGTATTTTTTCCTACCTCTTTTTGAAGACAATGGGCTGCTTTTCTGTGTGCCTGATGTCCTCTGCTGGCATTCAGAAGTTGTTTTGTGGCATTTACTCAGCGTTTAAATGTTCTTTTGATGAATTTGTGGGGGAGAAAGTGTCCCCATCCTATTCCTCTGCCATCTTCAATCCTATTAATTCTTAAAGGCTTACATTTTTATTTTTATCTTTTTAATTTACTTATCTTAATTAGAGGCTAATTACTTTACAATATTGTAGTGGTTTTGTCATACATTATCATGAATCATTCATGGGTGTACATATGTTCCCCATCCTGAACCCATTAATTCTTTAAAATTACAGGAAGATGTGTTTCAGCTGACCAAAGATAAATAATCCAAGAACAGACATGTTGTGGTATAAAAGAACAGACAATGAGCTATGAAACTAGTATAGTTTTTCCAAATAATCTTCATTAATATGGTTATAGACTTAGAAAAACTTCCTGAAAGTATAAACCTTTGTAAAAGTATATACCTGAATAACATCAATATTTAAAATATTAATGATAATAGTTTATATTCAAAATTCAAATTATATCAATGAAAGCAGAAGAAGGTTGGGAAGCAGAAGATGAAAGTAAAAACATGCTTAGGTTTATATCTTAAATGTTGGCATTGATACTTTCATTCTGACAGCCATAAATAAGAAAAGTAGAAGCCATAATTTTCTATTACTTTTATCTTTGTATGCTGAAACACTTTGAAAAGAACTAAAAAATGCCAATGCAAATATTATTTTGCCAATCAACAAATGCAAAGCAAGCTTATTTGAAAAAGGTGAATACTACCAAAACCAAGCTATTCATCAGAAGTCTGTACGATGATCTGTGTTTATGTTGTTTCATGATATTTAAAGTGAAACACTAAGGTTGAACATCTGAACATATTACATGATAGACTTTATATTAGGACTAGGTAATTATTGATTAGCTATGCACTTGGTTTTGTGGTTTTATAGAAATCATATTAATATGATATTTTCATGTGATATCTTATTGAAATCAGGACAGAAATAGTTATATATTTGTCTCTTTCATAATTAAACAAAATTTTCCTATACCTCAAAATTTCAAAGACTAAAAGGGAAGAGATCCTTTCTATTAAATGTCCTCACTACTTAGTAAATCACAGATTATTTCCTGACCATTTAATGAGGAAGCTAGAGTAACTTCTTTTAAAGAAGAGGCTACATAGGGCCATTATTGCAACTCTGTTGTTATTTCAAATAGCCATTTGATGAAACTCTGTACAAAGTCTTATAAAAGTGAGTATATGTATACACATTCACTCAGAGAAAGTAGGTAAATAAGACAAGTGTCTAATTACTTGAAGTGCTGTATTTATTACTGAATAATATTACAGCTCCTGTGTGTTTAAATTACCAGCTCTCACATATTTTACAGGGCTCCAAGATAAATTAAAAGTAAGGATTCCCTTTCCTCTTTTTTAGATCTATACCCAATCCTCTCCAGAATACAAAGTAGTATAAGTTTTCCCCTTAGTTGATTATACTCTAAAAAGAAAATGAAGTAGGTTTACTAATAAGTCAGTACCAGAATTAACATATCCTAATTATGGGCAAGTAGTTTTTCTCACATTCTAAAATAACATAGCCTGGCATGCTGCAATTCATGGGGTCACAAAGAGTTGGACATGACTGAGCAACTTAACTGAACTGACTGAAAATAACATGACTCAGTATTTCCGTGGATGAATCTTATTCTTTTCATGCCCTTTAGATAACAATTACCATGAATGTTATAAGCATTACCAGAAACAATATGTAAATAATGAAAAGTGTCTGATTTTGCACCTCTTACATTACTTTGACTAAATGGTGTTGCTGTTGAATCTATTCCACATTTATAGTGTGTTAGATAAGTGCTGCCTCATTTCTTCCCCCCAAACTCCCACTTTAATTTCAGAGTGACAAAGAGATGCCTACCAGATTCAGAAGACAATGTGAACATCTTGAGCATGCTGTTGACCGTGTTCTTGTCATGATATCGGAAAGAAGAAGGGAGCGTTCTCTACATGGCACTTATGAACAACCACCTGATAACATTCTTACTGCTGCTGTTGAAATGATTAATACGGTCAAGATGATACTAAACATTCTGCAAAGGTAATTGCTAATATGTAATATGTAAAGCTTTCAGATAGTTGCATTTCCCCCTCTTTCTATCTCTTCAAAATTTTTAAGTAGGAATTGGGTTTTATTTCCACAGTATGTTTCAAAGACATTAAAAGATTTTTATATATACTCTAATATTTCCATAGGGTAAAGAACACATTTATATAATTCCCATTAAGTAAACAATATTTGATCATCTGACTTTAAACAGAAAAAAAATCACTTTACCGAAAATGTATTTGTTTTACAAAGGATTAATTTTGGTCTTTCTTTATAGATCAAACTACTGCTTCGTTAGAAAGAGTACTTGTTTCTCTGAAGTCTTTCAGGAATGCATAACAGTTACAAAAAAGTTTTAAATTATCACATCTGGACAAAATAGTTTTTTCATATATATATATGTGTGTGTGTGTGTGTGTGTGCGCATGTGTTTGCATATGTATATGTATGTGAGTGTTCATGTGTGTGTGTGCATGTGTTTGCATATGTATATGTATGTGAGTGTGCATGTGTGTGTGTGTGTGTGTGTGTGTGTACATATACATATATATATATGTAGGTTTCCCCTGTGGCTCAGTGGTAAAGAATTTGCCTGCAAGTGCAGGAGACGCAGGTTTACTCCTGGTTCAGGAAGATGCCTTGGAGGAGGAAATAGCAACTCACTCCAGTATTCTTACCTGGGAAATCCCATGAACAGAGGAGCCTGATGGGCTATAGTCCATGTGGTTGCAAAAGAATCAGTCACTACCTAGTAACTAAAATACAGCAATTATTTAAGTATATATATATGTATATATATTGGAGAAGGCAATGGCACCCCACTCCAGTACTCTTGCCTGGAAAATCCCATGGGTGGAGGAGCCTGGTAGGCTGTAGTCCATGGGGTCGCTAAGAGTCAGACACGACTGAGCAACTTCACTTTCACTTTTCACTTTCATGCGTTGGAGAAGGAAATGGCAACCCACTCCAGTATTCTTGCCTGGAGAATCCCAGGGACGGGGGAGCCTGGTGGGCTGCCATCTATGGGATCGCACAGAGTCAGACACAACTGAAGCGACTTAGCAGTAGCAGTAGCATGTATATATATAAATTATAGTAAAAATATTTATAAACCAGTCAGTTCTGGTTATAAAACTCTGTATTACTGAGAGAGTTATGAAAATCAAAGGCTAATGATTTTTATTCTTGTTTTGATAATAATCTGTAGGTAATATATTAATATTTCCATTTTCTAATTATTTTTAATCAAAGACTGTAGTCAACTCTATATTCTACACACATATGAAACATTATATATATATCTAGGTCATTTGCTTCTTCTATTGGAAAGTGTTATGTCCCAAAGATGGAGAAGTTAGATAGTAACAGAGGGAAGTATGATTTTATGATCAATCAGAGAAGTAAAAGAAGGAGAAGTCATGATACTTTTTTCTTCCCTCTTTGTTATTTGCTCTTTTATTATCATTTCTCTTCATTTCAATTCATAGTTGATTGGCAACCTCATTTTATTCGTATAAAGAGGGGATGAAATGATTGACACACTTGTTCAAAAAATTCCAAATTGAATATTAGAAAAAATTTAGGACATTCATCACTTCCTCAGCTTCCTCTCTTCTGAGCTCCTTACAAACATGTATCTTGTAACAAGCTAAGACAAAGGACATAATGGAATCCTTGGAATAAATTCAACTTAAGGAAAATAGGGAAAAGGATAACTGACAGATAGCAAAGATAACTATAGGACTAGGTAGTGGTAACATAAAGACCCCCATAGTGGATATAATCTGCTTCATTGGTGATGGAAAACTCACAGTATTAAATTTTCATTTGGTTGAAGTAGTCTCATTACAAAATTCACATCATGATATTAGTATTAAGAAGCACTCTTTGGTATAATATTACTACATCACCAGTTTGAGAACTTTTTTTACTTTCATCACTGGAACCAGGGAAGATTAAATGGGAGTTATATTACTCCTACAATATTTTATATTGAATAGTCCTAAAGATAATCAGTCAGATTACTCTTTCAATAAATTCTGTAATTATACCAATGACTTCATATAACAGCTTTTGAATATGACATATTTATGGGTCATCTCAGTATCTTCTTTTCCAACTGCTTCAAGGTTTTAAATTTCAATTTACAACATGACAGATGTTCATAGTCCTTCCTTGAGGACTAAATAAAAGTTTTTCATACTGAATGATAATTTTACTAAGCTGAAGACTTATTGAACATTCCATATATTATCTTTGAATACATAAAATATTATGAATGAGACACATTAAAAAACAATGATGTGTTTTGCACTGGTCATGGTTGCTACACAACAAGTTAATATTTTAAAATTTCTTAACTTTAATTGCTTTTGATTTTCCAGACTTCAGGGAAGTCCAGATGTCTTGAAAATTCTGTCAAGGACTCATCAGAGTTACATGGATTTTAAGAATTGTTGGGACTCAGCCTAATTGCTTTCCTTATTTAGTAAATTAAGTCCCCCTTACCAAATATCTGTGCTAGCTGGAGGAATTGGAGTGTCAATTGGAGGAACTGTTCATTCTTTACTTTCTGAAATTGAGTAATTGTGTCATTGGGAAAAAATTATTTCTATAGCTTATCCTAAAATTAGCCTAATCTCTGTGTTTCTAAAAGAAAACAGAGGAAAGGTTTTGTTAAAATGTAAATGTTGCTTCATTAGTTTTAATATCATATTTTTTCTTAAATTGTGGTTCAAGCTGTTAATTTACCTGATGTAATAAAATATGATTTCAGGCCTAAAATTTATTTAAGCTTTATTAGAAACAAATAAGTCTGATGAGTCACCTTGGTGGTAGAGATAATACTTTTGAGAATTGAAGTATATATGTGCCACTAGTGGTAAAGAACCCACCTGCCAATGCAGGAGAAGAGACACGGATTCAATCCCTGGGTCGGGAAAATCCCCTGGAGGAGAAAATAGCAACCCACTCCAGTATTCTTGCCTAGAGAATCCCATGTGCAGAGGAGCTTGACAGGCTACAGTCCATAGGGTCACTAAGAGTTGGACATGACTGAAGCAACTTAGCACTCACACAACAGGAGTTGAATCAAGATGTCGTCATTTAAAAAAAAGGGGGGAAATGTGCTTATATGACCTCTCCCCATGAACAATTAGCATTTGTTATATTTTCCTAAAAGTATTAGCCTTTTTTGTGAGTTACTAGAACTTTTCATTTGAGCAAACGCCAGGAAATAGAGGAGGACAGAGGAGCCTGGTGTGCAGTAGTCCATGGGGACGCAAAGAGTCAGACACGACTTAGCTACTGAACAACAAAGAACTTTTTGACTGAACTGCTGCTGCTGCTGCTAAGTCGCTTCAATCATGTCCGACTTTGTGCGACCCCATAGACGGCTGCCCATCAGGCTCCCCCGTCCCTGGGATTCTCCAGGCAAGAACACTGGAGTGGGTTGCCATTTCCTTCTCCAATGCATGAAAGTGAACAGTGAAAGTGAAGTCGCTCAGTCGTGTCTGACTCTTAGCAACCCCATAGACTGCAGCCCACCAGGATTCTCCATCCATGGGATTTTCCAGGCAAGAGTACTGGAAGGTTGACTTTGCCAGCATTATAAGCTTAGATATAGATGAGATAGCTAAGTTTAAGTTCTACTTTATTACTAATAGAATAAAGATTTTAAGAAACCAATACAATATTGTAAAGTAATTAACCTCCAATTAAAATAAATAAATTTATATTAACAAAAATAAAAATAAAAATAAATGTAACTAAAAAAATATTTATTATAGAAATTATAGGTATTAAAAATTCTTATGTTACTAAATGTAAATTTCAGTCATTTTACAAGGGCTTCTCTATTTTATATTGGCATTAGTCATTAAAATTTTAAGTGAATTATTTTTTGAGGTGAATATAATTTGTGACAAAATTTATTGAGGAGCATAATGTAGTAATGCAAGACTACTTATCAAAGAATAACTATGCAAGATTCTACATGTAAGGAAACATAAATTGAGCATGTTTCATGTTGAGAATTGAGGGATAGGGTAGGGTGAGATGGTAAGAGGGTGACCCAGTATTTTCTTGCCTATTTGCTCATTGTTTTGATCCAGAAATAAATAAGAAGTAAAAAAAATAGCCTAAGAAATTTTGCTCACATGCTTCATACTCTGAACATAGTTAAAGGAGATTATCCTATGGATCTGGCAACTATATTTGCCACATACTTTATATAATTTTTATAAGAAGAGATTTGAATCATTGCCCATGTTCTTATGTGTTTTAGAAATAGATCTCCAGAAAATAGCACATTCATATAAAATCTAGGCACTGCAATCTCCTAGGAATTTGGAGAAGTGGTTATAAATTATTTTTTCTTGCTAATTTTTAAAAATAAAACTTCATTTCCCTTGTGAGGGCAAATATGGTTTCAGCCTTGTAATGCTTGCTAATTTATTTTACAAATGTCATTCTGAAAATTGTTCTCCATTTTTAGATTGTAATAGTGATCATTGTCCAACAAAAGTATGTAGGTTTTATCACCTCATTTGAATGAGTACTTGTGATTACAGGTTCCCCAAACCACAGAAGGCTAAGAGCTATGCCTGACAAAAGTAATAAAGCCAAAACTTTTCAATTGGTTATAGTGTCCTGAGTAAAATACATCTTTCTTCAATTTTGGCAAATAAAATGAGTTGTCAACAGCCAATCTATTTTTCAAGTGGTAGATAATCTACTTCTGGATAGTTAGTTAATATTTGATACTTTTCATTTTTCCTTTTTTCATATAATCATCTGTATAGTAAACTAGCCAAGGAAAATACAAAACTGAAAACTTACATATTCTACCTTCTACCTATAGTAACTTGAAAATAGGAATAACTGCTGTAAATTGTGCACTTATGATCCTATCGCTTTATTGAGGCCATAGATATATCACATTGATTATCTTCCATATAAGCCTTCTGTTATTTTGTGATGTAACTTTGTGATGTTTTAAATTTAGCTGACACTTGACACTCAACACTCTTTCAAAATAATGTAAAGCTGTACATATTGTGGATTATAATTTTCACTTTCCTATGGTATAAAGTTGTTGCATTAAGTGAAACTGAGATTGATAGAATGTCTTGTCATCTCTCCCTGGCAGCCCTCCATTTGATTGCATGTCAGAATTTTCCAGTCTGAAAAACCACCTCATTAAACATATTACATTACTAAAACATTTCTCTGAACAGGTAAGATATATTGTATTGTTTTATTGTTCTCCATACAATGTCCATATGTGTTTGTTCATCAGATCTTATAATTGTATCTTCAATAGTGTTGTAACCTGTTTTTTCTTTAACATTTCCAGTGCCAACACTGAAATTCAGATACATATTTATTTATATAGATGGAGACTATTTGTATAGCTACTAATGGATTGGTCAACTCAAATCTCTTTTTTATTCAACTAGAATTTACCACTGTTGCTGTGTTATTCCAAAATAAGTATTAAACTGATCAGAAACCTTCAAACACTCACCATTATCCGGGGAACATAGTCTAAACTTGTTACACAACCATTCACAACCCTTCTTAGTTCATACTCATCTGTTATCATATCCTTCTCTTTTATGTGATCCCTGTACTAATTTATCTTTAAATATTTCATGTATGATTCTATCTTTATTATTTTTATCATAATATTTTCTCCACTTCTAATTTACTACCATGACTTTTTTCCTTATCAAAATAATACTTCTTTTAAGCTGTAGCTAGTTCATTCATTTATTTTTTCATACTTCCATTCATCCATTCATCAATCATAAAGATGACCCTATTCCTTTATAGTTAGTATTTTCTAGAATTTAACATTGTAAACTTGATTTAATTCCAAAATCATTTGAGTGTTGGCTATATGCAGAAACAGTTCCTGGTGGCTCAGACAACAAAGAATCTTCCTGCAATGCAGGAGGAGACCCATGTTTGATCCCTCGGTTGGGAAGATCCCCTGGAGAAGGGGTTAACTACCCACTCCAGTATTCTTTCCTGGAGAATTCCATGGACAGAGGAACCTGGTAGGCTACAGTCTACAGTCCATGGGGTTGCTAAAGAGTTGAACACAACTGAACAACTAACACTTTTTCTTTTCTTATGTACAGATATATGTGCTAGGCTTCATGGAGGAGGCATGAATGAATGAGACAGAATTCTTTGCCTCAAATTTTAGTGGAATATTGAGATATTTAAATAAGTAATGTTCATTTTTACACATATATTGTATCTGAATTTGATTTTAATTCTCTTGAGGTAAAGCATTATCCTACTTTTTTTTTAATATTGATTTTCCAACATAATCATTTTTACATAGTGAGTTTCTAATAAATATTTCATGATGATTAAACATACCAAGGAATCCTGTAGCAGTATTCATTAACACAGGTATTGTGTCCATGTTAATTGTAATTCCTCTATCAGAAATAAGTTCAAAAACTGGTTATATGTGGGAATATTTAATAATAATAAATAATACTTACTTAGCAATTATTATTTGTTAGGTACTGTTCTAAGCATTAGATATAATAACTTTGAAAATCTTCATTTAAAGCCTGTTGACTCACTGAAATTTCTTCAGTTCAAGGTGAGTATAATGAGAAGATAAAGAAAAATGCAGATCATGAAGGTCCATCTATTTTGTGCATTAATTTGCAGATGGGTTTTTAGGGGCCAGGGGCCTCTTCTCAGATCAGTCTCTGGCATTTTTTGTTTTACTACAGCTGAAAGTAGTAGAAAAGTAGGAAATTTTATATATTATGAAAAGCCACAAAGTTAGACTGTTGCTTTCAGAAAAGTTGTTTCAGATTCCTTTTTATTTATGCCAACCAACCCACTAAGAAAAATTAGAGAATATGGACAAAATAAACTCTTCTCTTTGAGGGCATCAAAGAGGTTAAGGCAAAGTGGACACATATATACAAGGCTACTGAAAATTAAAGGATAGAAAAAGATATGCCATAAAAACATATATCAAAAACTCTAGACTAGTCCCTAGTTCCTGCTGCTGCTGCTGCTGCTGCTACTGCTACTGCTGCTAAGTCGCTTCAGTCGTGTCCGACTCTGTGCGACCCCATAAATGGCAGCCCATCAGGCTCCCCCGTCCCTGGGATTCTCCAGGCAAGAACACTGGAGTGGGTTGCCATTTCCTTCTCCAATGCATGAAAGTTTAAAGTGAAAGGGAAGTCGCTCAGTCGTGTCTGACTCTTAGCGACCCCACGGACTGCAGCCCACCAGGCTCCTCCGTCCATGGGATTTTCCAGGCAAGAGTACTGGAGTGGGCTGCCAGTGCCTTCTCCAGTCCCTAGTTCCTAGTTATACTAATTATACATATCAGTCAGTTCAGTCACTCACTTGTGTCTAACTCTTTGCGACCCCATGGACTGCAGCATGCCAAGCTTTCCTATCCATCACTAACTCCTGGAGCTTGCTTAATAATGTCCATCGAGTTGGCAATGCCATCCAACCATCTCACCTTCTGTCATCCCCTTCTCCTTCTGCCTTCACTCTTGCCCAGCATCAGGCTCTTTTCATATGAGTCAGTTCTTCACATCAGGTGGCCAAACTATTGGAGTTTCACTTCAGCATCAGTTTTTCCAATGAATATTCAGGACTTATTTCCTTTAGGATTAACTCATTTGATTTCCTTGCAGTCCAGGGGACTCTCAAGAGTTTTCTCCAACATCACAGTTCAAAAGCATCAATTCTTCAGCACCCTGCTTTCTTTATAATCCAACTCTCACATCTGTGCATGACTACTGGAAAAACTAGATTTGACTAGACAGATATTTGTCAGCAAAGTAATGTCTCTGATTTTTAATATTCTGTCTAGGTCAGTTATAGCTTTTCTTTCAAGGAGCAAGTGTCTCTTAATTTCATGGCCACAGTCAACATCTGCAGTGATTTTGGAGCCCCCCAAAATAAAGTCTCTCACTGTTTCCCCATCTATTTGCCATTAAGTTATGGGACTAGAGGCTATGATCTTAGTTTTTTGAATGTTGAGTTTTAAGTCAGCTTTTTCACCCTCCTCTTCCACTTTCATTAAGAGGATCTTTAGTTCCTCTTTGCTTTCTGCCATAAGGTTGGTGTCATCTGCATATCTGAGGTTAGTGATATTTCTCCTGGCAATCTTGATTCCAGCTTGTGCTTCATCCATTCCACCATTTCTCATGATGTACTCTGCATATAAGTTAAATAGGCAGGGTGACAATATACAGCCTTGACATACTCCTTTCCCAATTTGTAACCAGTCTGTTTTTCCATGTCATAACTGTTGCTTTTTGACTTGCATACAGATTTCTCATGAGGCAGGTAAGGTGGTATGGTATTACCATCTCTTCAAGAATTTTCCACAGTTTGTTGTGATCAACACAGTCAAAGGCGTTGGCATAATCAATAAAGAAGAAGTAGATGTTTTTCTGGAACTCTCTTGCTTTTTCTATGATATAACAGATGTTGGCAATTTGATCTCTGATTTCTCTGCCTTTTCTAAGGAAAGATGTTCCTTAGACAGCTTGGACATCTGGAATTTCATGGTTCATGTGCTGTTGAAGCCTGGCTTGGAGTATGTTATGCATTACTTTGCTAGCATGTTAGATGAATGTAATTCTGCAGTAGTTTGAACATTCTTTGGCAGTGCCTTTCTTAAGGATTGGAATGAAAACTGACCTTTTCGGTCCTGTGGCCACTGCTGTATTTTCCAAATTTGCAGTAGTTTGAACATTCTTTGGCATTGCCTTTCTTAAGGATTGGAATGAAAACTGACCTTTTTCAGTCCTGTGGCCACTGCTGTGTTTTCCAAATTTGCTGACATATTGAGTGCATCACTTTCACAGCATCATCTTTGAGGATTTGAAATAGCTCATCTAGAATTCCATCACCTCCACTAACTTTGTAGTGATGCTGCCTAAGGCCCACTTGATTTGCATTCCAGGATGGCTGGCTATAGGTGAATGACCACACCATTGTGGTTATGTGGGTCATGAAGATCTTTTTTGTATAGTTCTTCTGTGTATTCTTGCCACCTCTTCTTAATATCTTCTGCTTCTATTAGGTAATGTGTAATTAGTATTATGTATTAGTATATGTATGTACATACACAAACACAGTATATATACATATATATTACATACAATTATATATACATATATATTTGTACATTCATGTATTTGAACTAAATTCTAGAGCAAGAGTCATTGTAAACTAATATTTTATTGCATAATTAAAATTTGCAAATAGAGCAGAACTTAAGCATTCTCATAAAAAATGTAACTGTATGAAATGGTAGATATGTTAAATTACTTGATCATGGTAATGCTTTCCAATGTGTATATATATGTATCAAATCATATGTATGCTTTAAATATCCCTGGTGGCTCAGCTGGTCAAAACTCTGCCTGTAATGTGGGAGACCGGGGTTCGATCTTTGAATTGGGAAGATACCTTGGAGAAGGGAACGGTTACCTACTGCAGTATTCTGGCCTGGAGAATTCTATGGAGTGTCCAGTCCATGGGGTTGCAAAGAGTAGGACACAACTGAGCGGTGCTCACATTCACTTTTAAATATATTACATTTTATTTATCAATTAGACCTCAACAAAGCTAGGGAAAAAGAAGGCAAGAAGAAAACACATTTAGAATTTTAAAAGATTTTGAGTGGAATGATAATGAAGACACGACATAGCAAACTTGTTACATGCAGTTTATGTTGTATTTAAGAAAGAGTTATACCTTTTGATGTATTTAATGAAAAGGGAAAAGAGATGAAACTCTATAATTTAAGCATTCATCTCACGAAGCTATTACAAGAAAGCCATTTAAAAAAAGAAAATAAAATTAAATTCAAAATCAATATGGACAGAACAAAACATATTGAACATAAATGCAGAAGTTAATGAAATAGAAAGCAAGCAGTAAGCTAAAACTCTCAAAATTTATTATCCTCCTTTAAAATAAATTTTAAAAAATAAAAATGCAAAAAAAAATATTATTTGAAAGTAGAGGTGATAAATTCTGATGAGGATTTTTAAAGCTTGATATACAAAATATTAGAAATGAAAAGGGGATAGTATTACAAATTCTACCTATGTAAAGTAATACATAATACTTTTATATATTTTATGTTGAAAATTTGATGATGAACACAGAATAGAAAAATTCCTAGGAAACATAATGGAAATCGACATAAAAAGAACCAGCAATTGTCATATACAATAAAATCTTACCAATTAATCATCATCCCTGCACCAGCAGCATTGATATCACCTCAGTCTTATTAAAATGGCAGACCTGAGTCTCACAGTAACCTACTGAATCACTGTCTGAATTTTAACTATATGTATATGAAGGTTTCATAAATATTGTATTAAATAAATTGAATCCATAGTTATAAACCTTTCCAGAAAAATATTCTTGCCTAGATAACTTCATATGTGAATTCCTCAAAACATTTAAGACTGAAATAGCACTAACCCTATTCAAACTGTGCCAGATAACAAAACAGAGTAAGAACACATTCCAACTAATGTTCTGAGGCCATTGAAACCTTATTACCAAATTTTATAAGGAAATCACAAGAAAGAAAATGTCTGTTACATAAAATAAAAAAATAGCAATCTCAAAAAATAGCAAATGTAGTCCAGTGATACATAAAGATTATAATATATCACAGACACATTAGCATTATTCTGGGAATGCAAGGTCAATTGAACATTTAAAAACCAATCAATGGAATTAACCAGAGCAGAATAGTGGTGACATAGTATAAAGACACCTGAAAAGATACAGAGGAAGCATTGAGTAAAATTAATTATCTATTCAAGATAAAAACTCTTAGTAAACTTAGAATAAATGACAATTTCCTATGTTATAAAATTTATCTACGAATACAAATAAAAATACCTATAAGTACAAATACAGAGACATCAGTTTACTGAAAAAGGTCCGTATGGTCAAAGCTGGTATAGTCAAAGTTACTATTTTTCCAGTAGTCATGTACAAATGTGAGAGTTGTACCATAAAGAAGACTGAGAGCCAAAGAATTGAGCTTTTGAATTATGGTGCTAGACAAGACTCTTGAGAATCTCTTGGACTGCAGGTAGATCAAACCAGTCAATCCTAAAGGAAATCAACCCTGAATACTCATTAGAAGGACTCATGCTGAAGCTCCAAAGTTTGGCCACCTGATGTGAAGGGCTATCTCATTGTAAAATACCCTGATACCGGGAAAGATTGAGGGCAGGAGAATAGTGTGGCAGAAGATGAGATGGTTGGATAGCATCACCAATTCACTGGAAACTGAGAAAACTCTGGGAGATAGTGGAGTACATAGAAGCCTGGCATGCTGTAGCCCATGGGGTCACAAAGAATCGGCCATGACTTACTGAATGAACAACAACAACAATCTAAAAATAAAGTAAGGCAGATATCATACTTAATGATAAAATATTGTAAACCTTCTTCGTGAAATCAGTGATGGTACAAATATGTCCTGTATTAGCAGTTTTATTCAACAACATATTCAAGGGCCAAGAGTATGCAATGAGACTAGAAAAGAAAAGGAAATGTTTAAGTGTGGGAAAGGAAGAAATGAATCTGTCATTGTTCTTACATGACAAAATTGTGTACTTGGAAAATTCAAATTATTCTGAAGGTTAGATATTAGAAATCATCAGTGAATTCAGCAATATTGCTGAAAGGCAAAATACTATTTATACAATCAGTTTTACTTCTATATACTAACTTCAAATATTTAGAGATGAAATAAAAATGAAAATATGTCATTTTCTATAGTATGAAAAACATCAAGTACCTAGGAAGAATATACAGAATGCATGAAAGGTCTCCTTATTGAAAAGTATAAAAATATTATGAGAGAAATTAGAGAAGGCCTTAATGAATACAGAAATATCTCACATTTGTAGATCAGAAGATTTAGTATGTTAAAGACATTGATTCTCTTCAGAATGATCTATAGATTAAATTAAATTCAAATACAAATAGGATTTTTCTGTACAGATTGACAAGCTGATTCTACAATTTGTATAAAATTCAAGAAACTAGTAAAACCTAAGTTAATTTTGAAGAAGTTGGTAGACTTATACTACTGCTTATCAAGGCTTTTTATATATCTCCATTAAGACAGTTCCATATTGGCAAAAGAGAGTCACACAGACCAGTGAAGCTTAAGAGGATTTAGAAACACCTGACACTTGCATGGATACTTAATTTATTATTACATGCACTTAGGAGCTGTGGGGTGATAATTGTCTCTTGATTTCTAACTCAGTTCTGTTCAGTAACTCAGTCGTGCCTGACACTTTGTGACCCCATGAATCACAGCACGCCAGGCCTCCCTTTCCATCACCAACTTGTGGAGTTTACTCAAACTCATGTCCATCAAATCAATGATGCCATCTAGCCATCTCATCTTCTGTTGTACCCTTCTCCTCTGGCCCCCAATGCCAGACCCAAAGCTTTGGGTCTTTTCCAGTGAGTCAACTCTTTGCATGAGGTGGCCAAAGTACTGGAGTTTCAGCTTCAGCACCAGTCCTTCCAGTGAACATCCAGGACTGATCTTCTTTAGGATGGACTGGTTGGATCTCCTTGCAGTCCAAGGGACTCTCAAGAATCTTCTCCAACACCACAGTTCAAAAGCATCAATTCTTCAGTACTCAGCTTTCTTCTTAGTCCAACTCTCACATCCATACATGACCACTGGAAAAATCATAGCCTTGACTAGATGGATGTTTGTTGGCAAAGTAATGTCTCTGCTTTTGAATGTGCTATCTAGGTTGGTCATAACTTTCCCTCCAAGGAGTAAGCGTCTTTTAATTTCATGGCTGCAATCACCATCTGCTGTGATAAAAATTTCTAACTCACACCATAGTAAAAAATCAGCATCAGGGTTTGTGTTAGTAACCCTAATAGGACTGTAAATCTAAACATCAACAGTAACATTTTATGGTAGTTCAACAACTCAAACAATATGCAAAAAGTACTAAGCATAAAAGAAAATATCACTAAATTGGACTTCTGTTCTATTGATAAAAATAACTTCTGCCCACAAAAGATACAGAGAGAGTAAAATCACTAGCTAAAAAAATGTAAGATGGTATTTATAATAGATGTAACAAAGAAATATTTACAATTTGAATTCACAAAGAATTCTTACAAAGCAATAAGAAAAAGATAACTTAATGAGAAAGTGGGGAAAGCCTTGAATGGACACTTCAGAAAAGGAAATACAGAAATAGCAAAAAAGAAAAAAAAATGTGAAAAGGGTTTCTATCTTAATCAGGGAAAATGCAAATCAAAACCATGCAGATGATACCACAACACTCCCAAGAAAGACTAATGTTACAAGATATATAATACTAAGTGATATGGAGAATGTGGAGCAAAAAGTTCTCATATACTCTTTGGGTAGTATAATCGATCACTCACCTAGAGCCAAACATCCTAGAGTTTGAAGTCAAGTGGACATTAGGAAGTATCACTACAAACAAAGCTAGTGGAGGTGATGGAATTCCAGTTGAGCTATTTCAAATCCTGAAAGATAATGAAGATAAAGTGCTGCACTCAGTATGCCAGCAAATTTGGAAAACGCAGCAGCAGCTACAGGAGTGAGAAGGGTCAGTTTTCATTCCAATCCCAGAGAAAGGCAATGCCAAAAAATGTTCAAACTACCACACGATTGTGCTCATTTCACATGCTAGCAAAGTAATGCTCAAAATTTTCCAAGTGAGGCTTCAATAGTATATGAACTGAAAATTTCCCGAAATTCAAGCTGGATTTAGAAAAGGCAGAAGAAGCAGATATCAAACTGAAAACACCCGCTGGATCATAGAAAAAGCAAGAAAATTTAATAAAAGCATCTACTTCTGTTTAATTGATTACACTAAAGTCTTTGCCAGTGTGGATCACAACCAACTGTGGAAAATTCTTAAAAAGACGGGAATACCAGACCACCTTACCTGCCTCCTGAGAAAACTGTATGCAGGTCAAGAAGCAACACTTAGAACCAGACATAGAACAATCGACTGGTTCCAAATTGGGAAAAGAGTATTTCAAGGCTGTATATTGCCACCCTGCTTATTTAACTTCTATGCAGAGTACATTATGTGAAATAACAGGAAGGATGAAACACAAGCTGGAATCAAGATTTCCGGGAGAAATATCAATATCCTCAGATATACAGATAACACCTAACTTATGGCTGAAAGTGAAGAGGAACTAAAGAGCCTCTTGATCAAAGTGAAAGAGGAAAGAGAAAAGTGGCTTAAAATTCAACATTCTTAAAACTAAGGTCATGGCATCTGGTCCCAACACTTCATGGCAAATAGATGGGGAAACAGTGGAAGCACACTTTATTTTCTTGGCCTCCAGAATCACTGCAGATGGTTTCTGCTGCCAGGAAATTAAAAGAGGCTTGCTCCTTTGAAGAATAGCTATGACAAACATAGCATATTATAAAGCAGAGACATTAATTTGTGGACAAAGATCTGTCTACTCAAAGCTATGTTTTTTCCAGTAGTCAGTAGTATGGATGTGAGAGTTGGACCATAAAGGTAGTTGAACATTGAATAACTCATGCATTTGAACTGTCGTGTTGGAGAAGATATTTGAGAGTCCCATGGACTGCAAGGAGATCAAATCAGTCAGTCCTGAATATTCATTGGAAGGCTTGATGCTGAGGCTCCAATAGTTTGGCCACCTGATGCAAAGAGCTGACTCATTAGAAAAGACCCTGATGCTGGGAAAGATTGAAGGCAGGAGGAGAAGGGGACAACAGAGGACAAGATGGTTGAATGGCATCACAGACTCAATGGACCTTAGTTTGAGTAAGCTCCAGGGGTTGGTGATGGACGGGAACGCCTGGCTTGTTGCAGTCCATGGGGTCACAGAGTCGTACACGACTGAGCAACTGAATTGAACTGAAGAAAAAAAAAATCAGTACTTTCAGTTTTGTGAACATAAGTGGTCTTTAAAAGTTAGACTGTCTATGAAAAGCAAATGCTTTCTGGAGTGTCTCCTAGGAATGGAAAATTTCTACAAATTATATATTTTAAAAAAACATTATCAGTTTAAAACTATACAGTCAAACATTTTAATGACTATTTAAAGAAAAATTTCTTTCAAAATCAGTGCCAAGAATAGTATCAAAGTAAATGTTTATATTTCCATATCATGAAATCCAAGCAAAATCAGGGGTCAGAGTCCCCACAAAATGAATACCAATATTGGGATTTCATGTACTCTGGCAAGCTAGCATATAATAAATCTCTTTATAGGAGTGTCCTTCTTAGGGATTATGTAAGGGTTAATTATTTCCAAATAGATACATGGAGTATTTTGAGGCACACACATGCAAACTCTTTTAATACAAAGTTTCATTAAAATACACATTACAAAAAAAGAAATACACGTTACATGCAGAAAGCTGAAAAATCATAATTATACTGATAAATGAATTATCACAAAGTGAGGACACATAAAACCATCACTCAGATCAAGAAATAGAAAATAATTTGCACTGCAGAAACACTTCTCATATCCTTCTTCAGCACCACAGTTCAAAACATCAATTCTTTGGCACTCAGCTTTCTTTCTGGTCCAACTCTCACATCCATACATGACTACTAGCAAAACCATAGCTTTGACTAGATGGATAGCTGTCAACAAAGTTGTCTGCTTTATAATATGCTGTCTATGTTTGTCTTAACTTTTCTTCCAAGAAACATGTGTCTTTTAATTTCATGGCTGCAGTCACCATCTGCAATGATTTTGGAGCCCAAGAAAATAAAATCTGCCACTGTTTCCATTATTGCCCATCTATTTGCCATGAAGTGATGCGACTGGCTGCCATGATCTTAGTCTTTTGAATGTTGAGTTTTAAGCCAGCTTTTTCACTCTCTTCACACTTTAATCAAGAGACTCTTTAGTTCCTCTTTGCTTTCTGCCATGAGGTTGGTTTTATTTGCGTATCTGAGGTTATTGATATTTCTCCCACAATCTTTTTTTATATAAATTTATTTATTTTAATTGGAGGTTAATTACTTTACAATATTGTATTGGTTTTGCCATACATCAACATGAATCTGCCACAGGTACACACGTGTTCCCCATCCTGAACCCCCTTCCTCCTCCCTCTGTACGATCCCTCTGGGTCGTCCCAGTGCACCAGCCACAAACATCCAGTATCATGCATCAAACCTGGACTGGCAGTTCGTTTCACATGTGATATTACACATGTTTCAATGCCATTCTCCCAAATCATCCCACCCTCTCCCACTCCCACAGAGTCCAAAAGACTATTCTATACATCTGTGTCTCTTCTGCTGTCTCGCATACAGGGTTATCATTACTATCTTTCTAAATTCCATATACATGGTTAGTATACTGTATTGGTGTTTTTCTTTTTGGCTTACTTCACTCTGTATAATCGGCTCCAGTTTCATCCACCTCATTAGAATTGATTCAAATGTATTCTTTTTAATGGTTGAGTAATACTCCATTGTGTATATGTACCACTGCTTCCTTATCCATTCATCTGCTGATAGACATTTAGGTTGCTTCCATGTCCTGGCTGTTATAAATAGTGCTGCGATGAACATTGGGATACACGTGTCTCTTTCAATTCTGGTTTCCTCGGTGTGTTTGCCCAGCAGTGGGATTGCTGGGTCATAAGGCATTTCTATTTCCAGTTTTTTAAGGAATCTCCACACTGTTCTCCATAATGGCTGTACTAGTTTGCATTCCCACCAACAGCTCTCCAACAAATGCTAAAGGGTATTCTCTAGATAGGAAAAACAAAAAGGGTGTATAAACCCAAACCCAAAACAATGAAGTAAATGGCAACGGGATCATACTTATCAACAATTACCTTAAAAATAAATGGGTTGAATGCCCCAACCAAAAGACAAAGACTGGCTGAATGGATACAAAAACAAGACCCCTATATATGTTGTCTACAACAGACACACCTCAAAACAGGGCACCCATATAGACTGAAAGTGAAGGGCTGGAAAAAGATATTCCATGCAAATAGAGACCAAAAGAAAGCAGGAGTAGCAATACTCATATCAGATAAAATAGACTTTAAAACAAAGGCTGTGGAAAGAGACAAAGAAGGACACTACATCATGATCAAAGGATCAATCCAAGAATAAGATATAACAATTATAAATATATATGCACCCAACATAGGAACACCACAATATGTAAGACAAATGCTAACAAGTATGGAAGGGGAAATTAACAACAACACAATAATAGTGGGAGACTTTAATACCCCACTCACACCTATGGATAGATCATCTAAACAGAAAATTAACAAGGAAACACAAACTTTAAATGATACAATAGACCAGTTAGACCTAATTTATATCTATAGGATATTTCACCCCAAAACAATGAATTTCACCTTTTTCTCAAGTGCACACGGAACCTTCTCCAGGATAGATCACATCCTGGGCTATAAATCTAGCCTTGGTAAATTCAAGAAAATTGAAATCATTCCAAGCATCTTTTCTGACCACAATGCAGTAAGATTAGATCTCAATTACAGGAGAAAAACTATTAAGAATTCCACAATCTCAATTCCAGATTGTGCGTCATCCAGCCCGCCATTTCACATGATGTACTCTGCATATAAATAAGCAGGGTGACAATATGCAGCCTTGATGTACTCCTTTCCCAGTTTGGAACCAGTTTGTTGTTTCATGTCCAGTTCTAAATGTTGCTTCTTGACCTGCATACAGATTTCTCAGGAGACATGTAAAGTGGTCTGGAATCCCATCTCTTGAATAATTTTCCATAGTTTGTTGTGATCCATATAGTCACAGGCTTTGGCATACTCAATAAAGCAGAAGTGAATGTTTTCCTGGAACTCTCTTGCTTTTTCTGTGATCCAACCAATGTTGGCAATTTGATCTCTGGTTCCTCTGCCTTTTCTAGATCCAGCTTGAACAATGGAAAATTCTCTGTTCATGTACTTTTGAAGCCTGGCTTGGAGAATTTTGAGCATTACTTTGTTGCATGTGAGATGAGTGTAATTTTGCAGTAGTTTGAACATATTTTAGCATTACTTTTCTTTGGGATTGGAATGAAAACTGACCTTTTTCAGTCCTGTGGCCACTGCTGCACTTTCCAAATTTACTGGCATATTGAGTGCATCACTTTCACAGCATCATCTTTCAGGATTTGAAATAGCTCAACTGGAATTCCATCACCTCCACTAGCTTTATTCGTAGTAATGCTTCCTAAGGCCCGCTTGACTTCACATTCCAGGATGTCTGGCTCAAGGTGAGTGATCACACCATTGTGGTTGTTTTGGTCATGTTTTTTTTTTTTTTTTTGGATAGTTATTCTGTGTACACTTCTTATCTTCTTCTTCTGTTAGGTCTATACCATTTCTGTACTTTATTGTGTTCATCTTTGCATGAAATGTTCCCTTGATATTTCTAATTTTCTTGAAGAGATCTCTAGTCTTTCCCATTCTATTGTTTTCCTCTATTTCTTTACACTGATCATTTAGGAAGGCTTTCTTATCTTTCCTTGCTATACTATGGAACTCTGCATTCAGATGGATATATCTTTCCTTTTCTCCTTTGCCTTTAGCTTGTCTTCTTTTTTTACCTTTTTGTAAGGCCTCCACAGATAACCATTTGCCTTTTTGCACTTCTTTTTCTTGGGGATTGTCTTGATCACTGCCTCCTGTACAGTGTCATTAACCGCTGTCCATAGTTCTTCAGACACCCTGTCTGTCAAATCTAATCTGACTTTTTTTTCTTAAAACATTTTTAAAATTTTTATTTTTATTATATTTAACTTTACAATACTCTATTGGTTTTGCCATACATTGACATGAATCCACCACGGGTGTCCATGAGTTCCCAATCCTGAACCCCCCTCACACCTCCCACCCCATATCATCTCTCTGGATCATCCCCGTGCACCAGCCCCAAGCATCCCATATCCTAACTTATAAATTTATTTTTAGATTTTTGTTCTGAATATGATGGATGTCATTGAATAGTTAATTGAGATCATGATACTTTTCCAAACAGCTTTTTCTTTTTCTTCTTCAAGGACTGTTATAGGGAATATTATTCTATATGTAATAACTTCCATCATAAAAATGCTGAGTATGCTTTGCTATTGTAACACTGATACATTCTGATTTATTGTGCTTTCAAATTACCTTTTCATTGATGAACCAGGGGAAGAGACAGAAGAGAGTAATAGAGTTAAATAACTTTTGTTAGGATTATCATTTTAATCTGTGTGGTAAAGAGTTGTCATTTTTAATGATTAACATCATATTCCAGTGCTAATTTTTACATCTTATTCATTAATTAAAATAAGACTAAATTATTTCTGTATTCAAAGGCAGCAAAGAACTTTACCAATTTTTAACTGTTTTAAAATTAATTGTTATCATATAATAAGTGTTCAAAGTAGCCTATTTGGAAAATAATTGGGTTCCCTCAAGAAAAATACTTTAAACTATTTTTGAATGTTGTTTTCAATATGGAAATTTCTTTTTAAAAAACAGATTCATTGGAATAAAATTTATATGCCATACAGTTTATCAATATAAATAGAAGAAAAAATGCCTTTTTGGAGATTCAAATTTCTTATAATCACAATTGATTTTAGAACATTTTTACCATCCCTCAAAATGCACAGTCCCCATTATCATTCACTGCCCATCTCCCCATCCACCACCACCATCATGACCACACCAAGACCACATCACACCTAGGCCTAGATAACCACTAAACTACTTTTTATCTATATATATTATTCTGTTGTACACATTTCACATAAATGAAGTCAAATATTTAGTCTTATGTAAATGGCTACATTCAGTTAGGATATTCAATGTTCATACATGCTGTACCATGCATCAGTAATTCTGTCCTGTTTATTGTTGTTCAGTCACTAAGTCGTTTCTGAATCTTTGAGACCCTATGGACTGTAGCACACTAGGCTTCCCTGTCCTTCACTATCTCCCAGAGTTGGCTCAAATTCATGTCCATTGAGTAGGTGATGCTATCCAAACATCTCATCCTCCATTGCTCCCTTATCCTCCTGCCCTCGATCTTTCCAAGCATCAGTTTTTTTTTTCTTTTTTTTTTTTTTCCCAGTGAGTCAGCTCTTCACATCAGGTAGGCAAAGTATTGGAACTTCAGCATCAGTTCTTAAAATAAATATTCAGGGTTGGTTTTCTTTAGGGTTGATTGGTTTGATCTCCTTGCAGCCCAGGGGACTTTCAAAAGTCTTCTCCAGCGCCACAATTCAAAATGATCATTTCTTCAGTGCTCAGCTTTTCCTTATTTATTTCCAACTCTCACATCCATACATGACTAATGGAAAAACTATAACTTTGACTATTCCAACCTTTTCAGCTAAGTGATGCTTCTGCTTTTTAATATGCTGTCTAACTTTGTCATAGCTTTTCTTTCAAGGAACAATCTTCTTTTAATTTCATGGCTACAGTCACAATCTGCAGTGATTTTGGAGACCAAGAAAATTAAAATCTACACTGTTTCCACTCTTTCCCCTTCTATTTGCCATGAAGTGATGGGACTGGATGCTGTGATATTCACTTTTTGAATAATGAGTTTTAAGCCAGCTTTTTCACTCTCCTGTTTCACCCTCATCAAGAGGCTCTTTGGTTCCTATTCACTTTCTGTAATAAGGGTGGTGTCATCTGTATATCTGAGGTTGTTGATATTTCTTCTGGAAATATTGATTCTAGCTTGCAGTTCATCCAGCTGTACATTTTTCATGATGTATTCTGTATATAACTTAAATAAGGTGACAATAGACAGCCTTGATGTACTCCTTTCCTAATTTTAAAACAGTCCATTGTTCCACATCTGATTCTAACCGTTGCTTCTTGTCCTGCATGCAGATTTCTCAGGAGACAGGTAAGACGGTCTGGTATTCATATCCCTTTTAAGACTTTCCATTTGTGGTGTTCTACACAGGCAAAGGCTTTAGTGTATTCAGTGAAGCAGAGGTAGATGTTTTACTTGGATTTCCTTGTTTTCTCTATGATCCAAAGGATATTGGCAATTTCATCACTAATTCCTCTGCCTTTTCTAAATCCAGCTCTTACATCAGAAAGTTCTCAGTTTACACACTGCTGAAGCCTAGCTCTTAGGATTTTTAGTATTACTTTGCTAGCATGTGAAATGATTGCAGTCGTACGGTAGTTTGAACATTCTTTTGCATTGCCCTACTTTGGGATTGGTCAAAAACTGACCTTTTCCAGTCCTGTGGCCACTGCTGAGTTTTCCAAATTTGCTGGCATATTGAGTGCAACATTTTAACATCATCATTTTTTAGGACTTTAAATAGCTCAGCTGGAATTCCATCACTTCTACTAGCTTTGTTCATAGTAATGCTTCCTAAGGCCCGCTTGACTTCACACTCCTGTATGTCTGGCTCTAACTGAGTGACCACAGCAACATGGTTATCCAGGTAATTAAGACCTTTTTCGTGCAGTTCTTCTGTATATTTTTGCCACCTCTTCCTAATCTCTTCTGCTTCTGTTAGGTCTTTGCTGTTTTTTCCCTTTATCGTGCACATCTTTACATGAAATAGTCCCTTGGTATTTCCAATTTTCTTGAAGAGATTTCTAGTCTTTCCCTTTGTATCTTATTCCTCTATTTCTTTGCATTGTTCACTTAAGAAACCTTTCTTATCTTTACTTGCCATTCTCTGGAACTCTGTATTCAATTGAGTATATCTTTCCCTTTCTCCTTTGCCTTTTGGTTCTCTTTTCTTCTCAGGTATTTGTAGGTCCTCCTGAAACAACCACTTTGCCTTCTTGCATGCAAATATTTTGTCTCTTTAGGTAAGTTTTATCCTAGGTATTTTATTCTTTTTGTTGCAATGGTGAGTGGGATAACTTCCTTAATTTCACTTTCTGATTTTTCATTGTTAGTATATTGTTAGTTTTATTTTCTAGTGATTTTTAGTTGGAAGTTCGATTTATTGATTGGAAATATTTTTTCTTTTTTGAAATAGGAAGACCTATATATGTTTCTATGGTGCATAATAAAATCAGAAGAATGGTATTTTTAAATCAGTTTTTTAATATAATTAACAGGTAAATTGTAAGATGCTTAAAGCATATAATGTGATGATCTGATATGTGTATACTTTGTAAAAGAATTCGCACAGTTGAGTTAATTAGCAAAACATCTTCTCACATAATAATCTTTTTGTTTTGTGAGAATGTTTAATTTCTAGTTTCATAGGAAATTTCAAGTATGCAATAGTTTTATCAACCATGTTAACCATGCTATATACTAGACCTTCAGACCTTATACATCTTATATCTCAAATATTTTACCCTTTTGCCAATATCTCCCTGTTTCCTCTAGCCCACAACCCCTGGAAAATATTTTTCTACTCTCTGTTTCTGAGTTCAGAATGTTTTCCCAGTTTTAGATTCCACTTAGAAGTAATACCATGCAATATGTTTTTATCTCTGACTTATTTCACTTAGCAATTCCAGTTTGATCCATATTGTCAACAATGACAGAATTTCCTTAGTTTTTAAGACTGAATAATATTCCTCTGTGTATCTGTTAATATTTTTAATCTGTTCATTTTTGACACTTAGATTGTTTCTATACCTTGACTATTGTGAATAATGTTGCAATGCATGGGAATAAAGATATCTCTTTGAGATACTGATGTCATTTCCTTTGGATATATGCTCAAAAGTGAGGTTGCTAGATCACATGGTTATTCTGTTTTTATTTTGTGAGGAACTTAGATAATGTGTTTCATACTGGCTGTACCAGTTTACATTCTCACCAATAATGTACAAAGTTTCCCATTTCTGCACATCCTCACCAAAACTTGTTATCTCTTGTTTTTTGATAATAACCATCCTAACAGGGGTGAGATAATATTTCATAAATATTTCATTGAGGTTTTGACTTTTGCTTCCCTGATGATTACGTTGTTGATCACTTTTTCATTGTCTTCTTTGGGAAAAAAAAATCTATTCAGGTCTTCTACCTATTTCTTAAATGCAATATACATATATATACTATTAGTTCAGTTGAGTCACTCAGTTGTATCCGACTCTTTGCAACCCCATGAATTGCAGCACGCTAGGCCTCCCTGTCCCTCACCAACTCCTGCAGTTCACTCAAACTCACGTCCATCGAGTCGGTGATGCCATCCAGCCATCTCATCCTCTATTGTCCCCTTCTCCTCCTGCCCACAACCCCTCCTAGCATCAGCGTCTTTTCCAATGAGTCAGCTCTTCACATGAGGTGGCCAAAGTATTGGAGTTTCAACTTTAGCATCAGTCCTTCCAATGAACACCCAGGACAGATCTCCTTTAGAATGGACTGGTTGGATCTCCTTGCAGGCCAAGGGACTCTCAAGAGTCTTCTCCAACACACAGTTCAATGCATACAATATACATAAACATGCATATATATGTATATATACACATACATGCACAATATATATGCATAAAATATACATATATGTATATTGCATTTTGGATATTAAATCATTATGGGATATGAGGTTTGCATATATTTTCTCCCATTCCATAGGTTGCCTTTTCAGTTTACTGATGAATTTCTTTGCAAGAGATTTTGTATTTGATGTAATACAAGTTTTTTTTTTTTTCTTTACTTTTTGGATTCAAAAAACTCATTGCCAAAACCAATATCAAGGTGCTTACTCCCTATGTTTTCTTCTGGGAATTTTACAATTTCAAGTTTTCCATTCAAGTATTTATCCTATTCTGAGTTGATTTTTGTGTATGATATAAGAAAAAGTTTCAGTCACGTTCCTTTATAGTCTGATATTTAATTTTCACAGGAGTATTTACTGAACAGACTATCTTTCCTCATTATATGTTCTTGGCATCCTTGTCAAAGTTCATATATGCAGGGGTTTATTTCTGGGCTCTTAATTCTGTTACATCAGTCTATGGTTTTATGTTCATGCCACTACAACTCTGCTGATTACTATAGTTTTATAATATTGTTTGAAATCAAGAAGCGTTAAGCCACCAATTTTGTTATTCTTTCTCAAGATTGCCTTGATCCTTTGGGGTCTCTTGTGATTCCTACAGGTTTTAGGATTGTTCTATTTTTGTGTAAAAAATGGTGTTGGAATTTCAATAAGAAATGAATTGTATCCATAGATCATTCAAACAATATGAATATTTTAACAATAGTAATACTTCCAATTCAAGAATATGAGGTTTATTTCATTTTTTTGGTGTGTCTTCTCCCATTTCTTTCATTGATATCTTACAGGTTTTAGTGTATAGATCTTTCACCTCTTTAGTTAAATATGTTTCTAAGTATTTTAATGTCTTTTAATACTATTGTAAATTGAATTATTTTCTTAAATTTTTGGATAGTTCATCATTAATATATAGAAATATATCTTATTTTGTTTATTGATTTAGTATTGTATATATTTTGTATATTGATTTAGTATTGTCAAAATTACTGACAATAGTTTTAACAAATTTTTAGTGGAGTATTCCATATAAAAGATTACATTTTTCTATATATTAATATAAGATTATGTTATTGTCAAAGACAGTTTTTACTTCTTCCTTTCCTGTTTAAATGCTTTTTATTTATTTTCTTGGCTAATTACTCTGACTAGAACTTCCAGTACAATATTGAATAGAAATGCTTATAATGGGCACCCTAGACTTATTCTCAATTTAGAAGAAAAGTTTACAACTGTTCATTAGAGAGTATGATATTAGTGATAGGATTACCATGTATGGCTTTAATATGTTGAGATACATTCATTCTATACTGAATTTGTTGAGAATTTCTACCATGAAGAAATATTGATGCAAATATTTTTCCTGCATCTTTGAGGATATTTTATAGATTTATCCTTCATTTTGAGCAAAAGAATGAGCAAAAGAATGATCAAACTACTGCACAATTGCACTCATCTCACATGCTAGTAAGGTAATGCTCAAAATTCTCCAAGCCAGGCTTCAACAATATGTGAACCATGAACTCCCTGATGTTCAAGCTGGTTTTAGAAAAGGCAGAGGAACCAGAGATCAAATTGGCAACATCTACTGGATCATGGAAAAAGCCAGAGAGTTCCAGAAAAATATCTATTTCTGCTTTATTGACTATGCCAAAGCCTTTGACTGTGTCGATCACAATAAACTGTGGACAATTCTGAAAGAGATGGGAATACCAGACTACCTGACCTGCCTCTTGAGAAATCTGTATGCAGGTCAGGAAGCAACAGTTAGAACTGGACATGGAACAACAGACTGGATCCAAATAGGAAAAGGAATACGTCAAGGCTGTATATTATCACCCTGCTTATTTAACTTATATGCAGAGTACATCATGAGAAACGCTGGACTGGAAGAAACACAAGCTGGAATCAAGATTGCCAGGAGAAATATCAATAACTTCAGATATGCAGATGACACCACCCTTATGGCAGAAAGTGAAGAGGAGCTAAGAATCCTCTTGATGCAAGTGAAAGAGGAGAGCAAAAAAGTTGGCTTAAAGCTCAACATTCAGAAAATGAAGATCATGGCATCCGGTGCCATCACTCCATGGGAAATAGATGGGGAAACAGTGGAAACAATGTCAGACTTTATTTTGGGGGGCTCCAAAATCACTGCAGATGGTGACTGCAGCCATGAAATTGAAAGACGCTTGCTCCTTGAAAAAAAGTTATGACCAACCTAGATTGCATATCCAAAAGCAGAGGCATTACTTTGCCAACTAAGGTCCGTCTAGTCAAGGCTATGGTTTTTCCAGTGGTCATGTATGCATGTGAGAGTTGGACTGTGAAGAAGGCTGAGCACCAAAGAATTGATGCATTTGAACTGTGGTGTTGGAGAAGACTCTTGAGGGTTCCTTGGACTGCCAGGAGATCCAACCAGTCCATTCTGAAGGAGATCAACCCTGAGATTTCTTTTGAAGGAATGATGCTAAAGCTGAAGCTCCAGTACTTTGGCCACCTCATGCGAAGAGTTGACTCATTGGAAAAGACTCTGATGCTGGGAGGAATTGGAGGAAGGAGGAGAAGGGCGCGACCCAGGATGAGATGGCTGGATGGCATCACTGACTCGATGGATGTGAATCTGAGTCAACTCCGGGAGATGGTGATGGACAGGGAAGCCTGGCGTGCTGCGATTCATGGGGTCACAAAGAGTCAAAAATGACTGAGCGACTGAACTGAACTGATCCTTCATTTTGTTAATGTGATACATCATGATTATTATTGTGCAGATGTTGAACCATTCTTTCATCCTTGAAAGAAAGCCTGCTCTATCATGTTGTGTGATACTTTCAATTTATTGTTTTTTATGTAAATTTATTTATTTTAATTGGAGGCTAATTACTTTACAATATTGTATTGGTTTTGCCATACATCAACATGAATCCACAACGGGTGTACACGTGTTTCCCATCCTGAACCTCCCTCCCACCTCCCTCCATATATCATCCCTCTGGGTCATCACAGTGCACCATCCGAGAGCATCCCATACCATGCATCGAACCTGGACTGGTGATTCATTTCACATATGGTATTACACATGTATCAATGCCATTCACCCAAATCATCCCACCCTTGCCCTCTCCCACAGAGTCCAAAAGACTGTTCTATACATCTGTGTCTCTTTTGCTATCTTGCATACAGGGTTATCATTACCATCTTTCTAAATTCCATATATATGTGTTAGTATACTGTTTTGGTATTTTTCTTTTTGGCTTACTTCACTCTGTAAAATACGCTCGAGTTTCATCCACCTCATTAGAACTGATTCAAATGTATTATTCTTAATGGCTGAGTAATACTCCATTGTGTATATGTACCACAGCTTGCTTATCCATTCATCTACTGATGGACATCTAGGTTGCTTCCATGACCTGGCTATTATAAACAGTGCTGCGATGAACATTTGGGTACACGTGTCTCTTTCATTTCTGGTTTCCTTGGGGTGTATGCCCAGCAGTGTGATTGCTGGTTCCTATGGCAGTTCAATTTCCAGTTTTTTAAGGAATCTCCACACTGTTGTCCCTAGTGGCCATGCTAGTTTGCATTCCCAGCAACTGTGTAAGTGGGTTCCCTTTTCTCCACACCGTCTCCAGAATTTATTGCTTGTCGACTTTTGGATAGCAGCCATTCTGACTGGTGTAAAATGGTACCTCATTGTGCTTTTGATTTGCATTTCACTGATAATGAGTGATGTTGAGCATCTTTTCATGTGTTTGTTAGCCATCTGTATGTCTTGTTTGGAGAAATGTCTGCTTAGTTCTTTGGCCCAATTTTTGATTGGGTCTTTTATTTTTCTGGAATTGAGTTGCAGCAGTTGCTTGTTTATTTTTTAGATTAATTCTTTGTTGCTTCATTTACTATTATTTTCTCCCATTCTGAAGGCTGTCTTTTCACCTTGCTTAGTTTCCTTTGTTGTGCAGAAGCTTTTAATTTTAATTAGATCCCTTTTGTTTATTTTTGCTTTTATTTCTAATATTCTGGGAAGTGGGTAATAGAGGATCCTGCTGTGATTTATGTTGGAGAGTTTTTTGTCTATGTTTTCCTCTAAGAGTTGTATAGTTTCTGGTCTAACGTTTAAATCTTTAATCCATTTTGAGTTTATTTTTGTGTATGGTGTTAGAAAGTGTTCTAGTTTCATTCTTTTATAAGTGGTTGACCAGTTTTCCCAGCACCACTTGTTAAAGAGATTGTCTTTAATCCATTGTATATTCTGGCCTCCTTTTCCAAAGATAAGGTGTCCATAGGTGTGTGGATTTATCTCTGGGCTTTCTATTTTGTTCCATTGATCAATATTTCTGTCTTTGTGCCAGTACTATTCTGTCTTGAAGACTGTGGTTTTGTAGTAGAGCCTAAGTCAGGCAGGTTGATTCCTCTATTTCCACTCTTCTTTCTCAAGATTTCTTTGTCTATTTGAGTTGTTTTGTAGCTCCGTTCAAATTGTGAAATTATTTGTCGAGCTTTGTGAAAAACACCATTGGTAGCTTGATAAGAAATGCATTGAATCTATAGATTGCTTTGCGTAATTTACTCATTTTACCTATATTGATTCTTCGGATCCATGAGCACAGTGTAGTTCTCCATCTATTAATGTCCTCTTTGATTTCTTTCACCAGTGTTTTATGGTTTTCTGTATGTAGGTCTTTTGTTTCTTTAGGTAAATATATTGCTAAGTATTTTATTCTTTTCGTTGCAGTGGTGAATGGAATTGTTTCCTAATTTCTCTTTGTATTATCTCATTATTAGTGTATAGGAATGCAAGGGATTTCTATGTGTTGATTTTATTTCCTGCAACTTTACTATACTCATTGATTAGCTCTAGTAATTTTCTAGTGGAGTCTTTAGTGTTTTCTATGTAGAGGATCATGTCATCTGCAAACAGTGACAGTTTTACCTCTTCTTTTCCAATTTGGATTCCTTTTATTTCTTTTTTGGCTCTGATTGCCGTGGCCAAAACTTCCAAAACTATGTTGAATAGTGTTGGTCAGAGTGGACATCTTTGTCTTGTTCCTGACTTTAGGGGAAATGTTTTCAATTTTTCACCACTGGAGATAGTTTCCTGTGGGTTTGACATATATAGCTTTTAATATGTTGAGGTATGTTCCTTCTATTCCTGCTTTCTGGAGAGTTTTTATCATAAATGGATGTTGAATTTTGTCAAAGTCTTTCTCTGCATCTATTGAGATAATCATATGGCTTTTATTTTTCAATTTATTAATGTGGTATATTACATTGATTGATTTGCAGATATTGAAAAATCCTTGCATCCTTGGGATAAAGCCCTCTTGCCCGTGATGTATGACCTTATTAATGTTTTGTTGGATTCTGATTGCTAGCATTTTGTTAAGGATTTTTTCATCTATGTTCATCTGTGATATTGGCCTGTAGTTTTCTTTTTTTGTGGCATCTTTGTCAGGTTTTGGTATTAGGGTGATGGTGGCCACATAGAATGAGTTTGGCAGTTTACCTTCCTCTGCAATTTTCTGGAAGAGTTTGAATAGGATAGATGTTAGGTCTTCTCCACATTTTTGGTACAATTTAGCTGTGAAGCCATCTGGACCTGGGCTTTTGTTTACTGAAAGTGTTCTGATTGCAGTTTCAATTTCCATGCTTGTGATGGTTTAACATTTTCTATTTCTTCCTGGTTCAGTTTTGGAAAGTTGTACTTTTCTAAGAGTTTGTCCATCTCTTCCACGTTGTCCATTTATTGGCATATAATTGCTGGTAGTACTCTCTTCTGATCTTTTGTATTTCTGTGTTATCTGTTGTGATCTCTCCATTTTCATTTCTAATTTTATTGATTTGATTTTTCTCCCTTTGTTTCTTGATGATTCTGGCTAATGGTTTGTCAATTTTATTTCTCTGTCAAAGAACCAGCTTTTGGCTTTGTTGATTTTTGCTATGGTCTCTTTTGTTTCTTTTGCATTTATTTCTGCCCTAATTTTTAAGATTTCTTTCCTTCTACTAACCCTGGGGTTCTGCATTTCTTCCTTTCTAGTTGCTTTAGGTGTAGAGTTAGGTTATTTACTTGATTTCTCTCCTGTTTCTTGAGGTAGATTTGTATTGCTACGAACCTTCCCCTTAGCACTGCTTTTATAGTGTCCCACAGGTTTTGCGTTGTGATTTCATTTTCATTCATTTGTATGCATACTTTGATTTCTTCTGTGATTTGTTGGTTATTTAGCAGTGTGTTGTTCAGCCTCCATATGTTGGAATTTTTAATAGCTTTTCTCCTGTAATTGAGATCAAATCTTACTGCACTGTGGTCAGAAAAGATGCGTGGAATGATTTCTTTCTTTTTCTTTTCTTTTTTTTTTTTTAATTACCAAGGCTAGATTTATGGCCCAGAATGTGATCTATCCTGGAGAAGGTTCAGTGTGCACTTGAGAAAAAGGTGAAATTCATTGTTTTGGGGTGAAATGTCCTATAGAGATCAATTAGGTCTGACTGGTCTACTGTATCATTTAAAGTTTGTGTTTCCTGTTAATTTTCTGTTTAGTTGATCTGTCCATAGGTGTGAGTGGCGTATTAAAGTCTCCCATTATCATTGTGTCATTGTTAATTTCCCCTTTCATACTTGTTAGCATTTGTCTTACATATTGTGGTGTTCCTATGTTGGGTGCATATATATTTATAATTGTTATATCTTCTTCTGGACTGATCCTTTGATCATTATGTAGTGTCCTTCTTAGTCTGTTTTCACACACAGCCTTTGTTTTAAAGTCTATTTTATCTGCTATGAGTATTGCTACTCCTGCTTTCTTTTAGTCTCTATTTGTGTTGAATAACTTTTTCCAGCCCTTCACTTTCAGTCTGTATGTGTCCCTTGTTTTGAGGTGGGTCTTTTGTAGACAACATATATAGGGGTCTTGTTTTTGTATCCATTCAGCTAGTCTTTGTCTTTTGGCTGGGGCATTCAACCCATTTACATTTAAGGTAATTATTGATAAGTATGATCCCGTTGCCATTTACTTTATTGTTTTGGGTTCAAGTTTATGTACCCTTTTTGTGTTTCCTGTCTAGAGAATATCCTTTATCATTTGTTGGAGAGCTGGTTTGGTGGTGCTTAATTCTCTCAGCTTTTGCTTGTCTGTAAAGCTTTTGATTTCTTCTTCATATTTGAATGAGATCCTTGGTGGGTACAGTAATCTGGTCTGTAGGTCATTTTCTTTCATCACTTTAAGTATGTCTTGCCATTCCCTCCTGGCCTGAAGAGTTTCTATTGAAAGATCAGCTGCTATCCTTATGTGAATCCCCTTGTGTGTTATTTGTTGTTTTTCCCTTGCTGCTTTTAATATTTGTTCTTTGTGTTTGACCTTTGTTAATTTGATTAATATGTGTCTTGGGGTGTTTCGCCTTGGGTTTATCCTGTTTGGGACTCTCTGAGTTTCTTGGACTTGGGTGATTATTTCCTTCCCCATTTAAGGAAGTTTTCAAGTATTATCTCCTCAAATATTTTCTTATAGTTTTTCTTTTTGTCTTCTTCTTATGGGACTCCTATGATTCAAATGTTTGGGCATTTCACATTGTCCCAGAAGTCTCTGAGATTGTCCTCATTTCTTTTAATTTGTTTTTGTCTTTTTTTCCTCTCTGATTCATTTATTTCTACCATTCTATCTTCTACCTCACTAATCCTATCTTCTCTCTCCCTTACTCTACTATTTGTTCCCTCCCGAGTGTTTTTTATATCATTTATTGCATTATTCATTATATATTGACTCTCTTTTATTTCTTCTAGGTCTTTGTTTTTTAAACCTTTCTTTCATCTTCTCAATATTGTCTCCAGGCTATTTATCTTTGATTCCATTTTGTTTCAAGATTTTGGATCATTTTCACTATAATTATTTGGAATTATTTATCAGGTAGATTCCCTATCTCTTCCGGTTTGGTTTGGTGGGCATTTATCCTGTTCCTTTACCTGCTGAGTATTCCTTTGTCTCTTCATCTTGTTTAGATTGCTGTGTTTGTGTGGCCTTTCTGTATTCTGGCAGTTTGTGGAGTTCTCTTTATTGTGGAGTTTCCTCACTGTTGGTATAGTTGAATGGGTGGCTTCGCAGGGTTTCCTGGTTAGGGTAGCTTGTGTATGGTGTTCTGGTGGGTGGAGCTAGATTTATTCTCTCTTGAGTGCAATCAAGTGTCCAGTAGTGAGTTTCCTCCAATAGGAAATACTGGAGAATGTAGCCCTTGATTAAGAGCTGGTGGTGAGGGAGCCTAATCTTCATGATAGTATTCACCTGGAGTGGATATGCCATCAAACCGAGATTGGAGGTAGGTGGAGAATGCAGCCTGCCATTGATCAACTGCCACGAACTGTTCTCATTCTTACCAAGGTTCGGTAGATTTTCTAAAATAAATTTACTTTCTTACTGTATGTGCTTATGACAATTTCCAGAAATTTAAATGGTTCATTTGTTAAAAAAATAATTTTCAACAAGTGTATATATTTCACTGGGTGCCTTGTGAAGAGAATAAAACTCAACGTCTGAAAAACAAAGATCATGATATCCAGTCCCATTACTTCATGGCAAATAGATGGGGAAAACTGGGAATAGTGACAGACTTTATTTTCTTGGGCTCCAGAATCACTGCAGATGGTGATTGCAGTCATGAAATTATGACACTTGCTCCTTGGAAGAAAAGATATGACAAACCTAGGCAGCAGATTAAAAATAAGAGACATCACTTTGCTGAAGAAGGTCTGAATGCACAAAGCTATGGTTTTTCCACTAGCCATGTGCAAGTGTGAGTATTGGACCATAAAGAAGGCTGAGAGATGAACAATCATTGCTTTCAAACTGTGGTGCTGGAAAAGACTCTTGAGAGTCCCTTGGACAGCAAGGAGATCAAATCATTGAAAGGATTCATGCTGAAGCTGAAGCTCTAATACTTGGCCACCTGATGTGAAGAGCTCACTCATTGGAAAAGACCCCAATGCTGGGAAAGACTAAGGGCAAGAGAAATGGGTGACACAGGATGAGATGGTTAAATGGCATCATCAACTCAACAGATGTGAATTTGAGTAAATTCCCAGAAAATAGTGAAGGACAGGGAAGCCTGGCATGCTGCAGTCAATGGGTTCACCAAGTGTTGGATACGACTGAGCCACAGAACATCAACAGAGTGAAGAAAAGGAAACATGAGACAAAAATATCCTTGTTATTTCCATATGCTTTCTGATAGTTTGAAGGTTCTTTTTCCCACTCCTCTAGACTTCCTGATGTTTCCTTTGTTCCCAGTAATTCCCACTTCTCAGTTCAGTTAAGTTCAGTCATTCAGTCGTGTCCGACTCTTAGCGACCCCATGAATCGCAGCACGCCAGGCCTCTCTGTCCATTACCAACTCCCGGAGTTCACTCAGACTCAAGTCCATCGAGTCAGTGATGCCATCCAGCCATCTCATCCTCTGTCGTCCCCTTCTCCTCCTGCCCTCAATCCCTCCCAGCGTCAGTCTTTTCCAACGAGTCAACTCTTCGCATGAGGTGGCCAAAGTACTGGAGTTTCAGCTTTAGCATCATTCATTCCAAAGAAATCCCAGGATTGATCTCCTTCAGAATGGACTGGTTGGATCTCCTTGCAGTCCAAGGGACTCTCAAGAGTCTTCTCCAACACCACAGTTCAAAAGCATCAATTCTTCAGCACTCAGCTTTCTTCAGAGTCCAACTCTCACATCCATACATGACCACTGGAAAAAACATAGCCTTGATTAGACAGACCTTTTTTGGCAAAGTAATGTCTCTTCTCAGTTAAGTCTATATTAAGTTCAAATCAGTTATTACCAGAAAAAAAAAAAGCTAAATTCATTACTGGTTCTGTGGTACATTTATATGTAGCCTTCTTTTCCAGCCCACTTGTTACTATTCATTTTTCAGTCATCAAATAGCTAATTCAAGCATTCTGTCCTTGTTGAATTGTTTCATAATGGGATAGACAGAAGTCCACTTATTCCATATTATCTAGACTAGAAACTCCTCGATTAAAAAAAAAATTGTTGAATCCCTTACTATATCATTGTTTTATATGTTCAAATTGTCCAAAATTTATTCAGTGGGAACCAATTCAAGCCAGTTTCTTTCATAAGATCATATTACTCTCTGGTCACTTCCTTGATTTCTGCAACAAAAATAATTTCCAGCTTTATATTTTTTCAGGCTTGAAATGAAACATTTGTTCAAAGATCTCTGGTTCCCTTTAATTGGGAATGATATTAGTAGCGAAAATCTGGGCACTAGGTTTCCTTTATTGGTACTGAAGTATCATTGTTTCTAGGCTCTTTTAGGAGACAAATTTAGTATGGAGAGAGAAGGAATAACGGGAGGGGAAGGGGAGGTGGAATAAGGAGGGGAGGGGCAGGGAGTGGAAGAAAGGGATTATTATACATATTTTTAATCACATCTTCATGCTGATCCTTCCCACTAAAACCATATTCCATAGGGCTCTTACTTCATCCTGTATTTTATATCATTTTATTCACAATGAGAAGCCTAGTGCCAAGGCCATTAATATAGTTGCTTGTTTCCTCTATTCTACAATTCACTAAAATGATTTTGAATTGCAACACCAATGCCACAATCAACAACAAACTTAAGTTCAAGATTTTTTTTTGAAGTTCTTTAAGAACTTGGACTATATAATACTAACTGTGTTTATTCCATGTACTTGGATTATATTCTACTAAGTGTGAATTAATTAGCAAGCAATGAATTTTCTAGATAGCTCTATATTCTACTAAGTGTGAATTAATTAGCAAGCAATGAATTTTCTAGGTAGCTCGTCACTACTCTACAAATAATATTTGAATGAATAAATGTTTTGTTGTTCTGTAGTAGGGGCTCCAGGGGAAATATCTTTGCTGTGAAATCACCAGTGCATATTTTCAAGGACCTTAATAGTTATAATAAATAAAATGCATTTTATTTTTTGTGGTATATTTTGCATCATTTAGACAAAGCTGAAAACATATTTATTTCATAGAATCCCAGATGAAATATAGTGAAGTGAATTTATACCTCTTAGTCTGTTTCATGATATAGGAACTAAATAGTTTTATTCTCTGACTTCCATATTATTGGCCCCATAAAGGAGAGCTTCCACTGTATCTTTTTGTTTTTTAGTATTTTAATATGATAAACATTATTGACTTTTTCAATTATGAATTTTGATTTTATGACACAATCAGACAAATATATTTTTTGCCTAATTATTCTTTTTTTTCTTGTGAAAAGACAGTATTTCACTTTATTATTGCAGTTTTATTTTTTATTTATTTTACTTTACAATATTGTATTGGTTTTGGCATACATTGACATGAATCTGCCAAGGGTGTCCATGTGTTCCCCATCCTGAACCACACCCCCACCTCCCTCCCCATCCCATCCCTGTGGGTCATCCCAGTGTACCAGCCCCTAGCATCCTGTATCATGCATCAAACCTGGACTCGTGATTCGTTTCACATGTGATAATTTACATGTTTCAATGCCATTCTCCCATATCATCCCACCCTCGCCCTCTCCCACAGAGTCCAAAAGACTGTCCAAAAGACTGTGCTATGCATCTGTGTCTCTTTTGCTGTCTCGCATACAGGGTTATCATTACCATCTTTCTAAATTCCATATATATGCATTAGTATACTGTATTGGTGTTTTTCTTTCTGGCTTACTTCACTCTGTATAATAGGCTGCAGTTTCATCCACCTCATTAGAACTGATTCAAATGTATACTTTTTAATGGCTGAGTAATAGTCCATTGTGTATATGTACCACAGCTTTCTTTTTTTTTAATTTATTTGTTTTAATTGGAGGCTAATTGCTTTACAATATTATATTGTTTTTGCTATACATCGATATGAATCCACCACAGGTGTACACGTGTTCCCATCCTGAACCCCTTCCCCACCTCCTTCCCCATCCCATTCCTCTGGGTCATCCAAGTGCACCAGCCCCGGGCATCCTGTATCATGCATTGAAACTGGACTGGCGATTCATTTCACATATGATACTATGCATGTTTCAATGTGATTCTCCCAAATCATCTCACCCTCCCCCTCTTCCACAGAGTCCAAAAGTCTGTTCTATACAACTGTGTCTCTTTTGCTGTCTCACATACAGGGTTATCGTTACCTTCTTTCTAAATTCCATATATATGCAGCAAAGCCTTTGACTGTGTAGATCACAATAAACTGTGGAAAATTCTGAAAGAGATGGGAATACCAGACCGCCTGACCTGCCTCTTGAGAAATCTGTATGCAGGTCAGGAAGCAACAGTTAGAACTGGACATGGAACAACAGACTGGTTCCAAATAGGAAAAGGAGTATGTCAAGGCAGTATATTGTCACCCTGCTTATTTAACTTATATGCAGAGTACATCATGAGAAACGCTGGACTGGAAGAAACACAAGCTGGAATCAAGATTGCCAGGAGAAATATCAATAACCTCAGATATGCAGATGACACCACCCATATGGCAGAAAGTGAAGAGGAACTAAAAAGCCTCTTGATGAAAGTGAAATAGGAGAGTGAAAAAGTTGGCTTAAAGCTGAACATTCAGAAAACGAAGATCATGGCATCTGGTCCCATCACTCCATGGGAAATGGAGAAACAGTGGAAACAGTGTCAGATTTTATTTTTTTGTGCTCCAGAATCACTGCAGATGGTGATTGCAGCCATAAAATTAAAAGATGCTTGCTCCTTGGAAGAAAAGTTATGACCAACCTACATAGCATATTCAAAAGCAGAGATATTACTTTGCCGACTAAGGTCTGTCTAGTCAAGGCTATGGTTTTTCCTGTGGTCATGTATGGAAGTGAGAGTTGGACTGTGAAGAAGGCTGAGTGCCGAAGAATTGATGCGTCTGAACTGTGGTGTTGGAGAAGACTCTTGAGAGTCCCTTGGACTGCAAGGAGATCCAACCAGTCCATTCTGAAGGAGATCAGCCCTGGGATTTCTTTGGAAGAAATGATGCTAAAGCTGAAGCTCCAGTACTTTGGCCACCTCATGCGAAGAGTTGACTCATTGGATAAGACTTTGATGCTGGGAGGGATTGGGGGCAGAAGGAGAAGGGGACGACCGAGGATGAGATGGCTGGATGGCATCACTGACTCGATGGACATGAGCCTGAGTGAACTCTGGGAGTTGGTGATGGACAGGGAGGCCTGGCGTGCTGCGATTCATGGAGTCTCAAAGAGTCAGACACGACTGAGCGACTGAACTGAACTGAACTGAACTGAACTGAGACTGTATTGGTGTTTTCCTTTTTAGCTTACTTCACTCTGTAGAATAGGCTCCAGTTTCATCCACCTCATTAGACCTGATTCAAATGTATTATTTTTAATGGCTAAGTAATACTCCATTGTGTATATGTACCACAGCTTTCTTAGCCATTCATCTGCTGATGGACATATAGGTTGCTTCCATATCCTGGCTATTATAAACAGTGCTGCGATGAACATTGGGGTACACGTGTCTCTTTCAATTCTCATTTCCTCAGTGTGTATGCCCAGCAGTGGGATTGCTGGGTCATAAGGCAATTCTATTTACAGTTTTTTAAGGAATGTCCACAATGTTCTCCATAGTGGCTGTACTAGTTCACATTCCCACCAAAAGTTTAAGAGGGTTCTCTTTTCTCCACACCCTCTCCAGCATTTATTGCTTGTTGACTTTTGGATCGCAGCCATTCTGACTGGCGTGAAATGGTACCTCATTTTGGTTTTGATTTCCATTTCTCTGAGAATGAGTGATGTTGAGCATCTTTTCATGTGTTTGTTAGCCATGTGTATGTCTTCTTTGGAGAAATCTCTGTGTAGTTCTTTGGCCCACTTTTTGATTGGGTCGTTTATTTTTCTGGAATTGAGCTTCAGGAGTTGCTTGTATATTTTTGAGATTCATTCTTTGTCAGTTGCTTCATTTACTATTATTTTCACCCATTCTGAAGGCTGTCTTTTTACCCTGCTTTATTTCCTTTCTTGTGCAGAAGCTTTTAATTTTAATTAGGTCCCATTTGTTTATTTTTGCTTTTATTTCCAATAGTCTAGGAGGTGTGTCATAGGGGATCCTGCTATGGCTTATGTCAGAGAGTGTTTTCCCTATGCTTTCCTCTAGGATTTGTATAGTTTCTAGTCTTATATTTAGATCTTTAATCCATTTTGAGTTTATTTTTGTGTATGGTGTTAGAAAGTGTTCTAGTTTCATTCTTTTATAAGTGGTTGACCAGTTTTCCCAGCACCACTTGTTAAAGAGATTGTCCTTTCTCCATTGTATTGTCTTGCCTCCTTTGTCAATGATAAAGTTTCCATAGGTGTGTGGATGTATCTCTGGGCTTTCTACTTTGTTCCATTGATCTATATTTCTGTCTTTGTGCCAGTACCATACTGTCTTGATGACTGTAACTTTGTAGTAGAGCCTGAAGTCAGGCAGGTTGATTCCTCCAGTTCTACTCTTCTTTCTCAAGATTGCTTTGGCTATTCAAAGTTTTTCGTATTTCCATAGAAATTGTGAAATTATTTGTTCCAGTTGTCTGAAAAATACCATTGGTAGCTTGATAGGGATTGCACAAGATCTTAATTATTATATTAGTATAGTAAATTTTGTCTATGTACCATATTATAAGTAGAATGGCTCTGTCACTAGAGATCTTAAAGAGAAAAATTTCAAGCAGCATTATCAGAAATATGTGGCCATTTGATCAGTCTCTAAATGATCCCAAAATAGCCAAACATTTGGAAAACCAATGAAAAATAAATGTTGGCTGGAATATATTGATACTGATAAGATTTTTTATAAATACGTGCATCCAGTAATTTCAGTCATATGTACATTTCATAGAGAAGTAGAAGTAAAAAAAACAGTTTTACCTTAGTGAAGACCAGATTATTAACTATTATTATAAAGTCTTGCCACAGGTTTCTTATACTGAATGATTTAGAACATATATTTAAAGATAAATATGAAGAAATGATTATTTTGTTTTTAGAACTCTTTAATTCAACTGATTTTCCCTAAATGAGGCTATATATTTTATTCCATGTTGTCTGCTTATTTAAAAAGAAATAACTTTCTGTACTTAAGAACATTTCCGTTTTTCTTTTTTTTCTTTTTTTATTTTTACAAAAGTCCAGTGAACAGAATAATCTTTAAGTATCTGGTTTATGGATACTAATAATTATTCTTTTAAGACAAATAGACATAACCCTAATAATAGAGACAGAGTTGTTGAAATATGTCTTTAAGATTTCATTATGCTTTCCAGATGTTTAGCATGTCCTAATTATAATACCTTCATTATTTATGTTATTAATTGGATAAGATACACACATTATCAGTTGGATGAGTTTTTTCCAGTACCATGTATGGATTTTAAACATTAGGTTGTGCATTTGTTTTAGTGGTTAGATAATAAATATGTTTCTTAAAAATTAAAGGTTAGCAGAGTAAATTTGAATCTTTTGTTGTCATGATATAACATAAGATTTGTCATTTTAACAATTTTAAGTATAAAATTCAGTGGCACTAATTATGTTCTTAAAGTTGTGCAACTATAATCACTATCTATTTACAAATTTTTCACTACCTTAAACAGAAACTCAGTACCAGTTATGAGTAAATCCCTATGACTCCAACCCCAGAACTTCTGATAATTTCTAATCTACTTTGTTTCTGTGGATGTCTATTCTAGGCATTTAATATAAATGCAACCAAATAATATCTATCCTCCTGTGTCTTTCTTATTTTTAATTTTAATTTATTTTTAATTGATGATTGCTTTACAATATTGGTTTGATTCCTGTTATACTTCAGCGTGGATTAACCATAGGTGTACATATGTTCCCACCCTGTTGAATCTCCCTCCCAACTCCCACACATTCCCACCCCTCTATGTTATTTCAGAGCCTCAGTTTGAGTTCCCTGAGGCATACAGCAAATTCCCTTTGGCTATTTGTATATATATATGTTAGTGTATATATGCATCCATGCTACACGCTCCGTTTGTCTCAGCCTCTCCATCTTCTCCTCCACCTTTGTCCATAAGTCTGTTCTTCTACATCTGTGTCTCCATTATTGCTCTGTGAAGAGGTTTACCAGTACCTTCCTTATAAATTTCATATATATGTATTAATATACATTATTTGTTTTATTCCTTCTGACTTAATTCATTCTGTGTAATAGGCTTTAGGTACACCATGTCATTAGAAAGGACTCAAATGTGTTTTTATGACTGAATAGCATTCCATTGTATATATGTACCATGGTTTCTTTATCCATTCATCCTTTGATGGACATCTAGGTTACATCCATGTCTTCCCTATTGTAAATAGTGCTTCAGTGACTATTATGATACATGTGACTTTTTCACTTTTGGTTTCTTCAGGGTATATTCCTCGTATAGAATATGCTTCAGGGTATGTTCTTCAGGTATTTAAGTGGTATTGCTGGGTCATATTCCTAGTTTTTAAAGAAATCTCCATAATGTCTTCCATTGTGGCTGTATGAATTGACATTCATACCAGCAGTGTAGGAGGGTTACTTTTTCTCCACACCCTCTCCAGCATTTGTTTTTTGTGGATTTTTTTTTATTATGGCCATTTTGTCTGGTGTGAGGTGGTATCTCATTGAAGTTTTGATTTGTAATTCTGTAATAATGAGTACATCAAAGCTGTACATTGTCACCCTGCTTATTTAACTTATATGCAGAGTACATCATGAGAAATGCTGGGCTGGAAGAAGCAGAAGCTGGAATCAAGATTGCCAGGAGAAATATCAATAACCTCAGATATGCAGATGACACCACCCTTATGGCAGAAAGTGAAGAAGAACTAAAAATCCTCTTGATGAAAGTGAAAGAGGAGAGTGAAAAAGTTGGCTTAAAGCTCAACATTGAGAATTAAGATCATGGCATCAGGTCCCATCACTTCATGGGAAATAGATGGGGAAACGGTGGAAACAGTGTCAGACTTTACTCTTTTGGGCTCCAAAATCACTGCAGATGGTGATTGCAGCCATGAAATTAGAAGACGCTTACTCCTTGGAAGGAAAGTTATGACCAATGTAGATAGCATATTAAAAAGCAGAGATATTACTTTGCCAACAAAGGTCTTTCTAGTCAAGGCTATGGTTGTTCTTGTGGTCATGTATAGATGTGAGAGTTGGACTGTGAAGAAAGCTGTGTGCTAAAGAATTGGTGCTTTTGAACTGTAGAGTTAGAGAAGACTCTTGCGAGTCCCTTGGGCTGCAAGGAGATCCAACCAGTCCATCCTAAATGAGACCAGTCTAGGGTGTTCATTGGAAGGACTGATGCTGAAGCTGAAACTCCAATACTTTGGCCACCTCATGCAAAGAGTTGACTCATTGGAAAAGACCCTGATGCTAGGAGGGATTGGGAGCAGGAGGAGAAGAGGATGACAGAGGATGAGATGGCATCTCCAACTCTATGCACATGAGTTTGGGTGAACTCAAGGAGTTGGTAATGGACAGGGAGGCCTGATGTGCTGCGATTCATGGGGTTGCAAAGAGTCGGACACGACTGAGTGACTGAGCTGAACTGAACTGAATAACGAGTGATGTTGAGAATTTCTTCATCTGTTTGTTAGCCATCTGTATGTCGTCTTTGGAGAAATGTCTGTTTAGGTCTTTTGCCCACTTCTTGGTTGTGTTGTTTGTTTTTCTGGTATTGATTTGTATGAACTACGTGAATATTTTGGAAATTAACCCTTGGTCATTTGTTTCATTTGCTCTTATTTACTCCCATTCTGATATTTTCACCTTGTTTGTAGTTTCCTTTGCTGTGCAAAAAATTTTTACTTTCATTCAGTTCAGTTCAGTAACTCAGTCGTGTCTGACTCTGCGACCCCATGGACTGCAGCACGTCAGGCTTCCCTATCCATCACCACCTCCCAGGGATTACTCAAACTCATGTCCATTGAGTTGGTGATGCCATCCAACCATCTCATCCTCTGTCATCACCTTCTTCTTCTGACTTCAATCTTTCCCAGCATCAGGGTCTTTTCAAATGAGTCAGTTCTTTGCATCAAGTGGCCAAAGAATTGAAGTTTCAGCTTCATCAGTCCTTCCAATGAATATTGAGGACTGATTTCCTTTAGGATGGACTGGTTGGATGTCCTTGCAGTCCAAGGGACTCGCAAGTGTCTTCTCCATCACCACAGTTGAAAAGCATCAATTTTTTTGCACTCAATTTTCTTTATAATCCAACTATCTCATCCATACATAACTACTGGAAAAAGCATAGCTTTGAATAGATGGACCTTTCTCGGCAAAGTAATGTCTCTTCTTTTTAATTTAATTAGGTCCAACTTATTTTTTTTTATTTTATTTGCCTTACTTATTATAGGAGATGGGTCATAAAGGATCTTCCTGTGATTTATGTCATATAGTGTTCTGCCTATGCTCGCTTCTAAGAATTTTATAGTTTCTGGTCTTACATTTAGATCTTTAATCCACTTAGAGTTTATGTTTGTGTATAGTGTTAGGAAGTGTTATAATTTCATTCTTTTGCACAAAGTTATCCAGTTCTTCCAGCACCACTTATCGAAGAGACTATTTTTTCTGATTGTATGTTTTTGTCTCCTTTGTCTAAGATAAGGTGCCTATATGCCTGTAGGTTTATCTCTGGACTTTCTTGTTCCACTGGCCTATACCTCTGTATTTCTGCCAGTAACATACTGCCTTGGTGACTGTAGCTTTGTAGTATGGTCAGGAATCATGTACATTGATTCCTCCAGCTCCATTATTTCTCAAGACTGCGTTGGCTCTTCAGGGTGTTTTCTGTTTATGTACGAATTGTGAAAACTTTTGTTCTACTTCTGTGAAAAATGCAATTGGTAATTTGATAGAGATTGCATTCAATCTGTAGATTGCTTTTGGTACTACAGTCATTTTCACAGGATTGACTCTTCTAACTCAGGAGCATGGAATATCCCTCCATCTGTTTATGTTGTCTTTGATTTCTTTCATCAATGTTTCTTACAGTTTTCTGTATATAGCTTTCTTGTCTCCTTAGGGAGGTTTAAAGTGAAGTGAAGTGAAGTCGCTCAGTCGTGTCTGACTCTTTCCGACCTCATGGACTATAGCCTACCGGACTCCTTCATCCATGGGATTTTCCAGGCAAGAATACTAGAGTGGGTTGCCATTTCCTTCTCCAGGGGAACTTCCCAACCCACGGATCGAACCCGGGTCTCCCGCACTGTGGGCAGATGCTTTACCGTCTGAGCCACAATTCCTAGATATTTTATTCTTTTTGTTTTGGTAATAAATTGGATTGATTCCTTAATTTCTCTTTTTGATTTTTCACTGTTATTATATAAGAATGCAAGTGATTTATATGTATTGAGTTTGTATCCTGTGACTGTACTAAATTCACTAATTAGTTCTAGTAATTTTCTGATAGTACCTTTAGGGTTTTCTATGTATAGTTTGATGCCATCTGCAAATAGTGAGAGTTTTACTTCTTCCTTTCTAATCTAGATTCATTTTATTTATTTCTCTTCCATGATTGCTATAGCTAGGTAGGACTCCCAAAACTATGTTGAATAATAGTGATGAGAGTAGGCACCTTTGTCTTGCTCCTGGCCTTAGAGAAAATACCTTCAGCTTCTCACCATTGAGAATAATGTTTGTTGTGTGTTTTTTGTATGTGGCCTTTACTATGATAAGGTAGTTTCCTTCTGTGCCCACTTGTTGAAGTGCTTTTATCATAAATGGGTGTTGAATTCTGTCAAAAAGTTTTTTGCATTTATTGAAATTATCATATTGTTTTTATCTTTCAATTTGTTAATATGGTGTATGACATTGATTGGTTTATATTTATTAAATAATCATTGCATCCCTAGGATAAACTGTCTTGATAATGGTGTATAAGCTTTTTAATGTGGTGTTGAATTCTTTTTGCTAGAATTTTGTTGAAAATTTTTGTATCTATGTTCATCAGTGATATTGGCCTGTAATTTTCTTTTTTGTGATGTATTTGTCTGGCTTTGGTATCAGGGTGTTTGTGGCCTTGTAGAATTAGTCTGAAAGTATTCCTTCCTCTCAAATTTTTGGAAGATTTTCAGAAGGATAGGCATTAGCACTTCTCCAAATGTTTGATAGAATTTACCTGTGAAGCCACAGGTAAAAAATTCCTGGGCTTTTCTTTTTTAGGAGCCTTTTGATCACAGTTTCAATTTCAATGTTTGTAATTGGCTTGTTCGTAATTTCTATTTCTTCCTGGTTCAGTCTTGGAAGGTTGAAATTTTCTAACAATCTGTCCATTTGCTCTAGGTTGTCCTTTTTATTAGTATATGTTGCTCATAATAGTCTGTTATTATCATTCGTATTTCTGCATTGTCTGTTGTAACCTCACCTTTTTCATTCCTAATTTCATCGATTTGATTTTCTCCCTATTTTATTGATGAATCTGGATAATGGTTTGTCAATTTTGTTTATCTTCTCAAAGGACCAGCTTTTAGTTTTATTAATTTTTACTATTGTTTCCTTCTTTTTCATTTATTTCTGCTCTGATCTTTATGATTTCTTTCCTTCTACTAACTTTTTTTTTTCTTTCTTTTTACAGCTGCTTTAGGTGTAGAGTTAGGTTGTCTATTCAATGTTCTTTTGTTTCCTGAGGTAGGATTGTATTGCTATAAACTTCCCTCTTAGAACTGCTTTTGCTGCATCCCATAGGTTTTGGGTCATTGTGTTTTTGTTGCCTTTGTTTCTGGGAATGTTTTGATTTCCCTTCTTATTTCTTCAGTAACCTCTTCATTATTTAGAAATGTATTGTTTAATCTCCATGTGTTTGTGTTTTTTTGCAGGTTTTTTTAATTTTTTCTGTAATTGATATCTGGTCCCATAGCATTGTCATCAGAGAAGATGCTTGATATGATTTCAATTTTCTTAAATTTACTGAGGCTTGATTTGTGGCCCAAGATGTGGTCTATCCTGGAGAATGTTCTGTGTGCACTTGAGAAGAAAGTATATTGTTCTACATTTGGATGGAAATTCCTTAAGATATCAAATAGGTCCATTTGGTCTAATGTTTCATTTAAGGTTTGTATTTGCTTATTGTTTTCTGTTTTAATGATCTGACCATTGGTATAAGTGGGGTGTTGAATTCTTCTATTATTTTGTTACTGTCGATTTTACCTTCTATGTCTGTTAGTGTTTGCCTTATATATTGAGGTGCATGTATATTGGGTGCATAAATATTTAAAATTGTTTTGTTTTCTTGAATTTATCCTTTGATCATTATGTAGCATCATTCTTTATCTCTTGTAATACTCTTTATTTTAAAGTCTATTTTTTCTGAAATGAGTATTGCCACTCTAGCTTTCTTTGGATTTCTATTTGCATAGCATATCTTTTTCCATCCTTTCACTTTCAAACTGTATGTGTCTCTAGGTCTGAAGTGGGTCTCTTGTAGGCAGCATATATATGGGTCTTGATTTTGTATTCACTTAACCAGTCTGTATGTTTTGGTTGGAGCTTGTAAACTGATGTCGGTTTACATTTAAAGCAATTACTGATGTATATGTTTCTATTGGCATTTTCTTAATTGTTTTGGATTTGTTTTTGTAGGTCTTTCCTTTCACTTGTGTTTGCTGCTTTTATAAGTTCGTTTAGTATTTGTTGTAAAGCTGGTTTGATGGTGCTAAATTCTCTTATCTTTTGATTATCTGTAACGCTTTTGATTTCTCTGTCAATTTGGAATGGGATCCTTCCTTGGTAGAGTAATCTTGGTTATAGATTTTTTTTTCCTTTCAGTACTTTAAATATATTGCATTCTCTCCTAGTCTACAAGATTTCTGATGAAAGGGCTGCTGTTAGTCATATGGATTTTCCCTTGTATTTTACTTGTTGCTTTTCTCTTGCTGCTTTTAATATTCTTTGTTTGTATTTAATCTCTGTTAGCTTGATTAGTATGTATCTCAACATGCTGCTCCTTCAATTTATCCTGTATGGGACTCTCTTTGCTTTTTGGTCTTGATTGACTATTTCTTTTCCCATGTTGGGGAAATTTTCAAGTATAGTTTCTTCAAAATATTTCTCAGTGCCTTTACTTTTCTCTTCTTCCTCTTGATCCCTATAACTCGAATGTTGGTGTGTTTAATATTATTGCAGATATCTCCGAGGCTATACACATTTCTTTTCATTCTTTCTCTTTTATTCTGCTCTTCAGCAGTTATTTCCACCATTCTATCTTCCAGTTCACTTATATGTTCTTCAGTTATTGTACTATTAGTTCTTTCTAAAGTATTTTTAATTTTAGTAATTGTGTTATTCATCTTTGTTTATTCTTTATTTCTTCTATGTCCTTGTTAATTTTATTAATTGTTTCTTGTATTTTCTCCCTTCTGTTGTCAATTGTTTCTTGTATTTTCTCCATTCTGTTGTCAAGGCTTTGAAACATCTTTACTATCATTATTCTTAATTATTTTTCAAGTAGTTTGCTTATTTCCTCTTCACTTACTTGACTTTGTTCTTTCATTTTTTACATATCTCTCTATCTTTTCATTATTTTTCCCTAACTTACTCCTTTTGAGGTCTCCTTTCCCCAACTTTTAGTGTTGATTCCATATTCCTTTTGGTTTTTGCCCTCATTTAGAAAGGTTGATTCAGTGGTTTGTGTTGACTTCTTGTTAGGGGTGACTTGTGCCTGTGTTCCAGTGGGAGGAGGTGAGTTTTTTCTTTTTTTCTTTTTTTCCTCTGATAGTCAGGGCTATGTGACGTAGTATATTTTGGAATGTCTTTGGGAATCCTTTCTGCTAATTATTTGTGTGTGTGTGTGTGTGCGTGTGTGTGTGTGTGTGTGTGTGTGTGTGTGTGTGTTTCTCTTGCTTTTTTTTTGGGGGGGTAAAGTGTCCTGCAGTGGATGTCATTGGCAGTTGAGTGATATCAGTCTTTGTATACAGGTGTAGGCCTTCATGGAAGTTCTCAGTAATTGATATCCACTGGAGTTAATAGTTCTCTGGCAATCTTGAATCCTGGACTCAACGCTCCCATATCAATGATTCAAACCTGATCTTTGGATGGGGAACTGAGACTCCATACATCATTTGTTATGGGGTTAATGTGATTCATGGGGTCACAAAGAGTCGGACACAACAGAGTGACTGAACTGAACTAAAATGGTTTAAAAGCAAACACATCAAGAGAAAAAAAGCAAAATATATCATGAAATAAAAGACAAACCCAGATAAATGCTAAATACAAGATCAGGCAGGTAATTACAAAAATGATGGGACATATACACAACCCTACACAGTCACAAATATAACCAAAGTATTCCAAAGCATAGTTAACTAATATTCAATCCAGAAAACTGAGCTCAAGTAGAGTGCCAGCTGGGGAATATATAAAGAAAATAAAGAAAACATAACAATGTAACATACATGGTGGAATAAAGTAAGCATGAAGGATAAAAAAAAAAAAAAGAGAAGGGAGAGAAAAGAGAAAGAAAGGGGTGGAAGAAAAGGTAAACAGAAAAAGAAAAGCAAAGATAAATAGACTATTGAAAAATATTTGTATATATTAAGGAATAGCTATAGCAGGGAAAGAACAATAAGAAAAACATCAGAAGAGCAGAAAACCAAAATTAAAAAAAAATGACAAAGTAACCAACAAACATTAAAAAAAATTTAGCAAGAAAAAAATGAGGAACAATCCACAGCCCCACAAAAGTCTAATATAAACTATATTGGGGGAATAAACAATATGATTCAAAAGAACAAGGAAAAGAATTCTGAAGGTCATATTTCTTCTTAGTTGTGGAGTCTGCCTCTGTGGATAGGGTCTGGTTAGTGTCCTGTGACTGTTTCCTGGTTTAAGGGATTTGTTCCTGTGTTCTCGCTGATGGAGCTGGATCTTGTCTCTCTGAAAGGCAGTACAGTGTCCAGTAGTAAGTTTTGGATTGTCTGTGGGCTCAGCCATGAAATGAAAAGATGTTTGCTCCTTGGAAGAAAAGCTATGACTAACTTAGTGTATTAAAATGAAGAGAAATTACTTTGCCAACAAAGATCTGTATAGTCAAAGCTATGGGTTTTACAATTGTCATGTATGGATGTGAGATTCGGACCATTAAGAAAGCTGAGCATCAAAGAATTGAGGCTTTTGAACTGTGGTGTTAGAGGAGACTCTTGAGAGTTCCTTGGAGTGAAAGGAGATCAAACCAGTCTAATCCTAAAGCAAATCAGTCCTGAATATTCATTGGAAGAACTAATGCTGAAGCTGAAGTTCCAATAATTTGGCCACCTGGAGCAAAGAGATGACTCGTTTTTAAAAGACCCTGATGGTGGGAAAGATTAAAGGCAGGAGGAGAATGGGATGACAGAGGATGAGGTGGTTGGATGGCATCACTGACTGAATGGACATGAGTTTGAGAAAACTCCAGGAGATAGTGAGTGGCAGGGAAGCCATCCAGGACTGACTGTGTGACTGAACAGTAACAACAATGGGTTCCATATGACTTTGGGCATCCCTCTCAGTTTTGGCAGCGTTAGATACATCTATTTCCCCAGTCGCATTAAAGTGGCCCTCTCAGCACATCTTCACTGCTGCCAGCCCCCTACTTTTTCCTGGAACCTTTGCTGGAGCTTCAGTCCCCTGGTCCTGCCCTGTGCTGTAGGGCAAAGCTTGCTAGGTGGAGGCTTCTGTGTTGCTTTTCTTAACTCCCTGACCCTGCCCTCTCCTTCATGAAGACTCATGTTCACTTCTCTTGGCATCCCAGGCCTACCCTCTACACCATGGAGGCTTGTGTGTGCTTCTCTTGGAACTCTAGGCCTGCTCTCTTCACCTTGGAGGCTTGTGTGCACTTCTATTGGCATCCCAGACCCTACTTATTTTTAACTAGAATCATGTTTTTAAGGTTCATCTATTTTATGGCATATCTTACAATTTCATTCCTTTTATGGCTAATACTTCATTATAGATATACCACATTTTGTTTATTATTTCTTCTGTTTGTAGATATTTGGGTTGTATCCCCCTTTTTGCTACTGGTGATAATACTCCAGTGAACATTTACATACATATATCTGAATGCTTATTTTTAATTTTGGGGGGGAAGATACCTAAGGTGTGGAATTTCTCTGTCATGTGAGACTACCAAACTGTTTTTCATTGTATCTGTATAATTTTACATTCCCATCAGCAATGTACAATGATTCCAATTTTTCTACATCCTTTTTAGCTATTGATGCTTTCCATTTTATTACAGCTAACCTAGAATGTATAAATTGGCAAGTCATGGTAGCTTTGATTTTCAGTTTTCTAAAGCTGGTATTGTTGAGTATATTTTAATGGACTTTATTGACAATTTTTATATATTCTTTGGAGAAATGTCTGCTAATATTCTTTACACATTTTAAAATTATGTTGTTTGTCTTTTTGTTGCTGAGTTGCATATGTTCTTTATATATTCTTGATGCTAAATCCTTATCAAATATATGAATTGAAAATATTCTCTCCAGTTCTGTAGTCTTTTACTTTTTGATAATATGTTTTGATTCACATTCATTTTGATGAAGTCCACCTTATGTATTTTTTTCTTTTTCTTTTCTTTCTCATGCACTTGGCATCCAAGAATCCAGTACCAAATTCAACTTGTGAAAGTTTACCCCATGTTATCTTCTAAGGATTTAATGTTTTTAGCTGTTATATTTAGGTTATTGAGTCACTTTGATTTAATGTTTGTATATTGTGTAAGGTAGCTGTGCTGTGCTTAGTTACTCAGTCATATCTGACTCTGAACTTCTCTGTCCATGGGGATTCTCTAGGCAAGAATGCTAGAGTCAGTTGCCATGTCCTCCTCCGGGGAATGTTCCCAACCCAGGGATCGAACATAGGTCTCCTGCATTGCAGGTGGATTCTTTACCATCTGAGCCACCAGGGAAGCCCAAGAATACTGGAGACGGTAGCCTATTCCTTCTCCAGGGAATCTTTCTGACCCAGGAATTGAACTGGGGTCTCCTGCATTGCAGACAATTTCATTACCAGCTGAGATACCAGGGAAGACCCATGTAAGGTAGGGATACAACTTAATTCTTTGGAACCATTTCTTGGAAAAAAAAATAATAACTCTCCTTTCCTGATGAACTTGGCACTGCTTTTGGAAACCAACTGATCATAGATTTATGTATTTACTTCTAGACTGTCAACTCTATTCCATTGGCCTACATCTATCTATATGCCAGTAGCCCACTAGTTTGATTACCACAATAGTTTAAGTTTTGAAATAAAGAAGTGCAAATTTTTCAGTTCATTCTTCTTTTTCAAGATTTTCTTGGTTATTATTGTGCCCTTGTAATTTTATATAGATCTAAGGATCTCTTTTTCCACTTCCTCAAAATAGGTATTTGGAATTTTGATAGAGTTTACATTTAATATGTAGACCACTTTGAGCTGCATTGGCATCTTAGTGTTATGTCTTCCAATCTGTGAACATGGATAAAAGACAAAGAAGGACATTGCAAAGTAATAAAGGGATCAATCAACCAGGAAAATATAATACCTATAATATATATAACCCAACATAAAAGCACTAAAATATACAAAGAAATATTAATAGACCTAAAAGGAGAAATTAACAGGAACACAAGAGTTGTAGGAGACATTGACATCCCACTTACATCAATGCATGCATCATCCAGACAGAAATCAATAAGGAAACATAATCCGTAAACAACACATTAGGGCAAATGAACTTGATGGATATATACAAAACACTCCATGTAAAAGCAATAGAATACACATTCTTCTCAAGTACACATGGAACATTCTCTGGGATAGGTAACAAATTAGCCTTTAAAACAAATCTCAGTAAACTCAGGAAGGTTGAAAACACTAGGCATCTTTTCTGATCATAGTGATATGAAATTAAAAATCAATTACAAGAGGAAACTGGAAAAAATAACTGAAAAGTAAAGACAAAACAACATGCTATTGAACAACCAATGGATCAATGAAGAAATCAAAAGAGAAATTAAAAAATACATAGAAACAAATGAAAGCAAAAATATTACATTTAAAAATCTATGGTATGCAGTTAAAGCAGGTCTACATAAGAGATTCATCCACCTCAGTTCAACAAACTCAAAATTCAGAACAAAGTAAGTCAGAAAGAGAAAAATAAATATCACATATTAATTCATGTATGTGGATCTAGAAAAATGGTCCCAGAAAACCTATTTGCAGGGCAGGAACAGAGACACAGATGTAAAGAATAGACATGCAGAAACAGCAAGGAAAGGAGAGGGTGGGATGAATGGAGAGAGTAGTGTTGAAATATCTACATTACAATGTGTAATATATATAAGTAGTGAAAAGTTTCTATATAATACAGGGAGCTCAGCCTTGTGCTCTGTGATGACCTAGAGGTGTGAGATGGAGGTTCAAGAAGGAGTGGATATATGTATACTTATGACTGATTCACATTGTTTTACAGCAGAAACCAACACAGCACTGTAAATTAATGATCTTCCAATTAAAAGTATTTTTTTAAAGGCAAATCTAAGAAGGAAGTTCATAGCAATATAGTCCTACCCCAAGGAACTAGAAAAATCTCAAATAAATAATCTAACCTTACACCTAAAGAGACTTAAAAAAGGAAAACAAATAAAGCCATAAGTTAGTAGAAGTAAGGAAATAATAAACATCAAAAAGGGAACCTATTAGCATGGATGATTTTCTATTTACTGAGGTCTTTAATTTTTTCAGCCATGTTTTGTACTTTTCAATTTAAAAATCTTTAACTTCTTTGATTAAATTTGTATACAAGCAGCTCCTGCAGCTCAATTCCAGAAAAATAAACGACCCAATAAAAAAATGGGCCAAAGAACTAAACAGAAATTTTTCCAAACACATACAGATAGCTAACAAACACATGAAAAGATGTTCAACATCACTCATTATCAGAGAAATGCAAATCAAAACTACATTGAGGCACCATCTCACACCAGTCAGATTGGCTGCTATCAAAAAGTCTACAAACAATAAATGCTGAAGAGGGTGCAGAGAAAAGGGAACCCTCTTATACTGTTGGTGGGAAGGCAAACTAGTCCAGCCACTATGGAGAACAGTGTGGTGGAGAATCCTTAAAAATGAAATAGAACTGCCATATGACCCAGCAATCCCAGTGCTTGGCATATACACCGAGGAAACCAGAATTGAAAGAGACACGTGTACCCCACTGTTCATTGCAGCATTGTTTACAATAGCTAGGACAAAACCTAAATGTCCATCAGCAGACGAATGGATAAGAAAGCTGTGGTACATATACACAATGCAGTATTACTCAGCTGTTAAAAAGAATGCATTTGAATCAATTCTAATGAGGTGGATGAGACAGGAGCTTATTATCCAGAGTGAAGTAAGTCAGAAAGAAAAACACCAATACAGTATACTAAGACATATATATGGAATTTAGAAAGATGGTAACGATGACCCTATATGTGAGACAGCAAAAGAGACATAGATATAAAGAACAGTCTTTTGGACTCTGTGGGAGAAGGCGAGCATGAGATGATTTGAGAGAATAGCATTGAAACATGTATATTATCATATGTGAAACAGATCGCCAGCCCAGGTTTGATGCATGAGACAGGGTGCTCGGGGCTGGTGCACTGGGATGATACTGAGGGATGGGATAGGGAGGGAGATGAGAGACGGTTTCAGGATGGGGAACACATGTATACCAATGGCTGATTCATGTCAATGTATGGCAAAAACCACTACAATATTGTAATTAGCCTCTGATTAAAATTAATTAATTAAAAATTTGTAGAAATTTAGTTCTTTTAGATATTATTGAAAATGTAATTTCTTAATTTCCTTTTCAAATTGTTCATTGCTGGTGAAATAAATCTGATTTTTGAATGTTGATCATGAATCCTGTAACTTTCCTTAATTTTTAAAATTTCATTATACAATTTTTTTCTGGATTCTTTAGATTTTTTATATATTGGATCGTGTAATCTGATGATTACTTTTTTCCTCTTTTCCAATGTGGATGACTTTTACTTCTTAAGTCTAATGGCTCTGGCTAAAACTTCTGGTCATTGTTAAATGGAACATTCAACATAGGTGAAAAAAGTAAGAATCTGAGTAGGTGAATGTAGGCATCTTTGTTATATTCTGGATCCTAAGACAACAAACTTCAGTCTTTCGCCATTATGTGTAATGTCAGCTGTGGATTTTTCATAAATGGCATTTCAGGTGGCCCAGTGGTAAAGAATCTGCCTGCCAATGCAGTAGTAGCAAAAGACTAGGGTTTGATCCTTGGGTCAGGAAGATCCTGTGGAGTAGGAAATGGCAAACCACTCCAGCATTCTTGCCTGGGAAATTTCATGGACAGAGGAGCCTGGAGGGCTGTGTCACAATAAGTTGGGACATTACTGAGTGCATACAGACAGACATGATATTGAAGTTGTTCTCTGCTATTCCTAGTTTTCTGAATGCTTCAATCATGAAAAGGTGTAGGATTTAGTCAAATGCTCTGTCTAATTCAATTGTGATGATCTATGGTTTTCCCCTGCATCCTGTTAATATGGTGTATTATCAGTGCATTGATTGATTTGCTTATGTTGAATCCCATTTGTTCATGATTGTTGTTGTTCAGTCACTAAGTCATATCTGGATTCTTTGTGACTCCATGGATTGCAGCATGCTAAGCATCTCTGTCCTTCACTATCTCCAGAAGTTTGCTCAAACTCATGTTTATTCATGATGCATATCATTTTACTATGCTTTCAGATTATGTTTGCTAGCATTTTGTTAAGGGTTTTTGCATCTGTATGACTTTTTTTTCTGCAGTTTTATTGCTATGATATCTTTAGTCCTTGATATAAGGGTAATGCTGGCTTCATAGAATGAGTTGGGAGTGTTCCCTCCTTTTCAACTTTTTGAGAGTTTGAGAAAGATTGGTATTAATTCTTAAGTTTTATAGAATTAACCAGAGAAGCTATCTAAACCTTTGACTTTTCTTTGTTCAGAGGCTTTTGCCTACTGGTTCAAAATCTTCTCTAGTTATCATTCTTTTGATATTTCTATTTCTTTTTGAGTCAGTTTAGATAATTTTCATGTTTCTAAAAATTACTTGATCTTATTTAGGTTATTTTGTTTGTTCAGTTGATCTTTGAATTACAAGGTCCAATAATGCAGGTTTTTTCTTTCAAGAAATAAATACTGCAGTTATTTGAATCCATGGATATGGAACTGCAGATGTAGAGGGTCAGCTGTAATATTATACATGGATATTCAACAGTGTGGAGGGGCAACAGCCCTAACCCCTGAATTGTTTATGGATTAATTATATATAATTGTTATTTATCTCTTTTTTCAGTAAATTTGTATGCTGTCCTCACTTCTGTTTCTGATTTAGTTGTCTTCTTTCATTCTTTATCAGCATAGCTAAATGTTTGTCAACTTTATTGATCCTTTCAAAGAATCAACTTTTAGTTTCATTTGTTCTCTATTGTTTTTTATTCCCTATTCTACTTATGTCCACTCTGATTCTGATTATTTTCTTCTGGTAGCTTTATGTTTAGTTTGCTCTTCTTTTTCTAGTTCTTAAAGATGTTATGTCAGATTATTGATTTGTAATATATTTTCTTTTGTTATAGGTATTTATGGACATAATTATTACTCTGATCATTGTCTTCACTACATCACTTAAATTTTCATATGTAGTGTTTTTATTTGTCTCCAAATATTTTGTAATTTCCCTTATGAGTCTTACTAGGATCTATTTCTTGTTTAAGAGTGTGTGGTTTAATTTCCATATATTTGTAAATTTTCTGGTTTTCTGTCTGTTGCTGATTACCATGTGCACCTGAGAAGACTGTGTACTCTGCTGTTGTTGGGTAGCATGTTCTTTATATGTCTATTAGGTCTAATTGGTATATATTTTTCTTCAAGTGCTCTCATTCTTTATATATCTTGTGTGTAGATGCCTCATCCATTATTAAAAGTAGAATATTGAAGTATCCAGCTATTATTGTTGAACTATCTCACCCTGCAATCTTGTCAGTGCTTTTTTTCATTTATTTTGGGGATCTGTTGTTCAGTGTGTGTGTGTGTGTGTGTGTGTGTGTGTGTGTGTGTGTGTACGTGTGTATATATACATAATACTTATGTCTTCTTGGTGAATTCAGCATTTTATCAATATATAATATCCTTCTTTGCCTTTTATAACAGCTTTTGACCTAAAAGTTCTTTTCATGTATTCTACCAATCTCTGCCTTTTCACAATAATATTTAATCTATTTATATTTAAAGTAATTAATTATAAATAAGGGCTTACTTCTCCTATTTTGCTGCTTTTTTTGTATGTCCTAGAGATTTTCTATCATTTCCTTCATTATTAATTTCTTTTGTATTTACTTCTGTTTTCTTTCCTTCTCACTTCATTTTATAGATATAATGAGATATTTACGTTATGGTTATCATTTGAATTGTGTATATCTTAAGGTTCAGTCAGTTCAGTCACTCAGTCGTGTCCGACTCTTTGTGACCCTATGAATCACAGCACGCCAGGCCTCCCTGTCCATCATCAACTCCCAGAGTTTACCCAAACTCATGTCCATTGAGTCGGTGATGCCATCAAGCCATCTCATCCTCTGTCGTCCCCTTCTCCTCCTGCCTTCAATCTTTCCTAGCATTAGGGTCTTTCCAAATGAGTCAGCTCTTCGCATTAGGTCGCCAAAGTATTGGATTTTCAGTTTTAGCATCATTCCTTCCAGTGAACACCCAGGACTGATCTCCATCAGAATGAACTGGTTGGATCTCCTTGCACTCCAAGGGACTGTCAAATGTCTTCTCCAACACCACAGTTCAAAAGCATCAATTTTTCGGTGCTCAGCTTTCTTCACAGTCCAACTCTCACATCCAAGGTTAAGACAATCTAATTTGAATTAATACCAATTTAACTTCAATTACATATGTCAACCACTTCTCCATTGCTTAGTTTCCCTTTTATGATATTGATACCACAAACATCTTTATGCATTTTGTGTCCAGTAACTTAGGTTTCAAATAGATTTTATTATTGTATGCATTTGTCTATATTCAAGCTTACTGATTATTTCTTCTACCTGATCAAATCTGTTGTTAAACCACATTGATGAATTCTTTACTCAGTTATTTTGCATTTCAGCTCCAGAATTTCTTTCTTCCCTTTTATAATTTCTATTTTTTTATATATTCTTATTTTCTTACATATATACTTTTTTCTGATTTATTTTAGTTTTTGTCAATATTTTCTTTTAACTTTTTGCATGTATTTAAGAAGATTGTTTGAAAGTCTTTAGTTAATAAGTTGAATGTTTGGGTTTTCTCAGGGATGGTTTCTATAAATTTATTTTATTCCTTTGAGTGTACAATACTTATCTGTTTCTTTGAAAGCTTTATTATTTGTTTCCAGGAAAGAGGACATTTGGGTGTCCTAAAGTAGGTAATTTTGAAATCAGACTCTTCTTTACCAGGGTTTGCTATTTTTATTTTATTGCTTAAGTCTGTTATCTATTTGTATAGTGAATTTTTCAAATTATTTTTACTAGTGCTATATTCTTCTTCCTATGTTGCCATTGAAGTATATATTCATGTAGCTTGTGTTCACCTAGTGTTTTGACAGACTTCCTGAACACTAAGAGCTAAAAATAGAACAAAAAAATCCACCTCTCCCCGATTCTTTGCAGATAGCTCTGTGCTGTGACTGTTCAACACACAGCTAGGTTTCCGCTAGAACAAGAGTACAACTCAAGGAGAAAACTTAAATGTATTCTCAGATTTTTTCAGAGAATCTGGCTTGTCCTGGGAATGCTTGTCACTTTCTAAATTCACCTGTGTACATGGGTAATTTGAATGTGTTAGTTCCTAAAGAAACTTTACTCAGATTTTCCATCCACATTCTAGATGGACTATTGTATGTCTCAAAAGTAATCTTTTCCCCCAGGTGTTTGCAGTTTTTTTCGTCACATTTAAAATATTATTGAGCAATGCCTGCCACTTTTCCAGCCTGAATCAGTTCTAAGTTTTCAAATTGGAGATGAATAACTTCTAATAGTTCTTCAGGTAGACCCCATACATTTTAGAAGAGATATACAAAGTAGTTTACGATTAGAATCTGTTCTGTTCCCTCTGAAACTAGGAACCAGGATCTCATATTGGGAACACAGATTACTGTCTTTAGGTCTGCTGCTAAACTAAGGAAATAGTGGGACAAATACATTAAACTCACACATTTTTTTATAAGTTGAAAATTGCCTTTATATTTATTCAACATTTGTCGAGTTGTCTTAAACATTTAATTGCTTTCATAGTTCTGAAAATATTGGTTTTCACAATTTCTGCACATTTTAAATGCTTCTTTTGGAAGACAGAATCCTGAACCTGTCTGTTCTGACATTTTGCTTTGTATTGTTGTTGTTCAGTTGCTAAGATGTTTCTGACTCTTTACCACTCCATGAACTGTACAGGCCTAACTCCTCTACCTCTGCTGTCTCCTGGAGTTTACTCAAATTAATGTCCATTTAGTCAGTAATGCCATCTAACCATATCATCCTCTGCCACCCCCTTCTACTTTTGCCTTCAATATTTCCCAGTATCAGGATTTTTTTTCCAGTGAATCAGCTCTTTGCATCAGGTAGCATATACCATGAAAGATATTTTCTGTTATTTAATATTTATTATTAAAAACATCCTTCTGGATCAGCTTTTCTGAATTGAAATGTCTAGGGTTTCATAAAGCATTTAGTATGACAAGTAATGTAAGCCAAATTATTTATTGATAATAAATAGTGTATTCAATGTTTAATAACACACATAGAGACTTCTATTTAACATGGTAGCCTGAGCTAGTGCTGAACATATTCCATTTTATCCATACACATAGAAATTCCAGATAAAATATATCAAAACTTATATATTGGAGCTCAAAATGAGGAAATAAATCATATATGCCATATACAAATAGTGAACTCAAAATGAGAATAGTAGAAATTATTTAAATGTGCAGTGGACCACGTGTATTAGATATATATCTTAGGCAGTTAGTACAGCATTTTAAATATAGGTATAGACAGATATATGGATTAATATAGGTTTTAGATATAGATCCTGTCCCCGGGATTGAACCCAGGTCTCCCACATGGGAGGCAAATGCTTTACCATCTGAACCACCAGGGAAGCCCATAGAGAGTTATAGAAAATATGAAACCTTTATTGGGGATCTAAAAAAGAAATCCCTATGTAAGTTGTCAAACCTCAAAATACTTCTATGTTCATGTAATTAGTCTGAAAAATATTTTAACCATCACCCCTGGAAAGCAGCAGAGAAGCAGAGAAAGTTTTGATCCCTTTTGGGACATTAGTGGGAAAATACTTACAAAAATTTATAAATCTAAGCATGTACCTTGTTCATATGTACTATCAAAACTATATCACTAGTGTGGTGGGAGAACAGAAACTTGAGAAATTAACACAAAACACATCCATAAACAGTAAATTGTGTTGCATCCTTGCAGAGACAAAAGTGAAGCCACTCTTTAAGGAAACTCTCAAAATGTAAGAAATATCACTTAGATTTAAAGATGCTGAAAAACTTTAGAAATCCACAACAGGGTGTTTTTGTAAGGTATGATCATGAAAGCAAAGATTCTTAATATCTCTTCCTTTCCTGTACCTCCTTAATTTAAAGGTTGTTGTTCTCTTTCCACTGCTACAAAATTGGCATTTCATATTCCAATAGCTTTAAGGTCACTTTTTCCCCAGAAATAAAGTGAAGAATTATTTATTTCACATTTGACTATGAAACTAAGTGAATATGTTCATAATCTATTTTCATGGGCATACCTCAAATACCATTAATTGATATGTATACTTTGTTGTTGTTGTTCACTCACTAGATCCTGTCTTGACTCTTTGGCGATCCTGTAGACTGCAGCATGCCAGGCTCCTCTGTCCACTATCTCCCAGAGGTTGCTCAGATTCGTGTCCATTATGTCAGTGATGCTATCTAAACATCTTGTTCTCTGCCATCCCCCTCTCCTTTTGCAGTCTCTTTCTCAGCATCAGGGTCTTTTCTAATGAGTCAGCTTTTTGCATCAGGTGGCCAAAGTTTTGGAGCTTTAGCATCAGTACTTCCAATGAATATTCAGAGTTCATTTCATTTAGGATTGACTATTTTACCCTCCTCTCAGTCCAAGGGACTCTGAAGAGTCCACTCTAGCACCACAATTGACATTCCTTGGCACTCAGCCTCCTTTATGGTCCAAGTGTCACATTTATACATGACTTACTGGATAAACCTTAGCTCTGACTATAGAGACCTTTGTCAGCAAAGTGACGTCTCTGCTTTTTAATATGCTGAGTGTCATAGCTTTCCTTCCAAAGAGCAAGCATCTTTTAATTTCATTGCTGCAGTCTCTGTCTGCAGTGATTTTGGAGACCAAGAACTTAAAATATGTCACTGCTTCTACTTTTCCCAATTCTATTTGCCATGAAGTGATGGAACTGAATGCCATGATCAGTTTTATTTTTTATTTTTTAAAAAAATTTAATATTGAGTTTAAAGCCAGCTTTTTCATTCTCCTCTTTCATCCTCATCAAGACACTGTGGTTTCTCCTTACTTTCTTCTATAAGACTGGTATCATCTACATATCTAAGGTTGTTGATATTTCTCCAGGCAACCTTGATTCCAGCTTTTGATTCATCCAGCTCAGTATTTCACATGATATACTCTTGATTCATGTTGAGGTTTGGCAGAAAACAACAGAATTCTGTAAAGCAATTATCCTTCAATTAAAAATTAATAAAATTTTTAAAAAGAAGTTAAATAAGTAGAGTAACAATATACAGCCTTGTCCTACTACTTTCCCAATTTTGAAACAGTCATTTGTTCCATGTCCGGTTTAGACTGTTACTTCTTGATCATATATATGTGTTTCTCAGAAGACAGGTAAGGTGATCTGGTACTCCCATCTGTTTAAGTATTTTCCACAGTTTTTTGTGATCCACACAGTTAAAGGCTTTAGCATAGTCAATGAAGCAGATTTTTTTTCTGGAACTCCCTTGGTTTTTCCATGATCCAGCAAATGTTGATCTCTGGTTCCTTTGCCTCTTTGAAACCCTGCTTGTACATTTGGAAGTTCTCAGTTCATCATGGCTGAAGCCTAGCTTGAAGGATTTTGAGTATGTGAAATGAAAACAGTTTGTGAAATGAAACAGTATTTCAACACTCTTTGGCATTGCACATCTTTGGGGTTGAAATGAAAGATGACATTTTCTGGTCCTGTGGCCACTGCTAAGTTTTCCAAATTTGCAGACATATTGTATGTAACACTTTAACAGAATCATCTTGTAGGATTTTAATAGCTCAGCTGAAATTCCATCGCCTCCACTAGCTTTGTTCCTAGCAGTTCTTCCTAAGGTCCACTTGACTTCACACTCCAGGATGTCTGGCTCTAGGTAAATGACTTCCATATCATAGTTATCTGGGTCATTAAGACCTTTTTTTGTATAGTTCTTCTGTGTATTCTTGCCACCTCTTCTTAATTTCTTCTGCTTCTGTTAGCCTCTTATTGCTTCTGTCCTTTATTATGCCCATTCTTGCATAAAATGTTCCCTTGATATTTCCAGTTTTCTTGAAGTGATCTTGTTTTACCATTCTATTGCTTTCCTCTACTTCTTTGCATTATTCACTTTGGAAGGCCTTATTATGTCTCCTTGCTATTCTCTGGAGTCTGCATTCAGTGGGTATATCATTCCCTTTCTCCCTGGCATTTTACGTCTATTCTTTCTTCAACTATTTGTAAAGCCTCTTCAGATAAGCACTTTGCCTTCTTCATTCTTACATTTCTTTCTCTTGGGGATGGTTGCTTCATGTACAGTGTCACAAACCTCCGTCCATAGTTCTTCAGGCACTCTGTCTACCGGATCTAATTCCTTGCATCTATTTGTCACCTTCACTGTATAATAATAAGGGATTTTATTATGTCATACCTGAATGGCCTAGTGGTTATCCCTACATTCTCTGATTTAAGCTTGGGTTTTGCAATAAGGAGCTTGTGATCTGAACCACAGTCAGATCCAGGTCTTGTTTTTACTAACTATATAGTGCTTCTCCATCTGTATCAAAAATAGCTGCTGGGAAGCTAAAATGCTAAGTAGATACTTCAGAAACTGAACAGTCCTTGGAATATAGAGGATTGAATCTAGAGAAAACCAGGATTAAAAGATGTGTTTTAATACTCACAGCCTTCAGTTAAGATCTCAGAAAGGTCTTAATCTACGATTAAGGACAATGCTCCAGAAGAACTATCTTAATAAAGCCAAAAATCGACTTTCAGTAGGATCAAGGTGATTCAATTTAACTGTCTGCCCCAACAGTATTTAATATTCTTTAGAGGAAATAACATAATACAGACCCTCTGTGGTGTATTATCCACAAAATATAGTAAAAGTTACTAGACATGCAAAGATAAGAGAAAATGATTAATAAGCATGTAAAGTAATATATACGAAAATTATCCAGATAATGGTGTTAGCAGAGAACAGTTTCAAAAAAGTTGTGATTATTATGTTGAAGTACCATGCACTGAATTTTTATGATCCCCCAAATCCATATCTTGAAGTCCTAGCCCCTAATGTTGTGGTGTTTGCAAATGAGATCTTTGGAAAGTAATTTAGTTTACATGGGTTCATGAGGGCCCTGTGATGGGATTTGTGCCTTTTTGAGGGGAAGAGATCACAGTGCTTTCTCACTCACTTTCTGTCTCTTCCATATGATAACAGAAAAAGAAAATACCATTTACAAACTAGGAAGAGGGTGCTCACCAAAAATAGAATTAATTAGCATCTTGATCATAAACTTCCCAGCCTCCTGAACTATGAAAAATGAATGCTTGTTTTTGAGCCCCCTAGTCTATAGAATTTGTTATAGTAGACCTAGGTGATGAATATATATATATAATATATATTTATATATTATGTATATTATTATAATTTATATTATAATATAGTTATATTTATATTTAAATATATTTATATTTAAATTTAGTTATATTATAATTATAATTTTTATAATTATATATTATAATATATTATATAATATATATATATATATATTTCTCTATTACATATGTATATATAGTAGAGAAAAGCCATGGATAAAATGGATGAAAAGACAGATAATTCCAAAGTAATTTGAAATGTATAAAAATAGTTGTACACTCTAGAACAATAATATATCACATCTGAAATTAAGAGCTATTTGGGTAGATAGATTCAACAAGCAGTATATGTGAATTTGAAGATAAGTCATATTAAAGCACTGGGAGAAAAAAAAGATTGAAAAAATGAAAGCATAGCATGTATGGCTTGCTGAAATGTTCCAACATGCATAGAATCGGTAATCCAAAAAGAAAGGATAGAGAGAATGGGACAGAAGCAATATATAAAAAAATAATGGACAAAAATTTTTTTCAAGTGAGGTAAAATGCATAAATCAACACATTAAATAAGTTCAGGAAGGATATAAACAAAACTTCATATACACACAACAAACTAAAATCATTTTTTTATTAAAATATCAAAGACAGGAAAAAAAAAATTAAAACTTTGAGTCAGAGAAAAAAGAAATCTTCAGTGGAGTCACAGTAAAAATGATGGCTGAATTTTCAGCCGAAGCAATGGAAACCAACAGTAGGATAACAAGGCATTTCTTCTGAACTGAGATTTTTCCAAGAAGATTGTCAGTGATAAAATTGAAAGACTTCTAGGCAAACCAGGATGGTTGGTCACTCTGTTGAGAAGATAATTTTGTGATATCTTTAAAGTAATGAGTGGGGAGAATTCCTGCCAACATGTATTTTTCATCATTGAAAGCAAAAATGAATGCATGTAAATATCCTATAAAAGTTAAGGCAAAATTAAGAGGTTTGAACAGAAACAAATGCTAAAAGCATTTGTCACAGGAGACTTCCACTACAATAAAGGGAGTTATTTTACCTGAAAGAAAATTATTTTAGAAAGAAGTATGAAAGAGAAGAAAGGAATGAAGGATTCCAGAAATGGTAAATATATGGGTGAAATATAAATGAATATTACTTCTTTATACTAATAGCAATATTAATGTTTTATAAAGTGTATGACATAGATAAAAGTAAAAAAAAAAAAGTAAGAGCAATGTTGTAAACCTTTTGTAAAATTCTAGGAATTAAGAACTGGTGAAGTAACTAATTTAATGTGGATTGAAAAAAGTTGGATACATAATCCGTAGTACAACAATTAAAATTTTTGATCTCTGGAAATATTTACAGACTTTTTGGTAAATTTATTTATTTTAATTGGACACTAATTACTTTACAATATTGTAGTTGTTTTTGCCATACACTGACATGAATCAGCCACGGCTGCATATATGCTCCCATGCTGAACCACCCCCTCCCCCAATCCCATCCCTCAGGGTCGTCCCAGTACTCCAGCCCTGAGCAGCATGCCTCATGCATCGAACCTGGACTGGTGATCTATTTCACATATGATAATATACGTGTTTCAATGCTCTTCTCTCAAATCATACCACCTTTGCCTTCTCCCACAGAGTCTAAAAGTCTGTTATTTACATCTGTGTCTCCTTTGCTGTTTCGCATATAGGGTCATCATTACCATCTTTCTAAATTCCATATATATAATTAATATACTGTATTGCTGTTTATTCTTTCTGAATTACTTCACTCTGTATAATAGTCGCCAGTTTCATCCACCTCATTAGAACTGATTCAAATGCATTCTTTTTAATAGCTGAGTAATATTTCCACTGTGTATATGTACCATAGCTTTTTTATCCATTTGTCTGATGATGGACATTTAGGCTACCTCCATGCCCTAGCTATTGTAAACACTGCTGCGATGAACATTGGGGTGCATGTTGGTCTATTTCAATTCTGGTTTCGTCAGTGTGTATGCCGAGCATAGGGATTGCTGGGTCTTATGGCAGTTCTATTTCCAGTTTTTTAAGGCATCTCCACACTGTTCTCCATAGTGGCTGTAGTAGCTTGCATTCCCACCAAGAGGGTAAGAGGGTTCCCTTTTATCCACACCCTTTCCAGCATTTATTGCTTGTAGACTTTTGGATAGCAGCCTTTCAGACTGGCATGAGATGGTACCTCATTGTGGTTTTGATTTGCATTTCTCTGACAATAATGATGTTGAGCATCTTTTCATGTGTTTGTTAGTCATCTGTATGTCTTCTTTGCAGAACTGTCTGTTTAGTTCTTTGGCCCATTTTTTGATTGGGTCGTTTATTTATTGGAATTGAGCTACAGGAGCTGCTTGTCTATTTTTGAGATTAATTCTTTTTCATTTGCTTCATTTGCTATTATTTTTTCCCATTCTGAAGTCTGCTGTTCACCTTTCTTATAGTTTCCTTCATGGTGCAAAAGCTTTTAATTTTAATTAGGTCCCATTTGTTTATTTTTGCTTTTATTTCCATTACTCTGGGAGGTGGGTCATAGAGGATCCTGCTGTGATTTATGTCAGAGTGTTTTGCCTATGTTTTCCTCTAGAAGGTTTATAGTTTCTGGTGTTACATTTTGATCTTTAATCCATTTTGAGTTTATTTTTGTGTATGGTGTTACAAAGTGATCTAGTTTCATTCTTTTACATGTGGTCGACTTCCTTTCCCAGCACCACTTGTTAAAGAGATTGTCTTTTCTCCATTGTATATTCTTGCCTCCTTTGTCAAAGATAAGTTGTCCAGTGATGTGTGGATTTATCTCTGGGCTTTCTATTTTGTTCCATTGATCTATATTTCTGTCTTTGTGCAACTACCATACTGTATTAATGACTACAGCTTTGCAATATAAGCAGAAGTCAGGGAGGTTAATCCCTCCAGTTCTATTCTTCTTTCTCAAGATTGCTTTCGCTATTTGAGATTTTTTGTATCCATACAAATTGTGAAATTATTGTTCTAATTCTGTGAAAAATACTGTTGCTGGCTTGATAGGGATTGCATTGAATCTATAGATTGCTTTGCATAGTATATTCATTTTCACCATATTGATTCTTCTAATCCATGAACATGATATATTTCTCCATCTATTTGTGTCATCTTTGACTTCTTTCATCAGTGTTTTACTTTTCTTTATATAGTTTTTTTTTTTCCTTTAGGTAGATTTATTCCTAAGTATTTAATTCTTTTCATTGCAATGCTGAATGGAATTGTTTCCTTAATTTCTCTTTCTGTTTTCTCTTTGTTAGTGTATAGGAATGGAAGGGATTTCTGTGTGTTAATATTATATCCTGAAACTTTGCTATATTCATTGATTAGCTCTAGTAATTTTCTGATGGGTTCTTTAGGGTTTTCTATGTAGAGGATCATGTCATCTGCAAACAGTGAGAGTTTTACATCTTCTTTTCCAATCTTGATTCCTTTTAGGTCTTTTTCTTCTCTGATTGCTGTGGCTAAAACTTCCAAAACTATGTTGAATAGTAGTGGTAAGGGTGGGCACTCTTGTCTTGTTCCTGATTCTAGGGGAAATGCTTTCAATTTGTCACCATTGAGGATAATGTTTGCTATGGGTTTATCATATATGGCTTTTTTAAAATGTAGAGTTATGTTCCTTCTATGCCTGTTTTCTGCAGGGTTTTTTTTTTATCATAAATGGATGTTTAATTTTGTCAAAGGCTGTCTCTGAATCTGAGATACTCATGTGGTTTTTATCTTTCAATTTGTTAATTCTGGGTATCACTTTAATTGATTTGTGAGTTTTGAAGAATCCTTGCATCCCTGGGATAAAGCCCACTTGGTCATGATATGTGATCTTTTTAATATATTGTTGGATTTTGTTAGCTAGAATTTTATTAAGGATTTTTACATCTATGTTCATCAGTGATATTGGCCTTTTAGGTTTTTTTTTTTTTTGTGGCATCTTTGTCTGGTTTTGGTATTAGGGTGATGGTGGCCTCTTCGAATGCATTTGAAAGTTTACCTTCCTCTGCAATTTTCTGTAAGAGTTTGAGTAGAATAGGTGTTAGCTCTTCTCTAAATTTTTGGTTGAATTCAACTATGAAGCCATCTGATCCTGGGCTTTTGTTTGCTGGAAGATTTCTGATTACAGTTTAGATTTACATGCTTGTGATGGGTCTGTTAAGATTTTCTATTTCTTCCTGGTTCAGTTTTGGAAGGTTATACTTTTCTAAGAATTTGTCCCTGGCTTTCAAGTTGCTCATTTTATTGGCATATAGTTGCTGTGGTAGTCTCTTATGATCCTGTGTATCTCTTTGTTGTCTGTTATGATTTCTCCATTTTCATTTTCAATTGTTTTTATTTGATTCTCCTCCTGTTTTTTCTTGATGAGTCTGGCTAATGGTTTGTCTATTTTATTTATCTTCACCAAGAACCAGCTTTTAGCTTTGTTGTTTTTTGCTGTTCTCCTTTGTTTCTTTTTCATTTATTGTGTGCTAATATTTATTTCTTTCCTTCTACTAACCCAGGGGTTTTTCATTTCTTCTTTTTTCTAGTTGCTTTAGGTGTAAATTTAGATTATTCATTTGATTTTTCTCTTGTTTATTGATGTAAGCTTGTATTGCTATGAACCTTCCCCTTAGCACTGCTTTTACTGAATCCCATAGGTTTTGGGTTGTTATGTTTTCATTTTCATTCATTTCTTTGCAAATTTTTATTTATTTATTTATTTATTTCTGTGATTTGCTGTTTTTTCAGAAGCATGTTTTTTATCCTACTATCTTTGTATTTTAATAGTTCTTTTTTCCTGTGAAGTCTCTCAGTCGTGTCCGACTCTTTGCGACCCCATGGACTGTAGCCTGTCAGGCTCCTCCGTTCATGGGATTTTCCAGGCAAGAGTGCTGGAGTGGATTGCCATTTCCTTCTCCAGGGGATCTTCCTGACCCGGGAATAGAACCTGTGTCTCCCACATTGCAGGCAGACGCTTTACCGTCTGAGCCACCAGGAAGATCTTTTTTTTCTGTAGTAGCTGACATCTAATCTTACCGCATTGTGATCAGAAGCATGCTTGAAATTTCAATATTTTTGAATTTAGCAAGGCTAGATTTGTGTTCCAGGATGTGATTTATGCTGGAGATGTCCCGTGTGTACTTGAGAAAAAGGTGAAATTCATTGTTTTGGGGTGAAATGTCCTTTAGATATCAATTAGGTCTAACTGGCCCATTGTATCATTTAAAGTTTTGTTTCTTTGCTAATTTTCTATTTAGTTGACCTATCCATAGGTGTGAGTGGGCTATTAAAGTCTCCCACTATTATTGTGTTAATGTTAATTTCCCCTTTTATACTTGTTAGCTTTTGCCTTACATATTGCGATGCTCCTATGTTGGGTGCATATATATTTATAATTGTTATATATCTTCTTGGGTTGATCTTTTGATCATTATGTAGTGTCCTTCTTTGTCTCTTTTCAAGACCTTTGTTTCAAAGTCGATTTTATCTGATATGAGTATTGGTACTCCTGCTTTGTTTTGGTATCCATTTGCATAAAATACCTTTTTCCAGCCCTTCGCTTTCAGTCTGTATGTGTCCCTTGTTTTGAGGTGGGTCTCTTATAGACGGCATATATACGAGTCTTGTTTTTGTATCCATTCAGCCAGTCTTTGTCTTTTGGTTGGGGCATTTGACCCATTTACATTTTTTTCAATTTTTTTTTATTTTTTTTATTTTTTAGGATTGACTGGTTTGATCTCCTTTCTTATTATTATTATTATTTTTTTTAGTTTCTCTTAATTTTTATTTTTACTTTATTTTACTTTACAATACTGTATTGGTTTTGCCACACATTGACATGAATCCAGCACGGGTGTATATGCATTCCCAAACATGAACCCCCCTCCCACCTCCCTCCCCATAACATCTCTCTGGGTCATCACCATGCACCAGCACCAAGCATGCTGTATCCTGTGTCAGACACAGACTGGCAATTCGATTCTTACATGATAGTATGCATGTTACAATGCCATTCTCCCAAATCATCCCACCCTCTCCCTCTCCCTCAGAGTCCAAAAGTCCGTTATACACATCTGTGTCTTTTTTGCTGTCTTGCATACAAGGTCGTCATTGCCATCTTTCTAAATTCCATATATATGTGTTAGTATTACTGTATTGGTGTTTTTCTTTCTGGCTTACTTTACTCTGTATAATCAGCTCCAGTTTCATCCATCTCATCAGAACTGATTCAAATGTATTCTTTTTAATGGCCGAGTAATACTCCATTGTGTATATGTACCACAGCTTTCTTATCCATTCATCTGCTGATGGACATCTAGGTTGTTTCCATGTCCTGGCTATTATAAACAGTGCTGCGATAATCATTGATGAGTATGATCCCATTGCCATTTACTTTGTTCTTTCGAGTTCAAGTTTATATACCTTTTCTTTGTTTCCTGTCTAGAGAAGATCCTTTAGCATTTGTTGAAGAGCTGGTTTGGTGGTGTTGAATGCTGTCAGCTGTTGTTTGTCTGTAAAGCTTTTTTTTTTTCTGCTTCATATTTGAGTTAGATGCTTTCTGGGTACAGGAATCTGGGTTGTAGGTTTTTTTTTTTCATCCCCTTAAGTATTTCCTGCCATTCCCTTCTGGCCTGAAGAGTTTCTATTGAAAGATTAGGTGTTATCCATATGGGAATCCCCTTGTATGTTATTTGTTGCTTTTCCCTTGCTGCTTTTAATATTTGCTCTTTGTGTTTGATCTTCATTAAATTGATTAGTATGTGTCTTGGGGTGTCTTGCCTTAGGTTTATCCTATTTGGGACTCTCTGGTTTTCTTGGACTTGGGCGGCTGTTTCCTTCCCCATTTTAGGGAAGTTTTCAACTATTATCTCCTCAAGTATTTTCTCATGGTCTTTCTTTTTGTCTTCTTCTTCTGGGATTCCTATGATTCGAATATTGGGGTGTTTAACATTGTCCCAGAGGTCTCTGAGGTTGTCCTCATTTCTTTTAATTCTTTCTTTCTTTTTTCCTCTCTGCTTCATTTATTTCAACCATTCTATCTTCCACCTCACTTATCCTATCTTCTGTCTCAGTTATTCTACTGTTGGTTTCCTCCAGAGTGCTTTTGATCTCAGTTGTTGCATTATTCATTACTGATTGACTCTTTTTTATTTCTTCTATGTCCTTGTTAAACATTTCTTGCACCTACCCAATCCTTGTCTCTAGTCTATTTATCTGTAACCCCGTTTTACGTTCAAGATTTTGGATGATCTTTACTGTCATTATTTTGAATTCTTTTTCAGGTAGACTCCCAAACTCCCCCTCTTTTGTTTGGTTTGATGGGCATTTTCATGTTCCTTTACCTGCTGACTGTTTCTCTGCATTTTCACTTTGTTTAGATTGCTGTGCTTGGGGTGGCCTTTTTGTGTGCTGGAAGTTTATGGTTCCTTTTACTTGTGGAGATTGCTCCCTGTAGGTGGGGTTGGCCTAGTAGTTTGTCAAAGATTCCTGGCTAGGGAAGCTTGTGTCTGTGTTCTGGTGGGTGGAGCTTGATCTCTTCTATCTGGAGCGCAGTGTAGTGTCTGGTAGTGGTTTCTCAGGTGTTTATGGGTTTGGTGTGACTTTGGGCAGCCTGTATTTTAATGCTCAGGGCTATGTTCCTGCTTTGCTGGAGAATTAGTGTGGTATGTCTTGCTCTGGAACTTGTTGGCTCTTGGGTGGAGCTTGGTTTCAGTGTAGGTATGGAGGCTTTTGAATGAGTTCTTGTTGATTAATATTTCCTGGAGTCAGAAGTTTTCTGGTCTTCTCAAATTTTGGATTTAAGCCTCCTGGCTCTGGCTTCAGTCTTATCCTTACAGTACCCTCAAGACTTCTAAATCCATACAGCACGGATGATGAAACATCTAGGTTAATGGAGAAAAGATTCTCCACAGTGGGGACACCCAGAGAGGTTCACAGAGGTACATGGAGAAGAGAAGAGGGAGGAAGGAGGTAGAGATGACCAGGAGGAGAAGAGGGGGAATCAAAAGGAAGAGATCAGTCTAGCCGGTAATCAATTCCCTATGTGCTCTCCACAGTCTGGAACACCCAGAGAGGTTAATGGAGTTACATAGAAAAGAGAAGAAGAAGGAGTGAAATAGAGGTTACCAGGAGGAGACGAGGGGGAGTCAAAAGGGGAAAGACCAGTCTAGCCAGTAATCAGTTCCCTAAGTGTTCTCCACAGCCCAAAACACCCAGAGTGATTCACCAAGTTAAGCAGAGAAGAGAAGGGGGAGGGAGGAGGTAGAGGTGACCTGGGGCAGAAAAAGGAGAGGCAAAAGGGGAGAGCGCAATCAAGTCCGTGATCACACCCTTAAGCAAAATTGGATATTGAAGATTGGATTCTTAAAGGTACAAAATTGATAACAAATACCCAAAAGGAAAGATTAGAAATCTAGAGTAGATGTTAGATTCTCGATAGACAATAATAAAAATATACAGCAAAATCAATCACAAAAATTATAAAATATATATTTGAAACTTGCTTTAAAAATAAGGCCTTTTTTGCAAGGACATAGTAGGTTATAAAAATGAAAATTAAGGGAGTAATAAAGAACTTAGAAATAAAAATTTAAAAAATGATAATAGTAAAAATGTATCTAGGAATTTCTCTGGAGCTGTTGAGGGCAGTGTGGGGTCAGTTCAGTTTCAGATAGTTCCTTGTTTCAGATTATACTTCTTCTCAAGGTTTATGGGCCCCTTCCAATGCTTAGTCAATGCTAACTATATGTTTTTAATCTGTTGCACCTGTCACTTCCAGAGCAGTTCCCTCTTCTTTGTTTATTTTGGCTTCCTCTGCTTGCAAGTCTCTTCAGTGTCTAATTTCCACCCATACACAGTGGGGCGAAGGTGGTCACTTATTTAGGCTCACATGTTCAGTTGTGCTTTGGAGGGAGTAACACTGGAAACAAATGTCTCTGGCGTGTGTGTGGAGTTCTCACAGTGTATGAACCACACTGGGTTTGCCCCAGCTCACAGCACCTGTGCTTTCCTGGTATACACTGCTCAGGCACCAGGTTGCTCTACTGGGGAACTGTCCAAAGTGATCCCTGGGATGCGTGCATTTCACAGGTCTAAGCTGCTCAGGTTCAGGTTCTTGGGTACTCCACAAAGGCACAGACTTGTTTAGCCATATGTTTTGTGCCCTTCCCAGGTCTGAGGAGCTCAGGTGACAAGGTGCTTGGCAAACACACTGTCCCAAGTGGGCTGTGCATCTTAATCACCTCCGCGGTCCTGGCTGCTCAGTTTCCTGGGTGCACAGAGATAGCACCGTTTCAGGTGTGCCATGTGTCTCCTCTGGGGAGCTGATCTCAGGCTTAGACCCTCCTGTCAGATATCAAGTGCCCAGGATCCCAGGGAGATTTGGTTAGCAACTTGGAGCTTCCTCACAGTTTGGTGGATGCCATCTCTGGTTCCGAGACTGCCCCTTGCCTTCCAGCTGGAGTTGTCATCAGCCTGCCTCTCTGCCTCTGGTGTGGGGATGGGCCAGTTTGCAGCCAGCTAGCTCTCCTTTGGTATTCTCTCAATCTTTTGTTTTGTGAGCAGGCAGGGTGCACCTTAGGTCAGAGTTTTTGCAAGGAAAGTTCTCTCTCTCTCTCTCTCTCTCTCTCTCTCTCTCTCTGATGGCGGACACAAGCATCTGGGCTACTTCTCCACTGGGAGTTGCAGTTAGCCGCATATTCTGTGTGTGTGTGTGTGTGTGTGTGTGTGTGTGTGTGTGTGTGTATGTGCATGTGTGTTTCCTCCTGGTTATGTTGCCCTCTGAGATTCCAAAACTCCCCGTAGACCCACCAGTAAGAGGGTTTCCTGGTATTTGGAAGCTTCTACTCCTTCACGACTCCCTCCCTGGGACAGGTCTTCCCATCCCTAACACTTTTGCCTCTCTTTTTGTCTCATATTTTGTTCTACCTCCTGTCAAAGAGAATGAGCTTCCTTTCCAGGTGCCTGATGTCCTCTGCCAGCTCTCAGAAGTTGTTTTGTGGAAGTTGCTCAGCAATTAAACGATCTTTCGATGAATTATGGGGGAGAAAGTGGTCTTCCTGTCCTATTCTTCTGCCATCTTAGGCTTTCCTTTATTTACAGTCTTAATAATTATTTTTGTACTCCAAAAAACCTTTGTTTATGTGGGTTAAATCTATTGATAGCTACCATATTAAAAATTCAAACTGATAATTTGTAAAAATAGGTATTAATTCATGTGAATGTTGCAATAAAGAACTTACTACTTGGTAAAATAAATAACATGTATTTCTAAAAATAACTTTCTCTAAAACAGAAAATAAGAATAGTTACATCTTTTATATTTTTGAAATCCCTTTTATTAGAGTTTAATAGAAAATAACTGAATATTTTTATTGCTTCTCCATTTAATATATTGTGATAGTGCATGGTATGACCTTCTGAAATACTCTGATCTATGCTAATAAAAAAGTAAAAAATGCAAATACTCAATATTATTATAGAAGTAATTTTCTCTTTTTAACACCCTGGAAAGACCTTGGGGACTCACAGAATTTTTCCAAAGCCACATTCTAAAAACCTGCTATAGAGTAACCATGGAAAGAATACAAAGATAGTAGAAGCCAAAACCAAATAGCTGAGGAAAAGAAGAACACTGAAAATGTTTAATCCAACCCCTCCAATAAATTGGAATAAAGCAACAAAGAACAGAGGAAAAAAAGACAAACAAATGCTATAAAATTATAGATATAATTACAACTATATCGAGTTACCTTAAATATAAATAGCTTAGTCTTCCATTTGAAAGACAAAGATTTTAAAACTATTAAAATAGGGCTAAGTGTTTTTCTTCAGAATTCTTGCCTTGAGAACCCCATGAACAGTATGAAAAGGCAAAATGATAGGATACTGAAAGAGGAACTCCCCAGGTCAGTATGTGCCCAATATGCTACTGGAGATCAGTGGAGAAATAATTCCAGAAAGAATGAAGGGGGGGGGGGGAGCCAGAGAAAAACAATACCCACTTGTGGATGTGACTGGTGATAGAAGCAAGGTCTGATGCTGTAAAGAGCAATATTGCATAGGAACCTGGAATGTGAGATCCATGAATCAAGGCAAATTGGAAATGGTCAAACAGGATATGACAAGAGTGAACGTCGACATTCTAGGAATCAGGGAACTTAAATGGACTGGAATAGGTGAATTTAACTCAGATGACCATTATATCTACTACTGTGGGCAGGAATCCTTTAGAAGAAATGGAGTAGTCATCATGGTAAAGAAAAGAGTCCAAAATTCAGTACTTGGATGCAATCTCAAAAACAACAGAATGATCTCTGTTCATTTCCAAGGCAAACCATTCAATATCATAGTAATCCAAGTCTATGCCCCAATCAGTAATGCTGTAAAAGCTGAAGTTGAATGGTTCTATGAAGACCTACAAGACCTTTTAGAACTAACACCAAAAAAAAAGATGTCCTTTTCATTATAGGGGACTGGAATCCAAAAGTAGAAAGTCAAGAAACAACTGGGGTAACAGGCACTTATGGCCTTAGAGTACAGAATGAAACAGGGCAAACTCTAATAGAGTTTTGCCAAGAGAACACACTGGTCATAGAAAACACCCTCTTCCAACAACACAAGGGAAGACTCTACTCACAGACATCACCAGATGGTCAACACAAAAATCAGATTGATTATATTCTTTGCAGCCAAAGATGGAGAATCTCTATACAGTTAGCAAAAACAAGACCAGGAGCTGACTTTGGCTCAGATCATGAGCTCCTTATTGCCAAATTCAGATTTAAATTGAAGAAAGTAGGCAAAACCAATAGACCATTCAGGTATGACCTGAATCAAAACCCTTATGATTATACAGTGGAAGTGAGAAATAGATTTAAGGGACTAGATCTGATAGATACATTGCCTAATGAACTATGGACGGAAGTTTGTGACATTGTACAGGAGACAGGGATCAAGACCATCCCCATGGAAAAGAAATGCAAAAAAGCAAAATGCCTGTATAAGAGGCCTTACAAATAGCTGTGCAAAGAAGAGAAGTGAAAAGCAAAGGAGAAAAGGAAAGATATAAGCATCTGAATGCATAGTTCCAAAGAATAGCAAAAAGAGATAAGAAAGCCTTCCTCAGTGATCAATACAAAGAAATAGAGGAAAACAACAGAATGGGAAACACTAGAGATCTCTTCAAGAAAATTAGAGATAACACGGGAAGATTTCATGCAAAGATGGGCTCAATAAAGGACAGAAATGGTATGGACCTAACAGAAGCAGAAGATATTAAGAGGTGGCAAGAATACAAAGAAGAACTGTACAAAAAAGATCTTAATGACCAAGATAATCACGATGGTATGATCACTCACCTAGAGCCAGACATCCTAGAATGTGAAGTCAAGTGGGCCTTAGAAAGCATCAGTATGAACAAAGCTAGTGGAGGTGATGGGGATTCCAGTGGAGCTTCTTCAAATCCTGAAAGATGACGCTGTGAAGGTGCTGCCTTCAATATGCCAGCAAATTTGGAAAACTCAGCAGTGGCCACAGGACTGGAAAAGATCATTTTCATTCTAATCCCAAAGAAAGGCAATGCTAAAGAATGATCAAACTACCACACAATTGCACTCATCTCACACGCTAGTAAAGTAATGCTCAAAATTCTCCAAGCCAGGCTTCAGCAATACATGAACCATGAACTCCCTGATGTTCAAGCTGGTTTTAGAAAAGGCAGAGGAACCAGAGATAAAATTGCCAACATCCGCTGGATCAAGGAAAAAGCCAGAGAGTTCCAGAAAAACATCTATTTCTGCTTTATTGACTATGCCAAAGCCTTTGACTGTGTGGATGACAATAAACTGTGGAAAATTCTGAAAGAGATGGAATACCAGACCACCTGACCTGCCTCTTGAGAAATCTATATGCAGGTCAGGAAGCAACAGTTAGAACTGGACATGGAACAACAGAGTGGTTCCAAATAGGAAAAGGAGTACATCAAGGCTGTATATTGTCACCCTGCTTATTTAACTTCTATGCAGAGTACATCATGAGAAATGCTGGGCTGGAAGAAGCACAAGCTGGAATCAAGATTGCTGGGAGAAATCTTGATAACCTCAGATATGCAGATGACACCACCCTTATGGCAGAAAGTCAAGAGGAACTAAAAAGCCTCCTAATGAAAGTTAAAGAGGAGAGTGGAAAAGTTGGCTTAAAGCTCAACATTAAGAAAACGAAGATCATAGCATCTGGTCCCATCATTCATGGGAAATAGACCAGGAAAAAGTGGAAACTGTGTCAAAATTTATTTTGTTGGGCTCCAAAATAATGACAGATTGTGATTGCAGCCATGAAATTAAAAGATGCTTACTCTTTGAAAGGAAGGTTATGACCAACCTAGATAGCATATTCAAAAGCAGAGACATTACTTTGCCAACAAAGGTCCGTCTAGTCAAGGCAATGGTTTTTCCAGTAGTCATGCATGGATGTGACAGTTGTACTGTGAAGAAAGCTGAGCGCTGAAGAATTGATGGTTTTGAACTGTGGTGTTGGAGAAGATTCTTGCAAGTCCCATGGACTGCAAGGAGATCCAACCAGTACATTCTAAAGGAGATCAGCCCTGGGTGTTCTTTGGAAGGAATGATGATAAAGCAAAACTCCAGTACTTTGGCCACCTCATGTGAAGAGTTGACTCATTGGAAAAGACTGTGATGCTGGGAGTGATTGAGTGCAGGAGGAAAAGGGGACTACAGAGGATGAAATGGCCGGATGGCTTCACCAACTCGATGGATGTGAGTTTGAGTGAACTCCGCGAGTTTGTGATATACAGGGAGGCCTGGCGTGCTGCAATTCATGGGGTCGCAGAAAGTTGAACACGACTTAGCAACTGAACTGAACTTAACTGAAGCGTTTTTATGAGTTATACTTTATATATGAAGACCAGAGATAAAATTGTTAGATAGTGAAAGATGCCTCGTGTAAAACTGAAGCTAAGCAGTGTTCAATAACCTGAATGACTCTTTGAGATAGTAAGAATGCCTGTGTGCTAAGATGATTTAGCTGTCCAACTCTTTGAGACTCCTTGGGGATTCTCCAGGAAATACTGGAATGGGTTGCAATTCCCTGCTCCAGGGGATCTTCCCAACCCAGGGATCAAACCTGCCTTTCTTATGTCTCCTGCATTGACAGGCAGGTTCTTTACCTCTGGTGCCACCTGGGAAGCCCTGACTGGAAAAAAAAAGCCTCAGACAAAACTTTGGGTTTTTTTTATACAAAAGTATGCTTTCATTCGTATGAGGTTCAAAGCAGACAAAAATTGACTTTGAGATAGAATATTGGTTACTACTTGGGATATAGTCTAAGAAGGAACATGAGAATACCTTAAGTTGCTAGAAAGTTACTGTATTCTGACTCATGTTGTGATTGTAGAGGTATATACATAAGCAAAAACATCATCAGGTATATATTTATGATACTCATGCAGTTGTATGTCATTTGTTATAAAAATAAATAAATTTCTTAAAAGAAACTGTGGTAGTCAGGAAAACCATCAAACATGTCATTTATCTTTAGAAGCTTTGGCAGTTAAGTGAAACTTGTCATTTGTCATGTGAAGAAAAAAATGGAAATTAAATCTTGGACAATGTTAACAGAAAAAATTGAAGAGGTTGAAATATAAGAGGTTTAAGGTTATTGTATTGATCCAAGGAGGATACAGATTTTTATTAAACAGATTTTTATGCATATTAAAAATTTTACATTAAAGTAACATATAAAAGGTATAATATCTTGACCAGTAGAGTAGGAAACAAAGAAAATTAAGAAAATATATTTTTTTTATTTTTATTTTTATTTTTTTTAGTTTCCTTTCCTTAAGAAAATATTTTTATTTCACATTCATTTTCTGAAGATAGTTTCACTGGATATAAAATTCCAAATTGTGATTATACCTTCTGGTCTCTCATGAAAAAGTCATTTTTCTCAGCTGCTTCAAGAATTTTTTTCTTTTTTTCTAAGAAAATATATTTTAATAAAGTACAGGGAAGATGAAATAAATGGGCCAAGAAAAATGTATGGTATATGAAAGATAAAATAATATGGTAGAATAAGTCAAAATTTATCATATCACAGTAAACATAAATAGATAAAAATTCATCTGTTGCAAGACAGGGACTTCTCAGATTGGTGCAAGTCCCTCAGATTTTGGAGAATGCCTTTTTATAACTTGGAAATGAATATATCATTTGAAACACACTTGCATTATTATTTAATATTTATTCCATACCCTCAAAAATAAATAAATAACAGATTTTATGTCTACAGTTATACACTAACTTCTAATTTATTTTTCTTGTAGTCTGATCTCAGCCGTGAAATGGAATCTGATATGATAGATGTGGTAAGTGACCTCCCAAGATTTTGCTTTGTAAAATAAAATATTTCACATATACTATAGTCTTTTTAATATTCAGTTCAAAACTTATTATCAGAACTTCTTTTCTTGCAGTTAAGAGGGCATAACTTATATATTTTTTACTGTGATTTGACTTTATTTAAAATTACACTGAGCATTTGCAAAGCAGTTATATTTTTTCAAAGTACTTTGCTGTGTTTGATTTCCTGAATTTTTTTTTTCTAAAACGAAACACTTTGGTATGCATTTTCACATATACAGTGTGTGTAGGAATAGTTTATAGTGTATACAGAGAAAATTGTGAATATTTTGAGGAAGGTTAACTGGAATTCTCATATCTTTTATGAAGAAAGTGTTCTAACTTGTACTTTTTATGTGAGAATTGTGATTCTTTCATTGCGTTTATAGATACAAAATACAAAGTTGATTACACTGATGCATTACATTGAATAACAATGGAGTTTGAGTAGTGATGCAGGAGATATTGTGAAATTTGGCCTTTGATTTTCATTGGTTATTTGGTACTTCCATAACATGAAATACTTAGGGCAAACTAGATTTTATGGTGTACTTCTTTATATTCCTATGAATTTATATTTTAATCTGTGGTGTATGTGTAGGAGGGTGGCATGTACTGGCAAGAAATGCTTTAGCTTAATCATGACTTTTAATGGCGTTTTAAAATGGCACTATTATATGTTAGCAAGAAAAATGTTAGTCATAAATATCTACCTCACACCTTCAAATTTAATTTCTAAAGTTTTTATAAATTAAATTTCATGCAATACAGAGATATAAAACTTACAGTTTGCTCCATGTCTCTCTGCCCCCCCGTGAAAATCACACACACTCGAGAAACAATTATTGTTCATTGTTTGGTGCTTGTCTTTTTACAGTTGTATCCCCTATTCAGAAATAATATAAACATATATAAAATATCATATCGTTGTTTTTAAAAGCAAAAGTGAAGTTGCTCAGTTGTGTCCAACTCTTTGTAACCCCATGGACTATAGCCCACCAGGCTCCTCCATCCATTGAATTTTCTAGGCAATAATACTGGAGTGATTTTCCATTTCCTTCTCCAGGGGATTTTCCCGACTCAGGGAAAAAGCAAAAATGTGGTTTCATTTTATCATTTGCTTTGCATATTGCTTCTTAAAGATTTTAACATATATAATATACTTTCCTTAAATTATAAAAGTAGGTTTATAAAAGTAGATTTTAAAAGTAGGTTTATAATTAATGAATCAGTGAATACCTATAAACCCACAACTCAAGAATTGGAATGATGTGCTTCTTCCCTCTTTCATCCCACATGCCTCTCCCCTGTCTGAATATTTTTGTCTTTTAAATATAATTTTAGGGAGTTCCTTTGTTGTCTACTGATCAGGATACCAATCTTCACTGACGTGGCCTAGGTTCAATCCCTGGTCAGGGAACTGATATACCCCAAGCCACACAATACTCCTGCCTCATCAATAATCAATGATTTTATAAAACTAGTAACTGTTTTATCATTAAGCATAGCTAAATAGCTAAATGATAGCTAAATGTATAGCTAAATAATATAATGTTTAACTTTTACTATGCTGTAGCAATTTTTAAAAAGGTGTTAAAATATATATAGTTTTCTGGTACTTGCTTTAGTCCCGCAATATTATGATTCTAAGATCCATTCATCTTAATTTATTTGACTAAATTGCCTTCACTTTCACTGGTTTATAATATCCCTACCATGAGTATGCCATAGGTATTTTTATAGTTCTCTTATCAGCAGGCTCTTTAATTTTATCATTTGCTTTGCATATTGCTTCTTAAAGATTTTAACATATGTAATTTACTTTCCTTAAATTTTAAAGGTAGGTTTATAAAAGTAGATTTTAAAAGTAGGTTTATAATTATGAATCAGTGAATAGCCATAAACCCACAACTCAAGAATTGGAACATAATAGCTTGATATTTACATACATTGTGAACTGATCACTATAATAAATTTAAATATCATACACCACCTTGCATAACTACATTTTTTCTTATGATGAAAACTTTTAAGGTATACTCTGTTAGCAACTTTCAAAATGTAATACTATATTAGTAATTGTTGTCACCATGCTGTACATCACTTGACTTATATCTTTTATAACAGGAAGTTTGTACCTTTTGATTCTCTTCACTCATTTCACCCCTGCAGACCCCCTTCTCTCTGAGAACCATTATTCTGCTCTCCATGCCTCTAAGCTCAGATATTTTTATGTTCATATTTTTGTTTAGATTCCACATAAAATTGAGATTATATGGTATCTCTCTTTCTTTTTCTGAATCATTTCACATAGCACAGTAACCTCAAAGTCTGTCCCTGTTGTCACAAATGGCAATATTTCATTCTTTTTTTTTTTTTTTTGGTCAGTGATTGTATTTTATTTTATTTATTTATTTATTATTTTTTAAAAAATTTTAAAATCTTTAATTCTTACATGTGTTCCCAAACATGAACCCCCCTCCCACCTCCCTCCCCATAACATCTCTGTGGGTTATCCCCATGCACCAGCCCCAAGCATGCTGTATCCTGCGTCAGACATAGACTGGCGATTCAATTCTTACATGATAGTATACATGATAGAATGCCATTCTCCCAAATCATCCCACCCTCTCCCTCTCCCTCTTAGTCCAAAAGTCTGTTATACACAGCTGTGTCTTTTTTCCTGTCTTTCATACAGGGTCGTCATTGCCATCTTTCTAAATTCCATATATATGTGTTAGTATACTGTATTGGTGTTTTTCTTTCTGGCTTACTTCACTCTGTATAATCGGCTCCAGTTTCATCCATCTCATCAGAACTGAATCAAATGAATTCTTTTTAACGGCTGAGTAATACTCCATTGTGTATATGTACCACTGCTTTCTTATCCATTCAGCTGCTGATGGACATCTAGGTTGTTTCCATGTCCTGGCTATTATAAACAGTGCTGCAATGAACATTGGGGTACATGTGTCTCTTTCAATTCTGGTTTCCTTGGTGTGTATGCCCAGCAGTGGGATTGCTGGGTCATAAGGTAGTTCTATTTGCAATTTTTTAAGGAATCTCCACACTGTTCTCCATAGTGGCTGTACTAGTTTGCATTCCCACCAACAGTGTAGGAGGGTTCCCTTTTCTCCACACCCTCTCCAGCATTTATTGCTTGCAGATTTTTGGATCGCAGCCATTCTGACTGGTGTGAAGTGGTACCTCATAGTGGTTTTGATTTGCATTTCTCTAATAATGAGTGATGTTGAGCATCTTTTCATGTGTTTGTTAGCCATCCGTATGTCTTCTTTGGAGAAATGTCTATTTAGTTCTTTGGCCCATTTTTTGATTGGGTCGTTTATTTTTCTGGAATTGAGCTGCATAAGTTGCTTGTATATTTTTGAGATTAGTTGTTTGTCAGTTGCTTCATTTGCTTTATGACTTTATTCCTGATTCTATACATGTTACATATTTGTTATCCATTAATCATTTGAGAAAAACATAGGTTGTTTCCATATTTTGACTAATGTCAGTAATGCTGCAGTGAACATTGAAGTGCATAAATCTTTTTAAATTAGTATTTTTATTTTCTTCATTTAAATATCCAGAAGTGAAGTTTCTGGATCACATCTATTTTTATTGTTTTGAGAAACCTCTAGAATGTTTTCCATGACATTAGTGCACAAAATTCCCTTTACTTCTTATCCTCATTGATGCTTGTTATTTCTTGTATTTTAGATAATAGCCATTCTAACGAGTATAAGGTCATAATCTCACTGTGGTTTTCATTTGCATTTCCCTGATGATTAGTGATGTTGGGCATCTTTTCATGTGCCTTAATGTCTTCTTTGGAAGAAGACCTATTCAGGTCTTCTGCTCATTTTTAACTGGATTATTTGTTTGTTGGCTACTATATTTTATGAGTTCTTTATATATTTTGAATATTAACATTTTATCAGAGATATGATTTGCAAATACTTTCCCCCATTCAATAGATTGCTATTTTATTTTGTTGATGATTTTGTTTGTGATGTAGAAGTATTTTAGTTTGACAAGTCCTACTTATTTATTTTTGCTTTTGTTGCCTTTGGAGTCAGATCCAAAAGATCATTTCTAAGAGTGAATCAAGTAAATAGTTTGCCACCTAGAAGTTTTATGATTTCAGATTTTACATTTAAATATTTAATCCATTTTGAGCTGATTTTTGTGTATGGGTGTAAGACAAATGGTCTAGTTTTATTCTTTTTCATGTGGTTGTCATGTTTACCCACAAACATTTATAGAAGAATCAATCCTGTCACCATTATGGACTTTTACCTCCTTTGTCAAAAATTAATTGACCATATATACATGGTTATATTTCTTGGCTCTCATATTCTGTTTCTTTGAGCTATGTGTATTTTTATGCCAATTCCATATTCTTTTGATTAGCATAGCTTTGTAATATAGTTTGCAATGAGCCAGCTATGTTCTTTCTCAGGCTTGCTTTGACTATTCAGAGTCTTTTGTGGTTCCACACAGATTTTAGAATTTTTTGCTTTATTTCTGTGAGAAAACGTCATTGGACTATTAATAGGGATTGTATTTACTCTGTAAATTTCTTTGGGTAGTATAGGCCTTTTAATAATATTAATTCCTCCAACATATAAGCAAAGAGTATCTTTCCATTGATTTCTATTTTTTTTATTTCAATCATGTTTACAGTTTTCAGTATGCATGCCATTCACCTCCTTGATTAATTGTCACAAACTATTTTATTATTTTGATGCAATTGTAAATGGTATTTCATTATTGATAGTTTGTTTCTATTCTATAGAAATACACAGGATTTTTCATATTGATTTCTTATCCTGCAACTTTACAGAATTTGTTTATTAGTTCTAACTTTTATTTAGTGGAATTTTTAGGATTTTCCATATATAAAATCTACTCAAATGCAAGTAGTGACAGTTTTACTTTTTCCTTTTCAATTCACGTATTTTTCACTTTTTTCTTGACAAAGTACTCTGCCTAGAACTTCCAGTACTATGTTGAATAAAAGGAACTAGAGTGAGGTTAGCATCCTTGTCTTGTTCCTGACCTTAGAGGAAAATTTTCAACTCTTCAGCATTGAGTATACCATTACCTGTGGGCTTGCCTTATATACCTTTTATTATGTTGAGGTAGTTGCCATTATATCCAATATATTGAGATAAAATACATTTTATCACAAATGTATGTTGAATTTCTTCAGTTGCTTTTCTTGTATCTATTGAGATGGTCCAGAGAAGGCAATGGCACCCCACTCCAGTACTTTTGCTTGGAAAATCCCATGGACGGAGGAGCCTGGTGGGCTGCAGTCCATGGGATCATGAAGTTGGACATGACTAAGCAACTTCACTTTCACTTTTCACTCTCATGCATTGGAGAAGGAAATGGCAACCCACTCCAGTGTTCTTGCCTGAAGAATCCCAGGGACAGAAGAGCCTGGTAGGCTGCCATCTATGGGCTCGCACAGAGTCGGACACGACTGAAGTGACTTAGCAGCAGCAGCAGCATTGAAATGGTCATATGATTTTGGTTCTTCATTTTGGTAATATGATGATCACAGTGATTGAATTTCAGGTGGTAAATCTTCCTTGCATCTCTAAAATAAATTCTAGTTGATCATGGTTGATGATCCTTTTAATTTATTATTTACTTTGGTTTGCTGATATTTTTGAGCATTTTTGCATTTATGTTCCTTAGGAATCTTGACCTATAATTTTATTTTCTTGTGGTATTCTTTTCTGGCTGTGATATCAGGATAATGCTGGTCCTACAATGGTTTTTCCAGTAGTCATGTATGGATATGAGAGTTGGACTATAAATAAAGCTGAGCGCTGAAGAATTGATGCTTTTGAACTGTGGTGTTGGATGAGACTCTTGAGAGTCCCTTGGACTGCAAGGAGATCCAACCAGTCCATCCTAAAGGAGATCAGTCCTAGGTGTTTATTGGAAGCACTGATGTTAAAGCTGAAACTCCAATACTTTGGCCACCTGACGCGAAGAGCTGACTCATTTGCAAAGACCCTGATGCTGGGAAAGATTGAGGGCAGGAAGAGAAGGAGACAACAGAGGATGAGATGGCTGGATGGCATCACTGACTCGATGGACAAGAGTTTGGGTGAATTCCGGGAGTTGGTGATGGACAGGGAGGCCTGGCATGCTGCAGTTCATGGAGTTGCAGAGTCAGACACAGCTGAGTGACTGAACTGAAGGAGACAAACAAACTGTACTCCAAAACTCTAAAATGATGAGAGAAATCGAAAAAGATAGTAACACATGGAAAGGTATACCATGTTTGTTGATTGGAAGAATCAGTATTGTCAAAATGAGTGTACTATCCAAGGCAATCTATAGATTCAATGCAATCCTTTTCAAATTACCAATGGCATTTTTCACAGAACTAGAACAAAAATATCTCAGAATTTGTATGGAGACAGAGAAAATCCCAAAAAGCCAAAATCAAACTTGAAAAAGAACAACAAAGCTAGAGGAATCTGGCTCCCTTACTTAAGACTACACTACAAAGCTACAGTCATCAAAACAGTATGATTCTGGCACAAAAATAAAAATTAAATCAATGGAACAGGATAGAATACCAGTAATAAACCCATGTACCTATAGTCAATTAATCTATTACAAAGGAGGGAAGACTACACAATTTTAGAAAGACAGTCTCTTCAACAAATGGTGCTGGGAAAACTGGACAGCCACAGGTAAAAAAAAAAAAAAAGTAAAATTAGGCCACTCCTTAATTCTATACACAAAAATAAGCTCAAAATCAATTAAAGACCTAAATGTTAGACCAGATACTATAAAGCTCTTATAGGAAAACATAGGCAGGACACTCTGACATAAATCACAGCAATATCTTTTTAAATTCATCTCCCAGAATAATGGATATAAAAGGAAAAATAAACAAATAGGACCTACTTAAACTCAAAAGCTTTAGCACAGCAAAGGAAACAATAAACAAAGAAATAGACAACCCACAGATTGGGAGAAACTATATGCTAATGATGTGTCTGATAAAGCATTAGTCTCCAAAATTTACAAACAGCTTATGACACTTAATAGCATCAAAATAAACAACCCAGTCAAAAATGGGCAGAAAACATAAATAGACATTTCTCCAAAGAAGACACAGATGGTCAAAGGCACATGAAATTATGTTCAAAATTGCTAGTTGTTAGAGAAATGCAAATCAAAAGTACAATAATATATCATCTCAAACTGGTTACAATGGCTATGAACAAAAACTCCACAAACTACAAATGCTGGAGAGGGTGTGGAGATAAGGGAACCCTTCTGCACTGTTGGTGGGGATGTAAATTGGTACAGCCGCTATGGAGGACAGTATGGAGGTTCCTTTAAAAACTAAGAATGGACTGTGCAATCCCACTTGTATGCATATATCCAGAGAAAAACATGGCCCTAAAATATACATGTACCCCGATGTTCTTTGCAGCATTGTTTACAATAACCAAGACATGGAAACAACCTAAATGTCTGTTGACAGATGAATGGATAAAGAAGATGTGGTATATAGACATACAATGGAATATTACTCAGCCATTAAAAGCAATGAAATAAGGCCATTTGCAGCAATGTGGATGGGCCTAGAAAGTGTCATATTGAGTGAAGCAAGTTAGCCAGAGAAGGAAAAATATTATATAGCATCCCTTATATGTAGAATCTAAAAAAGAAATGATACAAATGAATTTACTTACAAAACAGAGAGACTCACAGACTTAGACAATAAACTTATAGTTGCCAAGGGGAAGGGACGGTTAAGGACTTTGGAAAGGTCATGTACACACTGCTATATTTAAAATGGATACCAGCAAAATCCTATTGTATAGCACATGGAACTCTGCTCAATATTATGTGACAGCCTGGATGGGATGGAGGTTGGGTGGAGAATCGTCACATGTATATATATATATATATGGCTGAGTCCCTTCTCTGTTAACCTGAAACAATCAAAACATTGTTAAGTGGCTATATGCCAATGCAAAATGTTTTTGGTGTTAAAAGATGTACAAACAAACAAAAAATAAAAATAAAAAATAAAGATGTACAAAACAAAACAAAACAAAACAGGATAATGCTGGCCCTGTAAAATTAGTATAAAAGCATTTCTTCCTCTTCAAGTTATTGGAAAAGATTGAGATGTTGTTATTCTTTTTGTCTGGTACAATTCATCAGTGAATCCACTTGGTGTTGTCCTGAAATTTTAATTTTGGGAGGTTCTTTAATTACTGATTGAATCTCCTTATTCATAATAGATCTATTCAGATTTTCCATTTCTCCATGATTAACCTTTGCAGGTGGTATGTTTCTATGAATTGATCTGTTTTTCTAGGTTGTTCAGTTTGATATCATATAATTGTAATCTCTTATGATCCTTTATATCTCTTTGGAAACAGTTGTAATATATCCTCTTTCATTTCACATTTTATATTTTGAATCCCTCTATTTTTCTTGATGCGTTTAACTAGGAGTTTACCAAATTTATCTTTTCAAAAATCAAGCTGTTAGTTTTCTTGATCTTTTTAAATTGTCTTTTTAGTCTCTATTTTTTATTCAGTTCAGTTCAGTTGCTCAGTCGTGTCTAACTCTTTGCGACCCCGTGAACCACAGTATACCAGGCCTCCCTGTCCATCACCAACTCCCAGAGTTTACCCAAACTCATGTTCATTGAATCGTTGATGCCATCCAACCATCTCATCCTCTGTCGTCCCCTTCTCCTCCTGCCTTCAATCTTTCCCAGCATCAGGGTCTTTCCAAATGAGTCAGCTCTTCACATCAGGTGGCCAAAGTATTGGAGTTTCTGCTTCAACATCAGTCTCTCCAATGAACATCCAGGACTGATCTCCTTTAGGATGGACTGGCTACATCTCCTTGGAGTCCAAGGGACTCTCAAGAGTCTTCTCCAACACCACAGTTCAAAAGCATCAATTCTTCAGCGGTCAGCTTTCTTCACAGTCCAACTCTCACATCCATACATGACCACTGGAAAAACCATAGCCTTGACTAGACTGACCTTTGTTGACAAAGTAATATCTCTGCTTTTTAATATGCTGTCTAGGTTAGTCATAACTTTCATTCCAAGGAGTAAGTGTCTTTTAATTTCATGGCTGCAGTCACCATCTGCAGTGATTTTGGAGCCCCCCAAAATAAAGTCAGCCACTGTTTCCAATATTTCCCCATTTATTTGCCATGAAGTGATGGGACCAGATGCCATGATCTTTGTTTTCTGAATGTTGAGCTTTAAGCCAACTTTTTCACTCTCCTCTTTCACTTTCATCAAGAGTTTCTTTAGTTTTTCTTCACTTTCTGCCATATGGGTGATGGCAGTAACCTCATCTTCATAGCTGAGGTTATTGATATTTCTCCTGGCAATCTTGATTCTAGCTTGTGCTTCTTCCAGCCCAACGTTTCTCATGATGTACTCTGCATATAAGTTAAATGAGCAGGGTGACAATATACAGACTTGATGTACTCCTTTTCCTATTTGGAACCAGTCTGTTGTTCCATGTCCAGTTCTAACTGTTGCTTCCTGACCTGCATACAGGTTTCTCAAGAGGCAGGTCATGTGGTCTGGTATTCCCATCTCTTGAAGAATTTTCCATAGTTTATTGTGATCCAAACAGTCAATATTTATTTCCACTCTCATATTTGTTATTTCTTTCTTCTCCTAACTTTAGGCTTTATTTTCCCATAGTTCCTTAAGATGTAAAGTCAGATTTGTTTTTTTGCAATTATTTCTTGATGTAGGAATATATTGCTGTGTACTTCCCTCTTAGAACTTCTCTTGCTGTATCCCATCAATTTTGGTATGTTATATTTCCATTTTCATTTGTGTCAAGGCTTTTCTTGATTTCTCTTTTGATTTCTGCATTGACACATTGATCGTTCAGTGGTATATTATTTACTCTCCACATACTTGTAATTTTTTTTTATTTTTGTCTTATGTTTGATTTCTAATTTCACAAGATTGTAGTCAAGAAAGATGCTTCATGTGATTTGAATCTTTTTAAAATTATTTAGATGTCTATGGTGAACCTGTCAGGTCATGTACAGTCTATTTTGAAGGATATTTCGTGTGCATTTATGTGTTAAGACCAGTGTTTTCTTATAGAAGTTTTTTTTTTTTTTTTTGTCTGGATGATCTATCGATTCATTTAGGTAGAGTATTAAAGCCCCTCACTATTATTGTCTTGCTCTCTATTTCTCCCTTTATGTCTGTTAATATTTGCTTATATATTTAGGTGTTCCTGTGTTAGGTTCATAAATACTAATGTTATATCCTCTTGTTGCATTGACCTATTTATCATTATGCAATGTCCTTCATCGCCTATTACAGTCTTTGTATTAAAGTCTATATTACCTGAGATAAATAGAGCTACCTCAGCTTTCTTTTGATCCTCAGTTGTATGGAACATCTCTTTCCATTCCTTCATTTTCAGTCTCTGTATTCTTAAACCTTAAGTTAGCTTCTTAACCAGCATATAGATTTATCTTGTTCTTTTATCCATTCAACCACTGTGTCTTTTAATTGGAGCATTTAGTCAATTTACATTTGTAGCAGTTATTGATGGTTATGTACTTACTGTCATTTTGTGAGTTGTTTTCTGGCTGTTTGGTAGTTCCTCTCCATTCCTTTGGGATTTGTTGACTTTCTTTTGCCTTATACATCTGAGATTACTTTCTCATTATCTCTTGTCTGTCTACTATTGGTTTTTGCTTGTATCTATGAGGCTAATATAAAGTAACCTGCATTTATAAAGTCTATTAACAACTAAAGTTCAAATGCATTCTAAAATACTACATTTTCCTTCTCACTTACTTTTTTATGTTTTGATGTCATAATTTACATATTTTTATCTTGTCTATCCCTTAATTAATGATTGTAGTTATAGATATTTTTACTACTTTTGTCTTCTAATTTTCACTAACTTTATAAGTGATTAATCCAACATTACCTTTACTATACACACACACACACACACACACACACATATATATATATATATATATATATATATATATACTATATACACACATATATACTCTTGATGAAAGTGAAAGACGAGAGTGAAAAACCTGGATTTAAACTCAACATTCAAAAAACTGAGATCACGGTGTCCAGTCCCATCACTTCATGGCAAATAGATGGGAATACAATGGAAACAGTGACAGGCTTTATTTTCAGGGGCTCCAAAAATCACTGTAGATGGTGACTTCTGCCATGAAATTAAAGACACTTGCTCCTTGGAAGAAAAGCAATGACAAACCTAGACAGTGTATTAAAAAGAAGAGACATTACTTTGCCAATAAAGGTCCTTATAGTCAAAGCTATGGTTTCTCCAGTAGTCCTGTATGGATGTGAGATTTGGACCATAAAGAAAGCTGAGTGCTGAAGAATCGATGCTTTTCAACTGTAGTGTTGGAGAAGACTCTTGAGAGTCCCTTGAACAACAAGGAAATCAGTCCTGAATATTCATTGGAAGGACTGATGCTGAAATTGAAGCTCCAATACTTTGGCCACCTGATTTAAAGAACTGACTTGTTGGAAAAGACCCTGATGCTGAGAAAGATTGAAGATGGTAGGGAAGGGGACGTCAGAGAATGAGATGGTTGGATGGCATCACCAACTCGATGCGCATGAGTCTGAGCAAGCTCCAGGAGTTGGTGATGTTCCTGCAATACAGGAGACCTGCGTTAGATCCCTGGGTTGGGAAGATCCCCTGGAGAAGGGAAAGGCTACCCACTCCCATATTCTGGCCTGGAGAATTCCATGGATTTTATAGTCCATGGGGTGACAAATAGTCGGACTTGACTGAGCAACTTTCATTTTCACTATCTTAAGCTGGATGTCTGCTTCCTTCTTTGTGTTAGACAATTGTAGCCATTATTGTTACAAATAATTTTTTTCTGATCCATTCTCTATTTCTCTGGGCCCCTTACATGTGAATATTGTTATGCTTAATGTTATCTCATAAGTCTATTAAATATCCTCATTTTGATTTATTTTTAATTATTGCTAGTTTGATTGGGTGAGCTCCACTGCCTTATATTCAACATCACTGATCCTTTCCACTCTTTCCTCTAGTCTGCTATTGAACCCTAATAGTGAATTTTTCTATTTAGTTATTGTAGTATTCATTTCTGATTGATGTTTTCCTACATGTATCATTTTTTTTAAATTCTCACTATATTTATCCCTTCTTCTAAATGCAGTAAGAATCTTTATGACAACTTTCTGGAATTATTTTTTAAACTTTTATTGGCGTATAGTTGCTTTACAACACTGCATTAGTTTCTACTGTGCAGCAAAGTGAATCAGCTATACATATACATATATTTCCTCTTTTTTGGGTTTCTTTCCCATTTAGGTCACCACAGAGCATTGAGTAGAGTTCCCTGTACTATACAGTAGGTTCTCATTAGTTATCTATTATATACATAGTATCAATAGTGTATATATGTCAATCTTGATCTCCCAATTCATACCATGCCTGCCCTTTCATCTTGGTATTTGTATGTTTGTTCTCTATGTCTGTGTTTTCATTTTTTCTTTGTAAATAAGATCATCTATACAATTTTTTTTCAGATTCCACATATATGTGTTAATATACAGTATTTGTTTTTCTCTTTCTGACTTACTTCACACTGTATGACAGTCCCTAGGTCCATCTATGTCACTACAAATGACCAGATTTTGTTCCCTTTCATGGCTGACTAATATTACAGTGTATATATGGACCATGTCTTCTTTATCTATTCCTCTGTGGATGGACATTTAGGTTGTTTCCATGTTCTGGCCATTGGAAATAGTGCTGCAGTGAACACTGCAGTGCATGTGTCTTTTTGAATGATAGTTTTCTCTGAGTGTATGCCAGTAGTGGGATTGCTCAGTCACATGGTAGTTCAATCTTTAGTTTTTTAAGGAACCTCCATACTGTTCTCCATAGTGGCTTTATCAATTTCCATTTCTATAAACAGTGCAAAAGAGTTGCCTTTCTCCACACTATCTATAGCATTTATTGTTTGTAGAATTTTTGATGATAGTCATTCTGAAAGATGTGAGGTGATATCTCATTGAAGTTTGGAATTTGCATTTCTGTAATAGTTAGTGATGTTAAGCATCTTTTTATGTGTTTCTTTCCATGTGTTGTTTGGACATGTGTATGACTTTGGGGAAATATCTATTTAGGTCTCCCATCCATTTTTTTATTGAGTTCATTTTTTTCTGTATTGAGCTGTTTGTATATCTTGGTGATAAATCCTTTATCAGTTGTTTCATTTGCTATTATTTTCTCCCATTCTGAGGTTTATCTCTTCATCTTCTTAATGTTTTCCTTTGCTATGAGAAAGATTTTGAGTTTAATTAGGTCCCATTTATTTATTGTTGTTTTTGTTCTCATTACTCTAGGAGGTGAATCAGAAAAGATCTTGCTGTGATTTATGTTACAGTCTACTGCCTACATTATGTTTTTCTTTAAGAGTGTTATAGTGTCTGGCTTTATATTTAGGTAGTTAATCCATTTTAAATTTATTTATATGTATGGTGTTGAGTGTTCTAATTTCATCCTTTTACATGTAGCTGTCCAGTTTTCCCAGGACCACTTATTGAATAGGCTGTCCTTGCTCCATTGTATATTCTGGCCTCTTTTTCATAGATTAGGTGACTATAAGTGTATGGGTTTATCTCTGAGATTTCTATCCTGTTCCATTGATCTATATTTCTGTTTTTGTGCCAGTACCATACTATATTGATTACTATAGCCCTGTAGTATAGTCTGAAGTCAGCAAGCCTGATTCCACCATCTCTGTTTTTTTTCTTTTTTTCCCCTTAACATTCCTTTTGCTATTCAAGATCTTTTGTAATTCTGTAAAAAATTTAAGACCTTTATTTCTAGTTCTGTGAAAAATACAATTGTTAATTTGATGAGGATTGGATTGAATCTCGGAGAAGGAAATGGCAACTCACTCCAGTATTCTTGCCTAAAGAATCCTGTGGAGCGAGAAGCCTGGTGGGCTGCCATCTATGGCGTTGCACAGAGTTGGACATGAATAAAGCAACTTGGCATGCATGCATGCATTGGAGAAGGAAATGGCAACCCACTCCACTATGCTTTTCTGGAGAATCCCAGCGACAGAGGAGCCTGGTGGGCTTCCATCTATGGGGTCACACAGAGTCAGACACGACCGAAGTGACTTAGCCACAGCAGCAGCAGCAGCAGCATTGAATCTATGAATTGCTTTGGATAGTGTAGTCATTCTCACAAAATTGATTTGTCCAATTCAAGAACATGGTATACCTCTCCATTTTTTTGTGTCATCTTTTATTTCTATCATAAATGTCATAGGTTTCTGCATACATATCTTTATCTCCTTAGATAGATTTATTTCTAGTTATTTTATAATTTTTATTTCCATGGTAAACAGAGTAGTTTCCTTAATTTCTCTTTCTGATCTTTCATTGTTAGATTATAGGAATGCAAGAGATTTCTGTGTATTAATTTTATAACCTGCAAATTTACTAAATATATTGATGAGCTTTAGAAGTTTTCTGGTAACATCTTTAGGATTTTCTATGTATATTGTCATGTCATCTGCAAACAGTGAGAGTTTAACTTCTTTGCCAATTTGGATTTATTTTATTTCTTTTTCTTCTCTGACTGCCATGGCTAATGGCTTCCAAAATATGTTAAATAATAGTGCTGAGAGTGGTCACCTTTGTCTTGTTCCTGATTTTAAAGAAATGCTCTCAGTATTTCACCATTAAAAATAATGTTTTCTGTGATAGGTTCCATCTATGCCCACTTTTTTGAGTTTTTTTTTTTTTCATCATAAATGAATGAAATGAGTGTTGAATTTTGTCAAAAGCTTTTTCTGCATCTGTTGAAATGATCATATGATTTTTGTTCTTCAGTTAATATTGTGTTTCAAATTTTGATTGGCATATATTAAAGAATCCTTGCATCCCTGAGATAAATCCCACTTGATCATGTTGTATGTTCCTTTTAATAAGTTGTTGGATTTGAGTTGCTAGCATTTTGTTGATTATTTTTGCATCCGTATTCATCAGTTATGCTGCTGCTGCTATTGCCAAGTCACTTTAGTCGTGTCCAACTCTGTGTGACCCCATAGATGGGAGCCCCCATCCCTGGGACTCTCCAGGCAAGAATACTAGAGTGGGTTGCCATTTCCTTCTCCAATTCATATTGGTCTATAATTTTCTTCTTTTGTGATATCTTTGGTTTTGGTATCAGAGTGATGATGGCCTCATAGAATGAGTGTTTCTCCCTCTGCAATTTTTTGGAAGAGTTTGTGTTTCTCCCTCTGAGACATTTTGGAAAAGTTTGAGAAAGATAAATTTTATCTTTTCTTTAAATATTTGAAAGGCTCCACCTGTGAATCCATCTGGTCATGGACTTTTGTTACAAGTTTTTATTTTTTTTAATTTATTTTTTTATTTTTATTTAAATTTTATTTTTTTTTACTTTACAATACTGTATTGGTTTTGCCATACATTGACATGAATCCACCACAGGTGTTAAGTTTTTAAATCACACTTTCAGCTTCAGTACTTGTGGTTGGTCTCATATTTTTTATTTCCTTTGGTTCAGTATGGGAAGGTTATACTTTTCTATGAATTTGCCCATTTCTTCTAGGTTGTCCATTTTATTGGCATATAGTTGCTTGTAATAGTCTCTTATAATCCTTTGTATTTCTGCATTGTCTATTGTCATATCCTTTTGCCTTTTCATACTCTTCATGGGGTTCTCAAGGAAAGAATGCTGAAGTGGTTTGCCATTCCCTTCTCCTGTGTCAGAATTCTCTACCATGACCTATCCATCTTAGGTGGCCCTACATGGCATGGCTCAAAGTTTCATTGAATTAGGCAAGGTGTGGTCCATGTGATCAATTTGGTTAGTTTTCTGTGATTGTGGTTTTCATTCTATCTACCCCTGGTGGGTGAGGATAAGAGGCTTGTGCAAGCTTTCTGATGAGAGAGACTGGCTGTGAGGAAAACTGGGCCTTGTTCTTATAGGCAAGGTCATGCTCTGTATGACTTTTTCTTTTTTTCTGATGGGTGGGGCCGTGGGCTGTGTTCCCTCCCTGTAGTTTGGCCTGACTATGATAAGGGTAATGGTAGTAATGGCAACCTCCTTCAAAAGGACTTATACCAGGACTGTTGTAGGCAGTGCCCCTGATCCCACAACAGAACTCTGCCGACACATGCCTCCACCAGAGACTCCCTTGCACACACAAGCAAGTAAGGCTCAGCCTCTTGTGGGGTCACTGCTCCTTTCTCCTGGATCCTGGTGTACACAAGGTTTTGTTTGTGCTCTCCAAGGGTGTCTGTTTCCCAGTTCTGTGGAACTACTGTAGTCAAATCCTGCTGACCTTCAAAGTTGGATTCCCTGGGGATACTCAGTCCCTTTGCCAGATCCCCAGGTTGGAAAGTTTGTTGTGGGGCCTAGAACTTTCCCAGCGTGTGATAACTTATTTGGTATAATTGTTCTCCAGTTTGCGAGTTGCCTACCCTGGCGGCTCTGTAGTGGAGCTAATGGCAACATCCTTCAAGAGGACATATGTGCCTCCAAGGACAGCTATTGCAGAGCCTCTGGCTCCAGGGTAGGCCACTGCTGACTCATGCCTCTGCAGGAGACACTAAAACGCTCAAAGGCAGGTCTGCCTCAGTCTCTTGAGGGAGATCATTGCTCCTTTCTCTTGGAAAGGCAAAAAAGATATGACACTGAAAGATGAACTCCCTAGTTTGGTAGGTGTCTAATATACTACTGGAAAAGAGCAGAGAGATAGCTCCAGAAATAATGAAGAGGCTGAGCCAAAGTGGAAACAATGCACACTTGTGGATATGTCTGGTGATGAAAGTAAAGCCCGATGCTATAATGAACAATATTGCATAGGAACCTGGAATATTAGATTGATGAATCAAAGTAAATTGGAAGTGGTCAAAGAGATGGCAAGAGTGAACATTGACATTTTAGGAATCAGTGAACTAAAATGGATGGGAGTGGGCGAATTTAATTCAGATGACCATTATATCTACTACTGTGGGCAAGAATCCCTTAGGAAAAAAAAAATAATAATAGCTCTCATAGTCAATAAAACAGTCCAAAATGCAGTACTTGAGTGCAGTCTCAGAAATGACAGAATGATCTAAATTCAATTCCAAGGCAAACCATTCAGTATCACAGTAATCCAAGTCTATGCCATAGCCACTAATGCTAAAGAAGCTGACGTTGAATGGTTCTATGAAGACCTATAAAACCTTCTAGAACTAACACCCAAAAAATGTCCTCTTCATCATAGGGGACTGGAATGCAAAAGTAGGAAATCAAAAGATACCTGAAATAACAGGCAAGTTGGCCTTAGAGTACAAAATGAAGCAGGGCGAAGTCTAACAGTTTTGCCAAGAGAATGCACTGCACATAGCAAACGCCCTCTTCCAACAACACAAAACACGACTCTACATATGAAGATCACTAGATGGTAAATACTGAAATAAAATTGATTATATACTTTGTAGCTGAAGATGGAGAAGCTCTGTTCAGTCAACAAAAACAAGACTGGGAGCCAACTATGGCTCAGATCATGAAAACTGCAAGTGATCATATTAGCAATTTAGACTTAAATTAAAGAATGTAAGGAATATCACTAGGATATTCAGGTATGACCTAAATCACATCCTTTGTGAATATGCAGTGGAAGTGGGGGGAAAAAAAGAAAAAAGATTCCAGGGATGAGATCTGATAGAGTGCCTGAAGAACTATGGATGGATGTTTGTAACATTGTTTAGGAAGTGTTGATCAAAACCATCCTGAAGAAAAAGAAATGCAAAAAGGCAAAATGGTTGTCTGAGGAGGCCTTACAAATAGCTGAGAAAAGAAGAGAATGAAAGGCAAAGGAGAAAAGGAAAGATATACCCATCTGAATGCAGAGTTCCAGAGAAAGCAAGGAAAGATAAGAAATCCTTTTTAAGTGAACAATGTAAAGAAGTAGTGGAAAACAACAGAATGGGAAAGACTAGAGATCTCTTCAAGACAATTAGAGCTATCTAGGGAACATCTTACACAAAGATGGGCACAATAAAGGACAGAAACGATATGGACCTAACAGAAGCAGAAGATATTAAGGAGAGATGGCAAGTATATACAGAATAGCTGCACAAGAAATATCTTAATGACCCAGATATTCACAATGGGGTGATCACTCATTTAGAGCCAAACATCCTAGAGTGTGAAGTCAAGTGGACTTTAGGAAGCATCACTACAAACAAAGCTAGTGGAGGTAATGGGATTTCAGCTGAGCTATTTCAAATGCCAGAAGATGATGCTGTTAAAGTGCTGCACTCAATATATCAGCAGATTTGGAAAACTCAGGAGTGGCCCGAGGTCTGCAAATGGTCAGAGGAACCAGAGATAAAATTTCCAATGTCCACTTGATCATACATGAAGCTAGAGAATTCCAGAACAACATTTACATCTGCTTCATTGACTATGCTAAAGCCTTTGTGTAGATCAGACTAACTGGAAAATTCTAAAAGTGATGGGAATATTGGACCACATTACCTGCCTCCTGAGAAACTGTATGCAGGTCAAGAAACTACAGTTAGAACTGGACATGAAAAAAGGGAACTGGTTCCAAATTGGGAAAGGTGTACATCAAGGCTGTATATTGTCATCCTGCTTATTTAACTTATACGCAGAGTACATCATGTGAAATGCCAGACTGGATGAAGCACAAGCTGGAATCAAGAGTGCCAGGAGAAATATCAAGAACATCAAATATGCAGACAATGCGACCCTTAAGGCCAAAATGAAGAGGAACTAAAGAGCCTCTTGATGAATGTGAAAGAGGAGAATGAAAAAGCTGGCTTAAAATTCAGTATTCAAAAAACCAATATCATGGCATATGGTCCCATCACTTCATGGCAAATAGATGAAGAAATAATCTGAACAGTGATGGACTTTATTTTCTTGGGCTCCAAAATCACTGCAGATGGTGACTATGGCCATGAATTTAAAAGATGCTTGCTCCTTGGAAAAAAAGCTGTAACGAACCTAGACAGCATATTAAGAAACAGACATTACTTTGCCTACCAGGGTCCATATAGTCAAAGCTATGTTTTTTTCCTGTAGTCATGTACTGGTGTGAAAGTTGGACAATAAAAAAGATTTAGCACTAAAGAACTGATCCCTTGGAACTATGGTGCTGGGAGAAGACTCTTGAGAGTTCTTGAACAGCAAGGATATCAAATCAGTCAATCCTAAAGGAAATCAACAATGAAAATTCATTGGAAGGACCAATGCTGAAGCTCCAATACTTCAGTCACTTGATGCAAATAACTGACTCATTGGAAAAGACCCCGATGCTGGGAAGGATTGAAGGCAGGAGGAGAAGGGGATGACAGAGGATGAGATGGTTGGATGGTATCACCAATTCAATGGACATGACTTTAAGTAAACTCCACGAGACGGTGAAGGAGAGGGAAGCCTGGCATGCTGCAGTCCTTGGGGTTGTGAAGAGTCAGTCAAGACTGAGTGGCTGAACAACAAGAAATTGTCTATTGTAACGTCTTGTTTTTCATTTCTGGTTTTATTGATTTTTAGTTCTCTTGTTTTCCTGATGAGCCTGAATAAAGGTTGATCAATCTTCTTCTCCTCAAAGAACCAGCTTTTAGTTGTATTGAGGTTTGCTTTCATTTTCTTCTTCTCTACTTAATTATACTTGCTCTGATCTTTGTGATTTATTTCATTCTACTCACTTCAGGCTTTTTTTTTTTTTACATTGAATTTTTACTGTTCTTTCTGTAATAGCTTTCTGTGTAAGTTTAGGTTGTTTACTTCAGCTTTTTCTTTTTCTTGAGGTAGGATTGTATCACTGTTAACTTCCATCTTTTGCTGTGCCCCATAGGGTTTTGGATTGTTTTAGCATCATTGTCTTTTGTCTCTAGATATATATTTTTAAATTTCCTCTTTAATTTTTTTCAGTGATCCATTGATTCTTTAGTAATGTATTGTTTAGCCTCCATGTGCATGTGCCAGGAAAAACAGTCCTTTTTTTTTTTTTTTTAATTTTGTCCAGAAAGTACTACCATTGAAAGAAAACCATTCTGACAGAGTTCTAACAATGATTATACTAAGCAGAACAGCTTTTTACATTCTCCCTCTCTGATGTATCTTTAGAGGTCATCCTGACATTCTTCAACCTTGACTATTATCTATGGGAATATTAAGGGATCATGCAACTTATCACTTCAATTCATTACTGTGTTACTTTTTATTACCTTTATTACCCTTTATAGTAGGCCATTAATTTTCCATTATAGGTTTTTTCTTCTTTATTTACCAATAATAAAATAAGGCTGTGGAGAGAAAAGACATTCATTAAAATTCTTGCATTGTAAATTTGAAACCAGCCTTAATCCTTTTTTATGCAAGATGAGAAATATATTACATAGCCATTTATGTTAGGGGCTCTACTTGCAGTTAACCAATATTCATAATTCTGTCTTGCATTGTCATAGTAAACTACGAATTGAAACCAGAGTTTTCAGTGAAATTGAAAGAGTGATGGGGATGGTTCATGCCTTGATTATTTTTACTTATCTCTAGGCCACTGTTCTCTATGTAGCAAGTTGCAAAATGTATTATAACCCGTATATTGACAAAAAGAGTGTTGTGGGGCGAGAATAATGATGAGAGTGAGATAAAAGTACACCATTTCAAAATTCACCAAAAGGAAGTCAAAACATAAAAGATGTGCCATAAAATCCTACAGCCATGTCAGGATGTTTGTGTACGTGTGTCTGTGTATACAAGTCAATGATTTTACCAAACCTTAACTTTTCTAGACAATACTCACTGTCTTTATATTTCATTATCTTTGCATTATACTAAATATTCTTCTGAGCAATAAATAAAATTTGTGAATAGTATTTAAACAATAACAAAAACAAAATTCACCAGAAGGTAGGTAAGTAAATATGTTCAAACAGTTATCCTAACAATGATAGTAAAACCCATGCCATATTTTCTCAGGATGAATTTATCCCATCCCCCAAGTCCAGCAACCGTATAGTCACTTATCTTATGAAACAGGCAAATAAACATAGTACTACAATACTCTTAGGTATAATTACTAGTTGTAATTAGGATGCTGTACAAGGACAATTGGTGGAATATCACTAAAACATATATATATATATATATATAATTTCTCTGGTGACTAAGTGGTAAAGAATCCGCCTGACAATGAAGGAGATGCAAGTTCAATCCTTGGGTTGGGAAGATCCCCTGGAGAAGGAAATAGCATGCCATTCCAGTATTCTTGCCTAGTAAATTCCATGGGGAGGGGAGCCTGGTGGGCTACAGTCCATGCGATTGCAAAGGAGTTGGACACGACTTAGTGACTAAACAACAACAACAATAACAACAAATTTCTTTTAATTTCAATAAGATATAAATCAGGCACTTCCAAGACTTTGCTGCTCTATTTTATTCAATAGAAATACCTGAAGTATTTAGAGGTCAGAATTTCAACTTCGCACAAAGTTGTACTTAATGTCCTCTAATAGCTATGGCTTCTTGGAACCAACAACTTGCAGTTTTGTAAGGGAGATTTGTTTCTTCTTGCTTTCCCCACTCCTTACTTCTCAGTTTGTGGACTGGTTTCTAATCTCTCCAGAATCAAAGTAGAGGTAAGAGAGTGAGAGGCTAGGGCTGGGAAGGGAAAGAGGCCAGGAAGGCTCTTATTTAATTAGTACTGTCACTTGCCTTTATGCTTTCCAGCCTGCCTGATGTTTATTGAAGTTATTCTGTGTACACTGTTAAAGGGATTTGCAAATTGCAAAAATGGTTCCCATACTCTTAAAGAGTTGATAATTAAATTTAGAAATGAAGGCCTGATAGCCTAATTAGGAAAATAAGATATCCAAAGAAGTGAAAGGGTCAGACGAGGTTCTATTTTGTTTTGTCTACCAACACTGCCCAACTATAGGTTTATCAAATGAAGAAACAACTTAATACTATCTCAATACTGTTTCTTGTCCCATTCCTAATACAATCATGAAAGTTTAGCTTCCATTCTTTTCTTCCAGCCTACCCTCATTTTTTTTTTCCTCATCCATGTGGTCAAATATAAGGATTCAGATGTGCAGTGCTCTGCAAAAGAATTTGTGTGAGAAGATAGTCATACCCTTGTGTAAAGAAGGCTAAAATTATCCATAAGATTTCATGGATAAAATTTGAATGCAATTGGATTCTGAAAATTGGAAAAAAGTTTAGTTAGAAGTGAAGGTAGGGGTATTACAATCAAAGGAATCAATATGCAGATAAAATGAGGTTTTATCTTCTCCCATTCTGAGGGTTGTCTTTTCACCTTGTTTATAGTTTCCTTTGCTGTGCAAAAGCTTTTAAGTTTAATTAGGTCCCACTTATTTACTTTTGGTTTTATTTCCATTACTCTAGGAAGTGGGTCATAGAGGATCTTGCTTTGACTTATGTCACTGAGTGTTCTGCCTGTGTTTTCCTCTAAGAGTTTTATAGTTTCAGGTCTTACATTTAAGTCTTTAATCCATTCTAAGTCTATCTTTGTGTGTGGCATTAGGAAGTGTTTTAATTTCATTCTTTTACATGTAGCTATCCATTTTCCCAGCATCATTTATTGAAGAGGCTGTCTTTGCCCCGTTGTATATTCTTGTCTCCTTTGTCAAAAATAAGGTACACATATGTGCATGGGTTTACTTCTGGACTTTCTCTCTTGTTCCATTGGTCTATATTTCTGTTTTTGTGCCAGTGCCATGCTGTCTTAATGACTGTAGCTTTGTAGTATAATCTGAAGTCAGGAAAATGATAGCAAATGAATCCACTGACAAACAATTAATTTCCAAAATATACAAGCAGCTCCTTCAACTCCATACCAGAAAAACTAACAATCCAATCAAAAACTGGGAAAAAGACCTAAACAGACATTTCTCCAAAGAAGACATACAGATGGCTAACAAAGACATGAAAAGATGCTCAACATCACTCATTATTATGCAAATCAAAACTACAATGAGATAAAACCTCACACTAGTCAGGATGGCCATCATCAAAAAGTCTACAAACAATAAATGCTGGAGAGGGTGTGGAAAAAAGGGAATGCTCTTGCACTGTTGGTGGGAATGAAAATTGATACAGCTGCTATAGAAGATGGTATGGAGATTTCTTAGAAAACTAGGAATAAAACTAGCATATGACTCAGCAATCCCACTCCTAGGCATATACCCTGAGGAAACCAAAATAGAAAAAGACACATGTATCCCATTGTTCATTACAGCACTATTTACAATAGCTAGAACATGGAAGCAATCTAGACGTCCATCAACAGATGAATGAGTAAAGTTGTGGTACATATATACAATGGAACATTACTCAACCATAAAAAGGAACACATTTGAGTCTGTTTTAAGGAAGTGGATGAACCTAGAACCTATTATACCCACTTAAGTAAGTTAGAAAGATAAAGATAAATATCATATTCTAACACATATATACAGAATCTAGAAAAATGATATTAAATAATTTATTTACAGGGCAGCAGTGGAGAAACAAGCATAGAGAATAGACTTATGGACATGGGAAGAGGGGAGGAGAGGGTGAGATGTATGGAAAGAGTAACGTGGAAATTTACATTACCATATGTAAAATGGATAGCTAATGGGAATTTGCTGTATGGCTCAGGAAAGTCAAATAGGGGCTCTGTATCAACCTGGAGGGTTGGGGTGGGAAGGGAGATGGGAGGGAGGTTCAGAAGGGAAGGGATATATGTATACTTATGGCTGATTCATGTTGAGGTTTGACAGAAAACAACAAAATTCTGTAAAGCAATTATCCTTCAATTTAAAAATAAATAAATAAAAAGAATGAGCTTGGTTCATTGGTTTAACAATTAAGACACTGGCTGGCTGAAGGATGAAGTTCTGGTTTGGAGTGAATTTAATTAATTTAGTAAACATTTAATGAACATCCACTATGTACCAGTCATAAGATTTAGATAAAAGAGATACAAAGAGCATAAAGACATGGTCCTTGCCCCTTTGGACCTCAACTCTTATGTGCTGTAACAGCCTCAATTTCCCAATCTCAAAATGAAGGGATTGGAGTAGATGTTGTTTAAGATAATATCCAACTTAAATATTATCTGATTCCTCTTTTAAAAAATCAATCTAGGCAAGTATGTATGACTTATGACATATTTATAATAGCTTTATATTTTAAATGTACATATCAAATTGAAATATTTACTGGGGATAAAATATACATTTGGTACCAGCATGAATGTGGATTTTTATCTATAAGTATTTTCACATCATTAAAATTGTAAGAGATTTTGCTCTTTAACCATTTAAATCACTGTGTTTTTCCATGACACTGTAACCTAAAACCAATGTTATACTTAATTATTTTAAATATTCTTTGGAAAAGTTTGAGAATTGCTTTTATGACCACATACTCATCAGTGATAAATGTTTATGTAATTCTACTATGTATACTTAGAATTGGGCTAAGTGATGGAGATTCATGTGTGTATGTGTGTATACAGTGTTATATATATACACACACACATATATATGGTGGTTTAGTCGCTAAGCCGTGTCCAACACTTGCAACTCCGTGGACTGCAGCCTGCTGGGCTCTTCGGTCCATGGACTTCCCAGGCAAGAATACTGGAGTGGGTTTGCCATTTCCTTCTCCAGGGGATCATCCTGACCCAGGAATCGAACCTGGGTCTCCTGCATTGTAGGCAGATTCTTTACCAACTGAGCTATGAGCGAAGCCCATATAAACTCATGGATGGGAACACATGTTCTTGTAACCATCCATGAGTTTTATTAATAGGTACTACTAATACTAAGTCGCTTCAGTCGTGTCTAACTCTGTGTGACCCCATAGACAGCAGCCTTCCAGGCTCCCCCATCCCTGGGATTCTCCAGGCAAGAACACTGGAGTGGGTTGCCATTTCCTTCTCCAATGCATGAAAGTGAAAAGTGAAAGTGAAGTCGCTTAGCCGTGTCCGACTCTTTGCGACCCCATGGACTGCAGCCCACCACGTTCCTCTGCATGGGATTCTCCAGGCAAGAGCACTGGAGTGGGGTGCCATTGCCTTCTCCTTTATTAATAGGTAAGATGGTACTTTATCAGCTCTTATTTATAATTTTTTTTAACTTAAGATTTTCATTTCCCTTCTTAACTCTTACTAACATTTTAGAATCAAATTCCATATATTAAATCTGTTAAGATAAATTTCAGCAGAGTAAATTTTAAAGATCTTGTTGGCTTTATTCTTTCTCAGACATTAGACAAAGTCATCGTAAGATTTTTTATTCACTAACATTGCATAACAGTAGATAACACGAACTTAGTTGACTAATAAACCCTCAGAAGAATAAAAGATGTATGTAAAAATTATTTTTCATGTTGACAACTGTAAAGACATATCTGTTTTAAGAGGTAAAGAACCTGCCTGCCAATGCAACAGAAATAAGTGACACAGGTTCAGTCCCTGGGTGGGGAAGATCCTGTGGAGAATGGCATAGCCACCCTCTCCAGTATTCTTACCTGGAGAATTCGATGGAGAGAGGAGCCTTGTGGGCTACACAGTCCATAGTGTCATATACAGTCGGACATGACTGAAGCCACTTAGCACACACCCAAAAGCCAGTCTTGATACTGAGTATTTTCCCAGGCCACATGAACTTGAAGCATTTGGGTTTATTTCTAATATATTCCTGAGAATTTTGTGACTGCTTAATTTGTATAAGCTCTTACTTTTCTTTGAATTAATTGAGCATAGCTCTTTTATAAGTTAATTTGGCAATACCATTACGAGTCAGAAGAATATTTCACGTTACAACATACATATACAGACACACATGGGCTTCCCCAGTGGCTTAGTGGCAAAGAATCTGACTGCAATGCAGAAGACATGGGTTCAATACCTGGATCGGGAAGATCACCTGAAGGAGGGCATAGCAACCCACTCCAGTATTCTTGCTTAGAGAATCCCATGGACAGAGGAGCCTGGAGGGCTATAGTCCATAGGGTCACAAAGAGTTGGATACGGCTGAAGGGCTATATTCCATAGAGTCAAAAAGAGTCAGACACGACTGAAGTGACTTGAGCATACATGCATACAGACACACATAAATAATCAAGCACAAGCTGAGATTTTATAGATTTTATTTTAATGTTTTCAGCCATTATGTCAGTACCTGTTCAAATAGCTAAAGCTTTCTAAAAGCTCTTATTTTAGAGAAGACAATTAAGATATTTTTGTATCTTGTAAAGTAATCTTATGGAAGCTGTGAACTAGATTTTGGGCAAGGAAACCTCTGTAGCAGTTTATATATATATATATATTCAGTTCAGTTCAGTTCAATCACTCAGTTATGTCCACGTTTTTGTGACCCCATGAACTGCAGCACGCCAGGCCTCCCTGTCCATCACCAACTCCCAGAGTTCACCCAAACCCATGTCCATCGAGTTGGTGATGCCATCCGATCATCTCATCCTGTCGTCCTCTTCTCCTCCTGCTTTCAGCCTTTCCCAGCATCAGGGTCTTTTCCAATGTGTCAGCAATTCGCATCAGGTGGCCAAAGTATTGGAGTTTCAGCTTCAACATCTGTCCCTCCAATGAACACCCAGGACTGATCTCCTTTAGGATGGACAGGTTGGATCTCCTTGCAATCCAAGGGACTCTCAAGAGTCTTCTCCAACACCACGGTTGAAAAGGATCAATTCTTCGGTGCTCTAGCTTTCTTTATAAAGCTGGAGACCACTGGAAAAACCATAGCCTTGACTAGATGGACCTTTGTTGACAAAGTAATGTCTCTGCCTTTGAATATGCTGTCTAGGATGGTCATAACTTTCCTTCCAACTAGTAAGTGTCTAATTTCGTGGCTACAATCACCATCTGCAGTGATTTTGGAGCGCAAAAAAATAAAGTTAGCCACTATTTCCACTGTTTCCCCATCTATTTGCCATGAAGTGTTGGGACCAGATGCCATGATCTTCGTTTTCTGAATGTTGAGCTTTAAGCCAACTTTTTCACTCTCCTCTTTCACTTTCATCAAAAGGCTCTTTAGTTCTTTTTCACTTTCTGCCATAAGGATGGTGTCACCTGCATAAATGAGGTTATTGAGGTTTCTCCCGGCAATCTTGATTCCAGCTTGTGCTTCCTCCAGCCCAGTGTTTCTCATGATGTACTCTGCATATAAGTTATATAAGCAGAGTGACAATATACAGCTGTGACGTACTCCTTTTCCTATTTGGAACCAGTCTGTTATTCCATGTCCAGTTCTAACTGTTGCTTCCAGACCTGCATACATGCTTCTCAAGAGGCAGGTCAGGTAGTCTGGTATTCCCATATCTTTCAGAATTTTCCACAGTTTATTGTGATCCACACAATCAAAGGCTTTGGCATAGTCAATACACAGAAATAGATGTTTTTCTGTAACTCTCTTGCTTTTTCGATGATCCAGTGGATGTTGGCAATTTGATATCTGGTTCCTCTGCCTTTTCTTAATCCAACTTGAATGTCTGGAAGTTCTCTGTTCATGTACTGTTGAAGCTTAACTTGGAGAATTTTGAGCATTGTAATGAAATGAAGTTGCTCAGTCATTTCTGACTCTGTGACCCCATGGACTGTAGCCTACCAGTCTCCTCCGTCCATGGGATTTTCCAGGCAAGAGTACTGGAGTGGGTTGCCATTTCCTTCTCCAAGGGGTCTTTCTGACCCAGGGATCAAACCCAGGTTTCCTGCATTGTAGGCAGACGCTTTACCATCTAAGCCACCAGAGAAGTCTTTGCTGGTATGTGAAATGAGTGCAACTGTACAGTAGTTTGGACATTCTTTGGTCTTGCCTTTCTATGGGACTGGAATGAAAACTGATCTTTTCCAGTCCTGTGGCCACTGCGGAGTTTTCAAAATTTCTGGCATATTGAGTGTACCACTTTAACAGCATCATCTTTTAAGGATTTGCAATAGCTCAGCTGGAATTCTATCACATCGACTAGCTTTGTTCATAGTGATGCTTCCTAAGGCCCACTTGACTTTACATTCCCAGATGTCTGACTCTATTTGAGTGATCACACCACTGTGGTTATCTGGGTCATTAAGATCTTTTTTGTATAATTCTTCTTTGTATTCTTGCCACCTCTTCTTAATATCTTCTGTTTCTTTAGGTCTATACCATTTCTATTCTTTATTGTATACATCTTTGCATGATATATCCCCTTGGTATGTCTAATTTTCTTGAAAATCTCTAGTTTTTTCCATTGTATTGTTTTCCTCTATTTCTTTGCATTGATCTAAACATAGGGAAGTTTTATTGTCTCTTGCTGTTCTTTGGAACTCTGCTTTCAGATAGGTATATTTTTCCTTTTCTCCTTTGCCTTTCACTATTCTCAGCTATCTGTAAGACTTCCTCAGACGATCATTTTGCCTTTTTTTCATTTCTTTTTCTTCAGGATGATTTTGATCACCACAGCCTGTACAGTGTTATGAATGTCCATATATTGTTCTTCAGTCACTCTGCCTATGAGATCTAATCTCTTGAATATATTTGTCACTTCCACTGTATAATTTTAAGGGATTTGATTCAGGTCATACCTGAATGGCCTATAGGTTTTCCCTATGTTCTTCAATTTAAGTCTGAATTTTTACAATAAGGAGTTCATAATCTAAGCTACAGTCAGCTCCTGGTCTTCTTTTTGAGCTTCTCCATCTTTGGCTGCAAATAATATAATCAGTCTGATTTTCGTATTGAGCGTCTGGTCATGTCCATGTGTAGAATCGTCTCTTGTGTTGTTGGAAGAGGGGGTTTGCTATTCTGGGTGATAGCTAATTTTTTCTTAGGTTTTCTGCCTTTTCCAAAATTTCCATGAATATGTGTACTATTTCAGGAATAAATTGACCTTTTAAATCTCCTTTTAGTTCTCACTCATCCGCACTTTGCCCATACCACAATTGAGAGTACCTAAAAAATTAAGTCCAGTTTTATGCTTTGATAATACACAGTTGACTCACTCTGGAAACATATAAATATATTTTTCATCTTTTGATAAGTCACATTGTATCTCTCTCTGAATACAAATAGGAATATATGTGTACATACATATATATTATATATTCATTTTTTAAACCTGAAAATTATGGCAATTACACATTAGAACTGAAATAGTGATGCTGTGGTGTTGGAGAAGACTCTTGAAAGTCCCTTGGACTGCAAGGAGATCCAACCAGTCCATTCTGAAGGAGATCAACCCTGGGATTTCTTTGGAAGGAATGATGCTAAAGCTGAAGCTCCAGTACTTTGGCCACCTCATGCAAAGAGTTGACTCATTGGAAAAGACTCTGATGCTGGCAGGGATTGGGGGCAGGAGGAGAAGGGGACGACCGAGGATGAGATGGCTGGATGGCAATCACTGACTCAATGGACGCGAGTCTGACTGAACTCCGGGAGTTGGTGATGGATAGGGAGGCCTGGCGTGCTGCGATTCATGGGGTCACGAAGAGTTGGACACGACTGAGTGACTGAACTGAACTGAACTGATATGATATGATTTTCATACATTTTTTTCTTTTTTTCTTTTCTAGTGCAAGGGTGTGACTAAAATCTATCATTACATAATTGCTCTGCCACCTGATCTTACAGAACTGGAAACACAAATTCCAGAAGTTATTACCCCTGAAGAGAAGTCACGTAATGTGCAAGTGGTAAGCGATTTAAAAAAAAAAGATTTATCATTAATAGAAAGTATTCAGTAAAGATTTGTAAATATCAATCAAATTCTCTCTAATTTAACACAGAAGTGGGTGTTATAGGTTTTTTTGGTTTCCTTTTAATGTCTCTAAATGTATAGTTGATACTTGAACAACATTGGAATTAGGGGTACCAACCCTCCATGCAGTCAAAAACCCACATATAACTTTACAGTCTGTTCTCTATATCTGCAGTCTCACATTCATAGATTCAAACAACCATGGATAAGTGTGGTACTGTAGTACTTATATACTGAAAAAATAATTGCACATAGGTGAACCTGTGCAATTCAAACCCATGTTCAAGGGTAAACTGTATACAGTATATAAGATGATGTGGTCATGTCTAGCTTTTCAGTTTAGTCATTATATTAATTTTGGGTGACTTTATTATATACCATTGAATTTATATATCATGATTTATTTAATCATTCAATTGTCATTGGATTATTTAGAGTGCTCCCATTCTCATGTGTTAAAAGTAAAACTGATATAATGATCTTTTAAAGTATAATGTATTTTAACCATTCAAATAATATATTTGAATATATTTATATGATTCTATTATAAGACAACAGAATATACTGTTGTCTTCCCTGGTAGCTCAGCTTATAGAGAATCTCCTTACAATGCAGGAGACCCTTCTTTAATTCCTGGGTCAGGAAGATCCACTGGAGAATGGATAGGCTACCCACTCCAGTATTCTTGGGTTTCCTTAGTGGCTCAGACAATAAAGAATCCTCATGTAATGCAAGAGACCTGAGTTGGGAAGATCACCTGGAGAAGGGAATGGCTACCCATTCCAGTATTCTTGCCTGGAGAGTCCCCATGGACAGAGGAGCCTGGCAGGCTACAGTCCATGCGATTGCAAAGAGTCAGACACAGCTGAGTGACTTTCAGTTTCATTTTCACAATTGTTTTAGGATTAATTGTATTGTTAAATTACTTATCAGAAGAATTCTATCAAACTAAACCCTGTATTTTCAGAGTATTGAATTTTATCTCTTTTTCTTATTCTTGCTAGAATTGTAAAATCAAACCTCATTTTTGTTTTACTATGTGTTTAATTATTTGGGCATTTTTATTATATGTTATATTTTTCTCCTAATTCTCCATTTCTTAATCTTTATTATTTAATTTTTCTAACTTGAAATTGCCTGTTAATTAATATAAAATATAAAAATTTAAAAAGAAAATATTTACTTGTTTTAGTCATTAACAATACTTGTATATTTTCTTCCAATTTTTTTTCTATTCATATTTTATATATTTGCGACATACCACATATATAACTTGATCACATGAACATATCATAATTTACTAGATTTTGTTTTATATTTTGGCATTCAAATTACTTCAAGTTCTTGTTATTTTACTGTTATATACACTGTTCTAATACATATAATTGAGTGCCTTTGTACATAAAGCTCTTAATGCTTAGTTGTTGAGGCATGCAATTACTGGTCCAAAGGTTATGAACAGTTTCAAGTTTGTAATATATACTGAAAATTTGCTTTCTCCCAGAGGGATGGTACAGGGAAGGAGGAGGGAGGGGCGTTCAGGATGAGGAACATGTGAATATCTGTGGTGGATTCATGTTGATGTATGGCAAAACCAATACAATATTTTAAAGTAATTTAACCTCCAATTAAAATAAATAAATTTATATTAAAAATAATAAAAATAAAAAGAAATTTTAAAAAATAAAAAAAATAAAAATTTAAAAAATAAATTAAAGATTGTATCAGTTTGTGCTTTTACTAGTTAAACAAATAGAATTATTCAGGTGAAAAACAGTCATAATCAAATCCTAGTCATATCTTGTTTCTTTTACAATTAATGAGGTTTAACATTTTCCATTATATTTATTAGCCATTTTCCCTCCCTTTCTCCTGAATTTCCTGTTCATAGTCCTTGCCCACTTAATTGAGGGGATCTTAGAGGTAACTTATGTTTATTTTATGTTATTTACATGTTCCAAATTTATTGTAAAGATTTGCACAATAAACTGAGATATAGAATCTTTTAAGTTCAGAAATAAGCTTGATAAAGTCAGCTTGCCTATTTTAAGTGCATTATTTTTGCCCACTTACCATATGATTACATCTGTCATAGTATTTACTGAATTTCCTGTACTTTTAAAAAGTGATATAGTAATAACTTAAATCTGCTTAAAGCAAAGGCAAAATAACTTCACATTAGTTCCAACAGAAAAACATCATTGAACATGAATTTTTAAAGCTATAATTTGAAGTAACCCTTCATATGTCATGTTTGTATTATCAGAATCATTTTCATCTAAGTCTTTATTTTAATCTATGTAAACATAGCAACATCATTATTATGGCTGCATGGACAACCTTATCGTATCACAATGACTTAATGAAAAAGAGAGAGTGGAGTTTTTTAGTACAGAATTGTTTGTATTGAAATAGCTAATTACCTGAAAAAAAATGAATATACCCTTGAAATAGAAGATTTTATTGTTCAATTCGATCAAGGATGTCATTAAACTGTAAGCTGCATGCAAAAAGAATGTGACATTTTATGCCAATGGTGAAGATCAAAATTAGTGGTTTAAAATATCAAATAATAATTTGTCTCTCAGTTGTAGAATTATACAGAATAGAAATTTAACCTTATTATGCAAAATATACAAATCCAAAAAACATGAGAGAATAAATTTCATAAACAAAGAAAGCAAGGAAATTGGAACAGCAGTTGAATTTAGTGTAAGGATTAAGTAGCTTTTTTTAAAATCCCTCAGTTCAGTTCAGTTCAGTTGCTCAATCGTGTCTGACTCTTTACTACCCCATGAATCGCAGTACACCAGGCCTCCCTGTCCATCACCAACTCCTGGAGTTCACTCAGACTCACGTCCATCAAGTCAGTGATGCCATCTAGCCATCTCATCCTCTGTTGTCCCCTTCTCCTCCTGCCCCCAGTCCCTGCCAGCATCAGAGTCTTTTCCAATGAGTCAACTCTTCGCATGAGATGGCCAAAGTACAGGAGTTTCAGCTTCAGTATCATTCCCTCCAAAGAAATCCCAGGGCAGATCTCCTTCAGAATGGACTGGCTGAATCTCCTTGCAGTCCAAGGGACTCTCAAGAGTCTTCTCCAACACCAGAGTCCAAATGCATCAATTCTTCAGTGCTCAGCTATCTTCACAGTCCAACTCTCACATCCATACATGACCACTGGAAAAACCATAGCCTTGACTAGAAGGACCTTTGTTGGCAAAGTAATGTCTCTGCTTCTCAATATGCTATCTAGGTTAATCATAACTTTTCTTCCAAGGAGTAAGCGTCTTTTAATTTCATGGCTGCAATCACCATCTGCAGTGATGTTGGAGCCCCAAAAAAATAAAGTCTGACACTGTTTCCACTGTTGCCCCATCTATTTCCCATGAAGTGATGGGACCAGATGCCATGATCTTCGTTTTCTGAATGTTGAGCTTTAAGCCAATTTTCCACTCACCTCTTTCACTTTCATCAAGAGGCTTTTTAGTTCCTCTTCACTTTCTGCCATAAGGGTGGTGTCAACTGTATATCTGAGGTTATTGAAATTTCTCCCGGCAGTCTTGATTTCAGCTTGTGTTTCTTCCAGCCCAGCGTTTCTCATGATGTACTCTGCATATAAGTTAAATAAGCAGGGTGACAATATACAACCTTGATGTACTTATTTTCCTGTTTGGAACCAGTCTGTTGTTCTATGTCCAGTTCTAACTGTTGCTTCCTGACCTGCATATAGGTTTCTCAAGAGGCAGGTCAGGTGGTCTGGTATTCCCATCTCTTTCAGAATTTTCCACAGTTTATTGTGATCCACACAGTCAAAGGCTTTGGCATAGTCAATAAAGCAGAAATAGATGTTTTTCTGGAACTCTCTTGCTTTTTTGATGATCCAGCAGATGTTGGCAATGTGATCTCTGGTTCCTCTGCCTTTTCTAAAACCAGCTTGAACATCTGGAAGTTCACAGTTCACGTATTGCTGAAGCCTGGCTTGGAGAATTTTGAGCAATACTTTGGTAGCATGTGAGATGAGTGCAGTTGTGCGATAGTTTGAGCATTCTTTGGCATTGCCTTTCTTTGGGATAGGAATGAAAACTGACCTTTTCCAGTCCTGTGGCCACTGCTGAGTTTTCCAAATTTTCTGGCATATTGAGTGCAGCACTTTCACAGCATCATCTTTCAGGAGGTGAAATAGCTCCACTGGAATTCCATCACCTCCACTAGCTTTGTTCATAGTGATGCTTTCTAAGGCCCACTTGACTTCACATTCCAGGATGTCTGGCTCTAGATGAGTGATCACACCATCGTGATTATCTTGGTCATGAAGATCTTTTTTGTATAGTTCTTCTGTGTATTCTTGCCACGTCTTCTTAATATCTTCTGCTTCTTTCCATACCATTCTGTCCTTTATTGAGCCCATCGTTGCATGAAATCTTCCCTTGGTGTCTCTAATTTTCTTGAAGAGATCTCTATTCTTTCCCATTCTGTTCTTTTCCTCTACTTCTTTGCATTGATCGCTGAGGAAGGCTTTCTTATCTCTTCTTGCTATTCTTTGAAACTCTCCATTCACATGCTTGTATCTTTCCTTTTCTCCTTTGCTTTTTGCTTCTTTTCTTTTCACAGCTATTAGTAAGGCCTCCCCAGACAGCCATTTTGCTTTTTTGTTTTTTCTTTTCCATGGGGATGGTCTTAATCCCTTTCTCCTGTACAATGTCACGAACCTCTGTCCATAGTTCATCAGGCACTCTATCTATCAGAATTAGCCCCTTATACAATTTTCTCACTTCCACTGTATAATCATAAAGGATTTGATTTAGGTCATACCTGAATGGTCTATTGGTTTTGCCTACTTTCTTCAATTTAAGTCTGAATTTGGCAATAAGGAATTCATGATCTGAGCCACAGTCTGCTCCTGGTCTTGTTTTTGTTGAAATCCCTACTTTACCACTAATTGCCTAGATGTGAACTTGAACAAGTTATATTTCCTCTCTAAGGTTCAGTTTCTACTCTGTAAAATGCAGAGCTTGATTGAATGACAACTGAGGTCACATATAGGTATATAAATCTAATATTGTTTCACAGGCTCAGTTTTATATTTTCCAGAGTGGCCTTGCAAAGGAATCATTAACTAGTACACATATTCTGCTCAGTGGCTAACTGATTCCTAACATAGAAATGGATTGAATATTACCGACTTTTTTTTTTTTTTTTTTTTTACTTTACAGTATTGTATTTGTTTTGCTGTACTTCAACATGAAACCACCATGGGTGTACACGTGTTCCCAATCCTGAATGTTTTCTTGGAGCTATAGATTCTGATATGTTGGGGACAGAGGGAGGGTATTAGGAGTTTGAAGGATATTCTTCCCACTATTGGTGAAGGACACTTAAAAGGGTAAGGTCAGGTTTTGAAGAGCCTGAATCTTAAACAGTTTGAGGGTACCTCTTAATAACACACGAAATGAAATACAAGTTGAAATGTCGAATGAAGAAATCACAAAAAATTGCAAAATTTAAAATCTGATGAATAATACAAACATGAAATACTCTCAGTGCTTTGGAAGGGGGCTGTTCAAGTAAGGGGTCCTAAAACTTAAGCTTCATTGGCTTCGTGATAAATCTGTCTCTGGTACTAAGCATGGTTTTCCCTCTGCATACTTCTCTCTGGCTCCACACCTTATTATTATTTAGCTCCTTATCTCCAGGGGATCTTATCTCCAGAGGAGCTTCCACACCCAGGTCTCCTGCATTGAAGGAGGATTCTTAACCAGCTGAGCTACCAGGGAAGCCCATTCTTAAGCAGTTTTTCTAACTCAGAGAACACAGATAACATGAAAGAAGAAAACATCAGAAGTCAAACAGTAAATACTATATAGATATGGTTTATGTGTCAGCATGGAATGTACAAAGCCCGTATGCCTCCATCCATGCCATCTGCCTGAAATATTCTTGTCATACTGCTTTTATTTACATGGCCAAAAAAATCGACCCATAAATTAACCAATGTTTACTATCTAGGACCATTATTTCATGTCCAAGGAAGTGTACTGGCACACTGACATCATGTCTACCAACATCTGATCACATTCATCTTCCATATAAGATGCCTGGTTCCATGTGCTTTTTGTGTACTTGGTCTATAGATAATTATGATAATTTATTTATTCAAGGATTATGATGACCCAGATGTTTTCATTGCCATAGCCCATAAATTCTTGTCCAATCTGAGATTTGTATTATATACTATTTTTTTAAATTGCAGTTTCCTGTTTTTGGCAACCATTTATATTAGTCTTTGAAATAGTGTAATGCTGTGCATATTCAATGTTATCATAATTGCTTTTGAGATTTAACATATTTCAGGTAACTGTGACATCTATGCCAACTCTTGGTTACCAGTATCGACAATCTATAACAAAAATTAAAAATGTAAAATTTAGTTTTACCTTTATAATATAATATATAGCATTCTAATTTATAGATGTGAGTATAAAACAATATGCTTTATTGAGGAAACTAACAGTAAAAGAAAGCCACCCAGAATGATTAAATGACAGGAAAAATAAGCCTTAATGCTCTGCAAAGGGAGAAAACCAAGAAGTAACTGAATTTTTCTGTCCATGGAAAATTTATCAAACTTTTTTTTTTTTTTTAACATTTAAAAATCCAATAGACAATGGGCTTCTGTTTTAAAGTAATTTGGTAGTGGGATCATTTCCAAGTGTAAAAAAAAGTTAGAATAGAATCACAAAATATGTTTGTATATTGAAATATTACATGAATACAGGGTTTTATCATTTTAAAAATGCATCATCTAAGAGGAGTGTTTTGAGTTCGCAAAATCTATCACTGCTGTGTATTCTGAAAATCCATCATTTAGCTCAAAAAAGTGGCCATACTCTCTACTTTCAGAAAGAAAGTTTCAGATTCTATCCATTCAAAGAACTGTGTTACAAAATTGTCTATCTTAAATGGTTCATAAGTGATCAATGCAAAGAAATAGAGGAAAACAATAGAATGGGAAAGACTAGCGATCTCTTCAAGAAAATTAGAGATACCAAGGGAACATTTCATGCAAAGATGGGCACAATAAAGGATAGGAATGGGATGGACCTAACAGAAGCAGAAGATATTCAGAAGAGGTGCCAAGAATGCACAGAAGAACTATACAAAAAGGATCTTAATGGCCCAGATAACCACAATGGTGTGATCACTCACCTAGAGCCAGACATCCTGGAATGTGAAGTCAAGTGGGCCTTAGGAAGCATCACAATGAACAAAGCTAGTGGAGGTGATCAAATTCCAGCTGAGCTATTGCAAATCCTTAAAAGATGATGCTGTGAAAGTGCTGCACTCAATATGCCAACAAATTGGGAAAACTCAGCATTGGCGACAGGACAGGAAAAGGTCAGTTTTCATTACAATCCCAAAGAAAAGCAATGAAAAAGAATGTTCAAACTATCACACTCATCTCACACACTAGCAAAGTAATGCTCAAAATTCTCCAAGTGAGGCTTCAGTGGTACCTGAACTGGGAACTTCCAGATGTTCAAGCTGTATTTAGAAAAAGCAGAGGAACCAGAGATCAAATTGCTAACATCCGTAGGAACAACGCATGGAAAAATGGACTGGTTCCAAATTGGGAAAGGTGTACGCCAAGTATGTAGAGTGTCACTTGTTTATTTAAATTATATGCAGAGTACATCATGTGGAATATCAACCTGGATGAATCACAAGTTGGAATCAAGATTTCCAGGAGAAATATTTACAAACTCAGATATGCAGATGATACTACTCTAAGGGCAGAAAGCAAAGAAGAACTAAAGAACCTCTAGATGAGGGTAAAACAGGAGATTGAAAAAGCTTGCTTAAAACTGAACATTCAAAAAATGAAGAACATGGCATCCAGCCCCATCGCTTCATGGTAAATAGATGGGAAAACAATAGAAATTATGAAAGACTTTATTTTTGGGGGATCCAAAATCATTGCAGATGGTGACTGTAGCTATGAAATTAAAAGACACTTGCTCTTTAGAAGAAAAACTATTGCAAACCGAGGCAGCATATTAAAAAGCAGAGACATTGCCAACAAAGCTCCATATAGTCAAGCCTAGAGTTGGAGTATAAAGAAAGCTGAGCATCAAAGAATTGATGCTTTTGAACTGGTTTTGGAGAAGATTCTTGAGAGTCCCTTCGACTGCAAGGAGATCAAATCAGTGAATTCTAAAGGAAATCAATCCTGAATATTCATTGGAAGCACTGATGCTGAAGCTAATACTTTGGCCACCTGGTGTGAAGAACTGACTCACTGGAAAAGACCCTGATGCTGGGAAAGATTGAAGGCAGAAGGAGGAGATGACAGAGGATGAGATGGTTTGATGGCATCACTAACTTGATGGACATGAGTTTGAGGAAGCTCTGGGAGATAGTGGTGGACAGGGAAGCCTGGTGTGCTGCACTCCATGGGGTCGCAAAGAATCGGACACGAATGACCGACTGAAATGTAATGGTTCATCTCTGCTTAGGAACCTTGAACTACTTGGCTGACATCTTGTCCCATTAAAGTGGCAAATGTCAGGAGATAAAACGAAGAGCTTGTAATCAGACATTAGTCTGTCTGTATGTTCTTGATGGACATTTCTGCAATAACTCTTTGACTAATGACCCAATAGGCTTCTAGTAGTAGCTAGTCTGTGTGAGATAGATATACTAAATTAGAGTCATTAGGGAGATGCCTTACAGTATCTTACATTTTAAGAAGGAAGTATATATTTGGAACTCACAAAGTACCTTCCTGTCTTCTTGTTCCCCTTCTTTGTTCCATTCAATTTCACTTTACCTCTGCCCTCTTTTTCATTTGCTTCAAGTGTGATATGATCAGTACTTATCTACTCAAAGTGTTCTTTCGTGAATATTTTCCCCAGTGCTATGGGAATGTGGCAGTAAATGCCAGTTCTATGAATGAAAATGTAAATGTTTTCCATGATCCTAAAAACAAACCTTGGGACATACAGTATCATACATTTTATTCTTTTAGATAAAGATTTTTTTTTCAAATTTACTGTTTTTTATTCAATTTTTAAAATTCTACCTGTGTATAAATAGCCATTATTTATATAACCTCTTAGTTTGCTTTCACATCTATCATTTCTTTTGAAATGCATACCATCATCTCATTTGGTGCTCAAAATGACTGTGTGATAGGGCAGAAACTATTTTCATGTTCATTTTTAAAATTAAGAAGTTGAGGCCTAGATACATTATACTTATACATTAAACCTCTATCCCTGCTTGTCACTGCTGCCAAATTCAGTTGGATTTATTTAATCATGTGGTAAGCTGTTTTTTCTCAAAAACTAATCCAAAATTTCAAAACTTCCAAAAATGTTTCCCTATCCAACTCCAGCCTTCTCTTATCTCAGCTTATGGCCTCACTACCCCCTTCAGCAAAAATGTGGGTCAATCACTTATGAATTCCCTGGGAATATCTCAAATAATGATGGATTTTGTGGTTTGTGTCAACTTTTCAGCTGAAAACAGAAAAGCTTGATAATTTTTTTTTAATTTGTTAGTCATTAGATAACTAACAATCAGTGAAAAAATGAGACTAACATCTGGGAGAAGAAAACCTAGACTGTAAATCAATGAAAGCCAGAAGAAGATGGATTTCTATTTTGAAAAACTGAGCTGAAAGTGCTGAAATTGCCAACTTAGAATTCAATTTTCCATAAAAGTATTCTTCAAAGATGATAATAAAATTAAGACTTTTTGGAGTCTGAGAATGGAACAAACAGAACTGATAATTTGTTACTATCAGTTCAGTTCAGTCTCTCAGTCATGTCCATCTCTTTGTGAATGCATGGACTGCAACATGCCAGGCTTCCCTGTCCATCACTAACTCCCAGACCTTGCTAAAACTCAGGTCCATTGACTCAGTGATGCCATCCAACCATCTCATCCTCTGTCTCCTCCTGCTTTTGATCTTTCCCAGCTTCAGGATCTTTTCTAGTGAATCAGTTCTTTGCATCAGGCGGCCAAAGTATTGTAGTTTCAGCTTCAGCATCAGTCCTTCCAGTGAATATTGGACTGATTTCCTTTAGGATTGACTGGCTCGATTCTCTTGAAACCCATGAGACTCTCAAGAGTCTTCTCTTGTTACTATCATTCCCAAATAAATCCTGTTCTTTGATGGAATAAAAACAATCTGAGGTGCAAGCTAAAGAATGAAGGAAAGAATGAAGAGCAGCAAAATGGTAAATATGTAGGTAAATATAGATTATTATTGGCTGGGTAAAATGATAATAGTTGCAATAATAAAAATATGGAGTCTTAAATAGGTAGAGTTTAACCTTGTTAAAGTAGTGGCAAATAAGGAGGGATGGGGTAAATAAAGTATTCTAAGGTCAATACATTTTCTAAGAAATAAAAATGTAACTTGATAAGCCATGGATGCCTGTGGTACCACTAAAAGAATAATAAAATAATGTATAAATATCAGCATTAGAGGAGGCAACTGGAAGTAATAATCCAAAAGAAATCAAGAAAAGAGAAACAAAGGAACAAAATAAAGGCATGAAAACTGGAAATCAACAAGTACAATAACATTGTAGATTTAAACCCAAATATATCAGTGATAATATGAAATGTAAAAAAATCTAAATGCTCCAGTTGAAAGAAAAAGAACATCACACCAGCTTAAAAAAAAAAAAAGTATAGGCTACTTACAAAGGCATGCCTAAAATATAAAAGTATGCATTATTTTAAAGTAAAATGATGAAAAATATATATAACAGGCAATCAGTTACCAAAATAAATTTTGAATATTTGTCTAAGTAGGTTTTTTAAATTTTATTTATTTTAGTTGGAGGCTAATTACTTTGCAGAATTGTAGTGGTTTTTGCCATACATTGATATGAATCAGCCATTGTTTCACATGTGTTTCCCATTCTGAACCCCCCTCCTACCTCCATATTCCATCCCTCTGGGTCATCCCAGCGTACCAGCCCTGAGCACACTATCCCATGCATCAAACCTGGACTAGTGATCTCTTCCATATGTGATAATATATATGCTTCAATGCTATTCTCTCAGATCTTCCGACCCTCATCTTCTCCCACAGAGTCCAAAAGACTGTTCTGTACATCTGTGTCTCTTTTGCTGTCTCGCATATATGGTTATCATTACCATCTTTCTAAATTCCATACACATGTGTTAGTATACTGTATTGGTGTTTTTCTTTCTGGCTTACTTCACTCTGTATAATAGGCTCCATTTTCATTCACCTCATTAGAACTGAGTCAAACGTATTTTTTTTAGTGGTTGGGTAATACTCCATTGTGGTACACATGTCTCTTTCAATTCTGTTTTCCTCAGTGTGTATGCCGAGCATTGGGATTACTGGGTCACATGGCAGTTCTCTTTCCAGTTTTTTAAGGAATCTCCACACTGTTCTCCATAGTGGCTGTACTAGTTTGCAATCCTACCAACAGGGTAAGAGGGCCCCCTTTATTCCACACCAACTCCAGCATTTATTGCTTGTAGACTTTCAGATAGCAGCCATTCTGACTGGCGTGAGATGGTACTTCATTATGGTCTTGATTTGCATTTCTCTGATAATGAGTAATGTTGAACATCTTTTCATGCGTTTGTTAGCCATCTATATGTCTTCTTTGGAGAACTGTTTGTTTAGTTATTTGGCCCATTTTTTTATTGGGTCATTTATTTTTCTGGAATTGAGCTTCAGGAGTTGCTTGTATATTTTTGAGATTAATTCTTTGTCAATTGTTTCATTTGCTGTTATTTTCTCCCATTATTAAGGCTGTCTTTTCACCTTGCTTATAGTTTCCTTTGTTGTGCAAAAGCTTTTACATTTGATTAGGTCCCATTTGTTTATTTTTGCCTTTATTTCCAATACACTGGGAGGTGGGTCATAGATTATCCTGGTTTGATTTATGTCAGAGAGTGTTTTCCCTATGTTTTCCTCTAGGAGTTTTATAGTTTCTGGTTTTATGTTTAGATCTTTAATCCATTTTGAGTTTATTTTTGTGTATGGTATTAGAAAGTGTTCTCATTTCATTCTTTTATAAGTGGTTGACCAGTTTTCCCAGCACCAATTGTTAAAGAGATTGTCTTTTCTCTATTGTATATTCTTGCTTCCTTTGTCAAAGAAAAGGTGTCCATAGATGGGTGGATTTATCTCTGGGCTTTCTATTTTGTTCCATTGATCTATATTTCTGTTTATGTGCTAGTAACATACTGTCTTGATGACTGTACCTTTGTAGTAGAGCCTGAAGTCAGGCAGGCTGATTCCTCCAGTTCCATTCTTCTTTCTCAAGATTGCTTTGGCTAGTCAAGGTTTTTTGTATTTCCATACGAACTGTGAAATTATTTGTTCTAGTTCTCTGAAAAATATCGTTGGTAGCTTGATAGGGGTTGCATTAAATATATAGATTGGTTTCGGTAGTATATTTACTTTCACTATATTGATTCTTCCAGTCCATGAACATGGTATATTTTTCCATCTGCTTGTGTCCACTTTGATTTCTTTCACCAGTGTTTTATAGTTTTCTATATATAGATTTTTGTTTCTTTAGGTAGATATATCCCTAAGTATTTTATTCTTTTCGTTGCAATGGTGAATGTAATTGTTTCCATAGTTTCTCTTTCTGTTTTCTCATTGTTAGTGTATATGAATACAAGGGATTTCTGTGTGTTAATTTTATATCCTGCAACTTTACTATATTCATTGATTAGCTCTAGTATTTTTCTGGTGGAATCTTTAGGGTTTTCTATGTAGAGAATCATGTCATCTGCAAATAGTGAGAGTTTTACTTCTTCTTTGTCAATCTGGATTGAAGAATCCTTGCATCGCTGGGATAAAGCCCACTTGGTCATGATGTATGATCTTTTTAATATGTTGTTGGATTCTGTTTGCTAAAATTTTGTTAAGGATTTTTGAATCTATGTTCATCAGTGATATTGGCCTGCAGTTTTCTTTTTTGTGTCATCTTTGTCTGGTTTTAGCATTAGGGTGAAGGTGGCCTCATAGAATGTGTTTGGCAGTTTACCTTCCTCTACAATTTTCTGGAAGAATATGAGTAGGATACATGTTAGCTCTTCTCTGCATTTTTGGTAGAATTCAGCTGTGAAGCCATCTGGTCCTGGGCTTTTGTTTGCTGAAAGATTTCTTGTTACAGTTTCAATTTCTGTGCTTGTGATGAGTCTGTTAAGATTTCCTATTTCTTCCTAGTTCAGATTTGGAAAGTTGTACTTTTCTAAGAATTTGTCCATTTCTTCCAAGTTGTCCATTTTATTGGCATATAGTTGCTGATAGTAATCTCTTATGATCCTTTGTATTTCTGTGTTATCTGTTGTGATTTCTCCATGTTCATTTCTAATTTGGTTGATTTGATTATTCTCCCTTTGTTTCTTGATGAGTCTGGCTAATGGTTTGTCAACTTTATGTATCTTTTCAAAGAACCAGCTTTTGACTTTGTTGATTTTTGTTATGTTTCTTTTGGATTTATTTCTGCCCTAATTTTTATTATTTATTTCCTTCTACTAACCCTGGGGTTCTTTATTTCTTCTTTTGCTACTTGCTTTAGGTGTAGAGTTAGGTTATTTATTTGATTTTTTTTCTTGTTTCTTGAGGTAAGCCTGTTTTCTATGAACCTTCCATTTAGCACTGCTTTTACAGTGTCCCATAGGTTTTGGGTTGTTGTGTTTTTATTTTCATTCATTTCCATGTATATTTTTATTTCTTTTGTGATTTCTTCTATGATATGTTGTTTATTAAGAAGCGTGTTGTTTAGCCTCCATATGTTAGAATTTAAAGAATGATACTAGTAAAAGTATATCTAGAAATTTCTCTGGTGCTGTTGCAGGCAGTGTGGGGTCAGTTCAGTTTCAGATAGTTCCTGGTTCCAGCTTATACTTCTCAAGATCTATAGGCCCCTTCCAATGTAATCGGTATTAACTACAGGGATTTTATACTGTTGCACCGGTCACATCCAAAGCGGTTCCCTCTATTTGGCTTCTTCTGTTTGCAGGTTTCTTCAGTGTCTAATTTCTGCCCTATCGCAAGGGGGCGAAGGTGGTCTCTTGTTTATGCTCACTTGTTCAGTTGTGCTGTGGGGAGGGAGGAACACTGCAAAAAAATATCACTGGTGTCCGTGGGGAGTGCTTGCAGTGTGTCGGCCACACTGGGTTTGCCCCCACTCACGGCATGTGTGCTTTCCCAGAATACACTGCTCAGGCTTCAGGTTACTCTGCAGGAAGCGGGCCCTGGGTTTCGTGCACTTCCCAGACCTAAGCTGTTCAGATTCAGGCTCTTGGGTACTCCACAAAGGCACAGACTCCATTAGGCTACCATCTTGTGCTATTCCCTGGTCTGAGCAGCTCAGGCGACCAGGTGTGTGGCAAGTGCACTCTCAGGTGTCATGCGTCTTATCACCCCCTCCCAGTCCCAACCGCTCGGGTTTCTGGGCATGCCCGCCTCTGGTGTGCTATGTATCTCTTCTGGGGAGCTGATCTCTGGCTGTGACCTTCCTGGCAGTTGTCAACCATCCTGAATCTCAGAAAGTCTTTGGTTAGAAACTGGAAGCCTGTTTGCAGTTTGGTAGGGGATGTCGAGTTTGCCCCTTTCCAGCTCTGAGTGCCTGCCTGGCCATGCCTTAAGTGGGAGACAGGCCGGTCCACAGCAGGCTAGCTCTTTTCTGGTATTTGCTCAGTCCTTTGTTCCGTGTGCAGCCCAGCAGTGCCTTAGGTTAGGACTTTTCGCAGGATAGTTCTCTCTCTCTCTTTTTTTCTTTTTGTCTCTCTTTGGCTATCCCACAGTTTAGGTTGCTGTCTCACATTAGCTCCCAGAGATTGCCCTCAGGACATTCAGGCCCGGTGCTTACTCTAAACAATGCAGCCCACTCCTCTCCGTTCACCCCTGCTTGCTGGTGGCGGATGTGAGCCTCTGGGCTACTTCTCTGCCTGTAGCATGTAATCTGTGGGTTTTATTTATTTATTTTTCCTCCCAGTTATGTTGCCCTCCGAGATTCAAAAACTTTCCCCAGACCCACCAGTGAGAAGGTTTCCTGGTTTTTTGGAAACTTCTCCTCTATTAAGACTCCCTTCCCGGGACGGATCTCCATCCCTAACTCTTTTGTCTCTCTTTTTATCTTTTATATTTTGTCCTACCTCCTTTCAAAAACAATGGGCTGCTTTTCTGGGTGCCTGATGTCCTCTGCCAGCATTCAGAAGTTGTTTTGTGGAGTTTTCTCAGCGTTCAAATGTTCTTTCGATGAATTTGTGGGGGAAAAAGTGATCTCCCTGTCCTATTCCTCCACCATCTTAAGACCACCCCCCAAGTAGATTTTAAGGCAAAGAAAGCATTACTAGAGATAAAGGTGGATATTTCATAAAATAAAAGGTTATTTTTCTCAAGGATAAAATAATTTTAAATTTGTATACATATAAATATAACATAGCCTCAAAGTAAAGTAGAAGGTATGAACCTCTTCAGCTTCCTGCAGTCAAAATGATTCTTATACTCAGGCAACCTCAATTTCCCCCATCCAGGTGCAAAGAAGGATTTTTCTCCTTCTAAGTATGGTCCCATTATATTCTCATATCTTTCCACACCTTGTTTCTTTTCATTTTTACTTATCTCTTATTTTTTAATATAAATTTATTTATTTTAATTGGAGACTAATTACAATATTGTAATGGTTTTGCCATACATTGACATGAATCCACCACGGGTGTACTTGTGTTCCCCATCCTGAACCCTCCTCCCAAATCCCTCTCCATCCCACCCCTCTGGATCATCCCAGCGTACCAGCCCCGAGCACCCTGTCTCATGCATCAAACCTGGACTGGTGATCCATTTCACATATGAAACTCTCAGTATATAATAGTATGGGGGAAAATAAACTTTTATAGAACTAAAAACTGGAAGTTAAGAGATTATCTTAATTCCATAAGAGTTTATTTTTTCCCATACTATTATGTACTGAGAGTTTTTGTATTTCTTGGCTCCCTCTGCCTCAGTGTTTCTCGAGATATTTTTTTCCTTCTTTCTTTCTTTTCTTTTCTTTTTTTTATTTTTTTTACTGCATATATCATAATTATTTAGAGGCACTTGGTAAAATGCAGATTCCTGAACTGCATCTCCACACCTCTTCATCAGAATTCTGGATGTGGCTCAAGAAAGTGCATTTTTAAACAAATTGTTGGTAATTTTGACACAGGCCAATATTTGAGAATCACTGTCTATACACCTGTGTCTCTTGCTGTCTCGCATACAGGGTTATCGTTACCATCTTTCTATAGTCCATATATATGCGTTAGTACACTGTATAGAACAGTCTGTTGGACTCTGTGGGAGAGGGAGAGGATGGGATGATTTAGGAGAATGACACTGAAACATGTATAATATCACATATGAAACGAATTGCCAGTCCAGGTTCGATGAAGGATACAGGATGCTTGGGGCTGGTGCACTGGGATGACCCAGAGGGATGGTACGGGGAGGGAGATGGGAGGGGGTTCAGGATGGGGAACACGTGTACACCCGTGGTGGATTCATGTTGATGTATGGCAAAACCAATACAATATTGTAAAGTAATTAACCTCCAATTAAAATAATAGATGAATAATGTGAAATGTGATTATTCAAACTGCAAAGAGTGCTTCACTGGGAATCATGAAACCAAGGTTGTACTCTTGGTTCTATGTGTTAATAGCTTTGTGATCTTTGTCAGCTAAACTGAAAACCATACAACTTTGAATCCTCATTCATAAAAATAAAGGGATTGTGATAGAAAAACTTGAAGCCATGTAATGTTGTTGAGTCTGTAAGTTATGTCCAACTCTTTGGGACCCCATGACCTGCAAAATGCCATGCTTTCCTGTCTTGTGCTATCTCTCAGAGTCTGCTCAAATTCATGTCATTGTTTCAGTGATGCCATCCAACCATCTGATCCACTGTTGCCCCCTTCTCCTACTGCCTTCAGTCTTTCCCAGCATCAGGATATTTTCCAGTGAGTCAACTCTTTGTATCAGGTGGCCAAAGTATTGGAGCTTTAGCTTCATAATCAGTCTTTCCAATTAATATTAAGGGTTGATTTTTTTTACGATTGATTGGTTTGATATCCTTGCTGTCCAAGGGACTCACAAGAGTATTCAGCACCACAGTTCAAAAGCATCAGTTCTTCAGTGCTCAGCCTTCTTTATGGTCCAACTCTTACATCAATATATACTACTGGAAAAACCATAGCTTCAACTATAAGGTCCTTTGTTGGCAAAATGATGTCTCTGCTTTTTAATATGCTGTCAAGGTTTGTCGTAACTGTCCTTCCAAGGAGCAAGCATCTTTTAATTTCATGGCTGTGGTCACCATCTTCAGTGATTTTGGAGCCTAAAAAAATAAACTCTGTCACTTTTCCACTTTTCCCCTATATATTTGCCATAAAGTGTTGGAACTGGATGCCATGATCTTTGTTTCTTGAATGTTCAGTTTTAAGCCAACTTTTTCACTCTCCTCTTTTACCCTCATCTAGAGGCTCTTTAGTTCTTCTTCACTTTCTGTCTTTAGAGTAGTAGTATCTGCAAATCTGAGTTGGTAAATACTTCTCACAATCTTAATTCCAACTTGTGATTCATCCAGGCTGGCATTTCACATGATGTACTCTGCATATCATTTAAATATCTATCTAAATATCATTTAAATATCTAGGGTGACACTCTACAGCCTTGGCATACTCCTTTCCCAGTTTTGAACCAGTCCATTGTTACCTGTCTATTTCTAACTGTTTCTTGACCTTGCATACAGGTTTCTCAGGAGGCACATAAGGTGTTCTGGTATTCCCTTCACTTTAAGAATTTTCTGAAGTTTGTTGTGATCCACATAGTCAAAGGCTTAACATAGTCAATGAAGCATAAGTATATGTTTTTCTGAAATTCCCTTGCTCTTTTATATGTTCCAGCATATGTTAGCAATTTGATCTCTGATATCTCTACCTTTTCTCAACCCACCTTGTACAGCTGGAAGTTCTCAGTTAATGCACTGTTAAAGCCTAGCTTGAAGGATTTTGAACATTACCTTGCTAGCATGTGAACTGAGTAGAAATTGTACAGTATGGTGAATATACTTTGGTGTTGTGTTTCTTGGGATTGGAATGAAAGCTCACCTTTTACAGTCATGTGGCCACTGCTGAGTTTCCAAATTTGCTGACATATTGAGTGCAGCACTTTAACAACTTCAACATTTAGGATTTGAAATAGCTCAGTAGGAATTCCATAATCTCCAACAATTTTGTTCATAGTAATGCTTCCTAAGGCTCATTTGACTTCACATTCCGGCATGTCTGGTTCTAGGTTAGTGACCACACCATCATGGTTATCTGGTCCGTAAGACATTTTTTGTATCATTCTTCTGTGTATTCTTTGCCATTTCTTCTTAATCTTTTCTTCATGTCTTTACTGTTTCTGTCTTTTATCGTGCTCATCCTTGCATGAAATGTTCCCTTGGTATCTCCAATTTTCTTGAAGAGGACTTTAGTCTTTCTCATTCTATTATTTTCTTCTAGTTCTTTATAGTGTTCACTTAAGAAGGCCTTATTATCTTTCCATGCGATTCTCTGGAATGTGGCATTCAGTTTGCTCTATCTTTCCCTTTCTCCTTTGCCTTTTGCTTTTCTTTTCTCAGTTATTTGTAAGGTCTACTCAGACAACCACTTTGCCTAAATGCATTTCTTCGGGGGTGTGGTTTTGGTCACTCTTATACAATGTTTTGTTTTTTAGGCACTATATCTACCAAATATAATCCCTTGAATCTATTCATTACCTCCACTGTATAATCATAAGGGATATGATTGAGGTCATACCTGAATGGCCTAGTGGTTTTCCCTACTTTCTTCAATTTAATCCTGAATTTTTCAATGAAGAGCTCCTTAACTGAGCCACAGTCATATCTAAGTCTTTTTTTTTTTTTTTTCTGACTGTTTAGAGCTTCTCCATCTTCAGCGGCAAAGAATATAAACTATCTGATTTCTGTATTGACCATTTGGTGATGTCTATGTGTAAAATCATCTTATGTTGTTGGAAGAGGGTGTTTGCTATGACCAGAGTGTTCTCTTGGCAAGCTCTATTAGCTTTTGCTCTGCTTCATTTTATACTCCAAGGCCAAACTTGACTGTTATTCTAGGTATCTTTACACTTCCTACTTTGCATTTCAATCCCCTATGATGAAAAGGAGGTATTTATTTTTGGTGCTAGTTCTTGGACATCTTTTACGTCTTCATAGAAGCATTCAACTTCAGCCTATTTGGCATTATTTGTTAGGGTAGAGACTTGGATTATCATGATCTTGAATGGTTTTCCTTGGGAATAAACCAAGATCATTTTGTAATTTTTGATGTTACATCCATCTACTGCATTTTGAGGGGCTTCCCAGGTGGTGCTAGTTGTAAAGAACCTGCCTGTCAATGCAGGAGACATAAGAGACTTGGGTTTGACGCCTGGGTTGGGTAGATCCCCTAAAAGAGGGCATGCCAACCCATTCCAACATTCTTGCCTGGAGCATCCCATGGACAGAGGAGCCTGGCAGGCTATAGTCCATAGGGTCACAAAGAGTCAGACATGACTGAAGCGACTTAGCACAGATGCAGTGCATTGTGGACGCTCTTGTTAACTATGAGGACTACTCCATTTCTCCTAAGGAATTCTTGCCCTCCATGGTAAATATAATGGTCATTTGAATTAAATTCGCCCATACCCATCCATTTTAGTTCACTGATTCCTAAAATGTTGATGTTCACTCTTGCTATCTCCGGCTTGACCACATCCAATTTACCTTGATTCATGGACTTACAATTTCAGGTTCCCATGCAATCAGTATTGTTCTTTACAGCATCAGACTTTAGTTTCACTACAAGACACATCTACAACTGAACATTGTTTCTGGTTTGGTCCAGCCTCTTCATTCTTTCTGGAGCTATTTCTTTACTCTTCCCCAGTAGCATATTGGACACCTATCAACCTGAGGGGCTCGTCTTCCAGTGTCATATTTTTTTTTTCCTTTTTTTATTGTTCATGGGATTCTCGAGGCAAGAATACTGGAGTGCTTTTCCATTCCCTTCTCCAGTGGACCATGTTTTGTCAGAACTCTCCACCCTGACCCATCTCTCCTTGTAGCCTAAGCCATGCTGTACATAGCTTCATTAAGTTACACAAGGCTATGATTCCCTGGTGGCTCAGATGGTAAAGCGTCTGCCTGCAATGTAGGAGATCCAAGTTCAATCCCTGGGTCGGGAAGATCCCCTGGAGAAGGAAATGGCAACAGACTCCAGAACTCTTGCCTGGAAAATTTCATGGATGGAGGAGCCTGGTAGGCTACAATCCATGGGGTTGCTAAAAGTCAGACATGACTGACCAACTTCACCTTATGATCAATTTGATCATTTTGGTTAGGTTTCTGTGATTATGGTTTTAATTATGGAGTCTGTGGATTGTTGATCTTCTTTCTTCTGTCTGCCCTCTGATGGATGAGATTAAGAGATGTGTGCAAGCTTCCTGATGGGAGGGACGGGCCATGGGGAAAACTGAGCCTTTTTCTGGTATGCAGGACCATGCTCAGTTCAGTTCAGTTCAGTCGCTCAGTCATGTCCGACTCATCGCGACCCCATGAATCACAGCACGCCAGGCCTCCCTGTCCATCACCAACTCCAGGAGTTCACTCAGAGTCACATCCATCAAGTCAGTGATACCATCCAGCCATCTCATCCTCAGTCGTCCCCTTCTCCTCCTGCCCCCAATTCCTCCAAGCATCAAAGTCTTCCCTAATGAGTCAACTCTTCGCATGAGGTGATCAAAGTACTGGAGTTTCAGCTTTTGCATCATTCCTTCCAAAGAAATCCCAGGGTTGATCTCCTTCAGAATGGACTGGTTGGATCTCCTTGCAGTCCAAGAGACTCTCAAGAGTCTTCTCCAACACCACAGTTCAAAAGCATCAATTCTTTGGCACTCAGCCTTCTTCACAGTCCAACCCTCACATCCATACATGACTAATGGAAAAACCATAGCATTGACTACATGGACCTTAGTCGGCAAAGTAATATCCCTGCTTTTGAATATGCTGTCTAGGTTGATGATAACTTTTCTTCCAAAGAGTAAGCATCTTTTAATTTCATGGCTGCAGTCACCATCTGCAGTGATCTTGGAGCCCCCAAAAATAAAGTCTGACACTGTTTCCACTGTTTCCCCATCTCTTTCCCATGGAGTGATGGGACCGGATGCTCTGATCTTCGTTTTCTGAATGTTGAGCTTTAAGCCAACTTTTCACTCTCCTCTTTCACTTTCATCAAGAGGCTTTTTAGCTCCTCTTGACTTTCTGCATAAGGGTGGTGTCATCTGCATATCTGAGGTTATTGAGATTTCTTCCGGCAATTTTGATTCCAGCTTGTGTTTCTTCTAGTCCAGCGTTCCTCATGATGTACTCTGCATATAAGTTAAATAAGCAGGGTGACAATATACAGCCTTGACGTACTCCTTTTCCTATTTGGAACCAGTCTGTTGTTCCATGTCCAGTTCTAACTGTTGCTTCCTGCCCTGCATATAGATTTCTCAAGAGGCAGGTTAGGTGGTCTGGTATTCCCATCTCTTTCAGGATTTTCCACAGTTTATTGTGATCCACACAGTCAAAGGCTTTGGTATAGTCAATAAAGCAGAAATAGATGTATTTCTGGAACTCTCTTGCTTTTTCTATGATCCAGCGGATGTTGGCAATGTGATCTCTGGTTCCTCTGCCTTTTCTAAAACCAGCTTGAACATCAGGAAGTTCACGGTTCATGTATTGCTGAAGCCTGGCTTGGAGAATTTTGAGCATTACTTTACTAGTGTGTGAGATGAGTGCAATTGTGCAGTAGTTTGAGCATTCTTTGGCATTGCCTTTCCTTGGGATTGGAATGAAAATGGACCTTTTCCAGTCCTGTAGCCACTGCTGAGTTTTCCAAATTTGCTGGCATATTGAGTGCAGCACTTTCACAGCATCATCTTTCAGGATTTGAAATAGCTCTACTGGAATTCCATCACCTCCACTAGCTTTGTTCGTAGTGATGCTTTCTAAGGCCCACTTGACTTCACATTCCAGGATGTATGGGTCTAGGTGAGTGATCACACCATCGTGATTATCCAGGTCATGAAGATCCTTTTTGTACAGTTTTTCTGTGTATTCTTGCCACCTCTTCTTAATATCTTCTGCTTCTGTTAGGTCTATACCATTTCTGTCTTTTATCGAGCCCATCTTTCCATGAAATGTTCCCTTGGTATCTCCAATTTTGTTGAAGAGATCTCTAGTCTTTCCCATTCTGTTCTTTTCCTCTGTTTCTTTGCATTGATCACTGAAGAAGGCTTTCTTATCACTTGTTGCTATTCTCTGGAACTCTGCATTCAGATGCTTATATCTTTCCTTTTCTCCTTTGCTTTTCACTTCTCCTATTTTCACAGCTATTTGTAAGGCTTTCCCAGACAGCCATTTTGATTTTTTGCATTTCTTTTCCATGGGGATGATCTTGATCCCTGTCTCCTGTACAATGTCACGAACCTCATTCCATAGTTCATCAGGCACTCTGTCTATCAGATCTTGTCCCTTAAATCTATTTCTCACTTCCACTGTATAATCATAAGGGATTTGATTTAGGTCATACCTGAATGGACTAGTGGTTTTCCCTACTTTCTTCAATTTGAGTCTGAATTTGGTAATAAGGAGTTCATGATCTGAGCCAGAGTCAGCTCCTGGTCTTGTTTTTGTTGATTGTATAGAGCTTCTACATCTTTTGCTGCAGAGAATATAATCAGTCTGATTTCGGTGTTGACCATCTGGTGATGTCCATGTGTAGAGTCTTCTCTTGTGTTGTTGGAAGAGGGTGTTTGCTATGACCAGTGCATTTTCTAGGCAAAACTCTATTAGTTTTTGCCCTGCTTCATTCCATATTCCAAGTCCAAATTTACCTGTTACTCCCGGTGTTTTTTGACCTCCTACTTTTGCATTCCATTCCCCTATAATGAAAAGGACATCTTTTTTGGGTGTTAGTTCTAAAAGGTCTTGTAGGTCTTCATAGAATCGTTCAACTTCAGCTTCTTCATTGTTACTGGTTGGGGCATAGACTTGGATCACTGTGATATTGAATGGCTTGCCTTGGAAATGAACAGAGATCATTCTGTCATTTTTGAGATTGCATCTAAGTACTGCATTTCGGACTCTTCTGTTGACCATGATGGCTACTCCATTTCTTCTGAGGGATTCTTGCCCGCAGTAGTAGATATAATGGTCATCTGAGTTAAATTCACCCATTCCAGTTCATTTTAGTTCACTGATTCCTAGAATGTCGACGTTCACTCTTGCCATCTCCTGTATGACCACTTCCAATTTGCCTTGATTCATGGATCTGACAATCCAGGTTCCTATGTAATATTGCTCTTTATAGCATCGGACCTTGCTTCAATCACCATTCACATCCACAGCTGGGTATTGTTTTTGCTTTGGCTCCAACCCTTCATTCTTTCTGGAGTTATTTCTCCACTGACCTCCAGTAGCATATTGGGTACCTACTGACCTGGGGAGTACCTCTTTCAGTATCCTATCATTTTGCCTTTTCATACTGTTAATGGGGTTCTCAAGGCAAGAATACTGAAGTGGTTTGCCATTCCCTTCTCCAGTGGACCACATTCTGTCAGACCTCTCCACTATGACCCACCCATCTTGGGTTTCCCCACGGGCATGGCTTAGTTTCATTGAGTTAGACAAGGTTGTGGTCCTAGTGTGATTAGATTGACTAGATTTCTGTGAGTATGGTTTCTGTATGTCTGCCCTCTGATGCCCTCTTGCAACACCTACATTCTTACCTTAGTTTCTCTTACCTTGGGCGTGGGGTATCTCTTCACGGATCTCCAGCAAAGCACAGCCGCTGCTCCTTACCTTGGATGAGGGGTATCTCCTCCCACTGCCCTTCCTGACCTTCAACATGGGATGGGTCCTCTAGGACCATGCTCAGTAAATCTTTAATCCAATTGTTCGCTGATAGGTAGGGCTGTGTTCCCTCCCTGTTAGTTGTTTGCCCTGAGGCAAGTCAGTCCTTGAATCTACAGGCTATATGCTAGAGCTTGATGAAAGTGAAAGAGGAGAGTGAAAAAGTTGGCTTAGAACTCAGCGTTCAGAAAACTAAGATCATGGCATCTGGTCCCATCACTTCATGGCAAATAAATGGGGAAATAGTAGCTAACTTTATTTTGGAGGGGGGGCTCCAAAAACACTGCAGATGGTGACTTCAGCCATGAAATTAAAAATGCTTTCCTTCCTTTGAAGGAAAGTTATGACCAACATGCTGCTGCTGCTGCTAAGTCACTTCAGTCGTGTCTGACTCTGTGCGACCCCATAGACGGCAGCCCACCAGGCTCCACCGTCCCTGGGATTCTCCAGGCAAGAACACTGGAGTGGGTTGCCATTTCCTTCTCCAATGCATGAAAGTGAAATGTGAAAGTGAAGTCGCTCAGTCATGTCTGACTCTTCCCAACTCCATGGACTGCAGCCTACCAGGCTCCTCTGTCCACGGGATTTTCCAGGCAAGAGTACTGGAGTGGGGTGCCATTTCTTCTCCGATGACCAACATAGACAGCTTATTAAAAAGCAGAGACATTACTATGCCAACAAAGGTCCATCTAGTCAAGGTTCTGGTTTTTCCAGTACTCATGTATGGATGTGAGAGTTGGACCATAAAGAAAGCTGAGCCCTGAAGAATTGATGCTTTTGAACTATGGTGTTGGAGAAGACCCTTGAGAGTCCCTTGGACTGCAAGGAGATCCAACCAGTCCATCCTAAAGAAGATCAGTCCTGAATATTCATTGGAAGGCTGATGTTGAAGCTGAAACTCCAATGCTTTGGCCACCTGATGTGAAGAGCTGACTCGTTTGAAAAGATCCTGATGCTGGGAAAGATTGAAGGCAGGAGGAGAAGGGGAAGACAGAGGATGAGATGATTGGATGATATCACCAACTCAATGGACATGAGTTTGGGTAAACTCTGGTAGTTGGTGATTGACAGGGAGGCCATGCATGCTGCAGTCCATGGGATCACAAAGAGTCAGAGACGACTGAGCAAATGAACTGAACTGAACAGAACTGAATGTTAGGGCTAGTGGTGACCTCCAGGATAACCTCCATACCAACACGCGCCTCCCAGGACTGCTGCTGCCAGTGCCTCTCTTCCTGCAGCAGGCCACTGCTGACCCACACCTCCTCTGACTTTCAAACACTCACAGACAGATCTGACTCAGGCTCCTGTGAGGTCACAGTTCCTTTCCCCTGAATCCTGGTGCACACAAGGTTTTGTTTGTGCCCTACAAGAGTTTCTGTTTTTCCCCAGTTCTGTGAAAATTCTCTAATCAAATTCTAGTGTCTGTCAAAGTCAGATTTCCTGGGGATTCCCAGTCCCTTTGCCAGCTCCTCAGGTTGGGAAGTCTGATGTGGAGCCTAGAGCCTTCACGACAGTACGAGAACTTCTTTTGTATTATTGTTCTCCAGTTTGTCGGTTGCCGACCTGGTGGGTGTGGGATTTGATTTTAAGGTGACATTGGACAATTTTTTCACTATTTTTAGTATCCTTAGAGTTATAATGACATTAGTCATACCCAATAAGTTTTTGGTGAGGATAATTTGATATATGTTTAGTATATAGGAAGTGCTCAATAAAAACTAGAGAGAGTACTATTAGTTGTTATTTTTAAAATTCCAAGTAAATATTCTAATGTTTTACTTTTTAATAGGCTGTAGGCTATTTTTATAGTACTTACTTCACAACAAATTTTTTATGTTCATACTTCCCCATATTAAACTAGAAATTAAAAAAATAAATTATTTTCAGAATTTATTTTTAAATGTACAAATATTATAGAGAAAAAGCTATGGTTTCTGAAGAAAAATGCAGCTGTGTGACTTAATTGCCTTTGAAACAGAAACAATTGTAAATCTATAAATATTTAGATTAGATAAACAAGCATGATGAGCTTGTACAGAAATAAAATAAATAAAATTATGGGGTGAATTTTAAAAAAGAAATACTTTGCCTCAAATCAGTGTGCTCCAGAGGATGAATAGAACAACTTTTTCACTCATTGACTGATTCCTTGATTTTTTCAGTAATTCTGTTTTGAGTATCCACTATGTGCCAGACACTCCACTTTGTAACAGGAATGTGCCCCATCTCTCAAGGTCTTCATTGTCTAACAAAGGACTTTGAAATTTAAAAAGTTGTTATTTTAACCATGGGGGAAAAGGCATATTTTAATGCCTTGATCATGGGGTTATTATAAATGAATCTCTAATGGACTTCTTTTGGATGGTAAAAATCATTAACAGACAATGAAAGAATTATATTAAGGGTACATGATCCAAATAAATAATTCATCTCAGAAAGTGGGCAATTGGTAGTAATTTATAGAAGACAACATTCTATGTAGTTATGATAGTTTATCTGACTTTTAATGCTATAGTAGTGCCTCTGTTTCTCTGGCATTAATAAATGTTTGCCAGCAACAACCAATAAATGTCAGCAAATCTCAATAAGGAAGTTGTATTTCCATACTGTAAGATAATATTTAAATAAATGCTTCAAGTTCTAAGTAAATCACTTAAGTATGTGATTCTAAAACCTTTATTTTTTGTCAGATAATTTTTATTTATTTATTTATTTATTTTTTTACTTTATTTTGCTTTACAATACTGTATTGGTTTTGCCATACATTGACATGAATCAGCCATGGGTGTACATGAGTTTCTAATCCTGAAACCCTTCCCACCTCCCACCCCATATCATCTCTCTGGATCATCCCCGTGCACCAGCCCCAAGCATCCTGTATCCTGTATCAAGCATAGACTGGCAATTCGTTTCTTACATGATAGCATACATGTTTCAATGCCATTCTCCCAAATCACCCCACCCTCTCCCTCTCCCTCAGAGTCCAAAAGTCCATTCTAAACATCTGTGTCTCTTTTGCTGTCTCTCATACAGGGTTATCATTACCATCTTTCTAAATTCCATATATATGTGTTAGTATACTGTATTGGTGTTTTTCTTTCTGGCTTACTTCACAGTTTCATCCATCTCATTAGAACGGATTCAAATGTATTCTTTTTAATGGCTGAGTAATACTCCATTGTGTATATGTACCACAGCTAAATCCATTCATCTGCTGATGGACATCTAGGTTGTTTCCATGTCCTGGCTATTATAAACAGTGCTGCGATGAACATTGGGGTACACGTGTCTCTTTCAATTCTGGTTTCCTTGGTGTGTATGCCCAGCAGTGGGATTGCTGGGTCATAAGGCAGTTCTATTTGCAATTTTTTAAGGAATCTCCACACTGTTCTCCATAGTGACTGTACTAGTAAAATTTTTTTTAAGTAAAATGGACAGATGCCTTAATAATCCCAAGCCATCTTAAACTGGAAATTGTGAACAGGAACTGTCTTCCTGGTATAAGGAAGAAAACTGATTTTACTTTTCGTGGACAGTAGTAAACTAGAAGATATCATATTGTCTCAGAACTAAGAATGAATATTTTTATTGATTTTATTTAGGTCACTTCCCAGCCACATATATATTTTAGAAAAAGAAACAAAACATACACATGGTTAAATGTAATTTTTTTTCTTCATGAATCAAAAACAAAGGTTCAGGGAATTTTGTTCCCTTTTTTTCTTATTTTGCATATGTAGATATCCAGTAGAATAATTTAAAAAATATCATCCACTGTTAATTTTTCCCTAAAACCTACTTTTCCCTCAGGTTTTGGGTCAGATAAAAAAGGGACAAAATGTGAGTATTCCGTGCTATCAAGAAGTTTCTCTACAAATCGTATAATGGCCAGCTACTTTAGATGACATTTCAAAGCAAATGAACTTTTAATTTCAAATTCTAGTCATATACTAGTTTTATAATCTCAATTATACATTCTCAGCACACTATGTTGTTCTGTAGCCCATCATGCCAGTCAACATATATTTTCCTAAAATATGATCTCTTAGGATTTACCAGTATATTAACTCTACTTATAATTTTAAGAGAACCTGCATATATCAAGTTTCAGCTATCAAAGGCTTTGAGCCAATATAAGTATTTCATGTAATATTATGGAAGTTGCTAATAGGCTGAGATAGGTTGCTATAGGTAGTTATCAGATAAGATAAATCACAAGATTTATCATTAGCAATGTAGCATATGTTAAAATTGTTAGGCCTCACTTTTGCTGTGTGCTTCCCTGATAGCTCAGTTGGTAAAGAATCTGCCTGCAATGCAGGAGACGTAGGTTTGATTCCTGGGGTGGGAAGATCTGCTGGAGATGGGATAGGCTACCCACTCCAGTATTCTTGGACTTCCCTTCTGGCTCAGCTGTTAAAGAATCCACCTTCAATGCAGGAGACTGAATTCAATCTCTGGATCAGGAAGATCCACTGGAGAAGGGAACGTCTACCTACTCCAGTATTCTGGCCTGAAGAATTCCATGGACTAGTCCATGGAGTCGCAAAGAGTCAGACAGAACTGAGCGAATTTCACTTTCACTTTTGCTGTGTATGCTTGAAATTCTCAAAACACATCTTTGTCAGTGCAGGGTTTTTAACTTAAGTCAGGGTTTACTGGGAATACCAGTGATTCCAAAGTTAATGGTGACCTGTTTTCTTGAGAAAATGTTCAAAATAGAAAATTTGGAAATTAGGTCTTGAGTTACATGTTCCAAGAAAATAGTTGGAGTGTCAAAGATAAAGAAAGCCAGACAGTTGTTAAACTCAGCACTCAAAAAACTAAGATAATATCATCCAGCCCCATCACTTCATGGCAAATAGATGGGGAAACAATGAAAACAATAACAGACTTTAATTTTTTGGGCTCTGAAATCACTGCAAATGGTGGCTGCAGCCATGAAATTAAAAGATGCTTGCTCCTTGGAAGAAAAGCTATGATGAACCTAGACAGCATATTAAAAAGCAGAGACATTACTTTGCCAACAAAGGTCCTTATAGTCAAAGTTATGTTTTTTCCAGTAGTCATATATGGATGTGAGAGATGGACCATAAAGAAAGCTGAGCACCAAAGAATTGATACTTTTGAAGTGTGATGTTAGAGAAGACTCTTGAGAGTTCCTTGGACTGCAAGGAGATAAAACCAGTTAATCCTAAAGGAAATCTGTCCTGAATATTCATTGGCAGGACTGATGCTGAAGCTGAAGCTTCAATACTTTGGGCACCTGATGTGAAGAACTGACTCATTTGAAGAGACCCTGATGCTGGGAAAGATTGAAGGCAGAGAGAAAAAGGGACGACAAAGGATGAGATGGTTAGATGGCATCACCAACTCGATGGATATGAGTTTGAGCAAGCTCCAAGAGTTGGTGATGCGCAGGGAAGCCTGGTGTACTCCAGTCCCTGGGATCACAAAGAGTCAGACATGACTAAGGGACTGAATTTACTGAAAGACAGATTTACTGTAGGGGAGACACTTCAGTGTAAACTGAGCTCAACTCTGCCAAAACAAGAAGCAGGAGGTTTTTTTGTTTTTGTTTTTTCAGTGCTTATGGTGTGCTAATGGAATGGTGCTGAAGGAAATTAAGAAAGATTTGGTCTAGATAACTAGGTCATCTGTGTTTGCTAATTGACACTTATCCAGAGGAGAAACAGATTTTCATATCTTTATGACAAAAAGTAGTGGTACAGGTTAGAGAAAGAGTCCCACTGAAGGTAAGCCCTTTCTTTTCCATTGGGACTGGAGGTGAGAGCTATGAATATTTGCATTGCAAGGATATGGTTGCCAGGTCCTTTGGAAGAGAGTACTGGGTGGTAAATTATTTATAGCTCAAAGGACAGAGAAAGGATTTATAATTGTAGCCTTTTAAAAGTAAATTCTCTAATAGGGGGTTCAGGGAAGCATACCATAAAAATTCTATCAATGTTGAACTTTTTCAGGCAGGCATTTTGAGGGACACTGGTGCCATACTAGGGACATGGGCTTAAGCTCTTAGAAGCTATGATGTGATTTGTTCAAGTCTCTTAGCACAGGGGTTGAATGCTGTTTTTTTGTTCCTAGTGTTTTTTTTTTTTTTGCTTTTGTTTGTTTGTTTGTTTGTTTTTGCATTTCTCAGTGGTAACTTTCCACCTGTTATTCAAGATGCTACAATTTAGAGCACTAAGGATAGAATGTTTTATTATTGTTATTACTGATAAGTAGCACTCACTTCTGCAACATATACAGGAGATTTACCATTAATGAATTAAAACTTCTTAGAATGTTTTGTTTGACAGCTTAAAAATACACACATCAGTCTTATGGTGGAAATCAACAGGATTCACATACATAATATCCATAATGATTAGTTGAGCATGAAGACTGAAAATAACAAAAATTTAAGCAACATTTATGTGGCACAATATAACTATTTTGGCAGAGTTTGAGTCTAAATTGATAGACTGTTTTGATATTATTTAGGACCAGTAGCTCAATCATAAAATTTCAGGAGATATCTCATAGATTTCAAATATTCATGTAGACCTGACTTAGAGTTTCCAAGCAGAAAACTGCATTTTATATCTTTGTAAATCCTCCTTTTAAATAAAAAGTCATCTTACTTTGTTCCTATTCACAGATAATATGATGTGTGTGTGTTCAGTCAGTCAGTCATGTCCGATTCTTTGCTACCCCATGGACTGTAGCCCACCAAGCTCCTCTTTCCATGTAATTTCCCAGGCAAGAATACTAGAGTATTTATATTTCTATTTCCTTCTCCAGTGTATCTTACTGACCCAAGAATCAAACCCACATCTCCTGCATTGGCAGGCTGATTGCTTACCACTGAGCCATGTGAGAAGCCCAGATAATATGAAAATGAATCCTAAACCTTTGCTAAATATTTGTATTTTATGAAGGGTTGTGGATAGGTGGTTTTATCATAAATGTCAGCTAAGGAGATGCATAATATGGGAGTTGTGACTTAAGTTTTATTTGAGGCAAAATGAGGATTGCAGCCTGGGAGACAGCACCTCATTTAGCTTTGAGAGACTGCCTCAAAGAGGCAGTGGGGGAAAGTCAACATATAAGATTTTGATGAAGGAGAAATTCAATACTATCAAGCACTTACTTTACAAAATGTTTTCTGTTAGTCACGAGGAGCTGATGTCACCATGAAGGGATCTATTGATTTTCTAGATATGAAGAGGTGCAAAGATTGGGATCTTGAAATCAGTTCCTGAAAATGTCTAACTATCTAAAGACCTATTCCACCAGTTTCCCTGGAAAACAGAATGCCTCATTCTCCACGTTGAATGCCCCTCAGGGGGTGTTGAATGTCAGCAGTTGCAGCAGCATCGGGTTCAGTCTCCACAGAGGAAGATGGCAAATGCCCTTATTGTTGTTGTTCAGCCATTGGCAAATGCTCTTGGCAAGTGCCAACTTGTAGTTGACAGGCAAGTACCGATTTGTAGTTGACATAAAGAAGATGAAATACATTGTTTGGAATTTTATCCTCTATACTAGTCAAAGGAAAAGAGTTTTGGTGATCTATAAAGAGACTTTGCATCATAGTATAAAGCAGTAGATTGTCTTGCTTATAATCAGATCTATAAATAAAAAAGTAATATAGGAACAACGAATGCTTTCAATCCTGCCTATTAATATATTGTCAGTAGCAGATTAGATAAGGTTTTTAAAATCCAGTCATTCATCTTGATGAGCCCATGTGAATTTCTGGACAACCTCTTTGCACATTTTTCTAACTCCTTTTTAAGTATTACTATGAACTGCAACGGAATAGAGGAAAGCAATAGAATGGGAAAGACTAGAGATCTCTTCAAAATAATTATAGAGATACCAAGGGAACATATGCAAAGATGGGCACACCAAAGGACAGAAATGGTATGAACCTAACAGAAGCAGAAGATATTAAGAAGAGGTGGCTAGAATACACAGAAGAACTATGAAAAGAAGTCTTAATGACCCAGATAACCACAATGGCATCATCACTCACCTAGAGCCAAACATCCTGAAATGGCAAGTCAAGTGGGCCTTAGGAAGCATCACTACAAATAAAGCTAGTGGAGGTGATGGAATTCAAGATGAGCCATTTCACACTGTAAAGGATGATGCTGTGAAAGTGCTGCAATCATTATGCCACAAATTAGCCAAACTCAGCAGTGGCCACAGGCCTAGAAAAGGTCAATATTCATTCCAATCTCAAGAAACATAATGCCAAAGAATGTTCAAACTACTGCAAAAGTACATTTATTTCACAGGCTAACAAGGTAGCCCTCAAAATCCTTCAAGCTAGGCTTCAACAGTATGTGGACCAAGAATGGCTGAATGTACAAGCTAGATTTAGAAAAGGCAGAGGAACCAGAGATCAAACTGCCAACATCCATTGGATCAGAGAAAAAGCAAGGAATACCAAAACAACATATACTTCTGCTTCATTGACTGCATTAAGCTTTTGACTTTGTGGATCACAACAAACTGTAAAATTCTTCAAGTGATGGGAATACCAGACTACCTTACATGCCTCCTGAGAAACTTGTATACAAGGAAAAGAAGCAACAGTTAGAATTAGACAGGTAACAATGGACTGGTTCAAAGTTGGGAAAGGAGCATGTCAAGGCTGTATATCGTCACCCTCTTTATTTAACTTATATGCAGAGTACGTCATGCAAAATGCTAGGCTGGATAAAGCACAAGCTAGAATCAAGATTGCTTGAAGAAATACCAATAACCTCAGATATTCAAATTATAAAACCCTAATGGGAGAAAGTGAAAGGAACTAAAAAGCCTCTTAATGAAGGTGAAAGAGGAGAGTAAAAAAGTTGCCTTAAAACTCAATATTCAAAAAACTAAGATCATGGCATCCGGTCCCATCACTTCATGCAAATAGATGGGGAGAACATGGAAACAGTGACAAACTTTGTTTTATTGGGTTCCAAAATCACTGTGGAAGGTGACTGCAGCCATGAAATTAAAAGACACTTGCTCCTTGGAAAAAAAGCTATGTCAAACCTAGACAGCGAATTTAAAAGCCTGCCAACAAAGGTCTGTATAGTCACAGCTATGATTTTTCCACTAGTCATGTACAGATGTGAGAGTTGGACCATAAAGACGGGAGTGCTGAATAATTGATGCTTTTGAACTGTGGTATAGGAGAAGACTCTTGAGAGTCCCTTGGACTGAAAGGAGTTCAAACCAGTCAATCCTAAAGGAAATCAGTCCTGTGTATTCATCGGAAGGACTGATGCTGAAACTGAGGCTCCAATACTTTGGCCACCTGATGCAACGAGCCAACTAATTGGTAAAAACCCTACTAATTGGTAAAGACCCTGATGATGGCAAAGATTTAAGGAAGGAGAAAAAGTGGGGTGAGAGATGAGGTGGTTGGATAGCATCATCGATTCAATAGACATGAGTCTGAGCAAACTCAGGGATATTGTAAAGGACAGGAAGCCTGGCTTGCTGCAGTCCTGGGGGTCACAAAAAGTCGGACACAACTGATTGAACAACAACATAAACTTCAAGGTTGATCAGTGTCCTAAATATGAAAATATAGTTCTCAAATATCAGATTAAATCACTTGCATGTGTACTCTCTAGTAACTTTACAGTTTTTCCCAATTCTTATGAGAGCATTAATGTGGGTGTTTGAATTTCCTTTTCTACTTCTAGCTTGCTTTAGAATCTAATTAAATTACCTTAATTGTATTTTACTCTAACAATAATACTGTTAACAGAGGCCAAATTTGTGTGTGTGTGTGTGTGTGTGTGTGTGTGTGTGTATGTGTTTGAGATGAATCGAGAAGACACATTAGAGTCTTATTTTGGATTTTACATATGAATGATCTTTGGAGATGATCTTTAAAATACTTTTGACCCTCTAGTTTTAGTAGTTGTGATTGCACCAAAATCAGACAATAAAGAAAGTAAAGATACACTACTTCTGTTTATATGGATTATAAACATTTTCTTATACATTTCTTATACATTTTCTTATACAAAGGCTGTTTCTCATTGATACAAATTACAGATCTATCGTTTATTCATTTAGTTTGAAAAAAAAAGGATGTCTTAACTTAAAGCAAATTTTCCAGTGACAGAAAGTTCTTCACTTATTTTTTCTTATTTATTTATTTTTATAGTTAATTCATAATATTTTAAATTTAAGTGCACAACAAAGTGATTCGGCCATATATGTGTGTGTGTGTGTGTGTGTGTGTGTGTGTGTGTGAGTATGTGTGTATTATTTTTCATATTCTTTTCTGAAGCTCTTAACTTACTAATACAGCAAATGCAACTAGCTAATTAACAGGTCTAGAACCAGACTAGAATGTAATAAAAAGCCTGTAATATTTTTACTATTTTAAATATTAACTAATCCCTGTATCAGACATACTATATGTAACAGTCATTTCTCTGTTACAAGCCCTTTCTGAATCTCTACCACCAATTTTATTTTTTCAATTATTTCTCAGCATAACTTGGACTTCCTAAAATAAATATTCTGATTTTGCATGATACATATAAAAGATATAACTCATTTTCTTTGGTGAAAGACAACAACAATAATGAAAATCCTTACCGAAAGCAATGTGTCTTTAATGTTTCATATTTGATTGGAATATCTTGGAATTTGTATAACAACACCTTAGTCAGCCAACTAGCAATGATATTCCTAGACCTGTATGATACTAAGTATCCATTAAATAAACAGTTGTTATTTTTACTTGGTTTAGATATTACCAAAACTGTGAGATTAGTGTTCAAATGTACCTATTTACCCTGCTTTCACTTATACAAACTGTTCTATTAAGTTTTGCATATAAGATAAATATTTAGTATGATATAGTATTTTTTACATATTTCATTATAATTCAAAGACTAAATCCTATAGTGTGTTTCATTGAAATGAATCTTGCTAGTTACTACAAGTAGCAGTCTGTATCAATTCATTTGTGTGTGTGTTCCTCAATCATGTCTGACTCTTTGCCACCTCATGCTGTAGCCTGCCAGGCTCCTCTGTTTGTGGTATTCTCCAGGGAAGAATACTAGAGTGGGAAGCAATTCCCTTCTCCAGAGGATCTTCCCAACCCAGGGATCAAACCTGAGTTTTTCACAATGCTGGCAGATTCTTTAGAGTTGATGCATACTCTGTTGCATTTAATTGCAGACATAATACCTCGTAGAGGTTAGCAAAAATGACTGTTAATCTGATGACCTAGTTCACTAAGTTTTAATCACTTTCATGTTATAATCTACTACATAGTTAGCTTCCGTCATTTTGGAAGCTGTTAAGTTACTCTCTGGAATTTCAATATTTAAATAGCCCCACTTCAGTAATGTAGTGGACCATCCCAGCTGAAAGAATCACTTGATGATGCATTTGCATATGCTTTGGTTCAATAAAACCCAATAATTATTTTTTGCTTTAATAAAAAAATCGGTTTAAATAGATTTTAGCATGTTCATAGAACCTTATTCTCATTGCTTATTCACAGATACTGTTTAATCAAATATATTAAATAGTGTGTGGATTTATTGGGAGTAAGAATCAAATGTGTTATTAAATCAAATTTCCCAAATAACAGTAAATGTTCAATAGATTCTTTAGTACCTAATAATCTGAAAGAGTCCATATATACCACCTTGAACATAATCTACTTAGAGTATGAATGAGAATCCTGTGGTTCAGTAAGGTGAAGTAACATATTATATAAATTATTTTTTCCTGACTGTGAACAAATGTTTGCTTCTCATTAAAACAAGATAATTTTTTTAAAGATGGCAAAATCACTTCGTGAGATTTCTGTAGGAACAGATACTAACTTTGAAGAATTCATCACTATGAAGATAAAGTCACAATAGAGACTTTATCTAATGTGTAAATAACTAATGAGATTGCCTCCACCCCCAAATGTTTAATTGTATCTATAGAAGTACATATTCTGAGCTGCTATTTTTATCCTCAAATTGTAGCAATCTTTATTTGACAAAATATCACCTTTTTCTGTCTGCTTATTGTGTTTCTCCAATCAATTCAGATATAGTTAATATTTCATCTGTTAATTTCTGGAGAAATTTTTCTTAGGCTCTTGCAGAGTACCATTTACCTCATATATATGTTAAGATGGCATATGACCCATCTTCTTTGACCCTAATGAATCAGTATCCCAAATGCCCTCTATACCCTCTAATTGTTTCCCTTCCCTTCTCAAATGTCCCTTCAACTCATGGGACATTTACAAGTCTTTCTTTTTCCATGTACCACTCAGGAAAGAGAAAATAGGAGCAGAACAGAGGTGATAAAAAAGGAGCCCTCCTTTGTGTAAGCAGGAGATTTTAACTGTCTGGTGTGAAGAAGAATGTTGACTTCTATCAGCAAACTGCTGTCCATATATAAAATGTCAAAAGTTAGTCAACACTTCCATATGATGCCATACAAATGGTGTTCTACCAGTGCTGCTGCTGCTGTTAAGTCGCTTCAGTCATGTCCAACTCTGTGTGGCCCCATAGATGGCAGCCCACCAGGCTCCCCTGTCCCTGGGATTCTCCAGGCAAGAACACTGGTGTGGGTTGCTATTTCCTTCTCCAATGCATGAAAGTGAAAAGTGAAAGTGAAGTCGCTCAGTCATGTCCAACTCTTAGCGACCCCATGGACTGCAGCCCACCAGGCTCTTCTGTCCATGGGATTTTCCAGGCAAGAGTACTGGAGTGGGGTGCGAGTGCCTTCTCCAGTTCTACCAGTGCACTGATTCTCAATTATGCAGGTAGATTATATTTACTATATACCTATTTTTGCTCAGGCAAATGAAGCCTTGGATAACAAAGCAGCTGTTTTTAATGCTGCTTCCAGAAAAACCCTCAATAATATACCTTCTGTGAGTGACTCCTCTGGGAAATTCAAGTGAGCCTTAAAAGTTCCAGATATTCACAAGAAGCAATTAGTCCCATGGGCTTCCCAGCTGGCATTAGTGGTAAAGAATCCCCTGCCAATGCAGGAGCTGATTCAATCCCTGGCTTAAGAAGATCCCCTGGAGGAGGGCACAGCAACCCACTCCAGTATTCTTGTCTGGAGAATCCCATAGACAGAGGAGCTTGGCAGGCTAAATTCCATAGTGTCGCAAAGAGTCAGACATGACTGAAGGGGCTTAGCATGCATGCATGCACTTAGTCCCATATTTGAATCCATTTATTTTCTAAATATGGTATTTATTGCAAAAGCTCCACTGGAGGTAAGAAGTATCTGTGTCCATGTAATGAAATCATAAGTGAAAGGATAATTAGAATAACATTAAGGTTAATATTTTTTTCCTATTGCAGCTACATTTTTAGAACCTTTCTTGATAAATATATTTACTTGTAAATAGGCTTTATTTCTCCATCCTTGCATCTTCCAGAAAAATATCTACATCTTGGATTTTTATAAAGAGCACTCTTCAGTTATTTTCTTTGGTTTAACTGATGATGTCCTCTGGTGATTACAGTATCTATGGCCCAACATGACTATAGAAGGACTTCATTACCTCTATATATTCTTTGCTTATTTATCATTAATTACCTATAATATATTAGGAACTCTTCTGTGTAAATCAGTGAATAGAAACTGACATGCTCTCTAAAATACTTATGAAGTTCACATCCTAACAATTCATAAGGTTTATTCATAGAAAGAATGTGTTTGTCTTTTCCTTCTCCCTCTTTCCCTTGTTGTTGCCATCAGTAAATTTTCTTATTTCAAGGAAAAGCTCAAAAGTGAATGATGAGTGTACTTACTCAAAATAAGTACTGTTTATCAACATTTCCTCTAAATTAATTAAACTTATTCTGTAGGTACTTATGAATAACATTATGATTTGGTAGAAGTATTTTCAAAGGCAGCAATATTTATAATAGTGCTTAATGTTAAGTAGATTGGATTTCCACATTTTCATATTCAGAGAATCACAAAATGCATTACTAAGACATGATAAATGTAAATAGCACAATGAGTTATATCAGTTCAGTTCAGTTCAGTTCAGTCACTCAGTCGTGTCCAACTCTTTGCGACCCCATGAATCACAGCACGCCAGGCCTCCCTGTCCATAATCATCTTCCAGAGTTCACTCAGACTCACGTCCATCGAGTCAGTGATGCCATCCAGCCATCTCATCCTCGGTCGTCCCCTTCTCCTCCTGCCCCCAATCCCTCCCAGCATCAGAGTCTCTTCCAATGAGTCAACACTTCGCATGAGGTGGCCAAAGTACTGGAGTTTCAGCTTCAGCATCATTCCTTCCAAAGAAATCCCAGGGTTGATCTCCTTCAGAATGGACTGGTTGGATCTCCTTGCAGTCCAAGGGACTCTCAAGAGTCTTCTCCAACACCACAGTTCAAAAGCATCAATTCTTCGGCGCTCAGCCTTCTTCACAGTCCAACTCTCACATCCATACATGACCACAGGAAAAACCATAGCCTTGACTAGACGGACCTTAGTCAGCAAAGATAGATACTGGGGCATTGTGGACTTTACAGTATACAACCAAGAGCCAGGGAGACCACAGGATCTAGAAAATTTCATTTCAGTTTTTTGCGTTCAGTTTTTATTATTATTATTTTTTATTTTATTTTTTATTTTTTTAAATATAACTTTATTTTTTTTAATTGGAGGCTAATTACTTTACAATATTGTATTGGTTTTGCCATACATCAAGTATCTTAATTCCAACAAGATATTGACATGATACTTACAATCACAGTAATAATTCTAGCACTCATATATTCCATACTGTAGTAAGTTTCTGGCACCATTCTAAGTGCAATACATGCATTAGCATCTTTAAATATATTCAGAACATCTTTGAAATAGACATTGTTATTATCTTAATTTTACTGGTTAGGAAACTGAAGTATATTTAAATAACTTGATCCAGACAGCAATTTGGTATCAAATTTAAAATCACTATTTAAGACAATACAATATCATTACATTGTACTATTTACCAAAATCCTTCCTTCCAAGATATGGCATATTCGTCCTCTAACTTTCCTGTCCAAAATAAAAACCTTTGCAATAAATTCTGATCAAGAGGGCTCAGAGTATCTGTTGTTGTGTTCTTTATGATTGAACAGAACTAGTTAATATTTAAATATGGGACACTATGTTTTTGCAAAAGTGAGTGCAGTTTTCTTTATCACAATTTCAATGCTTTGCAAAAACCCATGCCAATTCAAATTAATTGGGTATTTCTAATGAAAAACTGCACAAACAGTTTCATTATTACTTTTATTCTTAAGAAACTTCCAAGATAGTATTTGTGTTTTCTTGTACAGATTCATAGACTTGTTATTTACTGGTTCTGAATATGTTTTACTTAATTTTTATTTAATTTTACTTTGCATATTATATTCAGCCTTGAACTCTTACAACCTGCTGAAATTCCTAAGAACTTAATCCAGAGTAAGTGTTCTTTCAACCTTACTGTACAAACATATTTTACTTATTTATATGTTGCAATATTGAAGGGAGCTTTTTTTGTATAGGATTAACTACCCCTATATACCTACTTATTCTCCTGCTCTTTCTTCAAGGGATGTCTATAGAAAAACATACTCATGACACTTGTTAAAATGGTAAGGTAGACTTGACTCAGGACTATTGCAATTGGTATACGGATTACTGCAATGGAGTTTCAATTCCAAGCACAAGGAAAAGTGGGGACTTATGGTCCAGGAGCAGAGTGGGAGAGATTGGTGGATGGAAAATTAAGGGGAAGGTAATTTTTGCTAAAATATCCTTACAGGTTTCTTACTGAAGGCAGGTTAAAGTGGCCAGACATTACCTAGGGACTGGTGGGAGGTGAGAAGGGTGGTTAGAAATCAAAGGTGATCACATATCAACAGTAGGGTTTTCTGGCTAAACTGGCTTAGCTGGATTCCTCCTAAAATTGGGCTCTTGAGGACATGCCCAGGGATGAGAAAATATAAATGTAGTTTCAGATGAAGCTGATTAGAGTTTGGTAAGGGGAGTCTTTGTCAGAATATATCAAATCAGCATGTGATAAACTGCATACAATCATTTAGAATGTAGTTTTCCTAGGGTGTGTTTTCATGTGTAATTAACTACTCTACTATATTGCCTTTGAGGATTTAATGTAAGGATTCTGCTTTTTCCCCTTTTAACTTCTCTTAAAGCTCTACTATATTTGTTTAAGGAAACTAAGGATAAAAAGCAGACAAGAGAATTAATAAATTTTTAAATATTTATCAGCTATAATTTTCAAATAAATATTTCTCAAAAAACATATTTTCTAATTTGAATACAAAATGTATGGGTGTCTTAAAATAATTTAAATTAATCAATATCAACTTCCCTTTAATGATGTTTATGATTCTGGCAAAGAATTGAATCGAATCCTGATATTCTTTGGCATAATTCTAAGGAGATGGCATTAGAAATGTGTTCAGAATTTGTAAGTTCGATGTCTGTCTTATCACTACTGCCTTCACTAGCCTTCATGCATTTTGGTATTTTATATTCACAAAATGTACTGACATTTGTTTTCCCTGGTAGCTCAACTGGTAAAGAATTTACCTGCAATGCAGGAGACCTGGGTTCAATCCCTGAATTGGGATGATCCCCTGAAGGAGTGCATGCCAACCCATTCCAGTATTCTTGCCTGGAGAATCCCTATGGACAGAGGAACCTGGAAGGCTACAGTCCATGGGGTTATAAAGAGTCAGATATGAATGAGGGACTAAGCATAACACAGCACAGTTTATGTAATTAAATCTACATCAACTCTGTAAGTGAGGTAGAGGAGATATTTTTGCTTTTATTTTGTAGATGAAGTAGAGGCTTGAATTTATTCAAGGTAACTCAGCCATACATATACTAATATCTAAATATCTCATAATATATAAATACTTACATATGTCTATAATATGCTTATTTATTTATTATATGTACTTGTTTATAATTATTTAATTTTATAGTTATAAACATACTATACTTAACATAAATTATATAACAAAATATTTTATATACTAATTAATAAATATGATTATATATATATAATCTTTTTACTGGCTTGGACACCTTGAGCAAACATGAGCCTCAAATTCTTATATTTATATCAGTTCAGTGCAGTCTCTCAGTCATGTCCGACTCTTTGTGACGCCATGGACTGCAGCATGCCAGGCTTCCCTGTCCATAACTAACTCCCAGAGTTTACCCAAACTCATGTCCATTGAGTCAGTGATGCCGTCCAACCATCCCATCCTCTGTCGTCCCCTTCTCCTCCCGCCTACAATCTTTCCCAGTGTCAGGGTCTTTTCCAATGAGTCAGTTCTTTGCATCAGGTCACCTAAGTATTGGAGTTTCAGCTTCAACATCAGTCCTTCCAGTGAACACTCAGGACTGATCTCCTTTAGGATGGACTGGTTGGATATAAAATTATATATTCTGATAAAATGAGCTATTAAATGTATTTTACAGTGCTTAGGGAAGAGTATCTCAAGCTTGGCACGATTGATATTGTGGCCGTATAATGCTTTGTTTGGAGAGGGTCACGTTGATATTTATGGTCAAATAATGCTTTGTTTATGGGTTGCAGTATTTTGTCTGTGATTGTAGGATGCTTAGCAACATTTCTGCCCTCTGTCCATTTAATGCTAATAGCATCTCCCCAGCTGTGAGAACCATAAATTCTCCAAACATTACCAGATATTTCCTGTGATGAGGGAATGGAGTCAAAATTACAGCAGGTTGACATAAACATAATCTTTGTCAAAGGATGGAAAGATCATCATATTAGCTAGGAAATTGCCTTTGATGGTAAAATGCTCAATTGAAACCTCAACTGTGCTGTAAATGGCATGTTGAAGTCCGAATGGGAGTAATCCTTTAGTAAGACAGAATGGATTTATTATATAGAACCAATATGTATTCCTCCTTTGTACCACAAAGAATAAGAAACAGGTCTGACGCTGGCACTCTTTCATAGAGATACCTGAAAAACCAAATCAAAATTAATTTTAAGCAGGTATAACCTAAATCGAATCCCTCATGATTATACAGTGGAAGTGAGAAATAGATTTAAGGGCCTAGATCTGATAGACAGAGTGCCTGATGAACTATGTACGGAGGTTCATGATGTTGTACAGGAGACAGGGATCAAGACCATTCCCATGGAAAAGAAATGCAAAAAAGCAAAATGGCTGTCTGGGGAGGCCTTACAAATAGATTTGTAAAAAAGGGAAGAAAAAGCAAAGGAGAAAAGGAAAGATATAAGCATCTGAATGCAGAGTTCCAAAGAATAGCAAGAAGAGATAAGAAAGCCGTCTTCAGCAATCAATGCAAAGAAATAGAGGAAAAGAACAGAATGGGAAAGACTAGAGATCTCTTCAAGAAAATTAGAGATACCAAGGGAACATTTCATGGAAAGATGGACTCGATAAAGGACAGAAATGGTATGGACCTAAAAGAAGCAGACGATATTAAGAAGAGGTGGCAAGAATACACAGAAGAACTGTACAAAAAAGATCTTCATGACCCAGATAATCACGATGGTGTGATCACTCATCTAGAGCCAAACATCCTGGAATGTGAAGTCAAGTGGGCCTTAGAAAGCATCACTACGAACAAAGCTAGTGGAGGTGATGGAATTCCAGTGGAGCTATTTCAAATTCTGAAAGACGATGCTATGAAAGTGCTGCACTCAATATGCCAGCAAATTTGGAAAACTCAGCAGTGGCCACAGGACTGGAAAAGGTCCATTTTCATTCCAATCCCAAGGAAAGGCAATGCCAAAGAATGCTCAAACTACTGCACAATTGCACTCATCTCACACAGTAGTAAAGTAATGCTCAAAATTCTCCAAGCCAGGCTTCAGCAATACGTGAACCATGAACTTCCTGATGTTCAAGCTGGTTTTAGAAAAGGCAGAGGAACCAGAGATCACATTGCCAACATCCGCTGGATCATGGAAAAAGCAAGAGAGTTCCAGAAAAACATCTATTTCTGCTTTATTGACTATGCCAAAGCCTTTGACTGTGTGGATCACAATAAACTGTGGAAAATACTGAAAGAGATGGGAATACCAGACCACCTAACCTGCCTCTTGAGAAATCTATATGCAGGGCAGGAAGCAACAGTTAGAACTGGACATGGAATAACAGACTGGTTCCAAATAGGGAAAGGAGTACGTCAAGGTTGTATATTGTCACCCTGCTTATTTAACTTATATGCAGAGTACATCATGAGAAACGCTGGACTGGAAGAAACACAAGCTGGAATCAAGATTGCCGGGAGAAATATGAATAACCTCAGATATGCAGATGACACCACCCTTATGGCAGAAAGTGAAGAGGAACTAAAAAGCCTCTTGATGAAAGTGAAAGAGGAGAGTGAAAAAGTTATCTTGAAGCTCAACATTCAGAAAATGAAGATCATGGCATCTGGTCCCATCATTTCATGGGAAATAGATGGGGAAACAGTGGAAACAGTGTCAGACTTTATTTTTGGGGTGCTCAAAAATCACTGCAGATGGAGACTGCAGCCATGAAATTAAAAATGCTTTTTCCTTGAAAGAAAAGTTATGACCAAACTAGATAATATATTCAAAAGCAGAGTTATTACTTTGCCAACTAAAGTCCATCTAGTCAAGGCTATGGGTTTTCCAGTAGTCATATATTCATGTGAGAGTTGGATTGTGAAGAAGGCTGAGCGCTGAAGAATTGATACTTTTGAACTCTGGTGTTGGAGAAGACTCTTGAGAGTCCCTTGGACTGCAAGGAGATCCAACCAGTCCATTCTGAAGGAGATCAGCCCTGGGATTTCTTTGGAAGGAATGATGCTGAAACTCCAGTACTTTGGTCACCTCATGCGAAGAGTTGACTCATTGGAAAAGACTCTGATGCTGGGAGGGATTGGGGGCAGGAGGAGAAGGGGACGACCGAGGAAGAGATGGCTGGATTGCATCAGTGACACGATGGACGTGAGTCTGAGTGAACTCCGGGAGTTGGTGATGGACAGTTAGGCCTGGCGTGCTGCGATTCATGGGGTCGCAAAGAGTTGGACACGACTGAGCAACCGAACTGAACTGAACTGAACTGAGACAAGAGCTAGACGTTTCAACATTTTCATCTATGTTTAGAGAAAACCTTCGTATTAAATCTGAAATGTGTTACTATAACCCATTAATAAATTTACTAAATATCTAATTTGGCCCTTTGAAAATTAAGCGTGAAATTTTAATGTACTAAACATTGCTTAATTAAATCAGAAAACGTTTGTTTGCAAAACTCTAAATGGATATTAGATTTTAGATTATGTGTGCTCAGTCACTCAGTCATGTCTGACTCTTTGTGCCTCCATGGACTGTAGCCCTCTAGGCTCCACCGTCCATGGGATTTCCAACCAAAAATACTGGAGGGTGTTGCCATTTCCTACTCCAGGGGATCTTCCCTACCCAGGGATAGAACCCATGTTTCCTGCAGCTCCTCCATTGGCAGGCAGATTTTTTCCACTGTCGCTACCTGAGAAGTCCAATACACGCTCTTGCTTTGTTATAGTTTTCCTCCAAAGAATAAACATCTTCACTATTGAGCCATCTGGGAAGCCCAGAGTTTAGATTGTCCATGCATATTTTATACCTTGACTTTATACTTTCCTGGTCCCAGCATTTTGTGTATTTTCATTTTTATTTTATAATGAATAAAAGGTAAAGGAAAAGAAAGTTAATTGAGTACATTCTCAACTAACAGTAGAGACCTAGATTACTTTTTCAATGTAAATGTTCTGTTCAAGCAACCTTCTTAGTTTGATTACATTGAACAAAGGATGTATGCGTTCCATAGTAATGAGTTAAAAATCTTCTTTGGTTTGGCTCCTGGTAAAACAGAGTAAAAGAATTTCATAATAGAATAAAATTGAGAATTCAGTTTTTTTTCTGAATATATTTTCCTTTGGAATATTTTTATCATTGAATTTATATTCAAATTTCTCTCATTACCAAGCCATACACTAATCTATCTACTTAAAACAGCATAGAGCTCAATTTGAAAAAAAAAAAAAAAAGACTTAGTGATCAAATAGTTTTGTTAAAGTAATAAAGCTACTGCATTTCCCATAGAGTTATACTGAGCTTTTATAATAAACAGAATTGTAAAAAGAACTTTGATAAAAGAAATGCATCACCAAAAAAAATCTATGGATATTTCCAACTTTTGTACAATCAATTTCTTAAAACTAGTTGATCTATTGACAGGATACTTGGTTAAATATTTTTGATTTATAGTATTTTCTGTTATGGGGATTAGTTTGCTCTATATTTGACAAAGCCATTTAAACACTTTTTTTTTCATTTTTATTATCTTGACTAACTTCAAAATAAGCAATTATAATTTGAACAGTAAATTTACTAAATAATTAAGTATAATAACTATCTAATTTTGGGCTTCCCTGATAGGTCAGTTGGTAAAGAATCTGCCCTCAATGAAGGAGACCCTGGTTCAATTCCTGGGTCAGGAAGATCTGCTGGAGAAGGGATAGGCTACACACAAATATTCTTGGGCTTCCCTTGTGTCTCACCTGGTAAAGAACTGCCTGCAATGTGGGAGATCTAGGTTTGACCCCTGTTTTTGGAAGATACCCTGGAGAAGGGAAAGGCTACCAACTCCAGTATTCTATCCTGGAGAATTCCATGGACTGTATAGTCCATGGGGTTGCAAAGAGTCAGACACAACTAACCCACTTTCACTTTTTTCACATCTAATTTTAATACTTAGTGAATTCAGATCTCTCATATTTGAAAGGGTTGCTATTGTATGAGGGTATCAAAAATAAGAAAGCAATGGTGATTTTAATTTTTGTACATTTCTCTAATTACACGCCACCTCAAATGCAAAATATGCAAGTTTCAACTAGAATTGAAAATACAAATTAATCTATCATTTAGGACTCTAATCAAATTGACTTATTTACTTGTATTTTATATAAAATACTTTAGAAGTTTTGAACTTCCGGCCCTATCCTTTCCTTTGGCAGCTAATTTATTTTATGGGTGTTTAAAACTAGTTTGCTTGAGTTATATTCCTTTCCTGAGACTGCAATAAGAGGTTAATAAAGATATTTGATATCTCCATACACTTTCATAAATACTGAGAAAATATTTTCCAGGTATTTTATAACAAAGCAATGGTGATAGTCTTTTTTGGCTTTAGTGGAATTGATTTCTAATTTTTTTTTTTCCTATGATTGAAATCTAATTACATCTCCAAAGTAAATACAGAGAATTAAATAAAATTAGAAATCTGTTAGAGTGTATTACCACTCTAGTATTTTCTCATCCAGTCCCTCATTTGATCATCACTACAACAGGACATAATAATCTGAGTCAGAAGTATTATTTCATTTACAAATGTGCCAACCAGCAATAATTGGAGCTAACATTTGATAAAAAATTATACATACTTCATATGCATTATGTCATTTAATCCTCACAATAACTGAATGAAACATAAATACCATTGCAGATAAGGGAACTCAGTTTACAGAATATTGTATTTGCTTCCCAGAGTGTTAGTCACTGAGTTGTATCTAACTCTTTGCAACCCCACAGACTGTAGCCTGCCAGGCTCCTTTGTCCATGCAGTTCTCCAGGCAAGAATGCTGGAGTGGGTAGCCATGCCCTTCTCCAGGGGTTCTTCCTAACCCAGGGATCGGACCTGTGTCTTACTCATTGCAGGCAGATTCTTTATCATCTGAGCCACACAGACTGTACTTTTTTGTTTCCTAGGGCTGCCATAAAAATTGCCACACATTGAAACATTTAAAACTATTAGAAATGTATTCTTACAGTTCAGGGGGCTAGTGGTTCAAAATCAAAGTGCTGAGAAGGCTATGCTCTATCTGAAGGCTCTAGGGTAGAATCTTTCCTAGTGGCATCACTCCAGTCTCTGCCTCTATCATCGCATGGGCTTCTCCCTGTATGTCTGTCTGTAACCAAATTTTTCTTTTTATAAAGATACTAGTCAGTGAAAATTTAAGACCCACATTAATCTATTATGACCTGATCTTAATTGGATTACGTTGCAAAGACCCTCTTTCTAAATAAGGTCACATTTACAGGTATGAGGAGTGAGGACCTTAACATGCCTTTTGCAGGGAAACAATTCAACCAATGACAGATGCCAATTAAACTGTCCAAAGACACAGAGCTATTAAATTGCTAACTGGTGCACTGGGATGACCATGAGGGATGGGATGGGGAGGGAGGTGGGAGGGGACTTCAGGATGGTGAACACATGTACACACACCATGGGCTGATTCATGTCAATGTATGGATAAAACACCTACAATATTGTAAAGTAATTAGCCTCCAATTAAAATAAATAAAATAATATGAAAAAAGAATTTAACTTAATCTGACCACAGAGCAGCTGTTAAGAGAGACACCACGTCTAAGGTAAGAGAAACCCAAGTAAGACGGTAGGCACTGAGAGGGGATCAGAGAGCAGACAGACTGAAACTACAATCACAGACAACTAGACAATCTGATCACATGGGCCACAGCCTTGTCTAACTCAGCAAAACTAAGCCATGCCTTGTGAGGCCTCCCAAAGACAGCCGGATCATGGTAGAGAGGTCTGACAGAATGTGGTCCACTGGAGAAGGAGATGGCAAACCACTTCAGTATTCTTGCCTTGAGAACCCCATGAACAGTATGAAAAGGCAAAAAGATAGGACACTGAAAGACAAACTCCCCAGGTCAATAGGTGCCCAATATGCTACTTGATATCAGTGTAGAAATAACTCTAGAAAGAATGAAGGGATGGAGCCAAAGCAAACACAACACCCAGTTGTGAATGGGACTGTTATGGAAGCATGTTTCGATGCTGTAAAGAGCATAGGAACCTGGAATGTTGGGTTCATCAATCAAGGTAAATTGGAAGTGGTCAAATGAGATGAAAGAGTGAACATCGACATTCTAGGAATCAGTGAACTAAGATGGACTGGAATGGGTGAGTTTAACTCAGATGACCAATATATCTACTACTGTGGGCAGGAATCCCTCAGAAAAAATGGAGTAGCCATCATAGTCAACAAAAGAGTCCAAAATACAGTATTGGATGCAAACTCAAAAATGACAGAATGATCTCTGTTCGTTTCCAATGCAACCCAATCAATATCACAGTAATCCAAGTCTATGCCCCGGCCAGTAACACTAAAGAAGCTGAAGTTGAAAAGTTCTATGCAAACCTATAAGACCTTTTAGAACTAACACCCAAAAAAAGATGTCCTTTTCATTGTAGGGGCCTGGAATGCAAAAGTAGGAAGTCAAGAAACACCGGGAGTAACAGGCTAATTTGGCCTTGGAGTACTGAATGAAGCAGGGTGAAGTCTAATAGAGTTCTGCCAAGAGAACACACTGGTCATAGCAAATACCCTCTTCCAACAACACAAGAGAAGACTCTACACATGGACATCACCAGATGGTCAACACCGAAATCAGATTGATTATATTCTTTGCAGCCAAAGATGGAGAAGCTCTATACAGTCAGCAAAAACAAGACCGGGAGCTGACTGTGGATCGGATCATGAACTCCTTATGGCCAAATTCAGACTGAAATTGAAGAAAGCAGAAAAAACCACTAGACCATTCAGGTATTACCTAAATCAAATCCCTTATGACTATACAGTGGAAGTGAGAAATAGATTTAAGGGACTATATCTGATAGACAGAGTGGCTGATGAACTACAGATGTAGGTTCATGACATTGTACAGGAGACAGGAATCAAGACCATCCCCAAGAAAAAGAAATGCAAAAAATTAAAATGCCTGTATAAGAGGCCTTACAAATAGCTGTGAAAAGAAGAGAGGTGAAAAGCAATGGAGAAAAGGAAAGATATACTCATTTGAATGCAGAGTTCCAAAGAATAGCAAGAAGAGATAAGAAAGCCTTCCTCAGTGATCAATGCAAAGAAATAGAGGAAAACAACACAATGGGAAAGACTAGAACTCTCTTCAAGAAAATTAGAGATACCAAGGGAACATTTCATGCAAAGATGGGCTTGATAAAGGACAGAAATGGTATGGACCTAACAGAAGCAGAAGATATTAAGAAGAGGTGGCAAGAATACACAGAAGAACTGTACAAAAAAGATCTTCACGACCCAGATAATCATGGTGGTGTGATCACTCACACTCACCTAGAGCCAGACATACTGGAATGTGAAGTCAAGTGGGCCCTAGAAAAGCATCACTACAAACAAAGCTAGTGGAGGTGATGGAATTCCAGTTGAGCTATTTCAAATTCTGAAAGATGACACTATGAAAATGATGTACTCAATATGCCAGCAAATTTGGAAAACTCAGCAGTGGCCACAGGACTGGAAAAGGTCAGTTTTCATTCCAGTCTCAAAGAAAGACAATGTCAAAGAATGTTCCAACTACTGTACAGTTGCACTCATCTCACACGTTAGTACAGTAATGCTTAAATTCTCCAAGCCAGGCTCCAGCAATACGTGAACTATGAACTTCCAGATATTCCAGTTGGTTTTATAAAAGGCAAAGAAACCAGAGATCACATTTCCACATCCGCTGGATCATGGAAAAAGCAAGAGAGTTCCAGAAAAACATCTATTTCTCCTTTGTTGACTATGCCAAAGCCTTTGATTGTGTGGTTCACAGTAAAATGTTGAAAATTCTGAAAGAGATTGGAATACCAGACCACCTGACCTGCCTCTTGAGAAACCTATATGCAGGTCAGGAAGCAACAGTTAGAACTGGACATGGAACAACAGACTAGGTTCCAAATAGGAAAAGGAGTATGTCAAGGCTGTATATTGTCACCCTGCTTATTTAACTTATATGCAGAGTACATCATGAGAAACACTGGGCTGGAGGAAGCTCAAGCTGGAATCACGATTGCCGGGAGAAATCTCAATAACCTCAGATATGCAGATGACACCAGCCTTATGGCAGAAAGTGAAGAGGAATTAAAAAGCCTCTTGATGAAAGTGAAAGAGGAGAGTGAAAAAGTTGGCTTAAAGCCCAACATTCAGAAAACAAAGATCATGGCATCTGGTCCCATCACTTCATGGCTAATAGATGGGGAAACTGTGGAAACAGTGGCTGATTTTATTTTTTGGGCTCCAAAATTACTGCAAATGGTGATCGCAGCCATGAAATTAAAAGACACTTACTCCTTGGAAGGAAAGTTATGATCAAGCTAGACAACATATTAATAGCAGAAACATTTGTTTGCCAACAAAGATCCGTCTAGTCAAGGCTATGGTTTTTCCAGTGGTCATGTATGGATGTGAGAGTTGGACTGTGAAGATAGCTGAGCACTGAAGAATTGATGCTTTTGACTGTGGTGTTGGAGAAGACTCTTGAGAGTCCCTTGGACTGCAAGGAGATCCAACCAGTCCATCCTAAAGGAGATCAGTCCTGGGTGTTCATTGGAGGGACTCATGTTGAAGCTGAAACTCCAATACTTTGGCCACCTGATGTGAAGAGCTGACTCATTTGAAAAGACCCTGATGCTGGGAACTATTGAGGGCAGGAGGAGAAGGGGACGACAGAGGATGAGATGGTCGGATGGCATCACTGACTCGATGGACATGGGTTTGGGTGAACTCCAGGAGTTGGTGATGGACAGGGAGCCCTGGCGTGCCACGGTTCATTGGGTCACAAAGAGTCGGACACGACTGAGTGACTGAACTGAACTGAACTGGCTGCAGAGCCCATGTTCCTGAATACTATACCCCAATGTCTATAAATATCAAACTGATTAAAACCAATTGCATAACATGGCTGAAAGTAAAATCAGTTTTCCTACTTTTAACCCAGATTATTAGGTTCCACGTGTAGTGTCCTTTGCTTTGTGTGATAGTACCTTGAAAAATTCTTGAAAACCCTCTTAGGTAAAGTTTTATTATGATTTTTTCAATACATTTATTTTCACATTGGAAAATCAGAGAGTAAACTTAGTACAGTATTTTTGCTTATTTGCAAATACTGAGGGAACTCCAATGATTCAGTGCTTCTCACGTTTTCTGCCCAGAATGCCCTTAGTTAGATGGAAGTAAATATGTCTCTTTCACCCTAAGTCTTGGAGTACCATGAAAAGTTACCAGGGGTCATATGAAAATTTATTTACTATCATGTTATTATTAATTAGTGCCAATTATATGTCCAAGTCATATATGTCATATAAAATTAATATAGTATCTTACATGGAATAAAAATGACTCTCCAGGAAGAAGGATCTTCAAGTGCCCCCAAGTACACCAGGTACAACAGATATCACTAAAGACTTTGGGAGTTCTCTAGCTTAGAAATATTCAAAGTGGTTGGTAGTATTTAAATTCTAGACCCAGAGATAACCCCAAATATGTAAATTTCTTTGAGTACGTCTAGTACTTTCCTCTATTTTTGATAAGTCTTTCCTCTCTTTAAGGCAGAATGGGGAGGAAACTAACCACAGAACTCGATGACACTGCCAAGAACAAAACTACTTTTACTGGGCCTTTCAGTCATTCTGATACTGTGAGAACCACGTTGCCAGATGAAAGGCCTAGTTTGAATTTCCATGTGTTTGAACCAGGCTCTTAGAATAGATAACATGGTATCACCTGATGAATGCAGTGTCAGCTTAATAATCTGCATGCTCCTTTAGTATTTTTCTTCTATTGAAGTCTATTTTGAATTCTACATTAATGGGTATCACCCCAGCATCAACTTCCATCAGTGAAGCTTGATGACTTACAAATTCTACACAATTTATAAAAATCTACCTGGAATATAATATTCATGGTTTCCATTTAAAAATAATTATGATATGTTAAAAATAATTCCACTATAAAATGTGAACAAGTTAATGATCCCTTATAATATATTATAAAAGGAATTGCTTTCCTTAACTTTCTTTTAGTTTGGTAAATAGGAAACTATACATTAATATCATAGGGATTAATGAAATAACTCTAATTTAATATAGTGCATATGTTTAACAGTGTAAATATAACAAATAATCTCTTTCATAAGCCTATTATATACAATTAAATATCAAACTGCTGAAAAGCAATATAAAATATTAAAATAGAGATAGTGTACACATCAAAGGCAGAATGAAGATACTGAAGATTATCTTGGGTAATTCAAAAACTGGCCTAAATTTAGTCTGTTTATGAAGAGTTTACTCATGACTCTGCTCCATTGATAATCTCTCCCTTTATTTACTGATTTTTATAATTTCCCTGTATTTCTTGCATACTTACTGTGAATTGCATTCTGTGAGAAAGCTTTTTTTTTTTTTTGTCCTAATCCCTTCTTTTTGGCTGAGATGTGTCATTTTGTTTGAGAACAATTCTTAATGGGCTTAAATGCTGCACCCAACTCCATAGTTTCTCATTCAGTGAGTGTGAAGTGTGGTCCAAAAATTTGCATTTGTAACAGTTCCTTATCTGATGCTGATGATTACAATCTAGGGTCCATACATTTTAGAACCCCTGATATAGTCTATAGTAAGAGCATAGTCTTTAGAACTACTTAAACTTGAATTTCAATCTTGTCCTTGTAATTACTATCTTGGGGCCAAGGATAAATCCCTTACTTCTGTGAGATTATCTGCAACTTTTCTGTATTCTGAGGAATAGTTCCAAATACAGTGTCTGACAGATAGTAGATACTCTAAAATACAGTAATTATTAGTAGTAGTTACTTCCCATATAACTTTAGGTTGTTGAAATAAGATCATTTCTAATTTCATTATTCAAATTTACTTATTCATGTTATGATTAATAAAGAATAAAAAAATTCCCTAATGTCCTCTAGGGCACAAAAGAAAACAGTTCTCCTTTTATTGGCACTGGGATGGACTTTATAGACATCGTCCATGCCTGTGACCCACCTCATCAGATTCCAGTCAATGCAGCCTGTACCCTGGGACAGGAAAAAATAAAATTCTATGACGGACTGAAAGGCATTCAGCCTTCCACATCTGTATTTCCTGTTATATAATACTGAACTTAGTAGTGCATTTTCAGGAAATTATAAGACATCCTGATATTGAAGTAGTACTACCAAAGAAGTATTTATAGATTGTTAAATATTTTCTGTTTCCAGCTGTACCAAGAAACCATGGGACACAGCAGTCAGGGGGCAGGGGTATAAAGAATATCTTTACATTAACTTTGTAAAGTTTACAAAAAAGAGAATGGAAACGCTGAAGAAAGCCTATGATCTATTTATAAAGTAAATCCTATGCAAATTATAAAATACTATCAGTGAAAGGGGAAAGGGATCATCTGATCCTACTGTCTCATTTTATATAGAAAAGGATGAGGCTCAGAAGAGTAAAATGATTTGCTTAATTATATTAGAGTTTTGTTGCTGTTATTCAGTTGCTCAGTCATGTGTGACTCTTTGTGACTCCATGGACTGCAGCATGCCAGGCTTCCTGTCCTTCACTATCTCCCTGAGTTTGCTCAAGTTCATGTCGATTGAGTCAATGATGCCATCCAACCATCTCATTCTCTGTCGTCCCCCTCTCCTCCTGCCTTCAGTCTTTTCCAGAATCAGGGTCATCTGCATATATGAGTTTGTCTATATTTCTCCTAGCAATTTTGATTCCAGCTTGTGATTCATCCAGTCTGGCATTTCATGTGATATACTCTGCATATAAGTTAAATAAACAGGGTGACAATATACAGCCTTGACGAACTCCTTTCCCAATTTTGAGCCAGTCCATTGTTCCATGTCTGCTTCTCACTTTGTTTCTTGACCTGCATACCTGTTTGGGTTTATCGAAGCCATTATAAATATCTCATTCCTTAGTTTTTCCTTTAAAACTCTTTGGTTAGTTTATCATCTGTGATAACTCTTATCTTAAATATTGCCTCTAATTATTTTCTACAAATACCTCACAGAAACAGTTTCACCCTGAGCGAACTCTTGCTGCTAAGTCACTTCAGTCGTGTCCGACTCTGTGCGACCCCATAGATGGCAGCCCACCAGGCTCCCCCGTCCCTGGGATTCTCCAGGCAAGAACACTGGAGTGGGTTGCCATTTCCTTCTCCAATGTACGAAAGTGAAAAGTGAAAGTTAAGTCTCTCAGTCGTGTCCAACTCTTCGAGACCCCATGGACTGTAGCCTACCAGGCTCCTCCGTCCATGGGATTTCCCAGGTAAGAGTACTGGAATGGGGTGCCATTGCCTTCTCCAGGACCAAGAGGAACCTGGTACAAAAAAAGGAAGTACCTTCCTTTATTGTCAGTAGGGTCTTCAAAAAGCAATAATTTTCCTGTGTTAGAGTACCTAGGAATCTGGAAGTGACATTTTAACTTGAAGAAAAAGAAATCTGATGTTTTTTGAACCAAGAGGAACCTGGTACAAAAAAACGTCAGGTTTCTTTTTCTTTAATGCAAGTTAAAGTGTCACTTTCAGATTCCTAGGTACTTTAACACAGGAAAATTATTGCTTTTTGAAGACCCTACTGGCAATAAAGGAAGGTACTTCTGTGGGATTTGTAGTGCTTTCACAATGTCTTCATATAATGTTAAAACTTTCTCTTTAATCATGATAAAGTTTGCTTCTGATAATTTCAAAAAATTAACATACTGAAGAAAATTATATAGTACAGTTTCAGATTTATTCTGATACTATTCCCCTTTTATCAATTGCATGTGAACTAATTTTCAATAAAGAAATGTACCTCATAGCAGAACAAGCTATATTTACCATAGGCCAAGAACTAATCTAAATTCTTTACATATATTAATGGATTTAATTCATATCAACATGTGCTATTACTATCCCATTTTTTAATTTAAATGTATTTATTTTAATTGGAGGCTAATTACTTTACAATATTGTATTGGTTTTGCCATACATCAACATGAATCTGCCATGGGTATACACGTGTTCCCCATCCTGAACCCCCCCTCTCACCTCCCTCCCCATACCATCCCTCTGGGTCATCCCAGTGCACCAGCCCCAAGCATCCTGTATCCTGCATTGAACCTGGACTGGTGATTCATTTCTTATATGATATTATACATGTTTCAATGCCATTCTCCCAAGTCATCCCACCCTCTCTCTCTCCCACAGAGTCCAAAAGACTGTTCTATACATCTGTGTCTCTTTTGCTGTCTCACATACAGGGTTATCTTTACCATCTTTCTAAATTCCATATATATGCATTAGTATATCCCTATTTTATAGACAAAAACACTTGATACACAGTCATTGAATAGCTTACTCAAATTTATGCAGCCAAAAGTATATGAATGGGATTGAATTTCTGGATAACAATTCTTAGCTATAATATATCACTTCTCTGAAAAAAATTGGCTTTAGTTTGATTCCTATAACATCGTTTTGGTACTTTTTTGTACTTAACACATCTTATCTGTTGTGTAGTATTCATTTACTCTTTGTGAAACCATGTGTCATATTTGGTTCAGAATATGTAGTAACTAGAATTTTTATCTTTATAATATCTTTTGCTGCATGACCTTGAGTGATTTGTGTGTTATCTCTGTGTCTTCTTATCTACAAAGAGATAAATTTAGGTTGTCATCTGGTGTCAGCTCTTAAATTTTGTTTGGATATCATTATCATATACACATATATTAACATTTAGCATTTTCTGTGTACCCATATGGTGTTGGTGCTCTCTTTCTGATTTCACTGCAAGATTTTTTTTTATGTTCCTATTATTAGAAGTTCTTGTAGTATTCCTGACTCTTATGATGAATTACTTTTATACCAGTGTATTTATATTTCTTGACTTTATTATTCAGTTTAGTTCAACAAATATTTATAGAGCCCCTACTTTGAGCAAGCTCTGAGAGGTGGTGATGGACAAGGAAGTATGGCATGCTGCAGTACATGGGGTTGCAGAGTTGGACACGACTGAGCAACTGAACTGAACTGAACTATGGGCTAGGAATAAGGAACAAAAATAAATACCATATGGTTTCTGTCCTTGAAATATTAGTGGTTGATTTGTGAAAACTCTCTAGTTCCTAGTCTCAAGAAATGGCTTGTTCTTTTTAAAACGTTTTGTGTCTTTTTACTAAAATATCATCAATACTAATTTTAAAACTGTCTCTTTAAGCACATTTTTGGTAACTGATTATGTTACATGTCTGTTAAGATTTAGAAACTAACCTTGGAACAAGCTATTATGAAAAAATGCTGAATTTTGTTGACTTTTATTAGTACTATAGTGTTACTATAATATACTATTAGTTAACATAATAGATTTAAAACACAGGGAAAAAAACAGCTCTTTTTTTAAGAAAAAAATATTTGTCAGTTAATCAAATGAAAACCACAAATGTTTAAGCACTAATCTATAGTCTTGAAATTGTGCTGCTACTATAAGGGAAAAAACATATCTGCTTACTTTTGTTGTTATAAACCAATTATATATATTATATGGTATATACTATTATATTATATGATATAGTATGTGGAATAAACATATTAGGTAATGTGCTATAATATGAAACATAAAATATTTCATATATAATATATAATGTTATATATCATATAATATATAATAGTATACAGTTGCATATGGCACACTAACATTTAAAGTGCTTTGTTTCTAGCCTGTATATGAATTATTTTATTCCTTATTAAATAAAATTATACTTTGGAGTTTATATTCAAATGATTTTATTTACCACAACATTATTTTTTAAGTTGTATGAAGTAAAAAATGAAAGTCCTTTCCCCAGAGGTAGTCACTGTTAACCATATATTGCATATCCTTTCTGACTTTTTCCAATTCATACACAGACCTGAAATTTGATTTTAAAACCATATTATTTATTTCAACATAAGTCAGAAGAAAACTGAAGTACAGAAAGACCCTTTTGGTTCTTTTTTTTTTTCAGTTTCAATAAAACTTTATTTATACAAGTGGCCAGCCCACAGACCACAATTTGCTGACCCCTATGTTAAAAGATTCCAAATATTAGTGTAATGAATGAAATATATCAGATAAATTTCAGGTAAATCTGCCAAATTTCTCTCATTTTAAAAACTGTCAAAAAAATAAAAATAAAATTAAATTAAAAAAAAAATAAAAACTCTCTTACTTTAAAAATGTGACAGTTTCAGCATGCAAAAATGATATCTGGCTCTGCAATAAGTCAAACTAGTTAAAAGAAACCTTGTATTTATTTTTTACACAGCACACATGCAGGTGACACAGTAAGTTCATAATTCCCCACAAAAAACTTATAAACTCAACAACTGAGAATCATGTTCTTATAATCTGCATCATTCATAGCTATATACTCTATGGAATCCATTCCATAGCAGTAGAGAACCTTAACTCAAAAGCACCAAGTTTCCAGGCATTACTACAAACATCTTGTTTTCATTCTCTAATACATGCAGTCAAACTGCCTAGGAAGCAAATACCAATTCACCTTAAGTGTCAATGGGTAAGGGAAAACCGTTGAGCAACCAATATTATTCTTACGTCTAGAACTGATGCTACCTCTTTACTTCATTACTTTTTCCTTTCATGAACATTTTATTTTTTAGCATAGCTCTATTTGAGTATAAACTGAAATTTGAATATAGTCTCTTTCAGATTCATCTAACAGTTTAGAACATTCATATCTGTTTAATCCTGAGGAAAACAGAAATATGATCTCTAATCTAGAATATTCTGGCAGTCTTTATTAAAAGTTAAGTTCAGAATTTTATAGCAAAATGATTAGGGTCTGTTTGTTCAAATTATAGACTATAAGATTCCTTCATTTATTTAGATTAAGATTCAAAGCTAATTCCCAATACATTTTATAGAAGTGTTTTCATGTTTTGAACAAGCAGGGTTCAGTGGGCATTTATAGGACCTTGCTCATATTAGAGAGCTATGCACTCAGAGACTACTGGATCCACTAAATGGACAATGAAAACTGGTTGAGGCTGCTGATGAATACTTCAATGGGAATCTGATACACAGACACAGATTTCATTGTTAAAGTCAATGGAACTGAAGTCTTCCTTAGAACTGTGCTCCTGATAGGCTGAAGTTAGAGTAGTGGACTGTTAGTTCTTTAAGCCAAAAATGCATGGATGTTGTACAAAGGCTTCATTCTCTGCCTGTAGTCAGTAACTTGAGGGCCTCTGCAGATTCTGCACTGCAGTGCTGACATCTTCATACTGCAAAGCACTGCCAGCATACTTGGCAGTATTTCTGAGCCCTCGCAAAGTCCTCTGGTGTTAGTTGGATATTGCCCTGGGGCACTGTACTGAAGAGTGCGGGATCATTGGCCGGAATAGTCTGTGGAGTAGGCCGGATAGTGTTACTTGTTACACCTGTGCTGTGAGGCACTTCTGCTGGGGTATTAGCTGGAGCGTGGGCACCAGGGGAAATCTGGATTCCAGTATAGCCACTTGATGGCATGTTGCATGGGTCATATGTGGAAGATGACGGCTGAAGTGGCTGAGTGGGTAGAGAGGTGACTCCAGCATCTTCATTTTCCTCAACATCTACATTGTCTTCTTCAATCCCAACAGGGCCTGCTTGAGGAGTCTCTCCATTCTTTAAACAATTATTAATATATGTTGCCTTCCACCTTGCATACTTCCTGTGTTTCACATTTTCATCAGTGAGTTCTCCAAACACTGTTATGACATCTGTTAAAAGACTTGCAGTATAGAAGGACTTAATCATGTTTTTGTGAAATCTCCCAGCACAATCTTCATTATCTGCATACAAAAACATTTTCAAAGCGTAATTCTCCAAATGTGCAGAACCAACTATTTATTGAGTAATAGCTTCATTATCACCCAACTGTTTCTTAAGAGCTTCTAACTGATCCATTAGCCTTGATAGAAATTTACGACATTCAGGAGTTTTACTATCAATCTTCATTCGAGTTTGCATTACATACAATCGACAGTAATGTGCCACCACAGGGTCTCGCTTGTCATGCTCCTGAGCCGTCCTCAGATGATGCTGTATGCTCTTAAACTGTTGGGGCAGCGGGGGCAGTGTAGCAAGAGCAGCCATCTCCTCTTCAGGAATCAGCACTTCCTACTCCCAGGAAGATCCTTTTGTACTGAGCTGAAGTAAGGTAAAATGTAGCCCACTCCACTATTTAAAGGTAGTGTCCCTTTCTTGCATCCACCTGTATTTTGAGAGCCAGTGTCACCTGTGTTATTCTTAGTTTTCAACCTCAGAGTAGTAAAAACTGTGAATTTCTGTCTTCAATCCTCTCATTACATTTTAGCTAATTTTTAGTTCATGGCTACAATTTATCAAACTTGATAAAATTATGGTTGAAATGCTGCTTTTTCTTTCTGAGATTCTTTTGTCAAAACAAAAACCCATGAATTTTAATTTCACCTGTTTGAAGGGTATTCAGCCTATCAAATTATCTCTAATCAATCCACACTTGGACTTTCTCTTGAGAAACCCTGCTAAGAATTAAAAGGTGATATTGTCACTATAACTATTAAATTCAACAAGTATGATAGAATTAAACTGACGTTATGCTAAATGACTGAGGATAGATTTAACAACTAGCTAATGTTCAAAGTAGGAAAGAATCAACTAAGTTTAAAATTATTTTTATACATGCATTATGGTCATGTTAGTCTTCAGTGAAATACTCTAAGTCATGCGTACTCACTCAGCAAGGAAAATGGAATTGAATTCACAAAAGCATGTTTAAATTTTACTCCCCAATTTTTACATCAAGGACCACACCAGCATTTTTTATTACTTGACACATAATATTTGGTGATTTTTTCCATATTCTGAAGACAAATACTGATAAGTATTAGAGTTTGTGAAGCCCACATACAAAACACTTTATTTGCATTATCTCATTCAATCTCCACAACAGCCATGTGAAGAAGATATTAATAGTATCCATATTTTACAAATAGGGGCATCCTTGGTGCCTCAGATGATAAACAATCTGCCTGTAATGTAGACTTGGGTTTGATCCCTGAGTGAGAAGATTCCCCTGGAGAAGGGAATGGCAACCCAGTCCAGTATTCTTGCCTAGGAAATCCATGGACAGAGAAGCTTAGGGGGCTATAGCCTGTGGGGTCACAAAGAGTCAGATACAACTGAGCAAATATCACTTTCATTTTACAAATTAAAATTACTTCTTGGAAGTAAAGTTATGACCAACCTAGATAGCATATTAAAAAGCAGAGACATTACTTTGTCAACAAAGGTCCGTGTAGTCAAGGCTATGGTTTTTCCTGTGGTCATGTATGGATGTGAGAGTTGGACTATAAAGAAAGCTAAGCACCGAAAAATGGATGCTTTTGAACTGTGGTGTTGGAGAAGACTCTTGAGAGTCCCTTGCACTTCAAGGAGATCCAACCAGTCTATCCAAAAGCTGAACAGTCCTGGGTGTTCACTGGAAGGACTGATGTTGAAACTGAAACTCCAATACTTTGGCCACCTGATGCAAAGAGCTGACTTATTTGAAAAAACCCTGATGCTGGGGAAGATTGAGGGCAGGAGGAGAAGGGGACGACAGAGGATGAGATGGCTGGATGGCATCACCGACCTAATGGACATGGGTTTGAGTGAACTCCGGGAGTTCGTGATGGACAGGGAGGTCATGGGCTCACAAAGAGTCAGACATGAGTGAGCGACTGAACTGAACTGATTGGATAGTAGCTGATTAACAGTATAGTGATATTTTCAGGTGAACAATGAAGAGACTCAGCCACATTGCTGTTATTGTTCAAAACTAAATCATGTTTGATTCTTTTGAGACTCCATGAACTGTCCATGGGATTTCCCAGGCTGAATACTGGAGTTGATTGCTGTTTCCTTCTACTGGGGATCTTCCTGATTGAGGGACATAACTTGCATCTCCTGCATTGGCAAATGGATTATTTACCACTGAGCCACAAGGGAATTCCCAGATTCAATCATATATAGACATATATCCATTCTCCCCAAAAATCCCCTCAGATGCATACTGAGACATAATATTGAACAGAGTTCTATGTGCTATATAGTAGTCCCTGGTGAGTTACCCTTTTTAAATATAGCACTGTATATGTGTTGATCCCAAACTTCCTAACCATCCCTTCACCCCACACTTTTCCACAGCAGCCATAAGGTCGTTCTCTAAGTCTATGAGTCTCTTTCCTATTTTGGAATAGGAAACGACCAAAAGTTTTTGATCAAAATGATCAAAAACGATCAAAAGTTTGTATCATTTCTTTTATCTAGGTCCATCCATGTTTCTCCGAATATCATAGTTTCATTTTCTTTAATGGCCGAGTAATATTTCATTGTGCATATGCACCACATCTTCTATATCCATTCCTCTGTCGATGGACATATAGATTGCCTGTGTGTGTTGGCTGTTGTAAACAGTGCTACAAAGAATATTTGGGTGCATGTAACCTTGTGGATCATGTTTTTCTCTGGATATATGCCCAGAAGTGAGTGGTATTGCAATGTCATATGGTAAGTCTTTAAGTCTTTTTTTTTTTTTTTTTTCCTAAGGAACATCCATGCTATTCTCCATAGTGGCTCTACCAATCTACATTCCCACCAACAGTTTAGGAGGGTTGTCTTCTTTCCACACCCTCTCCAGAATTTGTCATTTGTGGATTTTTGATGATGGCCATTCTGATTGATATGCGGTAATATCTCATTGTAGTTTTGGTTTGCATTTCTCTACTGATTAGCAGTGTTGAACACATTTTCATGTGACTCTTGGCCATTTGTATGTCTTCTCTGGAGAAGTGTCTGAGTGTTCTTCCCATTTGTTGATTGGGTTTTCTGTTTTGATGCTGTTAAGCATCATGAGCTGTTTGCAAGTTTTAGAGACTAATCCCTTCTCAATCACATTATTTGCAAATATTTCATTCCAGTCTGTAGGTTGTCTTTTTGTTTTGTATACTGTTTCTTTTGCTATGCAAAAGCTTTTGAGCTTAAGTAGTTCTGATTTTTTATTTCTGTTTTTTTATCCATTATTCTAAGAGACAGATCAAAAAAGACATTTTACTGTGATTTATGTCAGAGAGTGTTCTTCCTATATTTTCCTCTGAGGGTTTTATTGTTTCCAGTCTCACATTAAGTCTTTAAACCATATTCAGTTCATTTTTGTGTATGGTGTTAAACAATGATCTAATTTCATTTTTTGGCATGTAGTTGTTCAGTCACTCAGTCATCTCTGACTTTTTGTGACCCCATGGACTGTAGCACGCCAGGCTTCCCTTTCCTTCACCATCTCCCGAGCTTACTCAAACTCATGTCCATTGAGTTGGTGATGCCATCCAACCAACTCATCCTCTGGCATTCCCTTCTTTTCCTGCCTTCAATCTTTCCCAGCATCAAGGTCAGTGAGCTGGCTCTTCGCATCAGGTGACCAAAGTATTGGACCTTTAGCTTCAGCATCAGTCCTTCCAATGAATATTCAGGACTGATTTCCTTTAGGATTGACTGGTTTGATCTCCTTGCAGTCCAAGGGACTCTCAAGAGTCTTCTCTAACACCACAGTTCAAAAGCACCAATTCTTCAGTGCTTAGAAACAATCATCTCAGCAGTTCAGTTCAGTTCAGACGCCCCATTGTGTCCCACTATTAGCGAACCCTTGGACTAGAATGGACTTCAGCATGCTAGGCCTCCCTCTCCATCATCAACCCCCAGAGTTTACTCAAACTCATGTCTATTGAATCAGTGATGCCATCCAACCATTTCATGCTCTGTCATCCCCTTCTCCTCCCATCTTCAATATTCCCAGCATCAGGGTCTTTTCCAATGAGTCAGTTCTTTGCAACAGGTGGCCAAAGTTTTGGAGTTTCAGCATCAGTTCTTCCAATGAATATTCAGGATTGATTTCCTTTAGGATGGACTTGTTGGATCTCCTTGCAGTCCAAGGGACTCTCAAGAGTCTTCTCCCACCACAGTTCAAAAGCGTCAATTCTTCGGCGCTCAAATTTCTTTATAGTCCAGATCTCACATCCATACATGACAACTGGAAAAAACATAGCTTTGACTAGATGAACCTTTGTTAGCAATGTCTCTGCTTTTTAATATGCTATCTAGCTTGGTCATAACTTTGCTTCTAAGAAGCAAGTGTCTTTCAATTTAATAGCTGCAATCACCATGTGCAGTGATTTCGGAGCCCAAAAATATAAAGTCTCTCACTGTTTCCACTGTTTCCCCATCTATTTCCCATGAAGAGATGGGATCAGATGCTATGATCTTAGTTTTCTGAATGTTGAGTTTTAAGTGAACTTTTTCACTCTCCTCTTTCACTTTCATCAAGAGGCTCTTTAGTTCTTCTTCACTTTCTGCAATAAGGGTGGTATCATCTGCATATCTGAGGTTATTGATATTTCTCCAGGCAATCTTGATTCCAGCTGGTTCTTCCTCCAGCCCAGGGTTTCCCAAGATGTACTCTGCATCTAAGTTAAATAAGCAGGGTTAAAATATACAGCTCCATCCCTTCATTCTTTCTGGAGTTCCTCTTTCAGTATCCTATCATTTTGCCTTTTCGTACTGTTCATGGGATAGGATGTGACTGATGATAGAAGCAAGGTCTGATGCTGTAAAGAGCAATATTGCATAGGAACCTGGAATGTTAGGTCTATGAATCAAGGCAAATTGGAAGTGGTCAAACAGGAGATGACAAGAGTGAACATCGACATGCTAGGAATCAGTGAACTAAAATGGACTAGAATCGGTGAATTTGACTCAGATGACCATTATATCTACTACTGTGGGCTGGAATCCCTTAGAAGAAATGAGTGGCTATAATGGTCAACAAAAGAGTTCAAAATGCAGTACTTGGGTGGAACCTCAAAAATGACAGAATGATCTCTGTTCGTTTCCAAGGTAAACCATTCAGTATCACAGTAACCCAAGCCTGTGCCCCAACCAGTAATGCTAAAGAAGCTGAAGTTGAACAGTTCTATGAAGACCTACAAGACCTTTTAGAACTAACACCCTAAAAAGATGTCCTTTTCATTATAGGGGACTTGAATGCAAAAGTAGGAAGTCAAGAAACACCAGGAGTAACAGGCAAATTTGGCCTTGGATTACAGAATGAAGTATGGCAAAGGCTAATAGAGTTTTGCCAAGAGAACACATTGGTCATAGCATACACCCTCTTCCAACAACACAGGAGAAGACTCTACACCTGGACATCACCAGATGGTCAACATTGAAATCAAATTGATTATATTCTTTGCAGCCAAAGATGGAGAAGCTCTATACAGTCAGCAAAAAATAATAGTAAGAAAAAAGACCGCGAACTGACTGTGGCTTGCATTGTGAACACCTTATGGCCAAATTCATACTGAAATAGAAGAAAGTGGGGAAAATCACCAGACCATTCAGGTATGACCTAAATCAAATCCCTTATGACTATACAGAGGAAGTGAGAAATACATTTAAGGGACTAGATCCGATAGACAGAGTGCCTGATGAACTATGGATGGAGATTCGTGACATTGTACAGGAGGCAGGAATCAAGACCATCCCCATGGAAAAGAAATGCAAAAAAGCAAAATGGCTATCTGAGGAGGCCTTACAAATAGCAGTGGAAAGAAGAGAAGCGAAAAGCAAAGGAGAAAAGTATAGATATAAGCATCTGAATGCAGAGTTCCAAAGAATAGCAAGAAGAGAGAAGAAAGCCTTCCTTAGTGATCAGTGCAAAGAAATAGAGGAAAATTAACAGAATGGGAAAGACTAGAGATCTCTTCAAGAAAATTAGAGATACCAAGGGAACATTTCATGCAAAGATGGGCTCGATAAAGGACAGAAATGGTATGGACCTAACAGAAGCAGAAGATATTAAAGAGAGGTGGCAAGAATACACAGAAGAACTGTACAAAAAAATCTTCACGACCCACATAATCATGATGGTGTTATCACTCACCTAGAGCCAGACATCCTAGAATGTGAAGTAAAGTAGGCCTTAGAAAGCATCACTATGAACAAAGCTAGTGGAGGTGATGGAATTCCAGTGGAGCTATTTCAAATCCTAAAAGATGATGCTGTGAAAGTGCTGCACTCAATATGCCCACAAATTTGGAAAACTCAGCAGTGGCTACAGGACTGGAAAAGGTCAGTTTTCATTCCAATCCCAAAGAAAGGCAATGCCAAAGAATGCTCAAACTGCACTCATCTCACACACTAGTAAAGTAATGCTCAAAATTCTCCAAGCCAGGCTTCAGCAATACATGAACCTTGAACTTCCAGATGTTCAAGCTGGTTTTAGAAAAGGCAGGGGAACCAGAGATCAAATTGCCAACATCCACTGGATCATGGAAAAAGCCAGAGAGTTCCAGAAAAACATCTATTTCTGCTTTATTGACTATGCCAAAGCCTTTGACTGTGTGGATTACAATAAACTGTGGATAATTCTGAAAGAGATGGGAATACTAGAGCACCTGCCCTGCCTCTTGAGAAACCTGTATGCAGATCAGGAAGCAACAGTTAGAACTGGACATGGAACAACAGATATTTCTGATATGGAAGAAAGCAAATGGCTTTTGTATATTAGCTTTATTATATTAATAATTCCTTATAATAATTCCAGGTTTCTTTTGGTTATTTCTTTGGGAATGTCCACATAGGCAATCATGCCATCTTTGAAGACAGTTAGTTTTACTTCTTTTTTTTTCACACTCTGTATACCTTTTATTTTCTTGTCTTAATGCATTAAGTAGGACTTACATTACAGTGTTCAAAAGAAATGGTGAAATGAGACATCTTTGTGTTGTTTCTGATCTCAGCAAGAAAACATCTAATTTAACACCATTAAGTATGATGTTAGCTATAGATTTTATGCAGATATGCTTTATTAAGTTGGGAAAGTTCCCCTTTATTCCAAGTTCCATGAGACTTTTTAACTAGAATGGATGTTGGATGTTTGTCAATCATTTTTTGGCATCTATCAATAGGAAGATATGATTTTCTTTCTTTAATCTATTTATGGGATGGTTTACATTAATGTGTATTTGTATGTAGAAACCACCCTACATACCTGAAATAAATCCTTCTTTGTTGTTGTGTATAAGTTTATATATATATATATTGGTTTCAACTTGCTGATATTTTGTTGAAGATTTTTTGTATTCATTGATTTTTAACTAGTAAATCTGAAATAAAACTCACTTTGTCTTGGTGGATAATTCTTATTATATGTTGCTGAACTTTATTTGTTAATAATTTTCTGTCTATGTTGATAAGACAGATTGGACTTTAGTTTTCTTTTTGTGCAGATAGCTGGTTTTGCTGTTAAGGTATTGTTAAGTTCATAGACTTATTTGAAAAAAAATTTATTGGAAGAAATATGTAGAACTGGTGTTAATTCATCTTTAAATGTTCATAGAATTCTCCTGTGTAAACTTTTAGACCTGGAACTTGGGGGATATAAATTATGTATTAAATTTCCTTGATAAGCATAGGAGTTTTCAAATTATCAATTTTATTTTTGGTAAATTGTGGTAATTTGTGTCTTTTCAGGAATTTATCCATTTGATCTGAATTATCAAATTTCTGTGGGTTTAGTAGTTTGTAGTATTCTCTATTACCCTTTTTTGCCTACAAGTTCTGTAGTGATATTTCTTGTTATTCTTGATATATTAATCTGTATTTTCTACCCTTTCTTTTCTCAGTCTCGCTAGATTTCTGCCAGTTTTATTGATTTTTTTCCAAAAAAACTACTTTTACTTTCATTGATTTTCTCTATCATGGTTCTGTTTTCAGTTTCTTTGATTTCTATTTGGCATTTGTTATTTACTTTCTTCTACTTGCTTTGAATGTATATTTTTAATTAATTAAGGCTAATTACTTTACAATATTGTGGTGTTTTTTCCCCATACATCAACATGAATCAGTCATGAGCATACATGTGTCCCACCATCCTGAAGCCCCTCCTACCTCCCTTCCCACACCATCCCTCTGGGTTGTTCAGAACACCAGCATTGAGTGTCCTGCTTCATGCATCAAACTTGCAATGGTCATCTATTTTACATATGATAATATACGTGTTTCAATGCTATTCTCTCATATCATCCCACCTTTGTCTTCTCCCACAGAGTCCAAAAGTCTGTTCTTTACATCTTTGTCTCTTTTGCTGTCTTGCATATATGGTTGTCATAATCCATCTTTCTAAATTCCATATATATGCATTAATATACTGTATTGGTGTTTCTTATTCTGCCTTACTTCACTCTGAATAATAGGCTCCAGTTTCATCCGCCTCATTAGAACTGTCTCAAATACATTCTTTTTCTATAGCTGAGTAATATTCCATTGTGTATATTTACCACAACTTCCTTATCCATTTGTCTGCCAAATGACATCTAGGTTGCCTCCATGTCCTAGCTATTGTAAACAGTGCTGTGATGAACATTGGGGTACATGTGTCTCTTTCAATTTTGGTTTCTTCACTGTGTATGCCCAGCAGTGGGATTGCTGGGTCATATGACAGTTCTGTTTCCTGTTTTTTAAAGAATCTCCACACTGTTCTCCATAGTCATAGTGACTGTACTAGTTTGCATTCCCACCAACAGTTTTCTCTGTACCCTCTCCAGCAATTATTGTTTTTAGACTTTTTGATGGTAGCCATTCTGACCAATGTGAGATGGTACCTCATTGTGGTTTTGATTTGCATTTCTCTGTTAATGAGTGATGTTGAGCTCTTTTCATGTGTTTGCTAGCCATCTGATATCTTCTTTGGAGAGATGTCTGTTTAGTTCTTTGGTTCATTTTTTGATTGGGTCACTTATTTTTCTGGTATTGAGCTACATGAGCTACTTGTATATTTTTGAGGTTAATTCTTTGTCAGTTGCTTTGTTTGCTATTAATTTCTCCCATTCTGAAGGCTACTTTTTCACCTTGCTTATTGTTTCCTTCATTGTGCAAAAGCTTTTAAGTTTAATTAGGTCCCATTTGTTTATTTTTTATTTTTATTTCCATTACCCTGGGAGGTGGGTCATAGAGGATCTTGCTATGATTTATGCCAGAGAGTGTTCTGCCTATATTTTCCCCTAAGAGTTTTATAGTTTCTGATCTTACATTTAGATCTTTAATCTATCTTGAGTTTATTTTTGTGTATGATGTTAGAAAGTGTTCTAGTTTCATTCTTTTCCAAGTGGTTGACCAGTTTTCCCAGCATCACTTGTTAAAGAGATTATCTTTTCACCATTGCATATTTTTGCCTCCTTTGTCAAAGATAAGTTGTCCATAGGTGTGTGGACTTATCTCTGGGCTCTCTATTTTGTTCCATTGATCTATATTTCTGTCTTTGTGCCAGTACCATACTGTCTTGATGACTTTGTAGTATAATCTGAAGTCAGGTACATTGATTCCTCCAGTTCTTTTCTTCTTTCTCAAGATTGCTTTGGCTATTCAAGATTTTCTGTGTTTCTGTACAAATTGTGAAATTATTTGTTCTAGTAAAGTTGCAGGATATACAATTAATACACAGAAATCCCTTGCATTCCTGTGTTAGTCTTGCATATTAACCATGAGAAAACAGAAAGAGAACTTAAGGAAACCATCCCACTCACCATTGCAATGAAAAGAGTAAAATACTTAGGAATCAATTTACCTAAAGAAGAAAAGATACATACATACATACATACATACATATATATATATATATATATATATATGTATATATATCCTGATGAAAGAAATCAAACATGACACAAGTAGATGGAGAGATATACCGTGTTCATGGATTTGAATAAACAATATAGTGAAGATAAGTATACTAGTCAAAGCAATCTATAGATTCAACACAATCCCTATAAAGCTTTGGATATATTTTGCCCTTCTTTATCTAGATCCTTGAGGCAAGAGTTTAGATTATTAATCTGGCACTTCTTTTCTAACGTAAACATTTAATGGCATAAATTCCTTCTTCGATGCTGCTTTAGCTATGTCTCACATATATTCATATGTTGTATTTTAATTCATTTAATTGTATTTTTATTCCCTTCTAGTCTTGTTCTTTAACTCAATGATCATTTATGAATGTGCTGCTTTTTTTCCCCAAATGTGTAGTGATTTTTGCTATATTTATGTTTTTGATTGCTAATTTGATTCCATTTGTCCAATTTGGAGTACAAAGATATTTTTTCTCCCTTTCCCTCTGCACTTGCAATATAATTGCCTTGAATATTTCCTCTATATACAGTGAGAACCACTTAAGACAGTGATCTAATTTTTTACTTCATTCATCAACATTATTTAGAAAAGTCAAGAAAAGGAATACCCTTATATTTAATCCATAATTTTATATTCCAATTATTATTTATTTCTAATGTTCCAACATAACTCTATTATCATTTATTTTCACCTGTTTATTTTTTCAACTTTATTGAGATATAGTTCAAAATAAAATAAGATATTTAAAACTTACATCGTTATGATTTGGAATATTATATAATATTACATGATGAAATAATTCCTCTCATCTAATTCATTAACATATCCATCACTTCACATATGTATTTCGTGACAGTATTTAAGTCCTACTTTCTTAGCGTATTTCAGTTACACAGTATGGTATTACCAACTGCAATCAGCATGTTATACATCAGATCCAATACTTTTATACATCTTATAGCTGAAAATTTGTACTTTAAAAAAAAAAACTAATTTATATTTCCCACAACCTGAAGCCCCTGGTACGCAATTTTATACTTTGTTTCTATGATTTTTTATTTTATTTCTATTTCATATAAAAGTGATTAGATTCAGTATTTGACTTCCCCTTTCTGCCTTGTTTAACTTAATATCTCAGACCTGCAGATGGCAAGATTTCCTTCTTTCTCATGGCTGAATAATATTCCATTGTGTGTGTGTGTGTGTCCCTTCTTTATCCATTCATCTAGTAGTGGGTATTTAGGCTGTTTCCATGTCTTTTCTGTTGTGAATAATGTTGCAGTGAGCATAGAAGTACATGTTCCTTTTTGTATCCTGTTTTTACTTCCTTTGGATATATACCAAGAAGTGAAATCATTGTATTATATGGTAGTTCTATTTTTAATTTATAAAGGAATCTCCATTCTGTTTTTCATAGTGGCTGAACCAATTTACATTCCAATCCACTGTGTACAAGGATTCCCTTTTCTTCACATTCTCACACACATCTGTTATCCTTTACTTAATGATAGCCATTCTGTCAGATGCGAGGTCACATCTCGTGATTTTCATTTGCATTCCCCAGATGATTAGTGGTGTTGAGCACCTTTTTATATACCTGTTGGCCATCTGTATGTCTTTGTAAAATTGTCTAATCAGTTATTCTGCCTATGTTTAAACTGGATTCTTTGCCTTTTGCCTACTGAGTTGTATGAATTCATTATATGTTTTGAATATTAATTCCTTATTAGATACATTATTTGCAAATATTTTCTCTCTTTTCATAAGTTGCCTTTTGTTGATGGTTTCCATTGTTGTGCACAAGATTTTTATTTTGATGTAATTTAACTTGATTTTTGTCTTTGTTACCTTTGTTTTTGGTGTCTAATCCAAAAAATCTTTGCTAAGGCTAATGTCAAAGTGCTTGAACCTTGTGTTTTATACAAAAGTTTTACAGTTCAGGAATTAAATTTAAGTTTTTAATCAATTTTGAATTGATTTTTGTACCTGTTGTAGGAAAGGGGTTTATTTTCATTGTTTTGCATGTGGCAGCCCACTTTTCTTACTTTTATATATGTTTTATAAATGAAGGATGTCTTTTATTTTAATATGAACTGTATTTCCTTGAAGTAACAATGCATTTTCCCCATTAAGTAAAAAAAGAAAAATATTATAAAGACACATGAAAATTGTCAAAGTACCTGAAAAAGAAACCAACACAACACTGTAAAAATAAAAAGAAAAATTCCTAATACTATATATTAAAGAGACTATTCCTTCCCCATTATTTATTCTTGACGCCTTTGTCATAAATTAATTGATAAACATATATAAATATGTTTATATTTATAAATATATTAAATATATAAATGGGTTTATTTCTGGACTCTATTCTGTTCCATTCATTTGTGTGTATTTACATCATACCATTTTGATTACTATAGTTTTGTGATTATAGTTTGAGGTCAGGAAGTATGATGCTTCCACCTATGTTCTTATTTCTTATGATTGCTTTAGCTATTTGCAATCTTCTGTGGTTCCATGTAAGCTTTAGTAATTTTTTCCTATTTCTGTAAAAAATACCACTTGAATTTTGATAGGGATTGCATTATATCAATAGATTGCATTGATTACTATGGGAATTTAATGATATTAATTCTTCCAATCCGTGAGCAAGGAATAGCATTTCATTTATTTATGTCTTCTTCACTTTCTTTCATCAACATCTTACAGTTTTCAACGTACAGATCATTCACCTCTTTGGTAAAACTTATTCAGAAGTATTTTATTCTTTGTAAAGCTTTTATTTACAATTTCACATTAGGATTGTTTTCTTTATTTCTCTTTCTAATAATTCATTTATATATGTAGAAATGCACAGATTTTTGTGTGGTAATTTTGTATTCTGTAAGATTATTGGTATGGATATGAGAGTTGGACTATAAAGAAAACTGAGTGCCAAAGAATTGATGTGGTGAAAGAATTGAAATGTGGTGTTGGAGTAGATTCTTGAGAGTCCCTTGGACTGCAAGGAGATCCAACCACTCAATCCTAAAGGAAATCAGTCCTGAATATTCATTGGAAGGACTGATGCTGAACCTCCAATACTTTGGCCACCTGATGCAAAGAACTGACTCATTTGAAAAAACGTTGATGCTGGGAAAGATTGAAGGTGGTAGGAGAAGGGGGCGACAGAGGATGAGATGGTTGGATGACATCACTGACTTAATGGACATGAGTTTTAGTAGGCTTCAGGAGTTGGTGATGGACAGGGAAGTCCATGTGTCTCAGATGAAGATATGAGATTTCTATATATACATATGTAGTTTTACTAGAATAAGGGTGATCACAGGATTTTTATTCTTCAATTTGTTAAAGTAGTATATCACATTGCTTGATTTACAAATGTTGAGCTGTCCTTGTGACTCTGAAATTAATGCAACTTGATTATGATATATGATCATTTTTACATATTTTTTGATTCAGTTTGCTATATATATAAATATATACATGTAATATTCTACTATGTATATACATATATATTATCAGATAAAGAATATATGACTGTATACTTATATAATTATATACATGTATATACATGTTATGAATGTATATACTAATTATATTGTTCTTTATTCAGTAAGTTGTGTCTGACTCTTGCAACCCCATGAACTGTCACCTGCCAAGCTCCTCTGCCCATGGGATTTCCCAGACAAGAATGCTGGAATGGGTTGCCATTTCCTTCTTCAGGGGATCTTCCTAACAGAGTCAAACCTGCACTGAGCCATCAAGGAAGCCCACATATTAATTTTATTTATTAATTATATATATATATGTGTGTGTGTGTGTGTAAATATATGTGTGTATATATATGTAAATAAATATATATATACACAAATATACACATATGCATCATATACACATGTATATGTGTATATGAGGTGTATGTATATATATTTACATATATGTAATTATATATGTATATAATCTCACAACTTTTTTGATTCATCTGTTCCTTCTGTATCTTGGCAATTTCAAATGCTGCTGCTATGAATACTGGGGTACATGTGTCTTTTTTAATTACTATCTTTGTTTCCTTTGATGTAAACTCAGAAACAGAATTGCCAGATCGTGTGATAGTTCTGGGGTTTCCCAGATGGCATCCGTGGTAAAGAACCTGCCTGCCAATGCAGGTGGCATAAGAGACTTGGGTTCAATCCTTGAGTTGGGAAGATCCCCTGGAGGAGAGCATGGCAACCCACTAGGGTATTCTTGCCTGGAGAATCCCATGGGCCAAGGAGCCTGGCAGGCTCTAGTCCATAGGGGCACAAAGAGTCAGAAACAACTGAAGTGACTTAGTACATGATAATTCTATTTTAGTTTTGAAAGAGCCTCTATTCTATTTTTTCCATAGTGACTGCACCAATTTACATTCTCACCAACAGTTTACTACTGTTCCAGTTTCTTCTCATACTAACCATCACTGATATTGTATTTTTTTCTAATTCATTTCGATTTTATTTTTGTATATTGTGTGGAAAAATGTTCTAATTTCATTCTTTTGCACATAGCTGTCCACTATTCCCAGCAACACTTATTGAAAAGACTATCTTTTCCCATTGTATAGCCTTCCTTCCTTTGTCATATTATTTGACCATAAGTTCGGGTTTATTTCTAGGTGGTCTATTCTGTTCCATTAATCTGTGTGTAGATTTTTGTGTCAGTATGATATTATTTTGATTACTGTAGCTTTGTATTATAATCTGAAGTCAGACAGCATGACATCCGCCCAAATTTGTTTCTTTTTCTCAAGATTCCTTTGAATATTTGGGATCATTTGTGATCTATACAAATTTTAGCAACTATTTGTTCTAGTTCTGTGGGAAAAAAATGTCATGGGTTTTTGGTAGAGATTGCATTATTTGTGTAGATTACTTTGTCTACAATGGACATTTTAACAACATTAATTCTTCTAATCCATGAATATATGATATTTTTCCATTTGCATGTATCATATTCAATTTCTTTCACAAATATTTTATAGTTTTCAGAGTATATGTCTTTCAGTTCCTTGATTAAGTTTATTCCTAGTTTATTTTTTATCATTTTTGATGCAGTTGTAAAAGGGATTATTTTCTTAATTATCTTTCTGATAGTTCATTATTAGTGATAGAAAAGCAACAAATTTTGTCTATTAATCATGTATCCTATAGCATTACTGGATTCATTTATTAGTTTCAATAGGGTTTTGGTGGAGATTTTAAAGTTTTCTGTATATAGTATCATGTTATCTGAAAATAATGACAGTTTTACTTATTTCTTTCCAATTTGAAATGTATTTTATTGCTTTTTCTTATCTGACTGCTGTAGCTGAGATTTCTAATAATATGTCAAATGAAAATGCCAGCATCTTTATCTTTTACCTGATTTTATAGAAAGTATGAAATCTTTTCACCATTGAGTATGATATTAGATCTAGGTGTTTCATAAATGGCCTTTTAGGCTGAGACATTAATGAATGTTTTTATCATATTATCAATAACAACATCAGCGAGAGTTTCTATCATATATCAATGTTGAATTTTGTCAAAAGCTTTTTCAACGTCTATTGAGATGATCATAGGATTTTTATTCTTCAATTTGTTACTGTATCACATTACTTGATTTACAAATGTTGAGCTGTCCTTGTGACTCTGAAATTAATGCAACCAGATTATGACATATGATCATTTTTATATATTTTTTGATTCAGTTTGCTAATATTTTTATGGTTCTTTCATTCGTATTCAACAAAGACATTGACATTATCTTCTTTTTTTCTAGTGTCTTTTTCTTATTTTGATAGCAAGGTAATGGTGACTTCATAAAGTGAATTTGGGCATGTTTCCACCACTCCAATTTTTTGGAATGGCTTAAAGAAAGATATTAGTGTTTTCTCTTATGTTTGGTAGAGTTCCTCTCTGAAGCTGCTCAGGCCTCAATGTTTTTTGGCCTTGATGGAATTCTATATTATATATTACTAATTATATATTATATATTACTAATCCAGTATGACTACTAGTCTGCTCTAATTGCCTGTTTCTTCTTGACTCAGGCTTGTCAGGTTGTATAATTCTAGAAATTTGTCCATTTCTTCTAGTTTGTCCAATGTGTGGGCATATAGCCACTCATAGTACTCTCATAAGTTTTTATACCTCTGTGGTATTAGTATTTGCTTATTCTTATTTATTTATTATTTGAATTATTTTACTGCTCTCTCCTCTTCATGAGACTAGCTAAGGGTTTGTCACTTTTGTTATTTTCTAAAAAGATCGAATGATTTCAATGTTCTTTGGTTCTATTATTTTTCTTTTTTTTTAGAAAAATATTTATGCTATATTTTTGTTTATTATGTGAAACCACATCAAAACCTAAATCAAAATAATGGAGGAAAATATAAATTGAACACAATTCTTTTTTTTTCTAATTTTATTATTATTTTTACTTTTATTTTACAATACTGTATTGGTTTTGCTATACATCAAAATGAATCCACCATGGGTGTACGTAAGTTCCCACTCCTGAACCCCCTCCAACCTCCCTCCCCATACCATCCCTCTGGGTTATCCCAGTGCACCAGCCGAGAGCATCCTGTATCCTGCATTGAACCTAGACTGGCGATTCATTTCTTATATGATATTATACATGTTTCAATGCCATTCTCGCAAATCATCCCACCCTCTCCCTCTCCCACAGAGTCAAAAAGTCTGTTCTGTACATCTGCGTCTCTTTTGCTGTCTCGCATGCAGGTTTATCATTACCTTCTTTCTAAATTCCATATATATGTGTTAGTATACTGTATTAGTGTTTTTCTTTCTGGCTTACTTCACTCTGTATAATCGGCTCCAGTTTCATCCACCTCCCACCTCATTAGAACTGCTTCAAATGTATTCTTTTTGATGGCTGAGTAATACTCCATTGTGTATATATACCACAGCTTTCTTATCCATTCATCTGCTGATGGACATCTAGGTTGCTCCCACGTCCTGGCTATTATAAACAGTGCTGTGATGAACATTGGGGTACACGTGTCTTTCAATTCTAGTTTCCTTGGTGTGTATGCCCAGCAGTGGGATTGCTGGGTCATATGGCAGTTCTATTTCCAGTTTTTTTAAGGAATCTACAGACTGTTCTCCATAGTGGCTGTACTAGTTTGTATTCCCACCAACAGTGTAAGAGGGTTGCCTTTTCTGCACACCCTCTCCAGCATTTATTGCTTGTAGACCTTTGGATTGCAACCATTCTGACTGGTGTGAAATGGTATCTCATTGTGGTCTTGATTTGCATTTCTCTGATAATGAATGATGTGAGCATCTTTTCATGTGTTTGTTAGCCATCTGTATGTCTTCTTTCGAGAAATGTCTATTAAGTTCTTTGGCCCATTTTTTGATTGGGTCATTTATTTCTCTGAAATTGAGCTGCATGAGTTGCTGATATATTTTTGAGATTAGTTATTTGTCAGTTGCTTCATTTGCTATTATTTTCTCCCATTCTGAAGGCTGTCTTTTCACCTTGCTTATAGTTTCCTTTGTTGTGCAGAAGCTTTTAATTTTAACTAGGTCCCATTTGTTTATTTTTACTTTTATTTCCAATGTTCTGGGAGGTGGGTCATAGAGGATCCTGCTGTGATTTATGTCGGAGAGTGTTTTGCCTATGTTCTCCACCAGGAGTCTTATAGTTGCTGGTCTTATGTTTAGATCTTTAATCCATTTTGAGTTTATTTTTGTGTATGCTGTTAGAAAGTGTTCTAGTTTCATTATTTTCCAAGTGGTTGAGCAGTTTTCCCAGCACCACTTGTTAAAGAGACTGTCTTTAATCCATTGTATATTCTTGCCTCCTTTGACAAAGATAAGGTGTCCATAAGTGGGTGGATTTATCTCTGGGCTTTCTAACTTGTGAAATTATTTGTTCTAGCTCTGTGAAAAATACTGCTGGTAGCTTGATAGGGATTGCATTGAATCTGTAGATTGCTTTGGGTCAGTTAAGTTCAGTATCTCAGTCGTGTCCGACTCTTTGCGACCCCATGAATCACAGCACGCCAGGCCTCCCAGTCCATCACCATCTCCTGGAGTTCACTCAGACCCACGTCTATTGAGTCCGTAATACCATCCAGCCATCTCATCTTTGGTCGTCCCCTTCTCCTCCTGCCCCCAAGCCCTCCCAGCATCAGAGTTTTTCCAATGAGTCAACTCTTCTCAGGAGGTGGCCAAAGTACTGGAGTTTCAGCTTTAGCATCATTCCTTCCAAAGAAATTCCAGGGTTGATCTCCTTCAGAATGGACTGGTTGGATCTCCTTGCAGTCCAAGGGACTCTCAAGAGTCTTTTGCAACACCACAGTTCAAAAACATCAATTCTTCGGCATTCAGCCTTCTTCACAGTCTAACTCTCACATCCACACAAGACCACAGGAAAAACCATAGCCTTGACTAGATGGACCTTAGTCGACAAAGTAATGTCTCTGCTTTTGAATATGCTATCCAGGTTGGTCATCACTTTTCTTCCAAGGAGTAAGCATCTTTTAATCTCATGGCTTTAGTCACCATCTGCAGTGATTCTGGAGGCCATAAAAATAAAGTCTGACACTGTTTCCACTGTTTTCCCATCTATTTCACATGAAGTGATGGGACCAGATGCCATGATCTTTGTTTTCTGAATGCTAAAATTTCGGCCAACTTTTTTGCTCTCCTCTTTCACTTTCATCAAGAGGCTTTCTAGCTCCTCTTCACTTTCTGCCATAAGGGTGGTGTCATCTGCATATCTGAGGTTATTGATATTTGTCCTCGCAATCTTGATTCTAGCTTGTGTTTCTTCCAGTCCAGCATTTCTCATGATGTACTCTGCATATAAGTTAAATGAGCAGGGTGACAATATACAGCCTTGACATACTCCTTTTCCTATTTGGAACCAGTCTGTTGTTCCATGTCCAGTTCTAACTGTTGCTTCCTGACCTGCATACAGATTTCTCAAGAGGCAGGTTAGGTGGTCTGGTATTCCCATCTCTTGAAGAATTGTCCACAGTTTATTGTAATCCACACAGTCAAAGGCTTTGGCATAGTCAATAAAGCAGAAATAGATGTTTTTCTGGAACTCTCTTGCTTTTTTGATGATCCACCAGATGTCAGCAATTTGATCTCTGGTTCCTCTGCCTTTTCGAAAACCAGCTTGAACATCAGGGAGTTCACGGTTCACATATTGCTGAAGCCTGGCCTGGAGAACTTTGAGCATTACTTTACTAGCATGTGAGATGAGTGCAATTGTACAATAGTTTGAGCATTCTTTGGCATTGCCTTTCCTTGGAATTGGAATGAAAACTGACCTTTTCCAGTCCTGCTTTGGGTAGTATACTCATTTTCACTATAATGATTCTTCCAATCCATGAGCATGGTATATTTCTTCATCTATTAGTGTCCTCTTTGATTTATTTCACCAGTGTTTTATACTTTTCTGTATATATAGGTCTTTAATTTCTTTAGGAAGATATATATATATATATATATATATATATTCCTAAGTATTTTATTATTTTCATTGCAATGGTGAATGGAATTGTTTCCTTAATTTCTTTTTCTACTTTCTCATTATTAGTGTATAGGAATGCAAGGGATTTCTGTGTGTTGATTTTATATCCTGCAAATTTACTATATTCATTGATTAGCTCTAGTAATTTTCTGGTGGAGTCTTTAGGGTTTTCTATGTAGAGGATCATGTCCTGCAAATAGTGAGAGTTTTACTTCTTCTGTTCCAATTTGGATTCCTTTTATTTCTTTTATTTTATTCCTTTTATTTCTTTTTCTGCTCTGATTGCTGTGGCCAAAACTTCCAGAACTATTTTGAATAGTAGCGGTGAAATTGGGCACCATTGTCTGACTTTAGGGGAAATGCTTTCAATTTTTCACCATTGAGGATAATGTTTGCTGTGGGTTTGTCATATATAGCTTTAATTATGTTGAGGTATGTTCCTTCTTTTCCTGGTTTCTGGAGAGTTTTTTTCATAAATGCATGTTGAATTTTGTCAAAGGCCTTCTCTGCATCTATTGAGATAATCATATGAGTTTTATTTTTCAATTTGTTAACGTGGTGAATTACATTGATTCATTTGTGGATATTGAAGAATCCTTGCATCCCTGTGATAAAGCCCACTTGGTCATGGTGTATGATCTTTCTAATGTGTTGTTGGATTCTGATTGCTAGAATTTTGTTAAGGATTTTTGTATCTATGTTCATCAGTGATATTGGCCTGTAGTTTTCTTTTTTTTGTGGCATCTTTGTCAGGTTTTGGTATTAGGGTGAAGGTGGCCTCATAGAATGAGTTTGGAAGTTTACCTTCCTCTGCAATTTCTGGAAGAGTTTGAGTAGGATCAGTGTTAGCTCTTCTCTAAATTTTTGGTAGAATTCAGCTGTGAATCCATCTGGAAATGGGCTTTTGTTTGCTGGAAATTTTCTGATTACAGTTTCAATTTCTGTGCTTGTGATGGGTCTGTTAAGATTTTCTGTTTCTTCCTGGCTGTTTTGGAAAGTTGTACTTTTCTAAGAATTTGTCCATTTCTTCCATGTTGTCGATTTTATTGGCATATAATTGCTGATAGTTTTCTCTTATGATCTTTTGGATTTCTGTGTTGTCTGTTGTGATCTCTCTATTTTCATTTCTAATTTTATTGATTTGAATTTTTTCCCTTTGTTTCTTGATGAGTCTACCTAATGGTTTGTCAATTTTATTTATCCTTTCAAAGAATCTGCTTTTGGCTTTGTTGATGTTTGTTATGATGTCTTTTGTTTATTTTGCATTTATTTCTGCCCTAGTTTTTAAGACATCTTTCCTTCAACTAACGCTGGGCTTCTTCATTTCTTCCTTTCTAGTTGCTTTAGGTGTAGAGTTAGGTTATTTATTTGACGTTTATCTTGTTTCTTGAGGTATGCCTCTAATGCTGTGAACTTTCCCCTTAGCACTGCTTTTATAGTGTCCCACAGGTTTTGGGTTGTTGTGTTTTCATTTTCATTCTTTTTTATGCATATTTTGATATCTTTTTTTTATTTCTTCTGAGATTTGTTGGTTATACAGAAGTGTGTTATTCAGCCTCCATATGTTGGAATTTTTAATATTTTTTCTCCCGTAATTGATATCTAATCTTACTGCACTATGGTCAGAAAAGATGCTTTGAAAGATTTCAATTTTTTTGAATTTATCAAGGCTAGATTTATGGCCCAGGATGTGATCTATCCTGGAGAAGGTTCCGTAAGCACTTGAGAAAAAAGTGAAATTCATTGTTTTGGGGTGAAATGTCCTATAGATATCAATTAGGTCTATCTGGTCTATTGTATTATTTAAAGTTTGTGTTTCTTTATTAATTTTCTGTTTAGTTGATCTATCCATAGATGTGAGTGGGGTATTAAAGTCTCCCACTAGTATTGTGTTATTGTTAATTTCCCCTTTCATACTTGTTAGCATTTGTCTTACATATTGCGGTGCTCCTATATTGGGTGCATATATATTTATAATTGCTGTATCTTCTTCTTGGATTGATCCTTTGATAATTATGTAGTGTCCTTCTTTGTGTCTTTTCACAGCCTTTGTTTTAAAGTCTATTTTATCTGATATGAATATTGCTACTCCTGCTTTCTTTTGGTCTCTATTTGCTTGGAATATCTTTTTCCAGCCCTTCACTTTCAGTCTATACAGTCCATACTCCCTTTTTTTGAGGTGGGTCTCTTGGAGACAACATATATAGGGGTCTTGTTTTTGTATCCATTCAGCCAGTCTTTGTCTTTTGGATGGGGTATTCAATCCATTTACGTTTAAGGTAATTATTGATAAGTATGGTCCCGTTGCCATTTACTTTATTGTTTTGGGTTTGGGTTTATACACTTTTTTTGTATTTCTTGTCTAGAGAATATCCTTTAGGATTTGTTGGCGAGCTGGTTTGGTGGTGCTGAACTCTCTCAGCTTTTGCTTGTCTGGAAAGCTTTTGATTTCTCCTTCATATTTGAATGAGATCCTTGCTGAGTACAGTAATCTGGGCTGTAGGTTATTTTCTTTCATCACTTTAAGTATGTCTTGCCATTCCCTCCTGGCCTGAAGAGTTTCTATTGAAAGATCAGCTGTTATCCTTATGGGAATCCCCTTGTGTGTTATTTGTTGTTTTTCCCTTGCTGCTTTTAATAATTGTTCTTTATGTTTGATCTTTGTTAATTTGATTAATATGTGTCTTGAGGTGTTTCACCTTGGGTTTATCCTGTTTGGGACTCTCTGGGTTTCTTGGACTTGGGTGATTATTTCCTTCCCCATTTTAGGGAAGTTTTCAACTATTATCTCCTCAAGTATTTTCTCATGGTTTTTCTTTTTGTCTTCTTCTTCTGGGACTCCTATAATTCGAATGTTGGAGTGTTTCTTATTGTCCTGGAGGTCTCTGAGATTGTCCTCATTTCTTTTAATTCGTTTTTCTTTATTTCTCTCTGATTCATTTATTTCTACCATTCTATCTTTCACTAATCCTATCTTCAGCCTCCATTATTCTACTATTTGTTGCCTCTAGAGTGTTTCTTATCTCATTTATTGCATTATTCATTGTATTTTGACTCTTTTTTATTTCTTCTAGGTCCTTGTTAAACCTTTCTTGCATCTTCTCAATCCTTGTTGCCAGGCTATTATCTGTGATTCCATTTTGATTTCAAGATTTTGGATCATTTTCACTATCATTATTTGGAATTCTTTCTCAGGTACATTCCCTATCTCTTCCTCTTTTGTTTGGTTTGGTGGCCATTTATCCTGTTCCTTTACTTGCTGGATATTCCTCTGTCTCTTCATCCTGTTTATATTGCTGAGTTTGGGGTGGCCTTTCTGTATTCTGGCAGTTTGTGGAGTTCTCTTTATTGTGGAGTTTCCTCACTTTGTGTGGGTTTATATCAGTGGCTTGTCAAGGTTTCTTGGTTAGGGAAGCTTGTGTCAGTGTTCTGGTGGGTGGAGCTGGATTTCTTCTCTCTGGAGGGCAATGACATGTCCATTAATGAGTTATGAAATGTCAGTGGTTTTGGAGTAACTTTGAGCTGCCTGTATATTGAAGCTCAGGGCTGTGTTCCTGATTTGCTGGAGAATTTGCGTGGTATGTCTTGCTCTGGAACTTTTTGGCCCTCGGGTGATGCTTGGTTTCAATGTAGGTATGGAGGCATTTGATGAGCTTCTATCGATTAATGATGCCTGGAGTCAGGAGTTCTCTGATGTTCTCAGGATTCGGACTTAAGCCTCCTGCTTCTGGCCTTCAGTTTTATTCTTACAGTTGTCTCAAGACTTCCCCTTCTATACCACACCATTGATAAAACATCTAGGTTAAAGATGAAAAGTTTCTCCACATTGAGGTACACCCAGAGAGTTTCACAGAGTTACATGGAGAAGAGAAGAGGGATGGGGGAGTTGGAGGTGACCTGAATGAGATGAGGTAGAATCAAAAGTGGAGAGAGCTTGCTAGCCAGTAATCACTTCTTTATGAGTGCTCCACAGTCTGGACCGCTCAGAGATTTTCACAGAATTATACAGAGAGGAGGAGAGGGAGGAAGGAGACAAAAGTGGTCAGGAGTAAAAGGAGAGAGACAGATCCATCCAGTAGTCAGTTCCCTAAGAGTTCTCCACCATCTGGAACACATGGAGATTCACAGAGTTTGGTAGAGAAGAAAAGGGGGGAGGGAGGAGACAGGGGTGGTCTAGTGGAGAGAAAGGAGAGTCCAAAGAGGAGAGAGCAGTCAGGCCAGTAATCTCGCTCCCAAGTAAAAATGGGTACTGAAGATTGGGTTTGAAGGTACAAAATTGATAACAAATACCAAAAAGCAAAGATTAAAAACAAAAAAAAAGATTAAAAATCTAGAGTAGAGGTTGGATTTTCAAAAATACAATATTAAGAAATAGAAGAAGGAGAAAAAAAAACAAAAGAAAAAAGTCACAAGAATTATTAAAAAATCATAAAAAATAAAATTTAAAAATATATATATACACGAAGTTTGCTTTAAATATAGGGTCTTTTGGGGGGGGAGTAATAGTACGTTATGAAAATGAAAACTAAAGGAGAAATAGAGGACTTAAAAATTAAAAAGTGTTAAAAGAAAGAAGAAAAAGGAAAGAAGAAAAAACAAACATAAAAAAAAAAAAGAATGATCGTAAAAATGGTGAAGATATATCTAGGACTTTCTCTGTTGTTGTTGTTGTGGTCCCTGTGGGGGTCAGTTCATTTTTGGATAGTTCCTTGGTCCAGCTTATATTTCAAGATCTATATGTCCTTCCCTATGTAGTGGTACTAACGACAGGATTTTAATCTATTGCTCCTGTCCCTTCCAAAGCGGTTCCCTCTGTTTTAGCTTCTTCTATTTGCTGGTCTCTTCAGTGTCCAATTTCTGCCCTGACACCAGGAGGGTGGTGGAGAACAGTTTTTTTAGGCTCACTTATTCAGTCGCTCTGTGGGGAGGGAGGGATGCTGCAAACAAATAACACTGGTGAGTGCTCGCAGTGTCCCAGCCATGCTGGGCCTGCCCCGCTCACGGCACACACAGCTAGGTTGCTCTGCTGGGAACTGTCTGAGGCTGGCCCTGGGTTGCATGCACCACGCAGGTCTAAGCCGCTCAAGCTCAGGCACTCATGTAGTCCCCAGAGGCGCAGACTGGTTGGGCCTACGTTTTGTGCCCTTCCCAGATCCGAGTAGCTCAGGTGTTCGGCGAGCACGGTCACTGCGATTTACCGCCTCTCCCATCCCTACTGCTCAGTTTTCTGGGTATACAGCTGTTGTACTTTCTCAGGCAGATGATGACTGTCCAGAACCCCAAGAAGTCTTAGTTAGCAAAGAAGCCCATTTGCAGTTTCGTAGGTAATGTCTCTCTGGGGCTGCAAATGCCCCCTACCGGCCCTTCTGACTCTGGCTGCCTGTCACCGGAGGGGGATGGTCTGCAGCCGGCTAATTCTGTTCCATCCTTTGTTCTGTGTGCAGTCCTGGTGGTGTCTTATGTTAGAGCTTTTCACGTGGTAGCTATCCTACAGCCTGGTTTGCTAGCCCAAGTTAGCTCACTCTGGTTACACTTGGAGCATTCGGGCCTGATCCTTGTAAAGCAATGCAGCCTGCGCCTCCCTGCCCAGCCCCCACTTGCTAGTGGTGGGTGCAGGCGTCTGCACTGCTTCTCCACTGGGGGAGTTACTGTTGGGCTCGTAATCTGTGGGTTTTAATTATTTATTTATTTTTCCTCCCTGTTATGTTGCCCTCTGTGCTTCCAAGGCTCGCCACAGACTCGGCAGTGAGAGTGTTTCCTGGTGTTTGGAAACTTCTCTCTTCTTAAGACTCCCTTCCCGGGATGGGACTCCCTTCCCAGGACGGAGCTCCCTCCCTACCTCCATTGTCTCTTTTTTTGTCTTTTATATTTTTTCCTAATTGTTTTCGAAGACAATGAATTGCTTTTCTGGGTGCCTGATGTCCTCTGCCGGCATTCGGAAGTAGTTTTGTGGAATTTACTCAGCGTTGAAATGTTCTTTTAATGAATTTGTGTGGGAGAAAGTGGTCTCCCCGTCCTATTCCTCTGCCATCTTGTGACCACCCCCCCGGTTCTATTATTTTTCTATTTTATTATTTCCTGTCTGATCTTTACTGTTTTCTTCTTTCTGCTGACTTTTTTTTTTCTAATTCCTTTAGGTGGTATGTTAATCTGAGATTTTTCTTGTTTCCTGAGGTAGGCCTGTATCACTATGAATTTTCCTCTTAGCACTTTTCTTGCATCACATAGATTTTGGAAAGTTGTTTTTCCTTTTTCATTCCTCTCAAGGTATATTCTGAAATCATCTTTGATTTCATCATTAAAAACTGATATTTTTGTAGCATGTTTAGTCTCCATGTTTTTGTTTTTTCCAGTTTCCTTCCTGCGACTGATTTCTAGTTTCATATCATTGTGGTTGGAAAAACTAAACTTGATATAACATCTGTCCTCTTGACTTTGTTGAGATTTCTTTTGTTGCTAAGCATGTCATCTATCCTGATGAACATTTTATGTACACTTGAAAATAATTTATATTCTGCTATTTTGAGATGGAATATCCTGTAGATAATAAATGTCTGATCCAACTGGTCTAATGTATCATTTAAGGCTCAGTTCAGCTCAACAGCTCAGTCATGTCTGACTCTTTGCCATCCCATGGACTCCCTGTCCATCACCAACTCCAGGAGTTTACTCAAACTCATGTCCATTGAGTCAGTGATGCCATCCAACCATCTCATCCTCTGTCATCCTCTTCTCCTAACACCTTCAATCTTTCTCAGCATCAGGGACTTTTCCAGTGAGTCAGTTCTTTGCATAAGGTGGCCAAAGTATTGGAGTTTCAGCTTTAGCATCAGTCCTTTCAATGAATATTCAGGACTGATTTCCTTTAGGATGGACTGGTTGGATCTCCTTGCAGTCCAAGCGACTCACAAGAGTCTTCTCCAACACCACAGTTTAAAAGCATCAATTCTTCAGCTCTCAGCTTTCTTTATAGCCCAACTCTCACATCCATACATGACTACTGGAAAAACCGTAACTTTGACTATACAGACTTTGTTGGCAAAGTAATGTCTCTGCTTTCTAATATGCTGTCTAGGTTGGTCATAACTTTTCTTCCAAGGAGCAAGCGTCTTTCAATTTCATGGCTGCAGTGACCATCTGCAGTGATTATGGAACCCCCCAAAATAAAGTCTCTCACTATTTCCATTGTTTCCCCATCTATTTGCCATGAAGTGATGGGACCAGATGCCATGATCTTTGTTTTCTGAATGTTGAGTTTTATGCCAACTTTTTCACTCTATTTCAATTGGGCTCTTTAGTCCTTCTTCACTTTCTGCCATAAGGGTGGTGTCATCTGCATATCTGAGGTGATTAATATTTCCTCCCAGCAATCCTGATTCCAGCTGTGCTTCATCTAGCCCAGTGTTTCTCATGATGTACTCTACATATAAATTAAATAAGCAATATGACAATATACAGCCTTGATGTACTCCTTTCCCAATTTGGAACCAGTCTGTTGTTCCATGTACAGTTCTAACTGTTGCTACCTGACCTCCATACAGATTTCTCAAGAGGCAGGTCAAGTGATCTGGTATTCCTATGTCTTTCAGAATTGTCCACAGTTTATTGTGATCCAAACAGTCAAAGGCTTTGGCATAGTCAATAAAGCAGAAATAGATGTTTATTTGAAACTCTCTTGCTCTTTTGATGATCCAACGAATGTTGGCAATTTGATCTCTGGTTCCTCTGCCTTTTCTAAATCTAGCATGAACCTCTGTAAGTTCACAGGTCACATACGGCTGAACCCTGGCTTGAAGAATTTTGAACATTATTTTGCTAGTGTGTGAGATAAGTGAAATTGTGCTGTAGTTTGAACTTTCTTCAGCATTGTCTTTCTTTGGGATTGAAATGAAAACTGATCTTTTCCAGTCCTGTGGCCACTGCTGAGTTTTCCAAATTTGTTGGCATATTGAAGGCAGCACCTTCACAGCATCATCTTTCAGGATTTGAAATAGCTTCACTGGAATTCCATCACCTCCACTAGCTTTGTTCATAGTGATGCTTCCTAAGGCCCACTTGACTTCACATTCCAGGATGTCTGGTTCCAGGTGAGTGATCACACCATTGTGATTATCTGGATCATGATGATCTTTTTTGTATAGTTCTTCTGTGTATTCTTGCCACCTCTTCTTAATATCTTCTGCTTCTGTTAGGTCCATACTATTTCTGTCTTTTATTGTGCCAGTCTTTACATGAAATATTTCCATGGGATTTCTACTTTTCTTGAAGAGATTTCTAGTTTTTCCCATTATATTGTTTTCCTCTATTTCTTTGCATTGATCACTGAGGAAGGCTTTCTCATCTCTCCTTACTATTCTTTGGAACTCTGCATTCAGATGGGTATATCTTTCCTTTTCTCCTTTGCCTTTTACTTCTCTTCTTTTCACAGCTGTTTGTGAGGCCTCCTCAGACAATCATTTTGCTTTTTGCATTTCTATCCTTGGGGACGGTCTTGATCCCTGCCTCCTGTACAGTGTCATGAACCTCTGTCCATAGTTCTTCATGCACTCTGTCTATCAGATCTAATCTCTTGAATCTATTTCTGACTTCCACTGTATAATCGTAAGGGAATTGATTTAGGATATACCTGAATGATCTAGTGGTTTTCCCTATATTCTTCAATTTCAGTCTGAATTTGGCAATAAGGATATCATGATCTGAGCCACATTCAGCTCCTGATCTTGTTTTTGCTGACTATATAGGGCTTCTCTATACAGAAGAAATAGAGTAGCCATCATAGTCAACAAAAGTCTGAAATGCAGAACTTGGATGCAATCTCAAAAATGATAGAGTGATCTCTGTTCGTTTCCAGGGCAAACCATTCAATATCACAGTAATCCAAGTCTATGTCCCAATCAGTAATGCTGAATAATTTGAAGTTTAATGCTTCTATGAAGACCTACAAGACCTTCTAGAATTAACACCCATAAAAGATGTCCTTTTCTTTATAGGGGACTGGAATGCAAAATAGGAATTCAAGAAATACCTGCAGTAACTGGTAAATTTGGCCTTGCAGTATAGAATGATGCAGGGCAAAGGCTAATAAAGTTTTGCCAAAAGAACGCGCTGGTCATATAAGACTATTATTTCCTTATTTTCTGTCAGGATAATCTGTGCATTGATATAAAAGGGATGTTAAAGTTCCTTACTATTTTTGTATTATTGTCAATTTTTCCCTTTATATCTTCTAATATTTACTTTATATATTTAGGTTCTCTTATATTAGTTGCATATGTGTTAATGACTTACATTCTCTTCTTGTGTTAAACCTCTTATCATTATACCCTTCTTTCTGTAGACTTTGTTTTAAACTCTATTTTGTCTAATCAAGAGTTACTTATCCCTACTTTCTTATCACTTCCATTTTCATAAAATATCTTTTTCCATACCCTCACTTTCAGTCTGTGTGTGACTTTAGTTCTGAAGTGAGTCTCTTGGGAGGTGCATATAGGTTGATCTTTGTTTTCAATCCAATCATTCATCCTATATATTTTGATTAGAACTTTTAGTCTATTGACATTTGAAGTGATTATTGGTAGACATGTAATTTTTGTCATTTTGTTACTTGTTTTGTTTGCTTTTGTAGTTCATCTCTGTTCCTTTTGTCTCCTTTTATTTTCTTCCCTTGTGTTCCTTTCTCTTTAGTTTTTGTGTTTTTGATATGTAGTCACCATGGGGCTCGTATATATTGACGTATTAGTATATCAATGACTTACCTGGTGGCTCAGTGGTAAAGAATCCACCTGCCTATGCAGGAGACATGGATTCAATCCCTAGTTGGGAAGATCCCCTGGAGAAGGAAATGGCAACCCATTCCAGTATTCTTGCCTGGGAAATTCCATGGACAGAGGAGCCTGGTGGACTACAGTCCATGAGTCACAAAAGAGTTGGGCATGACTTAGTGACTAAACAACAACAACATAACTATATTTGCATTTTTAATTAGTAGCCATTTATGTTCAAGCACTCTAAAAGATATACATTTTTATTTCACCCTACATGTTTTTGGTGTCATATTTTACATATTCATATTTATTCCATCATTCTTTATTGATGAGCTCTTTTAGTTTTTTGCTTATTCTGTAAGTTTTTTTTTTTAATCTCCCTTTCAAATATAAATGATAATCTTGCTAGGTAGATTATTCTGGGTTGCATTTTTTTCTCTTTCAGCACTTTGAATGTATCATGCCATTCCCTTCTGTCCTCCAAAATTTCTGCAAAAAAAGCAGCTGATAACCATATGTAGATTACTTTGTATATGACTTTATTTTTCTCTAGATGCCTTCAAAATTATCTCTTAATCTGTAACTTTTGCCATTTTGGTTATGTTATGTCTTGGTATGAGTTCATTATGTTTGGGACCCTCTGTTCTTCCTGTACCTAGATTTATGTTTCCTCTTTCAGGTTTGGGAACTTTTCAGCTATAATTTCACCAAATGTATTTTTGACCCTTTTCTCTCTCTCTTCTCTTTCTGGAACCCATATAAAGCAAATGTTGGTACATTGAATGTTTTTTCAGAGGTCCTGTAAATGGTTCTCATTTGTTTATTTGTTTTTCTTATTGTTGTTCTAAATGAGTGATTTCCATTTTTCTATATTCCAGATCTCATTCATTTCTCAGTGTCACCTAGTCTGTTAATTCATTCTTGTCTGTTTTTCCTTTCAGTTAATATACTCTTCAGTTCTGACTGGTTCCTTTATTATTTTCTAACTACTTTTTAAAATTCTGTGTGTATTCTTTTCCATAATTCTGTTAGCATTATTATTACTAATAGTTGTATTTTACTTAAAAGCATAGGCTCTTGGACTCTGAATCAGAAAGTCCTTGGAAATCATCTAGTACAGAGAATGGCAAACTTTTTATTTAAAAGACTAGACCTTAAATATCTGTTGCTTACCAGGTCAAATACACAATATTCTCAACTGCTGAAAAAAGTATTCTCACTGATGAGATAATGGACGTTACATTTTACTTTTTTTATATAAAATGTGAAAAATTTCTGTTGCTCTTAGGCCATACAAAAACATGGTGGGCTAGATTTGACCCATGGGCATAGTTTGTTAGTCCTCGTCTTGCTCATGTCATCTTAAACTGGGCTAGACTTAGGATGCCTGTTGAAAATACTTAGATATTATAACTTATTTCCTTGACTCTAAATTGTAATTGGGAAATCTTAGTAGTGATGCTTTCCCAAACTAAGCCTCTAGTGAAATGTACAATGTACAATGATAGAGCTACTTTTCAAACAGACCATTGAAGAGTCAAACTCCATTGAAGAGTCAAATTCCTTTAAAAAAATAAAGGGGTTCTTTGCCGTGCTCTCTCCCTATTCCCTTTAAACTCCTTACTTAAGTCCTAAAATACTTAATACTGTGCATATCACAGATTATAATTTTTTAATGTAATTTTATTAAATATTAACAATGATGGTTTTTACTTTTTAAAAAAACTGATTTTGGAGGGGAAAAGCTATATATGCAGTATAATATAGGTCATTTTAGGTATTTTCTGCTAGATTTTTCCTTAACATAGTAGAATGGTCTTTTGGAAAGAGTAGAAGCATGATGTATATATTTCCTCAGGAGACGAGGCATCTAATAAATCATATACATGAAAAGATGTTAGTTGTCAACCTATGAAGGCAGATATTATTTGTTTAAATTTAGATAATATCTAATTGAATAAAATTTGCTGTACTTTCCCTAACCCTTTTTGTCTTGACTTTCAAAATAATGAAAACTAGTGACAGGGCAATCATAATGGAAATCCATTACAATGATTTGAGAATAGGAGTCAAAGTAGTTCTGAGTATTTACACTTATAGATTAGTATTTAGAAGGACATGAAAATTGCTTGCTATATACCTCACCTAAGATGTGGAAGTTTCAATATTTCTCATACTTTTGCTTTATAAATAAAATCACCCTTCTTTTTAATATCTGTTATGAAGATCATGGCATCTGGTCCCATCACTTCATGGAAAATAGATGGGGAGACAGTGGAAACAGTGTCAAACTTTATTTTGGGGGACTCCAAAATCACTGCAGATGGTGATTGCAGCCATGAAATTAAAAGACGCTTACTCCTTGGAAGAAAAGTTATGACCAACCTAGATAGCATATTGAAAATCAGAGGCATTACTTTTCCAACAAACGTCCATCTAGTCAAGGCTATGGTTTTTCCAGTAGTCATGTATGGATGTGAGAGTTGGACTGTGAAGAAAGCTGAGCACCGAAGAACTGATGCTTTTGAACTGTAATGTTGGAGAAGACTCTTGAGAGTCCCTTGGACTGCAAGGAGATCCAACCAGTCCATTCTGAAGGAGATCAGCCCTGGGATTTCTTTGGAAGGAATAATGCTAAAGCTGAAACTCCAGTACTTTGGCCACCTCATGCAAAATGTTGACACATTGGAAAAGACTCTGATGCTGGGAGGGATTGGGGCAGGAGGAGCTGGGAACGACAGAGGATGATGAGGTGGCTGGATGGCATCACACACTCGATGGACGTGAGTCTGAGTGAACTCTGGGAGTTGGTGATGGACAGGGAGGCCTGGCATGCTGCAGTTCATGGGGTCTCAAAGAGTCGGACACGACTGAGTGACTGAACTGAACTGAATAATTTACATTATATGCCTTTATCTTTTATTTTGAATTAGTGTTTTCTCTTAAACACTATTTCATTTGAGCCTCACAATTACTGACTGGGAAAGGAGATTACAAAAATTTTACTATAATTAATTTTATAGTATGTTAAAACTTGAGTTTTTTTTTCCTTATGTTGTATTTAAATAACATGTTACAATTTAAATCCATTATTTTTTACTCAAGTTTTGTTGAAGATGGAATATATCTCTTTACATAGATACAATTCATTTTGATCATTTTTCAGCTCTTCTTTTTCCTTTTCTTGGACTACTTTTCCACCTAAATCTCACTTATTATGTATGTTCTACTTTGAGGTTAACAATAATGTATTAACAGCAATTTTGCTGTCTTATGAATGACCTTTTCATTGTTTTGTTTTCTTCTGCTAGAATTCTTTTTTTTAATTAATTAATTTTTATTGGAGGATAGTTACTTCATGATATTATGATGATTTTTGCCATACATCACCATGAATCAGTGGCAGGAATACATGTGAACCCCCCATCCTGAACCCTCCACCTCCCTCCCCATCCTATCCCTCTGGATTGTCCCAGGGTGCCAGCTTTGGGTGCCCTGCTTCATGCATCGAACTTGCATTTTTCATCTATTTTACATATGGTAATGTATATATTTCAATGCTATTCTCTCAAGGAACAGATCCCCACTCATACTGGCTTGATCAAAATATGGGCCAAAGAACTAAACAGACATTTCTGCAAAGAAGACCTACAAATGGCTAACAAACACATGAAAAAATGCTCAAAATCACTCATTATCAGAGGAATGCAAATCAAAACCACAATGAGTTACCATCTCACACCAGTCAGAATGGCTGCTATCAAAAAATCCACAAACAATAAATGCTGGAGAGGACACTGTTGGTGGGAATGCAAACTAGTACAGCCACTCTGGAGAACAGTGTGGAGATTCCTTAAAAAACTGGAAATAGAACTGCCATATGACCCAGCAGTCCCACTGCTGGGCATACACACCAAGGAAACCAGATTTGAAAGAGACACGTGTCCCCCAATGTTCATAGCAGCACTGTTTACAATAGCCAGGACATGGAAGCAACCTGAATGTCCATCGGCAGATGAATGGATAAGAAAGTTATGGTACATATACACAATGGAATATTACTCAGCTATTGAAAAGAATGCATTTGAGTCAGTTCTAATGAGGTGGATAAAGCTGGAGCCTATTTTACAGAGTGAAATAAGTCAGAAAGAATAACACCAAAATAGTATATTAACGCATATATATGGAATTTAGAAAGATGGTAATGATGACCCTATATGTGAGACAGCAAAAGAGACACAGAGACAAAGAACAGACTTTTGGACTCTGTGGGAGAAGGTGAGGGTGGGATGATTTGAGAGAATAGCATTGAAACATGTGTATTACCATATGTGAAATAGATCAGCAGTCTAAGTTTGATGCATGAAACTGGGCGCTCAAAGCTGGTATACTGGGACAACCCAGAGGGATGAGATGGGGAGGGAGGTGAGTGGGGAATTTGGGATGGAGGACACATGTACACCTCCATCATAATCAATCATAATATGACTTATTCATGTCAATGTATGGCCAAAACCACCACAATATTGTAAAGTAATTAGCCTCCAATTAAAATAAATTAATTAATTTTTTAAAAAGGAAGCATGGTAAAAACATTAAGTCAAGGATCTTGATTACCTTAGAGAGCTCAAGGGCAGAAAGTACAGTTAATACTTAGTAGGAACTGGAATTAGGAGCTCAGGTAGAAAATATATCCATCTGTTTCTCTAGAGGCCTATGATCCTTTGTTTCTACTTCCTTAATGTATTGATATTTTATTATTTACACTCTCTACATTTTTTTCTTTTTTACTTCTCTAGGGATATGCCAGACATTACTTCTTCATACTGCCCATGATTGCCTGTCCTTATTTCAAGCAACCAGCAGGGGAAAAAAAAAAAAAAAAAAGAACTATTCTGAATTCTAACTAACTCTGCAGCAAAAAGAATCTTATTGGCTCAATTTGGGTCAAACGCCAATTACTCCAAGGCAACATAGCACCAATGAAGCATTTGGGGGATGGACATTAGTTTATGGAAATTAAAGGCTAGGAAGATATCTCACAATGTGTCTATCATATTTTCTTTTATACTTAAATGCTATTTCTGTAGTTTTATTTTGAAAAATGTTTTCATTATAACTTTCCCTTAAACACAAGTGCAGATAATGAAGTGACACTGTTCCCACAATCAAAATACCTAAATGTGCTATGCTTCACATTAAATGTAACTAAGAAATTGTAACTTTATGGTTTATTTTGCTTTGCAGCCAATAACTGCAACTAATTCACCCATTGAACGTATATTTCCCCTTCAAGATGTGCTCCTTCCAAATGAAACAGTACCTAATAGATTTGAATATTTTTCTCTAGAAAGGCTCTGCACTCACAGGTAAGTTTCACTGATAATCAAGTTTATATACATGTAATCTTAACTTGGAGTAGAATATAGAAATAGTAATTTTTCTACCATATTTTTGCATAATATTCAATTTTCAAAATAATGATGCACTGACTGGATAAGGACAAGAGAATAGCACATTGCAAGGAAGTATCATATTCAGGTAAGTACTTTCAGGTACAGTGGAAAACAATTAATATGAATGTAAATGCAAGTGAATGTAAAATCTACCTACAATGATTGTCTTCTGATTTGTTCACAAGAAGCATAATGATGTCACATGCTTTCTAAAAACTGATAGGAATAAGTACTTTATAATATTCTCCTACAGAAGACTTTTTAACAGAGAAATAATATATTTGCCAACATTTGATGAATATTTTTTAAGTATTCATATTTGTCTTTTCTTTAAGTAATGAAGGAGCAGTTGTCATGCCATATGATGAAGGAAGCACATCTAAAAAAGAAGTTTCTGATACAAAAGTTTCTGACAATTCAACAAGTTATTTTGACTATAAAAGTCTCCAAGACCTAACGATAATTGAAAGTGATGCCCCTCTGCTGACTTCTGTCTCTGAAAGCTGTCTGATTGATTCTGACTCTGACAGAGGCATTGGTATGGACTGTGACTTAGAACAGCACTCAAAAGACTCTGACTCAGTAACATGGGGAATGGACTCAGATTCAGAAAATTGTCCCATGGACGCAGACTCTCAGAAATACCTGCTGGAAGCAGAAAAATTCCACATAGCATCAAACCTAGAGCAACACCTAATTGGAGTTGAACAATGCCAGCTGGAATTTGGCTCTCTGAAATGCCATATGGACCCAGATTCAGAAAAAAGCTTGGCAGACTCTGATTCTGAAAAATATGTGATGGCTTCTGACAATGAAAGTCCCAGGATAGACTCAGACTCAAAAAAATACCCCATGGCTTCTGCATCTGTGAAACACTTGCTGAAGGCAGAAAAATGCCAAATGGCCTCAGATTCTATAAAACGCTTCATGGAGTCTGAAAAAAGATTAATGGAGACTGAACAATACAGGCTAATCTCTGAGTCTGAGAGATATGTGGTGGACTCATACATTGAAAGGGATGCAATAGACTCAGGCTCTGCATCTGGGATATATCTGATGGAGGAAGGAAAACACCAGGAGATTAGATCTGAGAGACATATAATGGACTCTGACTTTGAACCATGTGGGATGGACTCAGACTCAAAAACATATGAGCTAGCCTCAGCCTCTGTGAAATGCCTCATGAATGCTAACACATTCCAATTGAGCACTGAAACTGAGAGACACTATGTAGACTCTTGGTCTGTAAGACACACAATGGACTTGGATTCTGAAAGCCTGGATATGAGCTCTGATTCAGTGAATCCCATAATGAAGGCTGAAAATTGCCAAAGAGCCTCTGAATTGGAAAGATTCTGGATGGGCCTCAGGTATGAATATGAAAGATACCCCACTGGCTCTGAAAGACAACAGTTGAACTTTGACTGTAGTAGATGCTGGGACAGCTCTAGAAAATACCAACACAGATCTTCAAGACTTCAGGGTAGTTCTGGAAGATGTCAAGATGACCTTCAAAAGCACTGGGATAAGTTCGAAAAACATCAAATAGACTCTGATTCTGAAAAGCATAGAACAGATTTTGAAAATGAAAGATATCAAAATGAATTTGAAAGTGAAAGACATATAGACATGATGGAGATGGAACAGTCTCTACTGCAATCTGAACATGAGAGACTTCAAATGCATGAAGAAAGGGAGAAATACCTCATAAAGTCTGATGGTGAAAAAGAGCACAAGATTGTACCTGACAATAAAAGACACGACCTTGACTCAGAAGATGAAGCGCAACGGCTTGGTGCTCGCAAAAAAACTAACCGTCCTCAGGGTAAGCTTAAATGTGTCTGGCTTTTGAAACCAGCTTGTTTTCAAGTTTAATTAATAACATGATGACACTTACAAAATGGCAGTTGCTTTAACAGATTTGGGCCTGAGATTATTTCATCATAAATTCAGAGAAAAGGCATCTTAATCCTAGATTTTCAATTCACTTTGGAAAATTAGGCAAATCATCTGTCTTTAGTTATCAGTTTTATCATGATATATTAAAAGAAGGAAAATTAAAGAATTATTAATAAAATGGTTATTCTAGTGTAGGAAACAGCATGTTGAATTTAGTTACCATGAATCTAGAATGAATAAATAAAGATTATTCATAAACTTTTTAAACTATTACTGTGTAAAAGAAAGCCTAACTATATAAATATTCAATGCATCATGCTTCTTTCAAAGTTATTATTAAAGTTTCATAAATTTTAATAGTTGGCATTTACCTTGTTCGTCATATTTACTTTATCACACTTAATCATTATAATTCTCCATTTTCTAAGCCATTTTATTAAGGTATGCTTATTATGATAAAGAAACTGTTATAATCTCATAGATATTTTTCATCATATTAGTCATTTTCTATTGAGTGTGAAAGCATGTGAAGTGAAAACAAAGAATTTGTTCCCAAATATTTTTTGAGGGTATTTAAGTACTTTTATTTGAGCGAAAATATCATTGTGCTCAAATTACAAATCCAATATTAGTTGCAGAAGAAATTCTTTACTTTCTTTTACTGATTTTTGCAGCATTTGCTTTATCAGTACACTTCTTCAGCCATATTTGAGGGGTTTCCTACTGTATATTATTATAGGGCTTCCCAGGTGGCTCAAGAGGTAAAGAATCTGCCTCCATACAGGAAACACAGGAGACTTGAGTTGAATCCCTGGGTCAAGAAGATCCTGTGGAGGAGGGTATGGCAACCCACTTCACTATTCTTGCCTGAGAAATGCCATGGACAGAGAAGCCTGGCAGGCTACAGTCCATAGAGTCACAAAGAGTTGGACACGCTTGAAGTGACTGAGCATGCACACACACATTATTATTATATTTCCTCAGAAAAAAGGAAGGAAAACCAAGAGTTTATTCCACTTTAAATGACTGTTCTAAGAAAATAAATTGGTGATAATTTTATACTGATGTCCATGGTTTGGATATAAAATTAATTTGATGCTTACACTGAAATGCTAGGAAAACAGAAAGCAGTATATGATGATTGACATTAGCTCCTAGTTCCTGTATGCCAGTCCAACATTCTCAAGAGAAGATAAATAAGTTAAAGTTTCTCCTTCATGATGGAGATAGATTCTGTTAGGAAGTGAATGATACCTGATCCTTGAGGACTTTTTCTATTCAGAGTTTGTTTACTTCTCTGCAGTATAGCAATTCATTTTTAAAAATTTTTATCTTTTGTGACAATAAAAAATGACTAAAAATATTGCTTGTCATCAAAATTCCCAATAGTATAATTTTAATTTTATGTGATTGAATTTTTAGACCTCATTTATTGTGTTTTAATGGAATTTTATTTTTTAATTTATTTTTAATTGGAGGAAAATTGCTTTATAATGTTGTGATGGTTTCTGCTATACAACAACACAAATAAGCCAAATTACATTTATATCACCTTCCTCTTCAACCTCCATCCTCTCCCTCATCCCACCCTTCTAGATCACCACAGAGTGCATAGCTGGGCTCCCTGTGTTAAACAGCAAATTCTCACCAGATATCTGTTTTACACATGGTAGTGTATATACGTCTATGCTACTTTCTCTATCCATACTAGTCTTTCCTTCCCCACTGTATCCACAGGTTTATTCTCTACATATGTGTCTCCATTCCTTCTCTGCAAATAAGTTCATCAATGTCATTATTCTAGATTCCTTATATATGCATTAATAGACCATATTTGGTTTTTCTCTTTCTGACTTACTTCACTGTGTATGACAAGCTCTAGGTTCATCCACTTCACTAGAACTGACTCAAATATGTTCTTTTTTTATGGCTGAGTAATATTGCATTGAATATACATACCACAAACTCTTTATCCATTCATAGATTTATGAACATATGAGTTGCTTTCATGTCCTAGCTATGTAAATAGTGCTGCTATGAACATTGGGGTACATGGGCCTTTTTCAACTATGATTTTTTTCAGCATATATGCCCTTTTCATCATATTCATCGAGTTCTCAAGGCAACAATTCTGAAGTGGTTTGCCATTCTTCTCCAGTAGACATCCAGTTTTTCATGCCCTGACTATCAGGAACATGCCTTTCAGCTGCTCCACTGCTTCCCATACCCAGTGCACTGGTTGTTCCACTGCTGGTCTTTGGCATCGGGTCCCATTGTGTGTTTGTGCTAAGTCACTTCTGTTGTGGCTGACTCTGTACAACTCTTTGAACTTTAGCCTACCACTCTCTTCTTTCCATGGGATTCTCCAGACAAGTATACTGGAGTGGATTGCCATGCCCTCCTCCAGGGGATCTTCCCGATCCATGGATCAAACCCATGTCTCACATCTCCTTCATTGGCAGGCAGGTTCTTTACCACTAGCACCACCTGGAAAGCCCATCCAGTCCCATCATTTCATGGCAAATAAATGGGGGAAAAGTAGAAAGTGTAACATTTTATTTTCTTGGAATTCAAATTCCCTGTGGAGAGTGACTGCCGCCACAAAAATAAAAGATGCTTGTTCCTAGGAAAAGCTATGACAAACCTAGACAGTATATTAAAAAGCAGAGAAATCACCTTGCCAAAAAAAAGATCTGTATAGTCAAAGCTATGTTTTTTTCCAGTAGTCACGTATGAATATGAGAGTTGCACCATAAAGAAGGCTGAGGGCTGAAGAATTAATGCTTTCAAACTGTTGTGCTGGAGAAGACTCTTAAGACTCCCCTGGACAGCAAGAAAATCAAACCTGTCAGTCCTAAAGGAAACCAACCCTGAATATTCATTGGAAGGACTGATGCTGAGGCTGAAGCTCCAGTACTTTGCCTACCTGATGCAAAGGGCTGATTCATTGGAAAAGACCGTGATGCTGGCAACAGGAGAAGGTGGGGTCAGAGGATAAGATGGTTGGATGCCATCACTGACTCAATGGACATAAGATTGAGTAAACACAGGGAGATAGTGAAGGACAGAGGAGCTTGGCATGTTGCAGTTCATGGGTTCACAAAGAGTTGGACATGACTTAGTGACTGAACAACAACAGGCTATATACTCAGTCGTGGGATTGGTGGGTCATATGGTAATTTTAATCCTAGCTTTTTAGGGAATCTCCATACTGTTCTCCATAGTAGCTGTATCAATTTATATTCCCACCAACAGTGCAAGAGTGTTCCCTTTTCTCCACATCCTCTCCAGTATTTATTGTCTGTAGATTTTGTTTGATGATGGCCTTCTGACTAGTGTGACATAATCTCATTGCACTTTTGATTTGCATTTCTCTAATAATTAGAGGTGTTGAGCATCTTTTCATGCGTCTATTGGTCATCTGTGTGTCTTTTTTTGGGGAAATGTCTGTTTAGGTCTTTACTAATTTTTTGATTGGGCTATTTGTTTTTCTTGATATTGAGCTGTATGAGCTGCATATATATTTTTGAGAATAATCCTTTGTCAGTTTAATTGTTTGCAATTATTTTCTCCCATACTAAGGCTTGTCTTTTAATCTTGTTTATTGTTTCCTTTTCTGTGAAAAAGCTTTTAAATCTCATTTGTTTATTTTTGTTTTTATTTCCATTACTTTAGGAGGTAAGTCAAAGAGGATCTTGCTTTGATTTATGTCAGAATGTACTGCCTGTGACTTTCTCTAAGAGCTTTATAGTTTCTGGCCTTACATTTAAGTCTTTAATCTATTTTGAGTTTATTTTTGTGTATGGTGTTAGGAAGTGTTCTAGTTTCATTCTTTTATGTGTAGCTGTCTAGTTTTCCCAGCAACACTTATTGGAAAGGAGGTCTTTTATCCATTGTATATTCTCAGCTCTTTAGTCAAAGATAAGGTGCCCTCTAGTGTGGGCTTATCTCTGGGCTTTCTATCTCATTCCATTGGTCTATACTTCTGTTTTTTTTTTTGGCCAGTACCATACTGTCTTGATGACTTAGCACTGTAGTATAGTCTAAATCAAGAAAGTTGATTCCTCCAGCCCTATTTTTCTTTCTCAAGGTTGCTTTGGCTATCCATGGTCTTTTGTGTTTCCATACAAATTGTGATTTTTTTTTTGTTATAGTTTTGTTAAAAATACCATTTGTAGTTTGATAGGGATTCCACTGAATCTGTAGATTGCTTTGGATAGTATACTCATTTTCACAATATTGATTCTTCCAATCCAAGAACATAGTATATTTCTCCGTTTGTGTCATATTTAATTTCTTCCATCAGTGTCTTATAGTTGTCAGCATACAGGTCTTTTGTCCCTTCAGGTAGATTTATTCCTAGTATTTTAATTTTTGTTGCAATGGTAAATGGGATTGTTTGTTTAATTTCTCTTTCTGATTTTTCATTGTTATTGTCTAGGAATGCAAGGGAATTCTGTGTATTAATTTTATATCCTGCCACTTTACTACATTCATTGATTAGCTCTAGTGATTTTGTGGCGCAATCTTTAAGGTTTTATTCTCTAGTATCATATCATCTGCAAACAGGGCTTCCCAGATGCCTCAGTGGTAGAGAATTCACATGCCAGTGTAGGAAATGCAGGAGACATGGGTTCGATCCTTGAGTCAGGAAGATCTCCCATAGTAGGAAATTGCAACCCACTCTAGTATTACTGCCTGGAAAATTCCATGGACAGAGAAGCCTGGCAGGCTATCATCCATGAGATCACAAAGAGTGTGCGAGGACTGAGCAACTGAGCATACACTCATGCATCTGCAAACTTAAGAGTTTTACTTCTTCTTTTCCAATATGGATTCCTTTTATTTCTTTTTCTTCTCTGATTGCTGTTGCTAGGACTTCCAAAATTGCATTGAATAATAGTGATGAGAGTGGGTACCCTTGTCTTGTTGCTGATATTAGGGGAAATAATTTCAGTTTTTCACTGTTGAGAATGATGTTTTCTGTGGGTTTATCATATATGGCCTTTATTATGTTGAGGTGGGTTCCTTCTTGGAGAAGGCAATGGCAACCCACTCCAGTACTTTTACCCGGAAAATCCCATGGACAGAGGAGCCTGGTAAGCTACAGTCCATGGGGTCGCTAAAAGTCGAACATGACTGAGCGACTTCACTTTCACTTTTCACTTTCATGCATTGGAGAAGGAAATGGCAGCCCACTACCATGTATGATGCTGTTACCATTTATTTTGTTTGGGGTTTGTTTTCATGGGTCTTTTCTTTCTCTTGTGTTTCCTGTCTAGAGAAGTTCCTTTAGCATTTGTTGTAAGGCTAGATTTTTGGTTCTGAATTCTCTTAACTTTTACATATCTGTTAAAACTTTTGATTTTTCCATCAAGTGTGAATGGGATCCTTGCTGTATAGAGTAATCTTGGTGTATTTTTTTTTTAAGTATATCCTGCCACTCCCTTCTGGCCTACAGAATCTCTGTTGAAAAGTCAGCTGTTAGTCTTATCGGGATCCCCTTATATGTTATTTGTTGCTTTTCCCTTGCTAATTTTAATATTTGTTCTTTGTGTTTAATCTTTATTAGTTTGATTAATATGCATCTTGGCATGTTTCTCTTTGGGTTTATTCTCTATGGGAGTCTCTTGCCCCTAAACATTTTTAAAAAAGCTTCCCTCTGAAATTATAAAAAGGAATTCCATGTCTAAATTAACTCAAGTGAAGTTTTAAGAACACTGTGATTTAAATAGTATATACTTAATGTAAGTTCAGTATTTCTAATTTTATTTTTTAGATTAATGTTTATTGCAGTATATTTGATTTAAAATGTTGTTTCAGTTTCTACTGTACAGTCAAGTGAATCAGTGATACATACACATATAGCCAGTCTTTTTTATATTCTGTTCCCATGTAGGTCATTGTAAAGAATTTAGTAGAGTGCTCTGTGCAATACAGTAGATTCTTCCAGTTCCAGTTCAGTCCCTCAGTTGTGTCTGACTCTTTGAGACCCCATGAATTGCAGAACGCCAGGCCTCTCTGTCCATCACCAACTCCCGGAGTCTACCCAAACCTATGTCCATTGTGTCAGTGATGCCATCCAACCATCTCAGTCTCTGTCATGCCCTTTTCCTCCTGCCCACAATCTTTCCCAGCATCAGGGTCTTTTCCAATAAGTCAGCTCTCTGCTTTAGGTGGCCAAAGTATTGGAGTTTCAGCTTCAACATCAGTCCCTCCAATGAACACCCAGGACTGATCTCCTTTAGGATGGACTGGCTGGTTCTCCTTGCAGTCCAAGGGACTCTGAAGAGTCTTCTCCAACACCACAGTTCAAAAGCATCAATTTTTCTGTGCTCAGCTTTCTTTATAGTCCAACTCTCACATCCATACATGACTACCAGAAAAACCATAACTTTGACTAGATGAACCTTTGTTGGCAAAGTAACGTCTCTGCTTTTTAATATGCTGTCTAGGTTGGTCATAACTTTCCTTCCAAAAAGAAATTGAGTCAAAATGTTAGTTGCTCAGTCGTGTCTGATTCTTTGTGATCCCATGGACTATGGCCCAACAGGCTCCCCTGTCCATGGATTTCTCCAGGCAAGAATACTGGATTGAGTAGCCATTCCCTTCTCCAGGATATCTTACTGACCCAGGGATCAAATCTGGCTCTCCTGCATTTGCAGGCAGTTTCTTTACCATCTGAGCCACCTGGGAAGCCACAAGACGATCTTAGTATTATCTGTTTTATATATTATACATACTTGTCACTCACAGTCTCCCATTTATCTGTGCAATGTTTTCCCTCTTGGTAACCATAGGTTTGTTAACTACATTTGTGACTTTATTTCTGTTTTGTAAACAGGTTCATTTTTACACTTACTTTAGATTCTAGATGTAAACAATGACATACTATATTTGTCTTCCTCTTTCTGACTTCATTCAGTTCAGTTCAGTTCAGTTCAGTTCAGTTCAGTCACTCAGTTGTGTCTGACTCTTTGAGACCCCATGAATCGCAGCACGCCAGGCCTCCCTGTCCATCACCATCTCCTGGAGTTCACTCAGACTCACGTTCATCAAGTCCGTGATGCCATCCAGCCACGTCATCCTCTGTCGTCCCCTTCTCCTCCTGCCCCCAATCCCTCCCAGCATCAGAGTCTTTTCCAATGAGTCAACTCTTCGCATGAGGTGGCCAAAGTACTGGAGCTTCAGCTTTATCACCATTCCTTCCAAAGAAATCCCAGGGCTAATCTCCTTTAGAATGGACTGGTTGGATCTCCTTGCAGTCCAAGGGACTCTCAAGAGTCTTCTCCAACACCACAGTTCAAAAGCATCAATTTTTCGGCACTCAGCTTTCCTCACAGTCCGACTCTCACATCCATAAGTGGCCACAGGAAAAACCATAGCCTTGACTAGATGGACCTTAGTCAGCAAAGTAATGTCTCTGTTTTTGAATATGCTATCTAGGTTTGTCATAACTTTTCTTCCAAGAAGTAAGTGTCTTTTAATTTCACGGCTGCAATCACCATCTGCAGTGATTTTGGAGCCCCCAAAAATAAAGTCTGACACTGTTTCCACTGTTTCCCCATCTATCTCCCATGAAGTGATGGGACTGGATGCCATGATCTTCGTTTCCTGATAGCTGAGCTTTAAGCCAACGTTTTCACTTTCCTCTTTCACTTTCATCAAGAGGCTTTTTAGCTCCTCTTCTCTTTCTGCCATAAGGGTGGTGTCATCTGCATATCTGAGGTTATTGATATTTCTCCCGGCAATCTTGATTCCAGCTTGTGTTTCTTCCAGCCCAGCATTTCTCATGATGTACACTGCATATTAGTTAAATAAGCAGGATGACTATATACAGCCTTGACGTACTCCTTTTCCTATTTGGAACCAGTCTGTTGTTCCATGTCCAGTTCTGTTGCTTCCTGACCTGTATACAGATTTCTCAAGAGGCAGGTTGGGTGGTCTGATATTCCCATCTCTTTCAGAATTGTCCACAGTTTATTGTGATCCACACAGTCAAAGGCTTTGGCTTAGTCAATAAAGCAGAAATAGATGTGTTTCTGGAACTCTCTGGCTTTTTTCATGATCCACCAGATGTTGGCAATTTGATCTCTGGTTCCTCTGCTTTATCTAAAACCAGCTTGAACATCAGGGAGTTCACGGTTCACGTATTGCTGAAGCCAGGCTTGGAGAATTTTGAGCATTACTTTACTAGTGTGTGAGATGAGTGCAATTGTGCGGTAGTTTGAGCATTCTTTGGCATTGCATTTCTTTGGGATTGGAATGAAAACTGACTTTTTCCAGTCCTGTGGCCACTGCTGAGTTTTCCAAATTTGCTGGCATATTGAGTGCAGCCAGTATGACAATTTCTAGGCTCATCCATGTCACCACAATTGGCATTATTTCATTCTTTTTTTAAAATATGAATATATTTATTTTAATTAGTGGCTAATTAATTTACAGTACTGAATTTGTTTTGCTGTACATTGACATAAATCTGCTACAGGTGTACATGTGTTCCCCATCCTGAACACCCCCTCCCAACTCCCTCTCCGTACCATCCCTCTGGGTCATCCCAGTGCACCAGCCCCAAGCATCCTGTATCCTGAATCAAACCTGGACTGGAGATTCATTTCTTACATGATATTATACATGTTTCATTGCCATTCTCCCAAAACATCCCACCCTCTCCCTCTCCCACAGAGTCCAAAAGACTGTTCTATACATGTGTGTCTCTTTTGCTGTCTCAAATACAGGGTTATCATTACCATTATTCTAAATTCCATATATATGTGTTAGTATACTGTATTCATGTTTTTCTTTCTGGCTTACTTCACTCTGTATAATAGGCTCCAGTTTCATCCACCTCCTTAAAACTGAGTCAAATGTATTCTTTTCAATGGCTGAGTAATACTCCATTGTATATATGTACCACACCTTTCTTATCCATTCATCTGTTGATGGATATCTAGGTTGCTTGCATGTCCTAGCTATTATAAACAGTGCTGTGATGAACATTGGAATACACATATCTCTTTCAATTCTGGTTTCCTTGGTGTGTATGCCCTGCACTGGGATTGCTGGGTTGTATGACAGTTCTATTTCCAATTTTTTAAGGAATCTCCACACTGTTCTCCATAATGGCTGTACTAGTTTGAATTCCCACCAACAGTGTAAGAGGGTTTCCTTTTCTCCGCACCCTCTCCAGCATTTATTGCTTGTAGACTTTTGGATCACAGCCATTCTGACTGACATGAAAATGGTACCTCAATCTGGTTTTGATTTGCATTTCTCTGATAATGAGTGATGTTGAGCATCTTTTCATGTGTTTGTTAGCCATCTGTATGTCTTCTTTGGAGAAATATCTCTTTGGTTCCTTGGCCCATTTTTTGATTGTGTCATTTAATTTTCTGAAATTGAGCTGCATGAGTTGCTTGTATATTTTTGAGATTAATTCTTTGTCAGTTGCTTCATTTACTATTATTTTCTCCGATTCTGAAGGCTGTGTTTTCACCTTGCTTACAGTTTTGTTTGTTGTGCAGAAGCTTTTAATTTAAATTAGATCCCATTTGTTTATTTTTTCTTTTATTTCCAATATTCTGGGAGGTGGATCATAGAGACTTCTGCTGTGATTTATATCAGAGAGGGTTTTGCCTATGTTCTCCTCTAGGAGTTTTATAATTTCTGGTCTTACATTTAAATCTTTAATCTACTTTGAGCTTATTTTTGTGTATGGGGTTAGAAAGTGTTCTAGTTTCATTCTTTTACAAGTGGTTGACCAGTTTTCCCTGCACTACTTGTTAAAGATATTGTCTTTTCTGAATTGTATATTCTTGCCTCCTTTGTCAAAGATAAGGTGTCCATAGGTGCATGGATTCATCTCTGGGTTTTCTATTTTGTTCCATTAATCTATATTTCTATCTTTGTGCCAGTACAATACTGTCTTGATGACTGTGGCTTTGTAGTAGAGCCTGAAGTTAGACAGGTTGATTCCTCCAGTTCCATTCTTCTTTCTCAAGATTGCTTTGGCTAGTCAAGGTTTTTTTTATTTCCATACAAATTGTGAAATTATTAGTTATAGCTCTGTGAAAAATACGGTTGGTAGCTTAATAGGCATTGCACTGAATCTATAGATTGCTTTGGGTAGTGTACTCATTTTCACTATATTGATTCTTCTGGTCCATGAACATGATATATTTCTCCAGCTATTAGTGTCCTCTTTGAATTATTTCACCAGTGTTCTATAGTTCTCTATAGATAGGTATTTAGTTTCTTTAGGTGGATATATTCCTAAGTATTTTATTCTTTTTGTTGCAATGGTTAATGAAATTGTTTCCTTAATTTCTCTTTCTATTTTCTCATTATTAGTGTATCGGAATGCATATTTCTGTATATTGATTTTATATCCTGCAACTTTACTATATTCATTGATTAGGTCTAGTAATTTTCTGGTGGAGTCTTTAGGGTTTTCTAAGTAGAGGATCATGTCATCTGCAAACAGTGAGAATTTTACTTCTTCTTTTCCAATTTGGATTATTTTATTTCTTTTTTTGCTCTGATTGCTGTGGCCAAAACTTCCAAAACTATATTGAATAGTAGTGGTGAGAATGGGCACCCTTGTCTTGTTCCTTACTTTAGGGGAAACATTTTCAATTTTTCACCTTGGAAGATTATGTTTGCTGTGGGTTATTCATATATAGCTTTTATTATGTTGAGGTATGTTCCTTCTATTCCTGCTTTCTGGAGAATTTTTATCATAAATGGATGTTGAATTTTGTCAAAGGCTTTCTCTGCATCTATTGAGATAATCATATGGCTTTTATTTTTCAATTTGTTAATGTGGTGTATTACCTTGAATGATTTGCGGATATTGAAGAATCCTTGCATCGCTGGGATAAAGCCCACTTGATCATGATGTATGATCCTTTTTATGTGTTGTTAGACTCTGAATGCTAGAATTTTGTTAAGGAGTTTTGCATCTATGTTCATCAGTGATATTAGCCTGTAATTTTCTTTATTTTTGGCATCTTTGTCAGGTTTTGGTATTAGGGTGATGGTGGCTTCATAGAATGAGTTTGCAAGTTTACCTTCCTGTGCTATTTTCTGGAAGAGTTTGAGTAGGATAGATGTTAGCTCTTCTCTAAATTTTTGGTACAATTCAGCTGTGAAGCCGTCTGGACCATGGCTTCTGTTTGCTGGAAGATTTCTAATTACAGTTTCAATTTCTGTGCTTGTGATGAGTCTGTTAAGATTTTATATTTCTTCTTGGTTCAGTTTTGGAAAGTTGTACTTTACTAAGAATTTGTCCATTTCTTCCAATTAGTCCATTTTATTGGCATATAGTTGCTGATGGTACTGTCTTATGATCCTTTGTATTTTTGCGTTTTCTGTTGTGAACTCTCCATTTTCATTTTGAGTTTATTGATTTGATTTTTCTGTCTTTGTTTCTTGATGAGTCTGGCTAGTGGTTTGTCAATTATATTTATCCTTTCAAAGAACCAGCTTCTGACTTTGTTGATTTTTGCTATGGTCTCTTTTGTTTCTTTTGCATTTATTTCTGCCCTAGTTTTAAAGATTTATTTCCCTCTACTAACCCTGGGGTTATCCATTTATTCCTTTTCTAGTGGCTTTAGGTGTATAGTTAGGTTATTTATTCGATGTTTTTCTTGTTTCTTGAAGTATGCCTGTATTGTTATGAACTTTCCCCTTAGCTCTGCTTTTACAGTGTCCCACAGGTTTTGGGTTGTTCTGTTTTCATTTTCATTCATTTCTATGCATATTTTGATTTCTTTTTTGATTTCTTCTGTGATTTGTTGGTTATTCAGTATCATGTTGTTCAGCCTCCATATGTTGGAATTTTTAATAGTTTTTTTCCTGTAATTGAGATCTAATCTTAATGTATTGTGGTCAGAAAAGATGCTTGGAATGATTTCAGTTTGTTTGAATTTACCAAGGCTAGATTTATGGCCCCGGATATGATCTATCCTGGAGAAGGTTCCGTGTGCAATTGAGAAAAAGTTGAAATTCATTGTTTTGGGGTGAAATATCCTATGGATATCAATTAGCTCTATCTGGTCTATTGTATCATTTAAAGTTTGTGTTTCCTTGTTAATTTTCTGTTTAGTTGATCTATCCATAGGTGTCAGTGGGATATTAAAGTCTTCCACTATTATTGTGTTATTGTTAATTTCCCCTTTCCTACTTGTTAGCATTTGTCTTACGTATTGTGGTGCTCCTATGTTGGGTGTGTATATATTTATAATTGTTATATCTTCTTCTCGGATTTGTCTTTTTGATCATTATGTAGTGTCCTTCTTTGTGTCTTTTCACAGCCTTTGTTTTAAAGTATAATTTATCTGATATGAGTATTGCTAGTCCTTCTTTCTTTTGGTCCGTGTTTGTGTGGAATATCTTTTTCCAGCCCTTCCCTTTCAGTCTGAATGTGTCCCTTGTATTGAGGTGGGTCTCTTGTAGACAACAAATATCGGGATCTTCTTTTTGTATCCATTCAGCCAGTCTTTGTCTTTTGGTTGGGGCATTCAGCCCATTTATGTTTAAGGTAATTATTGATAAGTATGATCCTGTTGCCGTTTGCTTTATTAATTTGGGTTTGACTCTGTGCATCCTTTTTGTGTTTACTCTCTAGAGAAGATCCTTTAGCATTTGTTGGGGAGCTGCTTTGATGGTGCTGAATTCTCTCAGCTTTTGCTTCTCTGTAAAGCTTTTGATTTCTCCTTCATATTTGAATGAGATGCTTGCTGGATACAGTAATCTGGGCTGTAGGTTATTTTCTTTTTTTTTTAATTTTTATGTTTACTTTATTTTACTTTACAATACTGTATTGGTTTTGCCATACATTGACATGAATCCAGCATGGGTGTATATGCGTTCCCAAACATGAACCCCCCCTCCCACCTCCCTCCCCATAACATCTCTCTGGGGTTATTTTCTTTCATCACTTTAAGTATGTCTTGCCATTCCCTCCTGGCCTGAAGAGTTTCTATTGAAAGATCAGCTGTTATCCTTATGGGAATCCCCTTGTGTGTTATTTGTTGTTTTTCCCTTGCTGCTTTTAATATTTGTTCTTTGTGTTTGATCTTTGTTAATTTGATTAATATGTGTCTTGGGGTGTTTCCCCTTGGGTTTATCCTGTTTGTGACTCTCTGGGTTTCTTGGACTTGGGTGATTATTTCCTTCCCCAATTTAGGGAAGTTTTCAACTATTATCTCCTCAAGTATTTTCCCATGGTCTTTCTTTTTGTCTTCTTCTTCTAGTACTCCTATGATTCGAATGTTGGGGCATTTAACATTCTCCAGAGGTCTCTGAGATTGTTCTCATTTCTTTTAATTTGTTTTTCTTTTTTTTTGTCTCTGATTCATTTATTTCTACCATTTTCTTTTCTACCTCACTAATCCTATCTTCTGCCTCCATTATTATACAATTTGTTCCCTCCAGAGTCTTGATATATCATTTATTGCAGTATTCATTATATATTGACTCTTCTTTATTTCTTCCAGGTCCTTGTTAAACCTATCTTGCATCTTCTCAATCCTTGTCTCCAGGCTATTTATCTGTGATTCCACTTTGATTTCAAGGTTTTGAATCATTTTCACTATCATTATTTGGAATTGTTTACCAGGTTGATTCCCTATCTGTTCCTTTTTGTTTAGTTTGGTGGGCATTTATCTTGTTCCTTTACCTGCTGGGTATTCCTCTGTCTCTTCATCTTGTTTATATTGCTGTGTTTGGGGTGGCCTTTCTGTATTCTGGCAGTTTGTGGAGTTCTCTTTATTGTAGGGTTTCCTCACTGTGGGTGGGGTTGTATGGGTGGCTTGTCAAGGTTTCCTGGTCAGGGAAGCTTGTGTCGCTGTTCTGGTGGGTGGAGCTGAATTTCTTCTCTCTGGATTGCAATGAAGTGTCCAGTAATGATTGATGAGATGTCAGTGCGTTTGGAGTCACTTTGGGCAGCCTGTTTATTGAAGCTCAGGGCTGAGTCGGCCACGACTGAGCGACTGAACTGAACTGAACTAAATAGTAGGTTATAAAGATGAAAATTAAATGAATAATAGGGGACTTAAAAGTAAAAAAAAAAAAATAAGAATGATAGTAAAAATAGAAAAAAATATATCTAGGATTTTCTGTGGTGTTGTGGGCAGTGTGGGGTCAGTTCATTTTCGGAGAGTTCCTTGATCCTGCTTGTATTTATCAAGATCTATAGGCCCCTTCGTATTTAGTTGTTACTAACTACAGTGTTTTAATCTATTGCCACCTGTCACTTCCAGGTAGGTTTTCTGTTTTAGCTTCTTCTGTTTGCTGGTCTCTTCAGTGTCTAATTTCCGCCCTGACACAAGTGGTGGTGGTCGACACTTTTTTAGGCTCACTTGTTCAGTCATGCTGTGGAGAGGGTGGGACACTGCAAACAAATAACACTGGTGTGTGTTCACAGTGTCTCGGCCACACTGGGTTGGCCTGCGCTCACAGCATGTGTGCTTTCCCTGTCTACATTGCTCAGGGTCTAGGTTTCTCTGCTGGGAACTGTCTGAGGCTGGCCCTGGGTTGTATGCACTTCCCAGGTCTAAGCCGCTCAGGTTCAGGTACTCGGGTAGTCCTCAGAGGCACAGACTCGGTTGGGCCTGCGTTTTGTGCCCTTCCCTGGTCCGAGCAGGTCAGGTGACCAGGTGTTTGGTGAGCATGGTCACTGCAACTTATCACCTCCTCCGTCCCTGCTGCTTGGTTTTCTGGGTGTACAAGCACCGCACCTTCTCAGGCGCATGTTGACCGTCCAGAATCCCAAGAAGTCTTGGTTAGCAACGAAGCCTGCTTGCAGTTTGGTAGATAATGTCTCTCTGGGGCCGCAATTGCCCCCTTCCAGCTCTGGCTGCCCTCGCTTGCCTGTCACCAGAGGTGGATGGGCAGTGTGCAGCTCGTTACCTCTGCTCAGTCCTTTGTTCTGTGAGCGGGCCTGAAGGTGTCTTAGGTTAGGGCTTTTTGCATAGTTCTAGTCAGTCCTTTGTTCTGTGAGTGGGCCTGGCAGTGTCTTAGGTTAGGGCTGTTCGGGTGGTAGCTCTCCCACAGTCTGGTTTGCTATCTCAAGTTAGTTCCCTCAGATTGCCCTCGGGGCATTCAGGCCTGGCCCTTACTCTAAGCAATGCAACCCGCGTCTCCCTGCCCAGCCCCAGCTTGCTAGTGGCAGATGCAGGCGCCTGCACTGCTTCTCCATTGGGGGAGTTACCATCGCGCACGTAATCTGTGGGTTTTAATTATTTATTTACTCTTTCTCCCAGTTATGTTGCCCTTTGTGGTTCCAAGGCTCACCACAGACGTGGCAGTGAAAGTGTTTCTTGGTGTTTGGAAACTTCTCTCTTCTTTAAGACTCCCTTCACGGGACGGAGCTCCATCCCTACCTCTTTTGTCTCTTTTTTTGTCTTTTATATTTTTTCCTACCTCCTTTTGAAGACAATGGGCTGCTTTTCTGGGTGCCTGATGTCCTCTGCCAGCATTCAGAAGTTGTTTTGTGGAATTTACTCAGCGTTCAAATGCTATTTAGATGAATTTGTTGGGAGAAAGTGGTCTCCCCATCCTATTCCTCTGCCATCTTAGTTAACTCTCCCTCCTTGTTGTTTTTAATATTTTTTTTTCCTTTTTCTTCAATTTTAATTTGATAAATATGTTTCTTGGCATGTTCTTCCTTGTTTTTTTCCTATATGGGAATCTCTGCATTTCCTGTATTTGAGTGAGTGTTTCCTTTCCCCTGTTAAGGAAGTATTCATATATAATATCTTCAACTATTTTCTTAGGCACTTTCACTTTCCCTTCTCCTTATGGGACCCCTATAATGTGAATGTTTGTGTGTTTAATATTGTTCCAGAGTTCTCTGAAACTGTCTTCATTGCTTTTACTCTTTATCCTTTATTCTGTTCTGTGACTGTTATTTCCCCAACTGTGTCTTCCAGCTCATCTATTCATTCTTCTGCCTCAGTTATTCTGCTATTGATTCCTTCTAGTGCATTTTTAACTTCTGTCATTGTATTGTTCATCTCTTTTGTTTCTTCTTTAAAACTTCTAGCACCTTGTTAAACATTTCTTATACCTTCTCAATCTGAGCCACTATTCTTTTTCTGAGATTTTAGATCAACTTTATTATCATTACTCTGAGTTCCTTTTCAGATAGATTGCTTATTTCCAACTCATTTAGTTGCTTTTGGGTTTTTATCTTGTTCCTTCATCTGCAATATAATTCTCTGTTATTTTATTCTGTTTGTGTCTCCTTTCGATAGGCTACAGGACTGTAGTTCCTCTTACTTCTGGTGTCTGTTCCCTGGTGGGTGAATTTGGTCCAGGGGCTTGTGCAGGTTTCCTGTTAGAAGGGAGTGGTTCCTACTCTCTGGAGCATGGACCTGGGTCGTGTCCATTTTATGTACAGTCATGTCAAGGAATGTGTTTTGAGGTGACTGTGAGTTCAGCATGTCTTTAGGCAGCCTATCTTCTGATGGTTGAGTTTGTATTCCTATCCTGGTGGTTGTTTGACCTGAGGCTTTCCTCTCCTGGTGGTTGGAGCCTGCAAGTTGTTTTGTGGTGTCAGGACTTGCCGCTGAAATTTGAACTTCTGTGAGAGTTCACTCAAAATTATATTTCCTGGGGCTTCTTCTATCAGTGTCCTTGCTCTCACAGTGAGTTATAATTGACCTTCACCTCCCCAGAAGACCCTGCAAGACCTCTAGGTAGGTATATCCCTGGTTTCTATAGAAGTACTGCTTTGTGATGGGTGCCAGTGCATGTGAGACCTTATGTGCCCTCCAAGAATGGAGTCTCTGTTTTCCCCAACCCTGTAGACCTCCTGCAATCAAACGCTGGTGGCCTTCAAGGGCAAATGCTCTGCAGGTTTTTCCTGTAAATGATAGACCCTTGGACTGCTTTGGGGAGTTTTTTAATGTGAGAACATCCCTACATAGCCTGTGTGGATTTAATATTTTAGGGTAGGAGAAATGTTTTTAGTATAGATGTCTGCCACCTCTTCCTCAGTGTATGCTGGCCATTATTTTCTTTATAGGAGCTGTGATTGATACTGTGGTGGACAAAACCCAAACTGGGTATTAAGCAGGGCCTTCTGTTTGCTCTATGGTTGTCACTGCCCTATCAGAGGTGGGGTCTACTCACTAGTTATTGGAGTAGAAGGCCCTAGATCTGTTTCTTAGCCATTTCTGATCTGAGTACAAGGTAAATAGGACTGGAACACTACCACTGGAAGGGAAATCACTATTTATCTTCTGGACCTGTTCACCTGTGGATGTTCTCTGTTGTGTGTCACCTTTCATCTGTTGTGTGAACTCTCGTATTACACTGTTGTTGGCACTGCTCTCAACTCCACCTTAACTGTGGGCATGCCAGCAATTGGCCCTGGTTCAAGATGCATTTAGAAAAGGCATAGGAACCAGAGATCAAATTGCCAACATCTGTTGGATCATAGAAAAGGCAAGAGAATTCCAGAGAAACATCTACTTCTGCTTCATTGACTACAATAAAGCCTTTGACTGTGTGGATCACAACAAACTATGGAAAATTCTTAAAGAAATGAGCATACCAGACCACTTTACCTGCTTCATGTATGCGTACAGATATCTGTATGCAGGTCAAGAAGCAACAGTTAGAACCGGGCATCGAACAATGGACTGCTTTAAAATTGGGTAAGGAGTATGTCAAGTCTGTATTTTGTCACCCTGCTTATTTAAATTATATGCAGAGTATATCATGAAAAGTGTCAGGATGGATGAAGCACAAACTGGAATCAAGATTGCTGGGAGAAATATCAATAACCTCAGATATGCAGATGACACCACCCTTATGGCAGAAGTGAAGAAAAACTGGAGAACCTTTTAATGAAAATGAAAGAGGAGAGTGAAAAAGCTGGTTTAAACCTCAACATTCAGAAAACTAGTATCATGACATCCAGTCCCATCACCTCATAGCAAATAGATGAAGAGACAGTGGAAACAGTGAGAAACTTTATTTTCTTGGAATGGTGACAACAGCCATGAAATCAAAGGACACTTGCTCCTTGGAAGAAAAGCTATGACCAACCTATACAGCATATTAAAAAGCAGAAACATTATTTTGCCAACAAAGATCTGTATAGTCAAAGCTATGGTTTTTCCAGTAGTCGTGTATGAATGTGAGAGTTGGACCATAAAGAGAGCTGAGCACTGAAGAATTGATGCTTTTGAGTTGTGGTGTTGGAGAAGATTCTTGAGAGTCCCTGGGACTGCAAAGAGATCAAGTCAGTGAATCCTAAAGGAAATTAGTCCTGAATATTCGTTGGAAGGACTGATGTTGAAGCTGAAACTCCAATACTTTGGCCACCTGATGCAAAGAGCCAACTCTTTGGTAAAGACCCAACTCATTGATAAAGACCCTGATTCTGGGAAAGACTGAATGCAGAAGGAGAAGGGGACAACAAGGGGTGAGATGGTTGGGTGACATTACTGACTTGATGGACATGAGTTTGAGCAAGCACTGGGAGAAAGTGAAGGACAGGGAAGCCTGGCATGCTGCAGTCCATGGGGTTGAACAAGGCAGACATGACTAAGCAACTGAACAACAACAGCAGTCTCTCAGATGTTGTTTTCATGAGGACACGAACATAGATCTACTGAACTCAACTGCCAAGATTGCTGTAGTCATGTATCAGAAACTACCATGGATGCTATGGTGGCAGTTCATACTCTAGCTTGACACAACCCCCACATTTATGTCTCCAAAAAGTCTATAGGTGTTAAAGTTAGACCTGTCTTGGCTGTGGGACGACTCATTATCCATTAAGATGCTCTATAGGCACTGAGTTTACAAAGTCAGTTGCAGAGACGTCAGTTTGTAGTTTGTGTAAGTGTGAGAAATTTCAGCCTTCCTTAGTTGCATGGCCCCAAAGCCCAACCTCTGTGTGTGGCCCACCTACAGAGGTTTACTCCAGAGGCTACCCTGGAGCACACAAGTCTGTCCGGGCAAGGAGGGGGCACAGAGGTCGTGGCATTCAAGGTCACAGGATCCCCAGTGAGGACAGGGTACATGGAGTAGCCATTGATCATGGGAGCAAGAGATCAGGCATCCAGTAGGGGCCTTTCCTAGTGTCTGGCCCTAGACCCAGGAAAGCTGGCCCAGGCAATGATGGGGCATGTAGGGGGCATGTGATAGAGCAGGCTCCAGTGGGAACCCTTCCTAGTGCCTTGCCACAGGTACAGAAGAACTGGCCTTGATGGCAGTGGTGCATGTGGGGAAGCTGGCTGCCATAGGCTCGAGAGGCCTGGCCCTGCCTGTAGCCTTTCCTAGTGCCCAGGAAGGCAGAGGCAGCTTTACATCTATGGCAGACTGGGCTTCCTCCAGAAGCAATCCCAGTTACAGGTTTTCTCACTCCTGTCCCCTTACACTGTCTCCTTGCAGCCAACAGCAGTCCTCTCCCCTAGTTTGCTTCCCAAACATCACATAACAATAGCCAGCCCCCATGCTCACTAGTGGACACAAGTCTCAGGTTGGGACTCTGTCCTGCCTGCACTATCCTCCAGTAGCCCCTGAAGCTCCCCTTCTATCCCAACCAATCTCCCCACTAGAGAGGGAACTTCCTTGGAGGCAGGAACCACTCCTCTCCTTTAACTTCCCTGCCAGTGATACAGGTCCTGTCCTTCTCCCTCTCCTCTTCATTTTCCCTTCTCTCTTTCATCCTACCCACTTATCTAGGGGATTTTTCTTGTCTTTTTAGGTGTTTGACGTCTTCTACTAGTGTTCAGTCAGTGCTCTGTAAGAACTGTCCCATGTGTAAATGTATTCTTGATGGATTTGCCGAGTGAGATAAACTCCATATCCTGCTACTCCTCTACAATCTTGACTTCCTCCAGACCAGATGTTTCCTATTTTAATATGCTATTTTCCCACAGATCTTAACGATTTTCCTATATAAAATTGACTTTCCATGTCATATTCTTTTCAGTAGGGTAGGCTATTGGATCCAATTAAAAATATAGTATATGTTTGGGGGAATTTGCTAACACAAAATAGTATCCAGAGGTTGCCCTTCTTGTCAGACAGGCATATTTATCTTCAGGACATTAATTCAGCAGAAATAACTGCAATATTTTCTTTCAACAATGAGAGGAACCTTTATTGGATCATTTATATTCTCTGAGGAAAACTCTGATTTCTAGTTTATAAAGCAAATATATTGGGAAGAATTAACTAATGTGAGAAAAATTCTGATTTTCTCTTATAAAGCAGTGTATTAGTAGGGTGGTGAGAAAGGCATGCTACCTTTTATGAGGAAAGGTGGAAAATTCTTTAAAAAGTTTCTTTCCACTGGATTCAAATTTAGTAACACTAAGTTAAATCTCTCCTAACCCCATACCATTCTGTTCTAATGAAGTGAAATTAGCTATCCATTCTGTGTGTGTGTGTGTGTGTGTGTGTGTGTGTGTGTGTGTGTGTGTTCAGTTGTTCAGTCATGACTCACTCTTTGTGACTCCATGAACTATAGCCTGCCAGGCTCCTATGTCCATGACATTTTTTAAATTAATTTATTTATTTTAATTGGAGGCTAATTACTTTACAATATAGTAGTGGTTTTTGCCATACATGGACATGAATCAGCCATGGGTGTACATGTGTCCCCCATCCTGAAACCCCCTCCTATGTCCCTCCCCATCCCATCTATCAGGGTCGTCCCAGTGCACCGCCCCTGAGTGCCCTTTCTCATGCATCAAAACTGGACTGGTGATAGATTTCACATATGGTAATATACATGTTTCAATGCTATTCTCTCAAATCAACCCACCCTCACCTTCTCCCGCAGAGTCCAAAAGTCTGTTCTCTACACCTGTATCTCTTTTGCTGTCTTGCATATAGGGTCATCATTACATTTTTAAAAATTCCATGTATATGCTTTAATATACTATATTGGTGTTTTTCTTTCTGACTTACTTCACTCTGTATAATAGGCTCCAGTTTCATCTACCTCATTAGAACTGATTCACATGCATTCTTTCTAATAGCTGAATTATATTCCATTGTGTATATGTACCACAGCTTTCTTATCCATTCATATGCCGATGGACATCTAGGTTGCTTCCATATCCTGGCTATTATAAACAGTGTTACAATGAACATTGGGTTACATGGGTCTCCTTCAATTCTGTTTTCTGCAGTGTATATGCCCATCAGTAGGATTGCTGGGTCATATGGCAGTTCTAGTTCCAGTTTTTTAAGAAATCTTCACACTGTTCTCCATAGTGGCTGTACTAGTTTGCATTCCCACCAACAGTGTAACAGGGTCCCCTTTTCTCCACACCCTCTCCAGCATTTATTGCTTGTAGACTTGGATAGCAGCCATTCTGACGGGTGTGAGATGGTACTTCATTGTGCTTTTGATTTGCATTTCTCTGATAATGAGTGATGTTGAGCATTTTTCATGTGTTTGTTAGCCATCTGTATGTCTTCTTTGGAGAAACATCTGTTTAGTTCTTTGGACCACTTTTTGATTGTGTCATTTATTTTTCTGGAATTGAGCTATAGGAGATGCTTGTATAGTTTGGAGATTAATTATTTGTCAGTTCCTTTATTTCCTATAATCTCCCATTCTGAATGCTGCCTTTTCACCGTGCTTATAGTTTCCTTTGTTGTGCAAAAGCTTTTAGGTTTCATTAGGTCCCATTTGTTTATTTTTTATTGTATTTCCTTTACTCTGGGAGGTGGGTCATAGAGGATCCTGCTATGATTTCTGTTGGACAGTGTTTTGCCTATGTTTTCCTCTTGGAGTTTTATAGTTTCTGTTCTGACCTTTATATCTTTAATCCATTTTGAGTTGATTTTTGTGTATGATGTTAGAAAGTGTTCTAGTTTCATCCCTTTACAAGTGGTTGACCAGTTTTCCCAGAACCACTTGTGATAGAGATAGTCTTTTATTCATTGTATATTCTTGCCTCCTTTGTCAAAGATAAGGTGTCCATAGGTGCATGGATTTATCTCTGGAGTTTCTACTTTGTTCCATTGATCTGTATTTCTGTCTTTGTGCCAGTACCATACTGTCTTGACGACTCTAGCTTTGTAATATAGTCTGAAATCAGGCAGGTTGATTCCTCCAGTTTCATTCTTCTTTCTCAAGATTGCTTTGGCTAGTAGAGGTTTTTTGTATTTCCATACAGACTGTGAAATTATTTGCTCTAGTTCTCTGAAAAGTACTGTTGGTAGCTTGATAGGGATTGCATTGAATCTACAGATTGCTTTGAGTAGTGTACTCATTTTTACTGTACTGATTCATCTGATGCAAGAACATAGTATATTTCTCCATCTATTAGTGTCCTCTTTGATTTCTTTCATCAGTGTTTTATAGTTTTCTATATATAGGTCTTTTGTTTCTTTAGGTAGATTTATTCCTATGTATTTTATTCTTTTTATTGCGATGGTGAATGGAATTGTTTCCTTAATTTTCTTTTCTGTTTTCTCATTGTTAGTGTATAGGAATGCAAGGGATTCCTGTGTGTTAATTTTATATCCTGAAACTTCACTATATTCATTGATTAGGTCTAGTAATTTTCTGCTGGAGTCTGTAGGGTTTTCTAAGTAGAGGATCATGTCATCTGCAAACAGTGAGAATTTTATGTTTTCTCTTCCAATCTGGTTTCCTTTTATGTCTTTTTCTTCTCTGATTGATGTGGCTAAAACTTCCAAAATATGTTGAATAGTAGTGGTGAGAGTGGGCACCCTTGTCTTGTTCCTGACTTTAGGGGAACTACTTTCAGTTTGTCACCATTAGGGATAATGTTTGCTGGAGATTTATCATATATGGCGTGTATTATGATGAAGTATGTTCCTTCTCTGCCTGCTTTCTGGAGGTTTTTTTTTTATCATAAATGGATGTTGAATTTTGTCAAAGGCTTTCTCTGCATCTTTTGAGATAATCATGTGGTTTTCATTTTTCAATTTTTTAATATGGTGTATCACATTGATTGATTTGGGAATATTGAAGAATGCTTGCATTACTCTGATAAAGCCCACTTGGTCATGGTGTATGATCTTTTTAATGTGTTATCAGATTCTGAATGCTAGAATTTTGTTAAGAATTTTTACATCTATGTTAATCAGTGATATTGGCCTGTAGTTTTCTGTTTTTTGGCATCTTTGTCAGGTTTTGGTATTCGGGTGATGGTGGCCTCATAGAATGAGTTTGGAAGTTTACCTTCCTTTGCAATTTGCTGGAAGAGTTTGAGTAGGATCGATATTAGTTCTTCTCTAAATTTTTGGTAGAATTCAGCTGTGAAGCCGTCTGGAACTGGGCTTTTGTTTTCTGAAAGATTTCTGATTACAGTTTCAATTTCTGTGCTTGTGATGGGTCTGTTAAGATTTTCTATTTCTTCCTGTTTCAGTTTTGGAAACTTGTACTTTTCTAAGAATTTTTCCATTTCTTCCACGTTGTCCATTTTATTGGCATATAATTGCTGATAGTAGTCTCTTAGGATCCTCTGTATTTCTGTGTTGATTTCTTTTTTTATTTCTTCTGTTATTTGTTGATTATTCAGCAGCGTGTTTTTCAGCCTCCATGAGTTGGCATTTTTTAATCATTTTTCTCCTGTAATTGAGATCTAATCTTACTGCATTATGGTCAGAAAAGATGCTTGAAGTGATTTCACATTTTTTTTAATTTACCAAGGCTAGATTTATGGCCCAGGATGTGATCTATCCTGGAGAAGGTTCTGTGTGCACTTGAGAAAAAGGTGAAATTCATTGTTTTGGGGTGAAATGTCCTATAGATATCAATTATGTCTAACTGGTCTATTGTATCATTTAAAGTTTGTGTTTCTTTGTTAATTTTCTGTTTAGTTGATCTATCCATAGGTCTGAGTAAGGTATTAAAGTCTCCCACTATTATTGTGTTATTGTTAATTTACCCTTTCATACTTGTTAGTATTTGTCTTACATATTGCAGTGCTCCTATGTTGGGTGCATATATATATTTCTAATTGTTATATCTTCTTCCTGGATTGATCCTTTGATCATTACATAGTGTCCTTCTTTGTCTCTTTTCACAGCCTTTGTTTTAAAGTCTGTTTCATCCGATATGAGTATTGCTACTCAAACTTTCTTTTGGTCTCTATTTGTGTGGAATATCATTTTCCAGCCCTTCACTTTCAGTCTGTATGTGTCCCCTATTTTGAGGTGGGTCTCTTGTAGACAACATATATAGGGGTCTTGTTTTTGTATCCATTCAGTCAGTCTTTATCTTTTGGTTGGGGCATTCAACCCATTTATGTTTAAGGTAATTATTGACAAGTATGATCCCGTTGCCATTTACTTTATTGTTTTGGGTTGGAGTTTTTACACCCTTTTTGTGTTTCCTGTCTAGAGAATATCCTTTAGCATTTGTTGGAGAGCTGGTTTGGTGGTGCTGAATTCTCTCAGCTTTTTCTTGTCTGTAAAGCTTTTGATTTCTCCTTCATATTTGAAAGAGATCCTTGCTGGGTACAGTAATCTGGGCTGTAGGTTACTTTTTTTTTTTCATCACTTTAAGTATATTGTGCCATTCCCTCCTGGCCTGAAGAGTTTCTATTGAAAGGTCAGCTGTTATCCTTATGGGAATCCCCTTGTGTGTTATTTGTTGTTTTTCCCTTGTTGCTTTTAATATTTGTTCTTTGTGTTTGATCTTTGTTAATTTGATTAATATGTGTCTTGGTGTGTTTTGCCTTGGGTTTATCCTGTTTGGGACTCTCTGGGTTTCTTGGACTTGGGTGATTATTTCCTTCCCCAGTTTAAGGAAGTTTTCAACTATCATCTCCTCAAGGATTTTCTCATGGTCTTTCTTCCTGTCTTCTTCCTCTGGGACTCCTATGATTCGAATGTTGGAGCATTTCATATTGTCCTGGACATCTCTGAGATTGTCCTCATTTCTTTTAATTTGTTTTTTTTATTTTTTTCTCTCTGATTCATTTATTTCTAACATTCTATCTTCTACTTCACTAATCCTATCTTCTTCCTCCGTTATTCTACTATTTGTTGCCTCCAGAGTGCTTTTATCTCATTTATTGCATTATTCATTATATATTGACTCATCATTATTTCTTCTAAGTCCTTGTTAAACCTTTCTTGTATCTTCCCAATCCTTGTCGCCAGGCTATTTATCTGTGATTCCATTTTGATTTCAAGATTTTGGATCATTTTCACTATCATTATTCAGAATTCTTTATCAGGTAGATTCCCTATCTCTTCTTGTTTTCTTTGTTTTGGTGGGCATTTCTCCTGTTCCTTTACCTGCTGGATATTCCTCTGTCTCTTCATCTTGTTTATATTGCTGTGTTTGGGGTGTCCTTTCTGTATTCTAGCAGTGTGTGGAGTTCTCTTTATTGTGGAGATTCCTCACTGTGGGTGGGGTTGTATGGGTGGCATGTCAAGGTTTCTTGGTTAGGGAAGTTTGTGTTGGTGTTCTGGTGGGTGGAGCTGGATTTCTTCTCTCTGGAGTGCAATGAAGTGTCCAGTAATGAGTTATGAGATGTCAATGGTTTTGGAGTAACTTTGGGCAGCCTGTATATTGGAGCTCAGGGCTGTGTTCCTGTGTTGCTGGAGAATTTGCGTGGTATGTCTTGCTCTGGAACTTGTTGGCCCTTGGGTGGTGCTTGGTTTCAGTGTAGGTATGGAGGCGTTTGATGAGCTCCTATCAATTAATGTTGCCTTGGAGTCAGGAGTTCTCTGATGTTCTCAGGATTTGGACTTAAGCCTCCTGCTTCTGGTTTTCAGTCTTATTTTTGCAGTAGTCTGAAGACTTCTCCTTCTATACAGCACCCATGATAAAACATCTAGGTTAAAGATAAAAAGTTTATCCACTGTGAGGGACTCCCAGAGAGGTTCACAGAGTTACATGGAGAAGAGAATAGGGAGGAGGGTGTTAGAAGTGACCTGAATGAGATGAGGTGGAATCAAAAGAGGAGAGAATAAGCTAGCCAGTAATCATTTCCTTATGTGCGTTCCACAGTCTGGACTGCTCAGAGATGTTCACAGAATTATACAGAGAAGGGAAGAGGGAGGAAGGAGACAGAGTTGGCCAGGAGGATAAAAGGGGGTAATGAAAAGGAGAGAGACAGATCCATCCAGTAATCAGTTCCCTAAGTGTTCTCCACTGTCTGGAACACACACAGATTCACAGAGTTGGGTAAAGAAGAGAAGGGGGAGGGAGGAGACAGAGGCGACCTGGTGGAGAAAAAGGAGTGTCCAAAGGAGGAGAGAGCAGTCAAGCCAGTAATCTTGCTCCCAAGTAAAAATGGGTACTGAAGATTGGGTTTTTAAAGGTACAAGATTGATAACAAATACCAAAAAGCAAAGATTAAAAATCTAGAGTAGAGGTTGGATTTTCAAAAATACAATATTAAAGAAAAGAAGAAGAAGAAAAAAAAAACAAAGTCACAAAAATTATTTTGAAAAAAATGTATATATATGAAGTTTGCTTTACAAAGTAGCATCTTTTATTTGCAAAGTAATAGGTTATAAAAATGAAAATTAACGGAGTAAGAGAGGACTTAAAAATTTTTTAAAGTTTTAAAAAAGAAAAAAAAGAATGACTGTAAAAATAATAAAAATTTGTCTTGTACTTTCTCTAGTGTTGTTGTGGGTATTGTGGGGTTAGTTTATTTTCAGATAGTTCCTTGGTCTGGCTTATATTTCTCAAGATCTATAGGCCCCTTCCTATGTAATCAGTACTAACGACAGGGTTTTAATCTGTTGCACCTGTCACTTCCAAGGCAGTTCCTTCTGTTTTAGCTTCTTCTGTTTGCTGGTCTCTTCAGTGTCTGATTTCCACCCTGACACAAGGAGGGCGGTGATGGACACTTTTTTTAGGCTCACTTGTTTAGTTGCACTGTGGGGAGGGAGGGATGCTGCAAACAAATAACACTGGCGTGTGCTCGCAGTGTCTCAGCCACACTGGGCCTGCCCTCGCTCACGGCGCATGTGCCTTCCCTGCCCACACAGCTCAGGCTCTAGGTTGCTCCACCGGGAACCATCGGAGGCCAGTCCTGGGCTACGTGCACCTCCCAGGTCTAAGCCACTCAGGTTCAGGCACTCAGGTAGTCCTCAGAGGTGCAGACTCAGTTGGGCCTGCGTTTTGTGCCCTTCCCATGTCTGAGCAGCTCAGGTGATGAGGTGTTTGGCAAGTGTGGTTGCTGCCACTTACTGCCTCTCCCATCCCTGCTGCTCAGTTTTCTGGGTGTACAACTGCTGCACCTTCTCAGGTAGATGATGACTGTCCAGAACCCCAAGAAGTCTTAGCAAAGAAGCCTGCTTGCAGTTTGGTAGATAATGTCTCTCTGGGCTCTGATTGCCCCCTTCTGGCTCTGGCTGCCTGTCACCAGAGGGGGATGGTCTGCAGTCAGCTAATTCTGTTCAGTCCTTTGTTCTGTGCACGGTCCTGGTGGTGTCTTAGGTTAGAGCTTTTCACGTGGTAGCTATCCCACAGTCTGGTTTGCTAGCCCACGTTAGTTTGCTCTGATAACCCTCGGGCCATTCAGGCCTGATCCTTACTCTAAGCAATACAGCCCATGCCTCCCTGCCTAGCCCCCGCTTGCTAGTGGGGGATGCAGGCATCTGTGCTGCTTCTCTGCTGGGGGAGTTACCATTGGGCTTATAATCTGTGGGGTTTAATTATTTATTTATTTTTCCTCCCTGTTATGTTTCCCTCTGTGCTTCCAAGGCTCACCACAGTCTTGGCAGTAAGAGTGTTTCCTGGTGTTTGGAAACTTCTCTCCTTTTAAGACTTCCTTCCTGGGACGGAGCTCCGTTCCCACCTCTTTTGTCTCTTTTTTCCCTATCCCCTTTTGAAGACAATGGCTGCTTTTCTGGGTGCCTGATGTCCTCTGCCGGCATTCAGAAGTTGTTTTGTGGCATTTACTCAACGTTTAAATGTTCTTTTGATGGATTTGTGGGGGAAAAAGTGGTATCCCCTTTCTATTCCTCTGCCATCTTAGGACTGCCCCTCTGGAGTGTTATACTTTTCTAAGAATTTGTCCATTTATTCCTAGTTGTCCATTTTATTGACATACAGTTGCTGATAGTAGTCTCATGATCCTTTGTATTTCTCTATTTTCTGTTGTGATTTCTCCATTTTCATTTCTAATTTTGTTGATCTGATTCTTCTCCCTTTTTTTCTCAACAAATCTGGCTAATGGTTTGTCTATTTTATTTATCTTCTCAAAGAACCAGCTTTTGGCTTTGTTGATTTTTGCTGTTCTCCTTTGTTTCTATTTCATTAATTTCTGCCCTAATTTTAATTATTTCTTTCTTTCTACTAACCCTGGGGTTCTTCATTTCTTCTTTTGTCACTTGCTTTAGGTGTATAGTTAGGTTGTTGATTTGATTTTTCTCTTGTTTTTTGAAGTAAGCTTGTATTGCTACGAACCTTCCCCTTACAACTGCTTTTACTGAATCCCATAGGTTTAGGTTGTTGTGTTTCTTTTTCATTCGGTTCTATGCATATTTTTATTTCTTTTTTGATTTCTTCTGTTATTTGCTGGTTACTCAGAAGCATGTTTTTTGCCTCCATATGTTTCTATTTTTATATATATATATTTTCCTATAGTGACATCTAATCTTACTGCATTGTGATCAGAAAAGATGCTTGGAATGATTTCAAATTTTTTGAATTTACCAAAGCTAGATTTATGGCCCAGGATGTGATCTGTCCTGGACAAGGTTCCATGTGCACTTAAGAAAAACGTGAAACTCATTGTTTTGTGGTGAAATGTCCAGTAGATATCAATTAGGTCTAATTGGTCCATTGTATCATTTAAAGTTTGTGCTTCCTTGCTAATTTTCTGTTTAGTTGATCTATCCATAGGTGTGAGTGGGGTGTTAAAGTCTCCCAGTATTATTGTGTTACTGTTAATTTCCCCTTTTATACTTGTTAGCATTTGCCTTACATAGTGTTATCCTCCTATGTTGGGTGCATATACATTTATAATTGTTATAGCTTCTTTGTGGATTGATCCTTTGATCATGATGTAGTGTCCTTCTTTGTCTCTTTTCACAGCCTTTATTTCAAAGTCTATTTTATCTTATTTGAGTAGTGCTGTTTCTGCTTTCTTTTGGTCTCCGTTTGCTTGAAATCTTTTTTCAGCCCTTCACTTTCAGTCTGTATGTGTCCCTTGTGTTGAGGTGCATCTCTTGTAGACAGCATATATAGTGGCTTTCTTTTTTTTAATCCATTCAGCCAGTCTTTCTCTTTTGGTTGGGGCATTTAACACATTTACCTTTAAGGTAATTATTGATAAGTATGATCCCATTGCCATTTACTTTGTTGTTTGGGGTTTGATTTTCTAAGCCTTTGCTGTGTTTCCTGTCTAGAGAAGATCCTTTAGCATTTATTGAAAAGCTGGTTTGATGGTGCTGAATTCTCTCAGCTTTGGCTTGTGTGTAAAGTTTCTGATTCTCCTTCATATTTGAATGAGATCCTTGCTGGGTACAGTAATCTGAGTTGTAGGTTTTTCTCTTTCATCACTTTAAGTATGTCCTGCCATTCCCTCCTGGCCTGAAGAGTTTCTGTTGAAAGACCAGCTGTTATCCTTATGGGAATCCCCTTGTGTGTTGTTTGTTGTTTTTCCCTTGCTGCTTGTAATATGTGTTCTTTGTGTTTGATCTTCATTAATTTGATTAATATGTGTCTTGGGGTGTTTCACCTTGGTTTTATCCTGTTTTGGACTCTCTGGGCTTCTTGGTCTTGGGCGACTATTCCTTTCCCCAAATTAGGGAAGTTTTCAGCTGTTATCTTCTCAAGTATTTTCTCATGACCTTTGTTTTTGTCTTCTTCTTGTGGGACTCCTATGATTAGAATGCTGGGGCATTTGACATTGTCCCAGAGGTCTCTGGGATTGTCATCATTTTTTTCAATTATTTTTTCTTTTTCCCTCTCTGCTTCATTTATTTTTACCATTCTATTTCCACCTCACTTATCCTGTCTTCTGCCTCAGTTATTCTACTGTTGGTTCCCTCCAGAGTGTTTTTGATCTCAGTCCTTGCATTATTCATTATTGATTGACTCTTCTTTTTTTTTCTAGGTCCTTGATAAACATTTCTTGCATCTTCTCAATCCTTGTTTCCAGACTATTTATCTGTAACTCCATTTCGTTTTCAAGATTTTGGATCATTTTTACTACAATTGTTCAGAATTATTTTTAGGTAGACTCCCTATCTCCTCCCCTTTTGTTTGGTTTTGTGGGCATTTATCATGTTCCTTTACCTGCTGAATATTATCTGCTTTTTCATCTTGTTTAGATTGCTGTGTTTGGGGTGGCCTTTCTGTATGTTGGAAATTTGTGGTTTCTCTTTATTGTGGAGGTTCCTCCGTGTGGGTTGAGTTGGATGATTAGCTTATCAAGGTTGCCAGGTTAAGAAATCTTTTATCGGTGTTATGGTGGGTGGAACTGGATCTCTTCTCTCTGGGGTTCAATGAAGTATCCAGTAGTGAGTTTTGAGGTATCTATGGGTTTCTTGTGACTTTTGGCCACCTGTATTTTAATGCTCAGGGTTATGTTCTGACATTGTTGGAGAATTAGTGTGGTATGTCTTGATCTGGAACTTGTTGGCTCTTGGGTGGTGCTTGTTTTCAGTGTAGGTATGGAGGCTTTTGAATGAGCTCTTGTTGATTAATATTCCCTGGAGTCAGGAGTTTTTGGTGGTCTCAAGTTTTGTATTTAAGCCTCCTGCCTCTGCCTTTCAGTCTTATTCTTACAGCAGCCTCAAGACTTCTCCATCCATACAGCACAGGTGATAAAACGTCTAGGTTAATGTGGAAAAGATTCTCCACAGTGAGGGACACCCAGAGAGGTTTACAGAGTTACATGGAGAAGAGACGACTGAGGAAGGAGTTAGAGGTGAACAGGAGGAGAAGAGGGGAAATCAAAAGGAGAAAGAGAAATTGAGCCAGTAATCAATTCCCTATGTGCTCTCCACAGTCTGGAACACTCAGAGAGGTTCACGGAGTTACATAGAAAAGAGAAGAAGGAGGAAGGAGATAGAGGTAACCAGAAGGAGAAGAGGGGGAGTCAAAAGGAAAGAGACAGATCTAGCCAGTAATGAGTTCCCTAAGTGTTCTCCACAGCCCAGAACACCCAAAGAGATTCACAGAGTTGGGTAGAGACGAGAAGATGGAGGGTGGAGATAAGAGGTGACTTGGGCGAGAAGAAGGAGAGTATAGGGGAAGAGAGAAATCAAGCCAGTAATCACTCTCCTAAGTAAAAATGGGTACTGAAGATTGGATTCTTAAATGTACAAAATTGATAACAAATACCAGAAAGCAAAGGTTAAAAATCTAGAGTGGAGTTTAGACTCTCAAAAATACAATATTAAAAAAACAACAAAATCACAAAAATTATTTAAAAAATATGAAGTTTCCTTTAAAAATAGGGTCTTTATTTTGCAAGATAATCATAGGTTATAAAAATGAAAATTAAAGGAGTAATAAAAACTTAAAAATTAAAAAATGATAATAGTAAAATATATCTAGGAGTTTCTCTGGAGTTGTTGAGGGTCAGTTTAGTTTCAGATAGTTCCTTGTTACAGCTTATACTTCTCAAGGTCTATAGACCCCTTCCAATGTAGTCAGTGCTAACTCAGGGTTTTAATCTGTTGTACCTGTCACTTCCAAAGCAGTTCCCTTTTATTTGTTCATTTTGGCTTCTTCTGTTTGCGAGTCTCTTCAGTGTCTAATTTCCGTCCTGACACAAAGGGGCAAAGGTGGTCACTTATTTAGCCTCACTTGTTCAGTTGTGCGGTGGGGAGGGAGGAACCCTGCAAACAAATATCACTGGCCTGTGTGCGGAGTCCTCACAGTGCCTGGGCCACTCTGGGTTTGGTGTGTGTGCTTTTCCAGTCTACACTGCTCAGCTCAGGCTCCAGGTTGCTGTGCAGAGGAACTATGTAAAGTGGGCCTTGGGTTGCGTGCACTTCCCAGGTCTAAGCTGCTCTCATTCAGGTTTTCAGGTACTCCACAAAGGCACAGATTCAGTTGTGCCTGCATTTTGTGCCCTTCCTAGGTCTGAGCAGCTCAGGCAACCAGGTGCTTGGCGATCAGGTGTGCAGTGCATCTTATCACCTCCCTGGCCCCATCCCCTTGGTTTCCTGGGTGCGCAGATAGAATGCTGTCTCATGTGTGCCATGTGTCTCTTCTGGGGAGCTGATCTCTGACTGTGACCCTTCTGGCGGATGTCACTGTCCAGGATCCCAGGAAGACTTGGTTAGCTACGGGAAGCCTACTCACAGTTTGGTGGAGGATGCCATCTCTGGAGCTGAGATTGCCCCTAGCCTTCTGGCTCTGGCTGTTGCCTGCCTGCCTCTCTGCCTCCAGCATGGGGAGGGGCCAGTCTGCAGCCTGCTAGCTCTCCTCTGGTATTCACTGAATCCTTTGTTCTGTGATCAGACCAGGCTATGCCTTGGAGCTTTACATGGGAACGTTCTCTCTCTCTCTCCCCCTTTTTTTTTTCCTCACTCTCTCTGGCTATCCCACAGTTTGGGTTGCTATCTCACGTTAGCTCCCTAAGATTGTCCTCAGGGCATTCATGCCCGGTCCTTGCCCTAAACATGCAGCCCGCACCTCCCTGTTCAACCCCTGCTCACTACTGGCAGACGTGAGCATCTGGGCTACTTCTCTGCTGGGAGTTGCAGTTAGGCGGGTAATCTGTGCATTTTCTTTTTTTTTTTTTTTCCTCCTGGATATGTTGCCCTCTGAGATTCCAAAACTCCCCACAGACCCACTGGTGAGAGGGTTTCCTGGTGTTCGGAAACATCTCCTCCTTCACGACTCCCTCTCCAGGATGGGTGTCCATCCTCAACTCTTTTGTCTCTCTTTTTATCTTTTATATTTTGTCCTATCTCCTTTCAAAGAGAATGGGCTGCCTTTCTGGGTGCCTGGTGTCCTCTGCCAGCGTTCAGAAGTTATTTTGTGGAATTTGCTCATCGTTCAAATGATCTTTCAGTGAATTTGTGGGGAAGAAGGTGGTCTCCCCGTCCTATTTCTCCACCATCTTAGGACCACCCCGTCCATGCAATTTTCCAAACAAGAATACTGGAGTGGGTTGTCATTTCCTTCTCCAGGGTATCTTCTGCATGGCAGGTGGATTCCTTACCACTGAGTCACCTAGGAAGCCCCTAGCTATCTTATAATAGTTGCATTAATCACCATGGAGGGTATAAAGATGAACATTTGTCATCCAGCTTCAGTTTTTAGCATTTTTATCATCATCTGATAAAAGTCCTGTGAAATAGCGTAACTACTTCTTAGGGACTTAACTGCATTGTTATTAATTTACTTTGTAACATTTTGTCAGTCAAATGCCTACTATATGCTCAACATAAAGCTAAAGTGAAGTCATTCAGTTGTCTCTGTTTGTGACCCCATGGACTGTAGCCTACCAGGCTCCTCTGTCCATGGGATTTTCCAGGCAAGAACACTGGAATGGGTTGTCATTTCCTTCTCCAGGATGCTCAACATAAATTATAATAAATACATAAATGTATATACCTTATATAACTTAATACTTTTATAGCACCTTTCACTCTTTCAAATACCATTAGTTTAAAAATAATAATAGCATCTGATACAGAGTGTCAACTGCCATGCTACACAAATCATATAAATTACTACCTCTAATCCATTTACCATTGTTATCCCCCTTTACTGATAATAGCTGAACTTTGTATCTCACAGCCAGGAACCATTTCATGCATTTTGCATGTGTGCTCAGTCACATTTTCCTCTTTGCAACCCCGTGGACTATAACCCACCAGGCTCCTCTGCCCATGGAATTTTCCAAGCAAGAATACTAGAGTGGGTTTCCATTTCCTTCTCCAGTGGAATCTTCCCAACCCAAGGATCAAATTCACATCTCTTGCATCTCCTGCATTGGTGCTAATTAATTAATACTAGTTCACTACTTTTATGTGTATTAATTCTTTAATACCTCATAATAACCCTAGGAAATAGGCAGTATTATATCTGTTTTACCAATGAAGAAACTGAGCCACAAGGAAGTTATGTAACTAAGCTAACACAATAAATGAGTCATGCTGTGAATCCATGTTTCCAAGTCTTTGCTGTTAAAGACATACTATTTTTCAGCTCTAAGAGATATGTGGAAACTGAAACTGAAAATCACTCAGTCGTGTTAGTGTTAGTTGCTCAGTCATGTCCAACTCTTCGTGACCCCATGAACTTCAGCTCACCAGGTTCCTCTGTTCATGGAATTCTCCAGGCCAGAATACTGGAGTGGGTAGCCATTCCCTTCTCCAAAGATATGTACTATCCCAATTTTACAGTGAGAAAAGTGAAGCTAAGGTGTTCCAGTGACTTACCCTGGACTTTGACCCTAGGTTTATCTGACTCCAGAGCCTGAGTTCTTCAGTTCAGTTCAGTTCAGTCACTCAGTTGTGTCCAACTCTTTGCGACCCCATGGACTGCAGCACTCCAGGCTTCCCTGTCCATCACCATCTCCCGGGACTTGCTCAAGCTCATGTCCATCGAGTCGGTGATGCCATCCAACCATCTCACCCCCTGTTGTCTCCTTCTCCTCCTGTCTTCAATCTTTCCCAGTATCAGGGTCTTTTCAAATGAGTCAGTTCTTTATATCAGGTGGCCAAAGTACTGGAGTTTCAGCTTCAACATCAGTCCTTCCAATGAATATTCAGGAATGATTTCCTTTAGGATTGACTTGTTGGATCTCCTTGCAGTTCTTAATCAGTTTAATTATGTTACTCGTATCTCAACCCTCATTTTACCTCATGTTCTCTAATTTAGAAAGAACTAATGAGATAGGACACAGTGAGCTTCTGAGCTAGACACCTGGTATTTATCAGATATAGTAAAACTGAGCCTTTGTTTCTCACTCAGACACTGCAAGGACAAAGCTGGTAGCAAAAGCTGAGCTCTGCTAAAGCAAGAGGATAAAATGCCCACTCCTGAGATCAAGGAGGACTTCCCTGTCTTCAAATGTGCAGGAAGCCTTCTTGGGGATCTAAAAAGGAGGGGACCCCATCCCTTAGTAAGTGTGGACATGCACCCATAGGCCTCTGTGGTGGAATCTGTCTCACAAAACAATTGCACAAGCACCCTGAGGAGGATCCATGGACCAGTCAGGCATGTAGAAACAAACAAGATAATTGGCCAAAGGTAAACAAAGACCAGGAAGGACTGTCCTCTATCACTGCTTTACATTACCTCCTTACTGTGCTCCTCCTCACTAAGGATGCCTGTACTCCACTCCTGCTGTGTCTCTGCCTGGTTTCTGACTTACTGCACTCCTCCTCATTAGAGAGTGTGCCCATACCCTTTTTCTCTGGGTATATATCCCTGCCCTGCTTCTGAATTAGATAAACAAACTGTTTTCCTGTGTACTCTCCCATACATCGTGCTGAGTCTCTACTAATAAACTTTGTACCTATTTTTACAGTTTTTGCTTCCTTGAAACTTCTTGCTTTTAAACAGGGGGCGAGAGCCAGGGCCACTTTGCTTCTAGCCTCTAGCCCCTGGTGGTCTAGTGATGAGGACTCCTGGTTTTAATCTGGGTTACCCAGGTTTAATTCCTGGGCAGGGAACTGAGATCTCTCTTTAAGATTGCTCACTTCTCTCCTTCTGAGATTGCTATTACAGTATAGCTTACTGTACTTGCTTCAAAACCAAGGAAACTGAGGCTTAAATACATTACTTCACTAAATGTCATGTAGGTAATTAGTGGCTAAGCTACAGCATAGAAAATCCTAGTCTAGTGTTATCTTGACCACAGCCATAGCTTCATAAAGTTTATAATCTAATTGAGGTGAGAATATTATCACACATGAAAGTAATAGATTACTTTTTCAGATTTTTCTAAGATTTTGATGTATTTTAAATATTTGTTTAAATTGCAGTCCAAATAATTTGGACTGTAATTATCTAATTTATGGATCCTTAATATAAAACATGAATTGGTCAATCCACAGGTAGATAAAATCAAATTTTTTCTAGCTGCTTTCACCCATCTTCTGGTATTGCATATTGAAAATATAAACCGATAACCTAAATGTTGATAAAAAGGAATCCCAGAAATAAAAATGAAGGTCACAGGTAAAGAAGAAATTCTCTGTGTGCTGTTCATCTCATGTTCACTCCCAAATGAGCAAAGTCAGCTTGTGTGCATGCTATGTCTCTTCAGTCATGTCTGACTCTTTGCAACCCTAAGGACTTCTATGGGATTCTCAAGGTAAGAATACTGGAGTGGGTTGCTGTGCCCTCCTCCAGGGGATCTTCCAAACCCAGGGATCAAACACACATCTCCTACACTGGCAGTCGAATTTCTTACCACTGAGCCACCAGGAACTGCTAAGTCAATTCAGTTGTGTCCGACTCTGTGCGACCCCATAGACAGCAGTCCAACAGGCTCCCCCTTCCCTGGGACTCTCCAGGCAAGAACACTGGAGTGGGTTGCCATTTCCTTCTCCAATGCATGAAAGTGAAAAGTGAAAGTGAAGTCACTCAGTCCTGTCCGACTCTTAGCAACCCCATGGACTGCAGCCTACTAGGCTCCTCCACCCATGGAATTTTCCAGGCAAGAGTACTGGAGTGGGCTCCAATTGCCTTCTGCGAGCCACCAGGAAAGCCCTTGCTAAATCTCCCAGACTCAGAATTAAGTCTATTTGCTCCTGAGACTGTGGACCCTAAGTTATAATGATTTATTTTCTTAATCAAAGAACAGTTGGTTGCAAAAACTTTATCTTTTTTATAAAATGCATTTCCTGAGAACAGTCCAAAACTCACTCATAATATTAACTCACTTTCTTAACTTCTTTGCTAATAAGTCATAGTGATGTTTAGAATTTATGTTGCACTTTAAATTTTTACACCAAGTACTATCATTTTAGAATCATTGAACTGCAGTCTTCATTGTGTCTGACATGAACACATAGTCCTTGCTCCTCCTCCATAGCCTATTGTTAGGCATTAAAAAAAAAACTGTAGTAAAATATACATAACATAAAAGTTACTGTATCTACAATTTTTAAGTGTACAATTCAGTAGCAAGTGCCTTCACATTTTTCTTCAACCAATCTCCAAAACTGTTTTAATTGTGCTGTAGTTTTCAGTCTCTAAGTAGTTTCTGACTTTTTATGATGCCATGAACTGTAGCATACCAGCCTCCTCTGTCCTCCACTGTCTTCCAGAGTTTGCTGAAACTCATGTCCACTGAGTGGGTGATGCTGTCTAATCATTTTATCCTCTGCTGCCTCCTTCTCCTTTTGCCTTCAATCTTTCCCAGCATCAGGGTCTTTCCCAATGTGTCAGATGATCACATCAGGTGGCCGAAGTATAGGAGCTTCAGGAACAGTCCTTCCAATGAGCATTCAGGACTAATTTCCTTTAGGATTGACAGATTTGATCTCCTTACCATCCAAGGGACTGTCAAGTGTCTTCTCTAGCACCACAATTTAAAAGCATCACTTCTTCCACACTCAGTCATCTTTATGATTCAACTCTCACATCCGTACATGACTGCTAGAAAAACCATAGCTTCGCTATATGGACCTTTGTCAGTAAAGTGATGTCTCTGCTTGTTAATATGCTGTCTGACTGTACTCAGTTGTGTTCTACTCTTTGCAGCCACGTGGACTGTAGCCCACCAGGCTTCTCTGTCCATGGAATTTTCCAGGCAGAATACTGGAGTGAGTTGCCATTTCCTACTCCAGTATATCTTCCCCACCCAGGAATCGAACCCACGTATCTTGTGTCTCCTGCATTGGCAGGCAGATTCTTTACCGCCAGTGCCACCTGGGAAGTCCAATATGCTGTTTAGGTGTGTCATAGTTTACTTCCAAGTAATAAGTGTCTTTTAATTTCATGGCTGCAGTCACAATCCACAGTGATTTGGGAGCCCAAGAAAATAAAATTTGTCACCACTTCCACTTTTCCCCCTTCTATTTGCCATGAAGTAATGGGACTGGATGCCATTCTCTTAGTTTTTTGAATGTTGAGTTTCAAGCCTTTTTCACTCTCCTCTTTCACCCTCATCGAGAGGCTCTTTAGTTCCTCTTCACTTTCTGCCATTAGATTGGTATCACCTGCATATCTGAGCACATCATAGCAATTGTTGCTATTTCTCCAAGCTATCTTGATTCCTGCTTCTGATTCATCCAGTCTGGCATTTTGCATGATGCACTATGCATATAAGTTAAATAAACAGGGTAACAATATAGTCTTGTCATACTCTTTTCCTAATTTTGAACCAGTTGGTTGTTCCATGTCTGATTTAACTATTGCTTCTTAACCTGCATACAGGTTTCTCATGAGCCACGTAAGGTAGTTTGGTACTCCTGTCTCTTTATGAACTTAATTAATTTAAAAGTTACAGAACTAAAACTCTGTCCCCATCAAAAAATAACCTTCCCCTTTCCCCATTTCACCCAAGCTCTGCTAACTACCATCATACTCTTTGTCTCTGTAATTTTGACTAGTCTAAGTATCCCAGCAAAGACCCTGATGCTAGGAAAGATTGAGGGCAGGAGGAGAAGGGGACAACAGAGGATGGGATGGCTGGATGGCATCACTGACTCAATGGACGTGAGTCTGAGTGAACTCTGGGAATTGGTGATGAACAGGAAGGCCTGGCATGCTGTGGTTCATGGCTTTGCAAAGAGTCGGACACGATTGAGTGACTGAAATGAAGTATCTCATATAAATATTAATCTCAAATGCAGTAGTTGTCTTTCTGTGCATGATTTCTTTCAATTAGCATAATGTCCTTGGGGTTGATCCATATTGTTGCATGTGTCAGAATTTTCTCGCTTTTTAAGGCTAAAGAGTGTTGGATATACCACAATTTGCTTGTCTGTTAGCTGTTGATGGACATTTGGGTAACTTCCACATTTTGGCTAATGTGAATAATGCCAAACAAGGTTGTAAAAATATATCTTGAAGGTTTTGTTTTCAACTCTTTTGGGTGTATACTCAGAAGTAGAATTAGTGGTATGTAAAGTAATTAAATGGCAACCCACTCCAGTATTCTTGCTGGGAGAATCCCATAGACAGAGGAGCCTGGTGGGCTACAGTCCATGGGGATGCAAAAAGTCAGACACGACTGAGCGACTTCACTTTCACTTTCAACATAATTCTAATTTTAATTTTTTAAGGAACTGCCATACTGTTTTTTAATAATCACTGTACCATTTTACCTGCCCACCCATAGTTCATAAGGGTCTAATTTCTCCACATCCTCACCAACACTTGTCACTTTTTGTGTTTTGATAATATTCATCCCATGGGTGCTTATTAGCCAATTTTATAGCCAGTATTTCATTAATTAGGACAAGAACTCACTACAAATTCTTTTAGAGTTAACTGAGAATCTATTGAATATTTATATGGGGCAAAAATAGCACCAGTATATACTAGAATATTGTTAAGTTCATTTTCAATCTTGCTTTAATAAACTCCATGAAAATTGGATCACCATTACTAATATATGTATTTGAAGAAAAATAGTATTATCAGATTTTTTTTTCACTTCAGAATCATATAATATAAAGTATTACCTTCTATAATCTTACTTTTTAGGAATTGGAAAATAATTGATTCTATTTAATATATTCATAGGTTTTTGGAGGACTATTTTTCTATCACCTCCACATAGCCAAAGAAAGGAAACTGAAGAACAACACTCTGTGCAACAGATTGATAACAAAGGTAAGTATATTCAATAGAAATTGCCAAGGATTTTATATATTTTATTCAATATTTTGAAAAATTTAAGCCCAACTTCTTGTATCTGGGATCTCTAATACAATATCCAAGTCCAATAATTCTCTAGGAGGATTCACTGAACTCAGCACGTAATAATACTCAAAGCTATGATTTATTGCAATGAAGGGATACAAAATAAAATTAAATTAATGAAAGGAAAAGGCATATGATTTGAATTCTAGTGGAAGTATTAATACAAGGTTCTAAAGTCCACTCCCATTGGAGTCACACGAGACTCATCTAATTTATCCACCAAAAACTATGATGACATGTATGAAATGTTGTCTATCAGGAAAGCTCACTAAAGTTATCAGGGCCCAGGGTGTTTTTTGCCCAGGGTATTTTTTAACAGTTTTATTGAGATATAATTTACCCATTAAGCTACACAAGTAATAGTTTTAAGTATAGATATGTACAACAATAACAACTGTTTTGGATAATTTTTATCACCATAGAAGTTAACACTGTACTCTGTGGTTATCACCTGCTTACTCCTTCAACTGCCTACAGTTGAAGAACTGCAGTCTTTTTTCCAAAGTGACTGTATAATTTTCTCTCTAGTCTTAAGAGACCACTAATCTACTTAAGTATCTATAGATTCCTCTATCCTATACATTTCATATGAACAGAATCAAATAATACATAGACTTTTGTAACTATATTCATTTAATTTATATAATGATTTCAAGGTTAATCTATATTGTAGCATGTATCAGTACTTCATTCTTTTCATGACTGAGTAACATCACATTGTATGGATATACTGCATTTTGTTTGGATATTTGTCAGTTGGTGGATGTATAAGTTAGTTACACATTTTGCTTATTATGAATAATGACGCTATGAACATTTGTATACATAGAGGTATAGCTCCATTTCTCTTGGATATATACCTACGAATGGAGTTGCTGCATTATATGGTTATTTGATGTTTAATTGCTTGAAGAACTACAGATTGTTTCCCAAAGTGACTGCATAATTTTATATTCCCACCTGCAGTGTATGAGGTTTCCTATTTCTCCACATCCTCCTTGACACTTGTCATTATTTGACTTCTGCATAGCCATCCTGATGGTTATGAAATAATATTAAATTAATAGTTTTGACATCTATTTCCTTGATGACTAATGATGTTGAGCATCTTTCTATGTACTTTTTGGTCATTGTATATCTTTCATGGATAAATGTCTACTAGGGTCCTATTTTTTTACATATATATATATATATATATATTGTTATTGAATTATGAGTTTCTATATACCCTGAAAACATATTTTTATCATATATATGATTTTCAAATATTTTATTCCATTCTGTGGATTGTCTTTTCATTTTATTCATGGTGTCCTTTGAAGCACAGATTTGAAAAATTTTGTTGACATCAAAATTACTTGTCTTTATTTTATTCATAATATGTATGTCATGTGTAAGAATCACTTGCCAAATCCAAGATTATGAAGATTCACACATATTTTTTAAGAATACTATAATTTTAATTCTTAAATTTTGTAGTTTGATCCAGTTTGAATTACTTTCTGTGTATGATGTCATGTTAGGGAACAATTCTTTTGCATGTGAATGTCAAGTTGACCCAAAATCACATAAAGAGACTATTATTTCCCCGTGGAATGGTCTTGGCATCCTTGTCAAAAATCAGTAGGCCAGAGACCCATGGTTTTATTTCTTTGAAAGTGAAAGTCACTCAGTCAGGTCTGACTCTTTAAGATCCCATAGACTGTAGCTTGCCAGGCTCCCCAGTCCATGGAATTCTCCCAGCAAGAATACTGGAGTGGGTAGCCATTCTGTCTTCTAGGGGATCTTCCCAACCCAGGGACTGAACCTGGGTCTCCTGCTTTGAAGGTGGATTCTTTACCAACTGAGCTATCAGGGAAGACCTGGTATGAAGAAAGGATATTCTTTTCACCAAATGTTGTGGGGAAAATTAGATATAGAAGTGCAAAAGAAAAATTGTTAATTTTAATTCATTTCTTGTATCATATACAGAATTAACTCAAATGGAGAATAGAACTAAATATAAATCCTAAAAACATATACTACTAGATGAAGAAAAATCTTTGTGACCTTCAGTTAGATGCAGATTTATCATTTACTACAAGAAGAGTATTATCCATGTAAGAAACACTTGATGAAAATTGAACTTCAACAAAATTTAAAAGTTCCATTTTCCAGAAAATTGTAAAGGAATGAAAGGATGCTATACACTATGAAAAGGATTTTCAACTCAAATGTCTGGTAAAGCACTGTATCTAGAATATAAAAAGAATACTCAAAACTCAATAATAAGAAAAGAAAAAAATAAATGTAAAATGGACAAATTGTTTAGACAGACATGTTACCAAATTGGGCTTTCCTGGTGGCTCAGTGGCAAAGAATCCACCTGCCAATGCAGGAGATGTGGGTTTGCTCTCTGAGTTGTGAAGATCCCCTGGAGAAGTAAATGGCAACCCACTCCAGTATTCTTGCCTAGAGAATCCCATGGACAGAGGAGCCTGGCGGGCTGCAGTCTATGGGGTCGCAAGAGTCAAACATAACTTGTGACTAAAAAAACAATAACAACAATGTGTCATTTAAGGCCAGTGTTTTGTTTTTGATTTTCTATCTGGATAATAGAATATCTGGATAATCTGTCTATCGATGTAATTGAGGTGTTAAAATTCCCCACAACTATTTTGTTAGTGTCAATTTCTCGTTTCATTTTTATTAATATTTGCTATATGTATTTAGGTGCCCCTGTGTTTCAATGCATATATATTTAATATTGTGGTACCTTCTTGTGGGATTGATCCCTTTATCATTATATAATGTCCTTCTTTGATTTTTATTACATCTTTGCTTTAAATCTGTTTTGTATAGTATAAACATTGCTACCCCAGCTTCTTTTTTTTATTATTTCTGTTTACATGGAGGCGTTTTCCATCTCCTCACTTTCACTCTGTCTTTAGATCTGTAGTGAGTCTGTAGTAGGGAGTGTGTAGGTGGGCTTTGTTTTTTATCCATTCCAACCACACTACATCTTTTGAATGGAGCATGTAGTTTATTTACCTTTATTTGTAGGTGTGTACTTGTTGCCATATTCTTAATTGTTTAGGGGTTGTTTTGCAATCCTTTTTTTCTTCTTTTGCTCTCTGCCCTTGGAATTTGATGACTATCTTTATTGTTATATTTGGATTCATTTTTCTTTTTATGTGTGTGTATCTATTTTAGGGGTTTAGTTTGTGGTTACCGTAAGATTCATATCATATGTATATGATGCATCATATCCATGTCTCATGATGTAATCTGCATATAAGTTAAATAAGCAGAGTGACAGTATACAGCCTTGAGGTACTCCTTTCCTGATTTGGAACCAGTCTGTTGTTCCATGTCCAGTTCTAACTGTTGCTTCTTGACTTGCATACAGATTTCTCAGGAGGCAGGTCAAGTGGTCTGGTATTCCCGTCTCCTTAAGAATTTCCCACAGTTTCTTCTGATCCACACAGTCAAAGGCTTTGGTGTAGTCAATAAAGCAGAAGTAGATGTTTTTCTGGAACTCTCTTGCTTTCTCTATGATCCAATGGATGTCTGCAATTTGATCTCTGGTTCCTCTGCCTTTTGTAAGTCCAGCTTGAACTTCTGGAAGTTCACAGTTCATGTATTGCTGAAGCCTGGTTTGGAGAATTTTGAGCATTACTTTGCTAGCGTGTGAGATGAGTGCAATTCTGTGGTAGTTGGAACATTCTTTTTCATTGCCCTACTTTGGGATTGGAATGAAACTGACCTTTTCCAGTCCTGTGGCCGCTGCTGAGTTTTCCAAGTTTGCTGGCATATTGAGTGCAGCACTTTCAGAGCATCATCTTTTAGGATTTCAAATAGCTCAACTGGAATTCCATCACCTCCACTAGCTTTGTTCATAGTGATGCTTCCTAAGGCCCACTGGACTTGGCATTCCAGGATGTGTGGCTCTAGGTGAGTGATCACACCATCGTGATTGGGTCATGACATGGAGCTTTTCTGTATTGTTCTTCCGTGTATTCTTGCTACCTCTTCTTAATATATACTGCTTCTGCTAGGTCCGTATCATTTCTGTCCTTTATTGAGCCGATCTTTGCATTAAATGTTCCCTTGGGATCTCTTAATTTTCTTGAAGAGATCCCTAGTCTTTCCAATTCTATTGTTTTCCTCTATTTCTTTGCATTGATCACTGAGGAAGGCCTTCTAATCTCTCCTTACTAATCTTTGGAACTCTGCATTCATATGGGTATATCTTTCCTTTTCTCCTTTGCCTTTTGCTTCTCTTCTTTTCACAGCTGTTTGTAAAGTCTCCTCAGACAATCATTTTGCTTTTTTGCATTTCTTTTTCTTGGGGATGGTCTTGATCCCTGCCTCCTGTACAGTGTCACAAACCTCCATCCATAGTTCTTCAGGCACTCTGTCAGATCTTATCCCTTGAATCTATTTGTCACTTCTACTGTATAATCATAAGGGATTTGATTTAGATCATACCTGAATGGTCTAGTGGTTTTCCCTACTTTCTTCAATTTCAGTCTGAATTTGGCAATAAGGAGTTCATGATCTGAGCCACAGTCAGCTCCTGGTCTTGTTTTTGCTGACTGAATAGAGCTTCTCCATCTTTGGCTGCAAAGAATATAATCAATCTTATTTTGGTGTTGACCATCTGATGATGTCCATGTGTAGAGTCTTCCCTTGTGTTGTTGGAAGAGGGTGTTTGCTATGACCAGTGCATTTTCTTGGCAAAACTCTGTTAGCCTTTGCCATGCTTTATTCTCTACTCCAAGGCCAAATTTGCCTGTTACTCCAGGTATTTCTTGACTTTCTACTTTTGCATTCCAGTCCCCTATAATGAAAGGACTTGTAGCTTGTAGCCACAACAAACTCTGCGGGTACAGATCATCATGTAGAAATAAGTTAGTTTTTATAGATGTTCCGGGCTTTCCATGTGGCACTAATTGTAAGGAACCCTCCTGCCAATGCAGGAGACATTAGAGATATAAGTTACATTCCTGGGTCTTGAAGATCTCCTGGAGAAGGTAATGGCAACCCACTCCAGTATTCTTTCCTGAAGAATCCTATGAACAGAGGAGCTTGGCAAGCTACAGTCCATAGGGTCCCAATGAGTCAGATGTAACTATAGTGACTTAGCAAACACAGACGTAGATGTTCTATTTCATCTTTTGCATATTAATGCATTATTTTGCCTCTGGACATCAGAGAAACATCTTCAAGATTATTAAATGAGAGCTACTTTCTTGTTTATAATTTAGGTTCTCTGTCTCTGTGGAGCAGCCTGTGTACTGCTGTCTCATTTTTATCTTACTCTTAGTGTTATACCTCATTCCTAATTACAAGATACTGTCCAGTTTAATAATACAAACTCATACATGATGGGCCTTTTTTTCTAATGGTGTATTTCATTGAGTTTAAGAACTATGTACACCTTCAATACCATATACTTGCAATTTTTTCCAGATTACTTATAACTGTTTTATATTCCCTATCATCTTGAACATGAAAAAGTCTAACAAGTAGCCAAATTACATCACTCTTTTGTTTTTGTCAGAGTATAATCCTTTGTCATTAATTTATAATAATATCACTGTGTAAATAAAATATAAAGTACATACTATTGAAAAATAGAGCCACTGAAAATACTACTCAACCCTCTCCTTCAGTATTTGCTGGCACTCAGCTTGGGTTAATAAATTTATAGTCATGCTTTGAATATTTACTATAAAGCATAGAAATAGATACTACTAAGTCTACATTATTTTACATTATGCATACACCATTGAATGCTATGAGGGCAACATAATGACTGCTTGCATTTATAAGAATATGAATTCCTTTTTTTATGAAGGCTATACATTTTAAATGTTTCATAGTAGACCAAATCATTTATATATATATATATATATATATATATATATATATATATATATATATATATATATTCAGTGAATTCTTTTCAGAATGGACCTACTTAAATTTTTCTTTTATAAATACCTAAAGATTAGGAGTATATAATTAAAAATTTATCTTAAGGATTCTATGTGACCCTAAGAGAAACTGGATGAGAAGACATATCTCTTTCTGTATAAAAAGTCACTGTCAATTTCTAAATGAAAGCTACTACTCAGTGTTCCTTGACTCCTCCACAAATATGATGCAGTGTTTGATGCCAAAACATAGGGAAATTGTTCTTAGGACCTAAGGCAATAGTGGAAAGAGATCTTCTGTTTTAACATGAAATCACAATGATTTTTACTTTATTTCTGCCTGTGTACCTTAAAAAAAAAGTTATTCCATACATTCACTGAACTTTAATTTTAAAGCTGAGGTATAGGTAAATATCTAAATTTCCAGAATCATATGCCAGTGAGTTCTTGACAGCTACATAAAACTGATCCTTGATAATACATTTACTATCAGGGAATTTTACCATTTTGACATATCAAGCCCAAAGAAATTTTTGTTCCAAAACATAGAGATTGTATTAATTATAGGGATTATATTCAAGGAAAGAAAAAAAATGCCAGTATTAGAATGGCCAAAAAAATTCATTCATAACATCTTATGGAAAAGCCCAAAGTTTCTGGTCAACCCAATATTTCTAAAAGCAAGATACAATTAATATAGATATGCAGTATCCAATATGTGAAAAGCAAGTTTTATTTTGGCCAAATGATGCCAATGAATTCCTATTTAAACTAAAGATTAAGCTCCCTGAATCTGAAGAGAATAAAATCTGAGATAAATGACCATGTTTCATTTTTGCATCTTAATGGAAAAAGCAAGAGAATTCCAGAAAAATATCTATTTCTGCTTTATTGACAATGCCAAAGACTTTGACTGTGTGGATCACAATAAACTGTGGACAATTCTGAAAGAGATGGGAATAACAGATCACCTGACCTGCCTCTTGAGAAATCTGTATGCAGGTCAGGAAGCAACAGTTAGAACTGGACATGGAACAACAGACTGGTTCCAAAGAGGAAAAGGAGTACATCAAGGCTGTATATTGTCACCCTGCTTATTTAACTTATATACAGAGTACATCATGAGAAACGCTGGACTGGAAGAAACACAAGCTGAAATCAAGATTGCTGGGAGAAATATCAATAACCTCAGATATGCAGATGACACCACCCTTATGGCAGAAAGTGAAGAGGAACTAAAAAGCCTCTTGATGAAAGTAAAAGAGGAGGGCGAAAAAGTTGGCTTAAAGCTCAACATTCAGAAAACAAAGATCATGGCATCTGGTCCCATCACTTCATGGCAAATAGATGGGGAAACAGTGGAAACAGTGTCAGACTTTATTTTGGGGGGCTCCAAAATCACTGCAGATGGTGATGGCAGCCATGAAATTAAAAGACGCTTACTCCTTGGAAGAAAAATGATGACCAACCTAGATAGAATATTCAAAAGCAGAGACATTACTTTGCCGACTAAGGTCTGTCTAGTCAAGGCTATGTTTTTTCCAGTGGTCATGTATGGATGTGAGAGTTGGACTGTGAAGAAGGCTGAGCGTCAAAGAATTGATGCTTTTGAACTGTGGTGTTGCAGAAGACTCTTGAGAGTCCCTTGGACTGCAAGGAGATCCAACCAGTCCATTCTGAAGGAGATCAGCCCTGGGATTTCTTTGGAAGGAATGATGCTAAAGCTGAAACTCCAGTACTTTGGTCACCTCATGAGACGAATTGACTCATTGGAAAAGACTCTGATGCTGGGAGGGATTGGGGTCAGGAGAAGGGGACGACCGAGGATGAGATGGCTGGATGGCATCCCTGACTCGATGGACGTGATTCTGAGTGAACTCCGGGAGATGGTGATGGATAGGGAGGCCTGGTGTACTGCGATTCATGGGGTCGCAAAGGGTTGGACACGACTGAGTGACTGAACTGAACTGAAGCTCAGTATGACACCTGTTTGAGCAGAAACTATAGCATCATGGCTTCCTTTGGAAATATCCAATAGTAAGAACCTATTGAAGGAAATGGCATTTTTTCCTTTGCACAGATTTATGTGTGTGATGTGTATTATGTTTGTCAAAGTCAATTTTTTTCGTTGTTCTTCCTCCTATTTTACTATTCTCTCTCTAGCAGTGTCCAGAATTCAGCTTGTGAGATACCCAAGTGATGACAAGACTGTAAGATTCAAAGAGATATCACCAACTCTGAGTGATAAGCAAGACTCACAGCAAAAGTTAATGGAAAAGCACAGCCACAACATTTTTTCAAACCCAAATACTTTCATGAATAACAGGCATCACAGAAATGTCAGCCACAAAATTTCTGTCTGTAAGAGTTGTTACACAGACCATGGATACCAACAGAGATTTCAGAGTTCCATGTCTCAAATGAGTCCTGTTTGTAGGGAACAAGGTATAAAGAAGGTTGAGAAGTGCTTGCAAACGAGACTCTCAACCAGGGCTGAACATTTTTGCAAACGAGATGTTTTGCCCAGTGTAGGAAACTAGGTTTAAGGAAGGTTGAGAAGTGCTTGCAAACGAGACTCTCAACCAGGGCTGAACATTCTTGCAAACGAGATGTTCAGCTAAGAATCTTGTTTGTTCCCATGGGAAAAGAACATTTCTTGCACACAAGGATGTTTTTCTGATTCCTCAAAAGGAACAGACCCTGGGACAAAACGGATTCTAAGTTGATAAGGAAGTTTCCCAAAACAAAGTCTTAGCTGCAGTAAGTAAGTCAAGGTAAAGGTTATTTTGCCCTGCGCCTGCGCACTGTATAGTCTCGGAATCATAGTGCTTGGCAGCTTGCCCTGTAGGTTGTTGTGCAAGGGATATAAAATAAAGCAGCTGTAAGAAGCAAGTGTTAAAAATATAAAGATTTAAACCACTCTGCAGTGTTGGTGTTTCATTCCGTCGCCGACATCTGGCGCCCAACGTGGGGCACGACGGAACCAAAAGGGTAAACACCCCGGGGCAAAAGGCTAAAAGGGGGACTTTCGAAAAAAAAAAAATAATAATAAAAATCCAAAAGGGTAAACACCCCGGAGCAAAAGGCTAAAAGGGAGACTTTCAAAAAAAAGAAAAAAAAATAAAAATCTGAAAGGGTAAACACCCCGGAGCAAAAGGCTGAAAGGGGGACTTTCGAAAAAAAATAAATAAATAAAATAAAAATCCAAAAGGGTAAACACCCCAGAGCAAAACGCTGAAAGGGGGACTTTCGAAAAAAAAAAAAAAAAAAAAACTATGGGAAATTCCCCGTCTTTAAAGTCACAATATATGGAGCTAGTTAAGGGGCTCCTGCATTCTATAGGAATTAAAACGTCTACTCGCCGCTTGAGTGAGTTATTCTGTCTTATAGAACAGCATTGCTATTGGTTTCAATATCAAACAAAAGTACAGCTAAATTTAAAAAAATAAAAAGTGGTGCAGAAAGAGTTAAAAAGGCAGCATCAAAAAAGAAATGTGATTCCTTTAAGGCTGTGGACTCTATGTAACGCTATAACACAGGCTTTAAAATTAATGGCTGCTGACAGTGAGGCCGCCTCATGTTATCTTGAGGAGGCTCGGCCTTCGCCCAAACCTCCAGATGATAGTAAAGATTCATCCACTGAGTCAGATAGAGATGTGAGTTCTGGAGAGGATTCAGATTCTGTAGAGGCAATGACTACTGCCTTTTAAAAGGTTTTATTAAATAAAAAACAAAGTTCCAAGGCTGTTAACCCTTCTGCACCACCTTAGGCATCCCTATTTCTGGTAGCTGCCGACAAGGCTGAGGTAGGGAGAGAGAGTCAATAGTTTTAAAAGTACGGGAAAAAGTATATTTTGAAAAATGCTTATTAATGACTCTCGTCCTTTAATGTCACTGATTATTAAAGGTAAACAGTTTAAAAGATTAGTGGATACAGGAGCAGATGTTTCGGTTATTTCTCTCCAGCAGTGACCTAATGACTAAAAAAAAAGAAAAAATTCCTCTTGTTTTAACAGGCTTAAGATCAATAGCAGATATGTGGAAAAGCCCTCAACCTTTGTCATGTCAATTGTCTAATGAAAAAAAAAGTATTTATTTCTTTTTACATTGTTAATATACCTATTAATATCTGGAGAAGAGATCTCTTATTTTCTTTAGAAACAACGCTTACCATCTCATCGAAAAACTTGTAGCCACTGCTCAAATTCCTCGAGCTCTCCCATTAAAATGGTTAACTGATGTCCCTAAATGGGTTGAGCAGTGGCCGCTTCCAACAGTAAAGCTCGAGGCTTTAAAACAATTAGTAAAAAAACAGCTTCAGTCTGGCCATATTAAACCTTCTAGGTCTCCTTAAAATTCTCCTGTTTTTGTCATTAAAAAAAAAATCTGATAAATGAAAAATGTTGACTGATTTAAGGAAAGTTAACAAATGTATAAAACCTATGGGAGCTTTGCAATTAGGTCTCCCTTCTCCTGCTTTGATTCCACAGGATTGGTCTTTGATGGTTTTAGATTTAAAAGATTGTTTTTTTAATATTCCTTTGCAAATAAAAGATAAAAATAAATTTGCTTTTACTATTCCAGTGTATAATCATGGGCAGCCCGTAAAACGTTATCAATGGACAGTGTTGCCTCAGGAAATGATTAATAGCCCTACACTTTGTCAGGAGTTTGTTGATCGTGCTCTTATTACTGTGAGACAGCAATTTTCTAATTGTCTTCTCTATCATTATATAGATGATCTTCTATTGACAGCTCCTAGTAAAGAAAAACGAGATAAACTTTTTATTCATGTAAAAAAGGCTTTAAGTGATTTTAATCTTCAAATTGCTCCTGAAAAAATTCAAACTGAATTTCCTATTTCATATTTAGGTGCTATTTTAAAAAGACAAAAAATAAAACCTCAAGTTGTTCCACATTCCTTTTCTTCTGTGCGGCCTGCTGAACTTTGGGCCATTTGTTTGGCATTACAGGATTTTTTTGATATTCCTATTAATATTGTTTCTGATTCTAAATATACAGTCTTTTCATGTATTTATCTTCCTGAAGCCACTCTACCGGTAACTTTAAAAACTAATATTGATAAATTATTTTTTCAGGTTCAACAGTTATTAATTAAGCAAACTAACCCTGTCTTTTTTACTCATATTCGAGCTCATTCTTCTCTCCCCGGACCATTATCTCAAAAAAATGCAAATATAGATGCCTTACTCGTTCCTGGTGGGAAAATGTTAAAAACAAGATGGTCCATTCCAGTAATTATTCTTTGGTCATTGTAAAAGCACGGACTAAACTTTGGTTGCCTGTTAATCTTACTCGACCTTGGTCGGACTCTTTTGCTGTTACTCATCTTGTAAATGCTGTACAAACTCTTCTCCATCGATCTCAAAAAATGCTTGGCATTGTCATCGCATCAATTCTCGCCATGGCTTCAGTAACAGCAACAGCAACTGTAACAAGTCTTGCTTTACATCAAGGCATACAGACTGCTGATTTTGTCAAAAAATGGCATAAAGATGCTTATTTATTGTGGCAACAACAGCATGATTTAGACTCTCAATTGGCTACTGATGTATTGAATTTACAACATACTGTTTCCTGGTTAAGAGATCAAGTGACTGTGTTAGCTACAAAAAGTGTGTTAAAATGTGATTGAAACTCATCTCACCTATGTGTAACCCCTGTTCCCTTTAATATGAGTGAGGGTTAAAAAAAGATAAAAAGGTCTTTAGTGGGACACCAAAATTTAACTGCTAAAATTACAAAATTGAAACAAACTATATTGTCAACTTTTAGTAAGACGCTGCCTGATATTCTTGGTTCTGATATACTAAAGAGTCTTCAAAAAGGATTAGATAACCTTAATCCTTTAGGGCATATATCTGCATTGTTAACAACAGCCTTTGTAAATACTTTGTTAATTGTTGCTTTATGTTTTATTGCTTTTATAGTCTACCGGCGCTAGCAAAAAGAAAAACAATTTAAAAAAAAAGCTTTGCGTATTCAAGCACTTCTTCAGCATCTACAAGAAAAGAAAGGGGGAGATGTAGGGAACAAGGTATAAAGAAGGTTGAGAAGTGCTTGCAAACGAGACTCTCAACCAGGGCTGAACATTCTTGCAAACGAGATGTTCTGCCCAGTGTAGGGAACTAGGTTTAAGGAAGGTTGAAAAGTGCTTGCAAACGAGACTCTCAACCAGGGCTGAACATTCTTGCAAACGAGATGTTCTGCCCAGTGTAGGAAACTAGGTTTAAGGAAGGTTGAGAAGTGCTTGCAAACGAGACTCTCAACCAGGGCTGAACACTCTTGCAAACGAGATGTTCAGCTAAGAATCCTGTTTGTTCCCGTGGGAAAAGAACATTTCTTGCACACAAGGATGTTTCTCTGATTCCTCAAAAGGAACAGACCCTGGGACAAAACGGATTCTAAGTTGATAAGGAAGTTCCCCAAAACAAAGTCTTAGCTGCAGTAAGTAAGTCAAGGTAAAGGTTATTTTGCCCTGCGCCTGTGCACTGTATAGTCTCGGAATCATAGTGCTTGGCAGCTTGCCCTGTAGGTTGTTGTGCAAGGGATATAAAATAAAGCAGCTGTAAGAAGCAAGTGTTAAAAATATAAAGATTTAAACCACTCTGCAGTGTTGGTGTTTCATTCCGTCGCCGACACCTGTTCATTTCCTAAACCCTCAGGGTTACATTTCTGAATTTTTAGTGCCTCTCTGCCACCCTACTTCCATGAGCCCTTGGTTTTCTGTCTGCCCCAAGACTCACCGAAATAACACATACACTTTAGACACTGGAGCTCTTACATGTTCTAAATGTTTTGTACAAATCAATAATTTTTCTTTTCATAAGTGTCTCGTTAATTTTGATGATGATTCAGACCCTGACTGTCCTTTACATCTCCAAGTTCCCTTGGATTCTAAATATTCTCTGAGTTCTAGATCTATTAGACACCACAAGACTTCTCAGAACAGCCCTTTATCTCGATTCTTGGATCCTGAGCATCCTGTGGGCATCTGCTGCCCTTTCCACCAGGAGGATTATAAATACTCTTTAGGCTCAACTTCTTTTTTACACTGTGAAAGTTGTTCAGCTCTCCAGAATCTCATGGGCTCTACTGTTACTCATACCTTTCCAAGGAATCCTCAAAATAATATCAGCCACCATACTACCCCTGGCCCAGGCAATGTCATCAACACCAGCAGCGTTGCTGGCCTTGAAAGTGAGGGTAAGTTTAAACTTACTGCCAAATTTGAAAATGAGGCCAATCCTGATGATGAGACTAAACTGGTCAATACTGGCAATCTCAAAGATAAGGCCAAAGACAAGCCTCTTTTTAAAGATGAGGCAAACCATGAAGATGAGACAGACTCTGAAAATGAGAAAGAGCCTGAAGATGAAACAGACCGTGAAGATGAAAGCAATAACAAAGACAGGAAAGATCCCAAAGATAAGTCTGACCCTGATAACACTGATCCAAAAGATAGTAATGCTGAAAATAATGCAGACACAAGCAATGAGTCTGATCCCAGTGGTGATGCTGACTCTACAAGTGGAGCTGGTTCTAACAGTGATGGTGACTCTAATGGTGGAACTGAATCCAACAGTGAACCTGACTCTAACATTGATAGTGCCACTGACAATGATGCTAACTCCAAATGTAACACTGATTTTGAGGAAGACAAACACACCAACAATTCACAAAATGTCTTTGTCCTAGATATTGATGTTTATCAGGAGTGTACTGCTGACTCCAATAATGACTCTAATCCCAACTACACCTCTGGACTCCAAAATGGAGCTGGCCCAGACTGCACTTCTGGTTCCTGCAAGGGTGCTGGCGTCAACATTGATTCAAGTAGTGTCATTGGCCTCAACAATGGACTTGGCCCCAACAATACACCTAGCCCTTACATTAATGAATCTGACCTCCAGAGCAATGACTCTGGACCCCAAAATATAAGACTGCGTCCCTTCAGCCCTGGACCCAGCAGCAGTGTCTCTGGCCCCAACATTAATGGCCTTAGACCCAATAATAGCCCTGTCCTAAGCAATAGTAGCCCTGGTCCCAGTAACAATAGCTCCAGTCTTGAAAAAAACCCTAATTCTAACTATAATGCCAGGCTTAGTAATGCTACTAGTCACAATATTGCTTTCAGTCCTGACAAGGATGCTAACTCCGTCTATGAAACAAAATCCATCAGTGCTGCTGGCCACAACTATGTAGCTATTTCAAACTGTGGTTCAAACCTTGAATATGTCCCAGGATTTACCCACGCAGTAGGTTCTAATTTTGTAGATAACCCCAACTATGTGGCCAGAAATAACTATGCTGGAAGTCCCAGCTCTACTTCTAGCACTGTCAATGTCACTGACACCAGTTACACCACCAGTTGCACTGGTACTATTAGCCCAACTTATACCAACTGTGCCTCAGACACTAACCATGAGCCCAGATTTATTCATATCATTAGCTCCAACTTTGTCATCAACCCCAATTATCATATCATAAATACTCATCATGACTCTAGTACCAGCAATGCCAATCTCTCTGAGACCAAATTGGAAATCAATTCCAGTTCTGCTATTCCTAATATTGTTTATAGTAACTCCTCAATTTTTGTTGCTGGCACTAACTATATTTCTACTCCTGAGAAGTTGACCACCTCTAAATTTTCTGATCCACCTAAGCTTGGTAGGAATTATACAAGTTTTGATGACTACAAATTTGGTCCCTGTTTCAAAGATTATCCTGGCCCCATGTATTCTGTTAGTTTTAAGCATGCCACTGAGTTCAAGGATGTCCTTGATGCCAAGGAATCTGGTTTTTTAAAAGATTTCTCTGAGGTCCAGAATCCCATTGTTATCAAGGAACTTGCCAGCTTAAACTTTCACTCCAATTCAAATATTCCACTCCCTAGTTTTGATATTATAGTAGAAGCTGAACCACCAGATGTTGTGAAGTTTGCCATGCCATCAGGTGCTGTGAATCAATTTTTTAAGGTAAGTTTATACAAATGTAGATTTTATTTTCTCTACACTTTCTACAATTCAGAGGGTTACATTGGAACAGGATTTTTAAAACTCTATTTTTATTTACTTGGATATTCAAACCATGGAAAACAGGAGATAAGGTGTCCAATATTACTTCTCCTTTGACCCTGTAGCCAACAACATGGTTTTCGATTTAATAGATCAAGCTGCTAAACAACTGACAAATAGCAGAGTGGCCTTGATTGCACTGTGACTGGTTAACCTACAACTTTATCAAGAGCTGCATAACATACTATCTAAATCTAGTAATGTTTTACCTACTTCCTCTCACCTGTACATGGCCTGGTGTTGGATCTTTCCTTATATGTGCAGAGAGAAAATATAGTTAAATATAGTTAAATGAACTTTAAATACCATGGATCAAGACATTTTAAAACAACTATCTCTCAAAAATCCCATTTTATGAAGAAAAGTTCAGAAATAGTCATGATATTCTAATCTCCCACTTAAATAAATAAAATTTAAATTAATTAGATGAAATGATATTTGGGAGCAAAAAACCCCAAACCGTTGATACTTTTGACTTAAAATTTACTTTATCTTGTTTCCCCTGAAAATAAGTAAAACTAATATATTTTAATAAGACTTTATCAAATGTTTCTTCTAGCACTCTGAATTGCATACACAAAGATTGCTGTTTGATAAACTGTTTTTACCAGCAGCAAGTAATATTCTTTTTGATGAAACTTTACCAAAATGTTGTCATTGAGGCATAATTTAGTATGCTTTGAATTTTAGCATTGTTATAGTTCATTAGACATGACGAACAAATATACTTAATTTAGACTGTTGTGTCTGTGTTCATAAGTGTGCAACTTGAAATAACTGTTTTCTATTAGGATGTGTCAGTGAATCTGTGTATTCAAAATAAGGCATATATTCTTATAACCAAAATAAAAGTACAAAATTAGTATCTTCTTAATGCTCCTGTACTTTAATAGAGGAAAATTTTGTGATTTTCCCAAGAGAACACACCTCCCAGGACATAGTTGTAATTGCTTAGTATGAATATATAGCTTCTCTATAGGTAAAGATAAGGGTAATATTGGCCAATGATAACTAATAAAAATAATATTGCTCAGATATAAAACAATATTAGAGGAAAAAAAAGAGATGTTTTCCCCAGGTGTTTTTCACAAATGAAATTTTATAGCAGTATGAAAGCATTTAAATATGTTTTATTTTATGCCTTTTATGTTTTAGTTAAATGAAAGTCTGATTATAATAAGTTTTAGCTTACTAGTTAAGGAAGGTAGCTAACATTTTGCAGTTCAAATCATAGTATCTAAGAGCTGTTTCCTAAATTGGGATATGTGAAATATGTTGGTTTTGGGTGAAAGCTATACACAAAAAAATCAAATTTTTAATGGAGGATATTTGATTCTCCAAAAACATAATAATAAAAAGTAGTTCTTAATAGAACTTAATAGACTATCATAAATACTATGCTGTGGGTACATACATTTCAACCTTTTGATATGGCTATGTAATGGAAATATATGCAACAAGTTTATTTTCATTGAAGATAAACAGACTTCACAATACATTCATTAGTAGCTTGAGAAACTATGTATTTTGCATGCCTTCACTAACAAAGTATTTTTCTGGGAAAAATAGGTGATTGTTTTTCCTTAGAGCTTTGATATTTTCACATATTCCTGGTTTGTTACATCCTTGTCCATACTTACCTCACAAACAATTATAATGGGGATAACAAAAGTGCTTTCCCCACTCAATTTAAATGAGAGAAGCTCACTTTAAAGGAATATTTTTTTTTTATTTACCAATTATAAGTGAGCCAAACAGCCAGCTCAGCATCAGAACATATAGTCAAGCCATTCATACCATCTTCATTCATTCAGTCATTAAGCTTTTAATAAGTAAATAGCGCAGAATGCTTTAAAAACATACAGACCAAGTGAAAAAATAATGCCCTTTAAAGCACTTGAAGTTTACTTTTCTTAACAGGAAAACAAGTGGATGTTTGAAGGTAGAAACTATATGAAGACAAATAAAATAGCATCTTACTGAGTTTCCAGAATGGTTAGAAACATTTTGGATGCTTAGATCACAACATGTCACCGATATATTAAAATAGTTGTAAATATGTTTGTGTGGACTATTATTCTGGTTTACACTTTTCAGAAACAACCAAAATTGTAACTCATGAAAATTTTCTTTCCTTTTGTGAAGTTTATTACTGATTTCCATAGATAGTGGTAGAACTATGTTACTCAGAGTCTACATTCATTTAATAAGTTATCTAGTTACAATTCTGCAGAAACAATTTGATTTCATATAAAAGATAATATTAGTAGTCTACCTTTCTCAAACTGTGAAAATAGCTTTGATTTATTAATAAAATTTGCTCAAGGATTTAATTAAGTACTTGACAGGTCCAAATGTACAGGAGAAGAGTTGACACTTATAATTTATGGTAGATTTTTTAAAGTATGAAGATGAGTTAGTAGTGACACTGAAAAAAAAAATTTTCACATAGTAGAGTCTATTATAATGAGAGTTGTATGAATATAGAGTTATTCAGACCTCCCTAGCAGCAAGTGTCTGAAAATGTCAATCAAATATGTTATGCTTTTTGCACCAGAATTCTCTTGAATTAGTAAATGCTTCAAAAATTAACCACAAAAATGCTTTTGTTTATAAGTATCATGAGTATTTGAGGAAGTCTTTATTCAAGAAAGGCTTAATTTGCAATATGTCTTCAAAGTGGCCAAAATTTTTCATACTTTCAATTCAAAATGATCTACTTAATATATTATTTCCTTCCTATTTATACAGCCAGGAATGCACATGAATAAGTTTAATTCATCTGCTTAATATTTATTGAAATAAATTTTAGTTAAGCTAATCCTTGAGGCAGATAAATATAGTACCCACATATTCCAAATAATCAAAGCAATGTCTTACCTAATAACTTCTTAATTAAATATATTTACATGCAAATAAACTATTTTTCCATTCCTAGCTTTTTAGGAATTTGTTGTGTTGTTGTTGCTTTTTTTTTTTTTTTTTCACAGTGGAAGACATGTTTTCTGGGGATTTTCAGTCTAACATACAGCAAAATCATCTCCTACCCAATGATACTGCCAGCTTAATCCAGGTCTGTTAATTGTTAAGCTACTTTAATGAGGCCATCTGTGCACCAAACTTTTTCATAAAGTCACTCTCTTATACATCAATTTGATAATATTTCTTCATAATACTAAGGTGCTTCCATAGTGTCTTATTGCTGGATTCCTTGTCAGATAGGATAGGGTCCTCAAAGTGTTTAATTGTGATAGAGTCAACTCCTTTTGGGATGAATCAGTAAAAGATCTCAAATTGAATATAACAAAATAATATTGAACAAATCAACAATGTCCCTTCTGCTGACAATGTGACCTGCTGCTCTCTGAATAATTTGGGAGAAAATGATAGTTAATCAGCTAAAGATCAAGATTTCAGATTGAATCCAGCCTCTTTCCTTTATCTACACTATTGTGTAGTTTTCTGAGCCAGCCATAAAACTTACAGTGACTCTGGTGAGCAATCCAAAGGAAAACCAGTTGCCTCAAGCTCAAAGTAAAAAGCACTTTGTTACTTCCCCTGTTGAAGAAAATTTGCCAATAACCTTCTTTCTGTAGGAATTTCAGAGTATATATTTTCCCTAATGGCTCAAGTTCTTTGGTCCAGTCCCCTCGAATATAACAATGGGATAAATGATGCACTATATCTAGACACATAGAGAAAGAGAGACCACATCAACTTGAGTCCAAATATTGGTAGGGGCTAAACTGGGAGATGCTTACTCCTTGGAAGAAAAGTTATGACCAACCTAGATAGAATATTCAAAAGCAGAGACATTACTTTGCCGACTAAGGTCCATCTAGTCAAGGCTATGGTTTTTCCTGTGGTCATGTATGGAAGTGAGAGTTGGACTGTGAAGAAGGCTGAGTGCCGAAGAATTGATGCTTTTGAACTGCGGTGTTTGAGAAAACTCTTGAGAGTCCCTTGGACTGCAAGGAGATCCAAACAGTCCATTCTGAAGATCAGCCCTGGGATTTCTTTGGAAGGAATGATGCTAAAGCTGAAACTCCAGTACTTTGGCCACCTCATGCGAAGAGTTGACTCATTGGAAAAGACTCTGATGCTGGGAGGGATTAGGGGCAGGAAGAGAAGGGGACAACAGAGGATGAGATGCCTGGATGGCATCACTGACTCGGTGGACGTGAGTCTGAATCAACTCCAGGAGTTGGTGATGGACAGGGAGGCCTGGCGTGCTGCGATTCATGGGGTCGCAAAGAGTCGGACACAACTGAGCGACTGAACTGAACTGAACTGAACTTAAACTGTGAGAACTTAAAGACAGTATGTTATTGAGCATCATATATCTTAAATAATTGACTAAAGAGGCATTTTATTCTCAAAAAGATTTCACTAGAATTTTAAATTCAAAAAATGTTTGCTGCAGTGATACAAGTGTGGACTCGACAACTACAGAATCTGTATAATCTGCCATGTGTTCCAGTTTGAAAAAACTTAGGCAGCTATGTCTAAATTTATTACATTTTCTACTTAGAGGGACAAGTAATAGACTAAAGTTTCCAAAGTTTTAAAGCCTGAGTTTGGATGTCAAAGACAATAAATGTGAAATGATTAAATAAGCAAAGTATGAAATCTCTCATGAATCAAGTCAATAAATTTACTTCTAAAGATACCTGGGTTCATTAAGTGGATGTTTAAAGAATAAAACCTGTTTATTCAGTGTAGCACAGTTCCTAAATAAAATGAAGAGTGGGGATAAGAAGGCAGCAGTAAGAAAGCAGTATATTGGAGGAGAAGGCAAAGGAAATAATGTTATATGGAGAAAGAGCAATATTGTGGAATAATAAACATGATCGCAGTAATCCTTACTTTGTTTTATCACATTGCTGAATCCCAATATGTCCTGGCTATTCTAGGTTCATTTGTAAAAGAAATATTTTTCTTTGTATTCCTGATCTTCCCTTATCTCACCACATACACACAACACAATTGCAGACTTCAAAGTTTTAACTACCAAAAATATAAGCCCACTATTTTAACAGATACTCACTTATTTACCGCTAGCTTATATTTTTCCTTTTCTGAGGTCACTCTATCTCCCTGACCTTCTTACTCCACTCAGAAAGTAATTATTCTATAAAGCTGTTCTGAGCCAACTCTACTGCATAGCTGCTGACTCTGGAAGCTTGACCTCCTAATATATCCCCGATCACCTCCTTTTTACCCGTATCTCACAGAAAGTCTATACATACACACACACCCCACATATAACTTCCTCTGCTTTTGTGTTACTTTAAGGGCCATTACCATCTGAGTTTTTACAGTGACTTTAATAAGAAAATAATTTTATTACAAATGATTAAATTACAAATGAATTTCTGGAATACAACTTTTATTTATAAATTGTGAACAATCTGTATTTATTCATGCCTGCTATTTTGATAGATCCTGAATTAAATATGATTAGCCATGAAATAAGTGAAGTGTAAAGAACAGAAGAAACCAGCACTAGCATTATTTTATTTCATCTCATAAATGCTATACTGCCAATGTCTATGAATCACAGCCAAGAAGCACATTTCATTCAACCTAACTGCATAATAGTAGATAATCAGACAAGCAAAGAATTGCTCTAGACGCTTAAAAAATCATTTCTAAATACTTTCACAATATTCTGAATCTGAAAAAAGTTGACTAAGATTTGTTAATTGTGAAAATTTTAAGCAAAAGTTCAGAAAAAATCCAATTCTCAATATGATTATTTTCATGACTTCATACTACTCTTGAATATAGTTTATAAACAATATTATATGGCATAAAATATTGGAGAAACATCAATATTCAAATTGTAAAATAAATAAAATCTATGGTAAATCTTCAGACAGCTAATTAATAACCAACATTTAATAGCACTATCTGAAATGCATTCTTGAGTTTCATATGTATTAGCTTACTTAATCCTAACAGCCCTATGATGTTACATAATTTTCCCTATTACCCCTATTTTATAGATGAGGAAACTGAGGCATTATGTACTGAAGTAATTTTTATGATCATATAGCTACTAAATGAAAAAGAATCAGTATAAATTAAAAATTTAGAGTTAATTATAATTATATTTTAATAATATGTAATTAAAAGTATCAAGTATAGTAAATATTGTGTTAACCTAATATTAGCAGACATCTAGGTTACAAAATGAGCATTAATGTGGTCCTATTTTAGTATTTTAAGATATAATATTATAGCTATAATTGTAAAGTCATCACAGTAGTTTCTTGGGCATGGGTTTGAAGCTTTCAAGGCTCATGATACCCAATATTTTCTTTAAATAATTACTTAAAGTAGTCTGAAGATAATAATGTTTCTCCTTTCATTACCACTTTTAACTCCCAAGTTTTTTGTGTTTGTTTTTTACCCTATTGTTTCAGGTCAACCTCCAGACAGATAGCAGAGAAAACCTCCATCCTTGATTAATGAAAAGAATACGTTGAGATGGAAAAGACAAAGACACAGCGAAGAAGGTTTTGAGGATATGAGCAAATAACTTCAAAATTTACAGAGTCCCATGAGCAGTATTTATTATATATTCTTTCTCACATTCCCCTTCCCATTACATTACCATGTCTTTATTGTACTTCAGGGCCAACAATGTTGCTTTAAAATATATTGTGACAATTGCCCCATTCATCTTCTTTGCTTCTGGCAGACTCTAGAATTAGGAAACGGTCCTTTCTAGCAATTCTATACAAATATTTTGTATTGTTAATGACTCAAAAGTGCAGTTAGATTTTTCATCCAGAAATTCTTTCCATCTTTTGTGTAAGTTTCCTTCTCCAGAAGATGATCTTAACGTTTGACAAATCTTGCGATAGATGCTTTTAATATTGTAATGACCACTCTAGGTTTTATACCACCCACAATCAGTAAATATTTTATTGTTACTGTTGTTTATTATTGTTATAGTTTTATGAGTGTGGTAAACAAAATTAAAATAGTTGAGACTCATCAGTATTGTTCATTGTTTGCTTAACTTGCTATTTTCCCATTCAAACTTGTTAACCTAGGAAAACTGATAATGTATGTCCTTTATCAATTTATCACCACTCTCTCTGTATGCTTATTTTTTATTACTTAAATCCAACCATCTGTTCCAACTAGAGGAGTCTCCTCACTTTTCCCTATAGTTTTTCTTGTATGTACAGGCCCCATATTGTTTTTGGTATATTCCCTCAATTCAAGACCTACCTTATCCACAAAGCTTCACACTTCTGTAAACAATATTGATCCTTCCATTCCCAAGTTTCTGTTCTTCAGTCATCTTAGAAAGATCATAGCACATTTGGGGAACTTCCTGTACTTAGTGTGCATTATAGTCCATGGTGTGATCAGGGACTGATGAGAAATGAGATTGGAAAAATAATCAGGAAATTTGTCACAGTAAGAAATCTAGATTTCACTCCAGAGGTAACCCTTAAAAGATTTAAGTATGGTGGCAATATGACCTAATTTAGAGGAATAACGCTGATGGTGGTATGGAGGATGAATTTAAGGAGAAGGCATAAGGGAGTGATAATAAAGCACACCTGCGTGGTAGTCCAGACTCTAATTCAAAAGGACTTGAAATAAACCTGTAAGTAGTAAGAATGGATAGGAGAGGACATATTTGAGAGCTATGATAACAAAACAGTTGGCATTACTGGATTATTTGATGTAAGAGGAAGTTTGCTTTGAAGTTTACTATATTTTTCAACTTTCCAACATGGGAAGATAATGGTGCCATTAAGCAAATTGGTCATTAGAGAAGAATGAGAAGGGGGAAGGAGGTGTGGGGTGATATCATAGTTTTAAATTAAGATGGAGATCCCTGAGTAATATTTGGGTGATGATATTGAAAGTTCATCTAAGATAAGCCCTGACCTTTAATATACCCTAGATGTAGAAGATATAAAAAACACACAATGTTAGGAATTCCTCATATACATATAAGGTTAACCATTTCATGAAGCATTATCACAATATTTAATCTTACCAATTATCATTTAAAGTCATCATCACATATAGTACATAAAAATATGGAAATAAAGTCTTCAAAAACAAATATATTGTCCAAAGCTACAGATATAATTGGAAGAACTTGGAACTAGAACGCTTTAATGGCAGTGATGGGTTCTAGAAAGTAATCCATGGCTCAAAGAAAATGTTCATAACAGAAATTCTATTTCTTTGACATTCAGAGCTCTGACATTGTGTTTATGTTAATTTAAGAACAAAAAAGCTCAAGAAGAAAATAATAAATTATATTTTTACATAAAAAATTAATATAGATATAATTAATCTTTACAGATTTCTGTGCTTTGTCAGAACAGTCATAAATTACCTAAAAGATAAATTGCCTTTTTCTTCATTTTTTTATTGTGGTGAAATACACATAACATAAAATTTACCATATTAATCATTTTAAATGTATAGATTAGTGGCATTAAATACATTCACAACCATCACCACCATCTACCTCCATAACTCTTTTCGTCTTATAAAACTGAAACTCTTACCCATTAAACAACTCCCCATTCCCCCTTCCTTAACTCCTGACAACCACTTTCTACTTTCTATATTTATGATTTTGACTACCCTAAGTACCTAATATAGTGGAATGATACAGTTTGTGACTGGCTTCTTTCGCTTAGCATAATGTCCTCAAGTTTCTTCCACATTGCAGCATATGTTAGGATTTCCTCACTTTCTAAGGCTGAGTAATATTCTATTGTATGTATATACTGCATTTTACTTATCTAGTCATCCAACAATGGACAATTGGGTTACTTTCACATTTTAGCTTCAGTGAATAATGCTTCTACGAACATAGATCTACAAATTTTGCTTTAAGACACTGCTTTTATTTATTTTGAGTATATACCCAGAAATAGAATTGCTTCATCATGTGGTAATTTTATTTTACATTTTTTAACTGTGCTATTTGTTTTCTTTTTTATATAAATTTATTTATTTTAATTGGAGATTAATTACTTTACAATATTGTATTGGTTTTGCCATACATCAACATGGATCTGCCACAGGTATACACGTGTTCCCCATCCTGAACCCCCCTCCCTCCTCCCTCAGAGGAAGTGGGTGGGGTGATTTGGGAGAATGGCATTGAAACATGTATAATATCATACATTTTTAATATTTTGAGGAACTTCTGTATTGTTTTTGACAACATCTATACCATTCTATATTACCATCAGTAGTACACAAAGATACCAGCTTTCTACACATCCTAGACAGCGCTTATATTCTAGATTTTTTTGGTAGGTTCCTTCCTACCTACATACAAGTGTGAGGTGGAGTCTAATTGTAGTTTTCATTTGCATTTTCCAAATAATTAGTGATATTTAGCATCTTTTCATGTACTTATTGGCTATTTTCTTTCTTTGGAGAAATGTCTATTTAAGTCCATTACCCTGTTTTGAACAAGGTTATTTGATTTTTTGTTGTTGAGTATTAGGAGATTTCTACATATTCTGAGTTAGACAAGGCTGTGGTCCATGTGATCAGATTGGCTAGCTGTCTGTGATTGTGGTTTCAGTCTATCTGCCCTCTGATGCCCTCTCTTAGTGCCTACCATCTTACTTGGGGTTCTCTTAACTTGGACGTGGGGTATCTCTTCACGGCTGTTCCAGCAAAGCACAGCTGCCACTCCTTACCTTGGATGTTGAGTATCTCCTCACAGCTGCTGCTCCTGACCTTGGACGTGGGATATCTCCTCTCAGCCACTGCTCCTGACACTGGATGTGGGGTAGCTCCTCTTGGCCGCTCCTGTGCTGTACAGCCACCACTCCTTGCCCTGAAGATCCCAGATGAGCCCCCAAGGTGATAGCTTATGGTGAATAGTGTCAGATTCTTGATCTCTGAAGAAGATTTAGCTTCAGGACCAGGGACTAGGCTTGATCACTCAATAGCTTTTATGTCACAGAGTTTTATTAAGGTATGAACAAGGACAGAGAAAGTTTCTGACATAGACATCAGAAGGGGGGATGGAGAGTACCCCCTTCACTGGTGTTAGCAAGGGAGTTATATACCTTTTAATTAATTATTACAATAAATCAAAAGAGAAAAAACTAGAAGTCCAGAAACACCTGGAGTAGCAGGCAAATTTGGCCTTGGAGTACAGAATGAAGCAGGGCAAATGTTAATAGAGTTTTGGCAAGATAACACATTGATCATAGCTAACACCTTCTTCTAATATACAAGAAAAGACTCTACACATGGACATCATCAAATGGCCAACAACGAAATCAGTTTGATTATATTCTTTGCAGCAAAAGATAGAGAAGCTCTATACAGTCAGCAAAAACAAGACCAGGAGCTGACTGTGGCTCAGATCATGAACTCCTTATTGCCAAATTCAGACTTAAATAGAAGAATGTAGGGAAAACTACTAGATCATTCAGGTATGATCTAAATAAAATCCCTATGATTATACAGTGGAAGTGAGAAATAGATTTAAGGGACTAGATCTTATAAACAGAATGCCTGATAAACTATGGAGAGAGGTTAGTGACATTGTACAGGATTCAGAGATAAAGATCATCCCCAAGGGAAAAAAATGTAAAAACGCAAAATGGCTGACAGAGATGCCTTACAAATAGCTGTGAAAAAAAGAGAAGCAAAAAGCAAAGGAGAAAATGAAAGATATACCCATTTGAATGCAGAGTTCCAAAGAATCAAGGAGAAATAAGAAAGCCTACCTCAGCAATCAATGCAAAGAAATAGAGGAAAACAATAGAATGGGAAATGCAAGAGATCTCTTCAAGAAAATCAGAGATACCAAGGGAACATTTCATGCAAAGATGGGCTCAATAAAGGACAGAAATGGTAGGTCCCTAACAGAAGCAGAAGATATTAAGAAGAGGTGGCAAGAATACACAGAAGAACTGTACAAAAAAGATCTTCACAACCAGGATAATCACGATGGTGTGATCACTCACCTAGAGCCAGACAACCTGGAATGTGAAGTCAAGTGGGCCTTAGGGAGCATCACAATGAACAAAGCTAGTCGAGGTGATGGAATTCCAGTTGAGCTCTTTCAAATCCTTAAAGATGATGATGTGAAAGTGCTGCACTCAATATGTCAGCAAATTTGGAAAACTCAGCAGTGGCCACAGGACTGGAAAAGTCACTTTTCATTCCAATCATAAAGTAGGGCAATGCCAAAGAATGCTCAAGCTACCACAAAATTTCACCATTCTCACATGCTAGGAAAGTAATGCTCAAAATTCTCCAAGCCAGGCTTCAGCAATACATGAACTGTGAAATTCCAGATGTTCAAGCTGGTTTTAGAAAAGGCAGAGGAACCGGAGAGCAATTGCCCACATCTGCTGGAACATCAAAAAAGCAAGAGAGTTCCAGAAAAACATCTATTTCTGGTTTATTGATTATGCCAAAATCTTTGACTGTGTGGATCACAATAAACTGGACAATTCTGAAAGAAATGGGAATACCAGACCACCTGACCCGCTTTTTCAGAAACTTGTATGCAAGTCAGGAAGCAACAGTTAGAACTGGACATGGAACAACAGAGTGGTTCCAAATAGGAAAAGGAGTACATCAAGGCTGTATATCGTCACCCTGCTCATTTAACTTATATGCAGAGTACATCATGAGAAACGCTGGGCTGGAAGAAGCACAAGCTGGAATCAAGATTCCTGGGAGAAATATCAATAACCTCAGATATGCAGATGACACAACCCTTAGGGCAGAAAGTGAAGAGGAGCTAAAAAGCCTCTTGATGAAAGTAAAAGAGGAGAGTGAAAAAGTTGGCTTAAAGCTCAACACTCAGAAAACTAAGATCATGGCATCCAGTCCCTTTACTTCATGGGAAATAAATGGGAAAACAGTGGAAACAGTGTCAGACTTTATTTGGGGGGGGGGGGGGGCTCCAAAATCACTGCAGATGGTGATGGCAGCCATGAAATTAAAAGACGCTTACTCCTTGGAAGGAAGTTTATGACCAGCCTCGAGAGCACATTCAAAGCCAAGACACTACTTTGTCACCAAAGGTCCATCTAATCAAGGCTATAGTTTTTCCAGTAGTCATGTATGGATGTGAGAGTTGGACTACAAAGAAAGCTGAGCGCCAAAGAATTGATGCTTTTGAACTGTGGTGTTGGAGAAGACTCTTAAGAGTCCCTTGGACTGTAAGGAGATTAATCCTGGGTGTTCATTGGAAGGACTGATATTGAAGCTGAAACCAATACTTTGGCCAACTGATCGAAGAGCTGACTCATTTGAAAAGACCCTGATGCTGGGAAAGATTGTAGGCAGGAGGAGAAGGGGACGATAGAGGATGAGATGGCTGGATGACATCACTGACTCAATGGACATGAGTTTGGGTAAACTCTGGGAGTTGGTGATGGACAGGGAGGCCTGTCATGCTGTGGTTCATGGGGTCACAAGAGTTGAACACGACTGAGCAACTGAACTGAACTGAACTGAACTGGCTTCTTCTGTCTACCCTCTGATCAATGTAGCTCAGAGGCCTGTGTGATCTTCCTCAAGGGAGGGATTGATTGGGATTGACCTAGTGGGCAGGGCCTTGCTCATTAAAACTTTAATCCAATTATCTGCTGATGGGTGGTGTTCTGCTCCCTCCCTGTTAGTTGTTTCACCTGAGGCAACACAGCCCTTGAATCTATAGATTCTATATGTTAGTTGTGACCTCCAAGAGGACTTGCACAAAGGGTGACCGCTTCCAGGACTGCTGCTGCTAGTGCCCCCATTGCTGTGGTGAGCCACTGCTGACCCATGCCTCCCCAGGAGACCCTCCAACACCAGAGGGTAGGTCTGATTCAATTTCCTGTGGGGTCACTTCTCCTTTACCCAGGGACTTGATGCATGCAAGATTTTTTCTGTGTCCTCCAAGAGTGGAGTCACTCTTTCCTCCAGTCCTGTGAAATTCCCAGAATCAAATCCTGTTGGCTTTCCAAGTCAGGTTCCATGGGGATTCCCAGTCCCTTTGCCAGATCCCTAGGCTTGAAAGCCTGAATGGAATTCAGAACCTAAAAACATATGTAAGTTATATGTAAGTTATAAACTTATAAGAATCTCATGCATCTTTTAAGAACACATTCATTGCTAGGAACATGGTATGTTTTTAATAAACAGTAAGAAATATCCCCCATTTTTATTGTCATTGATGTTATGTTTTATTGCAATTCAGTTTTTGAATAAACCATACCTACAACCTATGATATATTGAATAGTCTAGTCTAAATTTTAATATGATAATTCTCTTAGCCTTTCAGAAAAAGCTTGAGAACCTTACATTTGTTTTTAATTTCCACTGCAGGATTATTACCTAATTGCTGAATTTCTCAATTTTAAAAGGCATTCAGTGTTCAGATAAGCCCTTTGTCAACTGCAGCACAGCTACACTTACTATCAAAAACAAAAGTTTAGGAATATTGCACTTTAATATACCTAAAATTAGAGAACTTTGAAACTTTGAAGGGTTTGATTATGATAGATGTTGAAATACTGATATGCAGAGAAAGAACATTCACTGAATTTTATTTAAATAGAATAAAAACACAAATCTTGAAGTCTGAAAAGGTGTGTCCTTACATGAATCATTGGATACTTTAGTTTTAGTAACAGAAAGTCAAACTAGATCAAGCCAGGAATAGTGAAAATATTGTACATCAAATGTTTGACCTAATGGCGTAGAATGCATAAGGAAAAGCTTGCTAAGTAAAAAATACTATTTGTTATTGATGCAGCAAAGGTATCTCTATTTAAATTTCCAGAACTAGGTAATATATAAGTGAATGTTCTTATGTGGTGAGTCAATGAACTAGGAACAGGATTTGAGGGCATAATATATACTGTACATTTGCACATATCCTTTTAGATGTGTTGTTGTTCAGTCACTAAGTTCTATCTGGCTATTTGTGGCCCCATGAAATGCAGCACACCAGGCCTCCCTGTCCTTCACTATCTCCCAGCACTTTCTCAAACTCATGTCCATTGAGTCGGTGATGACATCCAACCTCTGTTGTTCCCTTATCTTTCTGCCTTCAATCTTTCCCGGCATCGTGGTTTTTTCCAATGAGTCAGCTATCTGCATTAAGTGGCCAAACTTATTGGAGCTTCAGCATAAGTCCTTCCAATGGATGTTCAGTGTTGATAACCTTTAAGACTGACTGGTTTGATCTACTTGCTTTCCAGGGACTCAAAGAATTTTCTCCAGCACCACAATTCCAAAGTATCTATTATTAAGCACTCTGCCTTCTTTATGATCCAGCTCTCCCATTGGTACACCCAAAAAAGATATATTTTTATTATAGGGGACTGGAATGAAAAAGTAGGAAGTCAAGAAACATCTGGAGTAACAGGCGAATTGGCCTTGGAATGTGGAATGAAGCAGGGCAAAGACTAATAGAGTTTTGCCAAGAAAATGCACTGGTCATAGCAAAAACCCTCTTCCAACAACACAAGGGAAAACTCTACACATGGACATCTCCAGATGATCAACACTGAAATCAGAATTATTATATTCTTTGCAGCCAAAGATGGAGAAGCTCTATACAGTCAACAAAAACAAGACCAGGAGCTGACTGTGGCTCAGATCATGAACTCCTTATTACCAAATTCAGACTTAAATTGAAGAAAGTAGGGAAAACCACTAGACCATTCAGGTATGACCTAAATCAAATCCCTTATGATTGTACAGTGGAAGTGAGAAATAGATTTGAGGAACTAGATCTGATAGACAGAGTGCCTGTTGACTATGGAATGAAGTTGTACAGGAGACATTGTACAGGAGACAGGGATCAAGATCATCCCAGTGGAAAAGAAATGAAAAAAGGAAAATGGCTGTCTGGTGAGGCCTTACAAATAGCTGTGAAAAGAAGAGAAGCAAAAAGCAAAGGAGAAAAGGAAAGACATAAGCATCTGAATGCAGAGTTCCAAAGAAGAGCAAGAAGAGATAAGAAAGCCTTCTTCAGCAATCAATGCAAAGAAACAGAGGAAAAGAACAGAATGGGAAAGACTAGAGATCTCTTCAAGAAAATTAGAGATACCAAGGGAACATTTCATGCAAAGATGGACTCGATAAAGGACAGAAATGGTATGGACCTAACAGAAGCAGAAGATATTAAGAAGAGGTGGCAAGACTACACAGAAGAACTGTACAAAAAAGATCTTCATGACCCAGATAATCACGATGATGTGATCACTCATCTAGAGCCAGACATCCTGGAATGTGAAGTCAAGTGGGCCTTAGGAAGCATCACTATGAACAAAGCTAATGGAGGTGACGGAATTCCAGTAGAGCTATTTCAAATCCTGAAAGACAATGTTGTGAAAGTGCTGCACTCAGTCTGCCAGCAAATTTGGAAAACTCAACAGTGACCACAGGACTGGAAAAGTCAGTTTTCATTCCAATCCCAAAGAAAGACAATGCCAAAGAATGTTCAGACTATGGCACAATTGCATTCATCTCACATGCTAGGAAAGTAATGCTCAAAATTCTCTAAGCCAAGCTTCAGCAATACGTGAACTGTGAATTTCCTGATGATCAAGCTGGTTTTAGAAAAGGCAGAGGAACCAGAGATCAAATTGCCAACAACCGCTGGATCATGGAAAAAGCAAAAGAGTTCCAGAAAAACATCTATTTCTGCTTTACTGACAATACCAAAGCCTTTGACTGTGTGGATCACAATAAACTGTGGAAAATTCTGAAAGAGATGGGAATACCAGGCCACCTGACCTGCCTCTTAAGAAACCTATATACAGGTCAGGAAGGAACAATTAGAACTGGACATGGAACAAAAGACTCGTTCCAAATAGGAAAAGGATATGTCAAGGCTGTATATTGTCACCCTGTTTATTTAACTTATACGCAGAGTACATCATGAGAAACGCTGGACTGGAAGAAGCACAAGCTGGAATCAAGATTGCCAGGAGAAATATCAATCACCTCAGATATGCAGATGACACCACCCTTATGGCAGAAAGTGAAGAGGAACTAAAAAGCCTCTTGATGAAAATGAAAGAGGAGAGTGAAAAAGTTGGCTTAAAGCTCAACATTCAGAAAACGAAGATCATGGCATCTGGTCCCATCACTTCATGGGAAATGGAGAAACAGTGGAAACAGTGTCAGACTTTATTTTTTGGGGCTCCAAAATCACTGCAGATGGTGACGGCAGCCATGAAATTAAAAAACGCTTACTCCTTGGAAGAAAAGTTATGGCCAACCTACATAGCATATTCAAAAGCAGAGACATTACTTTGCTGACTAAGGTCTGTCTAGTCAAGGCTATGGTTTTTCCTGTGGTCACGTATGGATGTGAGAGTTGGACTGTGATGAAAGCTGAGTGCCGAAGAATTGATGCTTTTGAACTGTGGTGTTGGAGAAGACTCTTGAGAGTCCCTTGGACTTCAAGGAGATCCAACCAGTTCATTCTGAAGGAGATCAGCCCTGGGATTTCTTTGGAAGGAATGATGCTAAAGCTGAAACTCCAGTACTTTGGCCACCTCATGCAAAGAACTGACTAATTGGAAAAGAGTCTAATGCTGGGAGGGATTGGGGGCAGGAGGAGAAGGGGATGACCGAGGATGAGATGGCTGGATGGCATCCCTGACTCGATGGACGTGAGTCTGAGTGAACTCTGGGAGCTGGTGATGGACAGGGAGGCCTGGCGTGCTGCAATTCATGAGGTCGCAAAGAGTGGGACCCGACTGAGCGACTGAACTGAACTAAAAGCATGTCACTAAATAACATCAATAAAACAAAGTAAGTTTGTAAGAAAGAAGGGGGAGGGGATCAAAAATACAAAACATACTAAATACAACAAAATGGCAGTGGTAAGTCCCTGAAAGTGAAAGTCACTCAGTTGTGTCCGACTCTTTGTGACCCTGTGGAATATACAGTCCATGGAATTCTCTAGACCAGAATGCTGGAGTGAGCAGCCTTTCCCTTCTCCAAGGAATCTTCCCAACCCAGGGATTGAACCGATGTCTCCCACATGACAGGTGGATTCTTTACCAGATGAGCCACAAGGGAAGTCCATGAACACTGGACTGGGAAGCATATCACTTCTCCAGGGGATCTTCCCAACCCAGGAATTGAACTGGGGTCTCCTGCATTGCAGGTGGATTCCTTACCAACTGAGCTATCAGGGAAGGCCTAGGAAGTCCTTAGACATTTATTTTAAGTGTAATGAATCAAACAACACAATCAAAAGACATATGACTGAATAAATTAAAAAAAAAAACAACAACAACAACCAGGATCTAGGAATATATCTACCAAAAGAAACAGCAGACCTATATATAGAAAACTATAAAACACTGATGAAAGAAATCAAAGGGGACACAAATAGATGGAGAAATATACCAATTCATGGATCAGAAGAATCAATATAGTTAAAATAGTATACTACACAAAGCAGTCTATAGATTCAATGCAATCCCTTATCAAGCTACTAACAGTATTTTTCAGAGAACTAGAACAAATAATTTCACTATTTGTATGAAAATACAAAAAAAAAAAAAAACTCGAATAGCCAAAGCAATCTTGAGAAAGAATAGAATTGAACGGATCAACCTGCCTGAATTCAGGCTATAGTACAAAGCTACAGTCATCAAGACACTATGATACTGGCACAAAGACAGAAATATGGATCGATGGCACAAAATAGAAAGCCCAGAAATAAATCCACCCACCTATGAACACCTTATCTTTGGTAAAGAAGGCAAGAATATACAATGGATTAAAGACAACATTTTAACAAGTGGTGCTGGGAAAACTGGCCAACCACTTGTAAAAGAATGAAACGAATACTTTCTAACACCATACACAAAAATAAACTCAAAATGGATTAAAGATCTAAATGTGAGACCAGAAACTACAAAACTCCTAGAGGATAACATAGGCAAAACACTCTCCGGCATAAATCACAGAAGGATCCTCTATGACCCACCTCCCAGAGTAATGGAAATAAAAGCAAAAACAAACAAATAAGACTTAATTAAACTTAAAAGCTTTTTCACAACGAAGGAAACTATAAGCAAGGTGAAAACTCGGCCTTCAGAATGGAAGAAAATAATAGTCAATGAAGCAACTGACCAAGAATTAATCTCAAAAATATACAAGCAACTCCTGCAGCTCAATTCCAGAAAAATAAACAACCCAATCCAAAAAATAGGCCAAAGAACTAAACAGACACTTCTCCAAACAAGACATACAGATGACTAACAAACACATGAAAAGATGCTCAACATCACTCATTATCAGAGAAATGCAAATCAAAACCACAATGAGGTACCATCTCACAATGGTCAGAATGGCTGCTATCCAAAAGTTTACAAACAATAAATGCTGGAGAGGGTGTGAAGAAAAGTAAACCCTCTTACACTGTAGGTGGGAATGCAAACTAGGACAGCCACTATGGAGAACAGTGTGGACATTCCTTAAAAATCTGGAAATAGAACTGCCATGAAGTGAAGTGAAATCGCTCAGTTGTATCCGACTCTTTTCGACCCCATGAACTGTAGTCTACCAAGCTCCTCTGTCCATGGGATTTTCCAGGCAATAGTACTGGAGTGGATTGCCATTTCCTTCTCCAAGGGATCTTCCCAACTCAGGGATCGAACCCGGGTCTCCCGCATTGTAGACAGGTGCTTTACCCTCTAAGCCACCAGAGTAGTGGGCCATATGACCCAGCAATCCCACTACTGGGCATACACACCAAGGAAACCAGAATTGAAAGAGACACATGTACCCCAATGTTTATTGCAGCACTGTTTATAATAGCCAGGACATGGAGGCAACCTAGATGTCCATCAGCAGATGAATGGATAAGAATACTGTGGTACAAATACACAATGAAATATTACTCAGCCATTAAAAAGAATACATTTGAATCAGTTCTAATGAGGTGGATGAAACTGGAGCTGATTATACAGAGTGAAGTAAGCCAGAAAGAAAAACACCAATACAGTATACTAATGCATATATATGGAATTTAGAAAGATGGTAACAATAACCCTATATACAAGACAACAAAAGAGTCACAGATGTATAGAACAGTCTTTTGCACTCTGTGGGAGAGGGCGAGGGTGGAATGATTTGGGAGAATGGCATTGAAACATGTATATTTTCATAAGTGAAATGGATATCCAGTCCAAGTTTGATACATGAGACAGGGTGTTTGGGGCTAGTGCATTGTGATGACCCAGAGGGATGGGATGGGGAGGGATTTGAAGGGGGATTCAGGATGGGGAACACATGTACCCCCATGGCTGATTCATATCAATATATGGCAAAACCACTACAATTTTGTAATTAGTCTCCAATTAAAATAAATAAATTTTTTAAAAAGTAAAAATTAAATTAAAAAACAGGATCTAACAATATGTTGTAGATACAAGAATCTCACTTCTGATCTATGGATACACAGGTTAAAAATGAAAGAACAGAAAATATTCCATGAAAATGGTAACTGAAGGAGAGCATAGGTATAGTACTATGTGAAAAAATATATATTTTAAGTAAAAACAAAAGAGGCAAGTAGAACATTATGTAAGGATAAAAGTGTCAATTCACTGGGAAGATATAATAATTACAAACTGTTATGCAGAAAATATCAGAGCTCCTAAATATATCAAGCAAATATTGACAGAATTAAAGGGGAAAACATCTACTTCTGCTTCATTGACTAGACTAAAGCCTTTGACTGTGTGGACCAAAACAAACTGTGTAAAATTTTTAAAGATGAAAATGCCAGATGACCTTACTGCCTCCTGTGAAACCTGTATTCAGGCCAAGAAGTAACAGTTAGAACTGGTCATGGAACAATGGATCGGTTCCAAATTGGAAAAGGAGTACATTAAGGCTGTCTATTTTCACCCTGCTTATTTAACTTATATGCAGAGTACATCATGTGAAATATTGGGCTGGATGAAGCACAAGCTGAAATCAAGATTACAGAGAGAAATATCAATAACCTCAGATATGCAGATGACACCATCCTTATGGCAGAAAGTGAAGAGGAATTAAAGACCTTTTTGATGAAGGTCAAAGAGGAAAGTGAAAAAGCTGGCTTAAAACTCAACATTCAAAAAACTAAGATCATGGTATCTGCTCTCATCACTTCGTGGCAAATAGATGAGGAAATAATGGAAACAGTGACAGGCTTTATTTTCTTTGTCTTCAAAATCACTGTGGATATAAACTACAGCCATAAAATAAAAAATGTTTGCTCCTTGAAGAAAAGCTATGACAAACCTAGACAGTGTATTAAAACATAGAGACATGACTTTGCTGACAAAGGTCCATCTAGTCAAAACTATGGTTTTTCCAGTAGTCATGTATGGATGTGAGAGTTGGAGCATAAAGAAGGGTGGGGCCAAAGAACTGATGTTTTTTAACTATGGTGTTGGAGAAGACTCTTGAGAGTCCCTTGGACAAGATCAAATCTGTCAGTTATAAAGGAAATCAACCCTGAATATTCATTTCAAGGACTGATGCTGAAGCTTCAATATTTTGGCCACCTGATGTGAAGAGCCAATTCATTAGAAAAGACCCTAACGCTGGGAAAGACTGAAGGCTGGAGGAGAAGGGGACAAAGAGGATGAGATAGTTGGATGGCATCACAGACTCAGTGGACATGAGTTTGAGCAAGCTCCAGGAGATGGTGAAAGACAGGGAAGCCTGGCGTGCTGCAGTCCACGGGGTCACAAAGAGTCAGACACTACTAAACACCTGAATAAGAACAACAACACAACAAAAGGGAAAAATAGAAACAGCACAATAATAATATAATAATTAAATATTTCCCTTTCAATAGTGGATAGATCAACCATACAGAAAATAAATGAGTGTAGCGGGCTTGAATAACACTATAAGCCAACTGAAACTGACAGACATATGCAGGATAGTTCAACTAACAAGAACAGAATATATATTCTTCTCAAGTGCACATAGAACTTTTCCCATATTAGGCCATAAATTAAATATCAACAAATTTTAAAAGATTGAAGTTGATAGAAAGTATCTTTTCTGATCACAACAGAATAAAACTAGAAAATCAATAGCAGAGGAAAAACTGGAAATACACAAATATGTAGAAACTAGGCTAGACAGTTATAAACAACCAATGAATCAAGGAAGAAGTCATAACGAAATTAGAAAAGGTTTTGATGCAAAGAAATATGGAATCACACCATACCAAAATTTATGGGATGCAATAAAAGCGGTGATAACAGGGAAGTTTATAAATGTATACATAAAAGAGAAGAAAGATCTTAAATTAACAATTTAACTTTATACATCAAGAGATTAGAAAAATAACAAGCTAAACCTAAAGTTAGCAGAATAAAGGAAATAGTATAGAACAAAAATGTGTGAAATAGATAATAAAAAAAAAATTTAAAGCCAAAGTTTGTTTTTGAAAACATAGTAAAATTGACAAGCCCTTAGCTAGGTTAACTAAGAAAAAAAAATTCAAATTACTAAAATCTGAAATGCAAAACGGGCTATGACAACCAATTCCACAAAAATTGCAAAGTATTATAAGAGAATATTATGAATGATTGCATGCCAACAAATTGGAAAACATAAAGAAAATGGATAAATTCCTATAAACGTAAAAACTCACACTAATAGATCTTGAAATAATAGAAAATCTGAGCAGACATATAACTAGTAAGGAGATTGAATTAGGAGCTTTGAATTTAAAAACTTCAAACAAAGAGAAGCCCAGGAACAGATGGATTCACTGTTGAATTCTACCAAGCATTTACAGAAGAATTAACACCCATCCTTCTCAAACTCTTCCAAAACCTGAAAGTGAGAACACTTCCAAACTCATTTTTTGAGGCCAGCATTACCCTCATTCCAAAGCCAGACAAGAACACTACAAAAACTGGAAGCTATAGACCAATATGTCTGATGAATAGTGATGCCAAAGTCATCAAAAATACTGGAAAAATGAATTGAACCTTACATAAAAGGATTACACACCCTGGCCAATTGGGATTCATTCTTAGAATGTAAGGATGGTTCAATATATGAAAATCATTCAATGTAATATACCACGTTAACATAATAAAGGACAAAAAGCACTTGCTCATTTCAACTGATGCAAAAAAAAAAAAAAAAGCATTTGACAAAACTGAATGCCCTTTCATGGGGAAAACGCTCAACAAACTAGGAATAGAATGAAACTGTACCAACATAATAATGACTATGTCATACTCAATGGTGAAAGATTGAAAGCTTATCTTCTAAGATCAGGAATAAGACAAGATTGCCAACTTTCCCCATTTCTACTCAAAATAGTACTAGAAGTCCTAACCAGAACAATTAAACAAGAAAACAAACAAACAAAAAAAAGGCAAACAAATTCAAAAGAAGAAATAAAATTATCTCTCGTCACAAATGACATAATCATATTATTGAAAACCCTAAAGATTCCAAAAAATACTGTTAACTAATAAATGAATTCAGCAAATTCTAAAATACAAAATCAATACCAAAAAGCAGTTGTATTTCTACACACTGATAATGAACAATCATGCAAGTAAAGTAAGAATGCAATTTCATGTGTTATAACATCAAAAAGAATGAAATGCTTTTGAATAAACAAAGAGGTACACTGAATAATACAAAACATTGTGAAAGAAATTAAAGGCACAAATGAATGGAAATATAATCCATGTCCATGGATTAGAAGACTCAATATTGTTAAGATGTTAATACTACAGAAAGCAACCTTCAAAATCAACAAAATCCCCTTCAAAGATTCAAGAATATTATTTTTGGAAACAGGAGAAAATCATCCCCCAATTTTTTTTGAATCACAAAGGATTCAAAAATTTTAAACAAAAATAAATTTTTTAAATAAAGTAGGAAGATTCACAATTCCTGATTTCAAAACAGACTGCAAAGGTGAAGTAATCAAAATAGTATGTGTGGTACTGGCATAAAAACAGACATATAGATAAATGAAGTAGAATAGATATTTCAGATATAAATTCTCACATATTTATATTCAAATGATGCTTGACAAGTGTGCTAATAACTCTCAGTCTGGAGAGGAGAAATAGTGTTGAGGAAATTTGATATACACATGCAAAAGAATGAAGTTGGATCCATATGTTATACCATGTACAAAAATTAAGTTAAAATAAATTAAAGACTTAACCCTAAAACGCAAAACTATGTAACTCCTAGAAGAAAACATAAGGGAAAAGCTTCATGACAGTGGATTTGGCAATAATTTCTTAGATGTGATATCAAAGGCACAGGCAACGAAAGCCAAAATAGACAAATGAGACAACAAACAGAGACTTTTGTTCATCAAAGGACATAATCAACACAGTGAAAAGGCAACATATGAAAGTGACAGTCACTCAGTCGTGCCTGACTCTTTGCAAGCCCATGGACTGTATAGTCCATGGAATTCTCCAGGCCAGTACACTGGAGTGGGTAGCCTTTCCCTTTTCCAGGGGATCTTCCTGACCCAGAGATCGAATCCAGGTCTCCTGCATTGCAGGCAGGTTCTTTACCAGCTCAACCACAAGGGAAGCCCAAGAATACTGGAGTGGGTAGCCTATGCCTTCTCCAGGGGATCTTCCCGACCCAAAGATTAAGCCAGGGTCTCTTGCATTGCAGGCGGATTCTTTACCAACTGAGCTATGAGGGAAGCCGTCATATGAAATGATGAAATGGGAGAAAATATTTGAAAATCATATATCTGGTAATGAGTTAATTACCAGAATGTATGAAAAAAAAAAAACCTCCTACAACTCAAAAACAAAAACAAAAAAACACAAAAGAATAGCTCAATTTAAAAATATTGGCAAAGGATTTGAATAGACATTTCTCCAAGGATGATATACAAGTGGCCAAAAAAATGTTCAAAATCACTATTTATCATAGAAATGCAAAGCAAAAACACAATGACATGTCACCTCATACCCATTAGGATGGCCACTATCAAATGAACATAAAATAGCAGGGGTTGATCATGATGTGGAAAAGTTGAACTACAGGTAATATTTGTGTACTATATATACTTCTGTAAAACTAAGATCATGGCATCTGGTCCCATCACTTCATGGGAAATAGATGGGGGAACAGTGGAAATAGTGTCAGAGATTATTTTGGGGGGCCCCAAAATCACTGCAGATGGTGACTGCAGCCATGAAATTAAAAAACGCTTACTCCTTGGAAGAAAAGTTATGACCAGCCTAGAGAGCATATTCAAAAGCAGAGACATTGCTTTGCCAACAAAGGTCCGTCTAGTCAAGGCTATGGTTTTTCCAGTGGTCATGTATGAATGTGAGAGTTGGACTATGAAGAAAGCTGAGCACCAAAGAATTGATGCTTTTGAACTGTGGTGTTGGAGAAGACTCTTGGGAGTCCCTTGGACTTCCAGGAGATCCAACCAGTCCATTCTGAAGGAGATCAGTCCTGGGTGTTCTTTGAAAGGAATGATGCTAAAGCTGAAACTCTAATACTTTGGCCACCTCATGTGAAGAGTTGACTCATTGGAAAAGACTCTGATACTGGAAAGGATTGGGGGCAAGAAGAGAAGGGGACGACAGAGGATGAGATGGCTGGATGGCACCACTGACTCGATGGACACGAGTTTGAGTGAACTCCAGGGGTTTGTGATGGACAGGGAGGCCTGGTGTGCTGCAGTTCATGGGGTCACAAAGGGTCAGACACAACTGAGGCACTGAACTGAACTGATAGACTGTAAAATGGTACAACTACTGTGATAAACAGTATGAGAGTTCTTCAAAAAATTAAAAATAGAACCACCATATGATATACCAATCTAACGTATGGGTACATATCCCCAAAAAACAAAAGTGACTTATTGAAGAGTTATACTTGCACACCCATTTTCACACTGGCAATATTTGCAATAGCCATAAGGTAGAAATAACTCAAATATCAATCAACCAATAAATGGATAAACAAAATGTTGTATATATAATGGAATACTATGCAGCCTTTAAAAATAGGAAAATCCCTGTTATAACATCATGAACCTTGGGGACATTAGGCTAAGTGAAGTAAACCAGACATGAAAGAACGGATAATTTCACTCATATAAAGTATTAAAATTAGTCAAATTCATAGATAAAAGTACAATACAGGCTATCAGTGGGTGAAGAAAAAGGAAAGGAGGAGTTGTTGTTTAATGAATAAGAAGTTTCTGTTCAGCAAAATGAAGTTTCTATAGAGCTGGTGAACAACAATATACTTAACACTACTAAACTGTAAACTTTAAAATGGTTAATATGGTAAGTTTTATGTTTGTGTCTTTCCATAGTAGAATCAATGAGTTTAAAATAGTAACTAAAAAGTAAAATTTAAAAAAATGAACATGTCAATATATGCAGAAAAAATAAATTTACAAAAATCTATTACTAATGAAGGGCTGACAATAAACTAAGAATAGAAATGTATTTACTTAATTTGAAAAATGGTGCCTATGAAGAATACAACTAAAATCATATTAAACATGAAATATTGCAATATTTCCTTCTAAGGTCAGGAAAGAAGCATGGCTATCGAGTCTCATCACTTTTCCGCAGCATTATACTTGACCTTTACCCAGTACAATCAATCCAGAAAAAGACATTAAAGCATATCCAGATTGGAAAGTACTAAAATTATCCTTATTGTAAAATGACACAATTGTCTATGTAGAAAATATGTTTATATCTACATGAAAGATATATGTAATATCTGCAAAAAGTAATATGTTAATTTAGCAAGGCTGCAGGATATATAAGATAACATACAGAGATCATTTCTATGTGCATATCAATCAGAATTTTTAAATGCCATATAAAATAGCTTCAAAATACATGAAATTCTATTCATTTCAGTCCAGTCACTTAGTTGTGTCCGACTCTTGTGACCCCATGGATTGCAGCATGCCAGGCTTCCCTGTCCATCATCAACTCCCAGAGCTTGCTCAAACTCATGTCCATTGAGTCAGTGATGCCATCCAGCCACCTCATCCGCTATCGTCCCCTTCTCCTCCTGCCTTCAATCTTCCCCAGCATTAGGGTATTTTCTAATGAGTTGGCACTTCACATCAGGTGGCCAAAACGTTGGAGCTTCAGCTTCAGCTTCAGTCCTTCCAGTGAATATTCAGGACTAATTTCCTCTGGATTGACTGGTTGGATCTCCTTGCAGACCAAGGGACTCTCAAGAGTCTTCTCCAACACCACAGTTAAAAAGCATCAATTCAGTGCTCAGCTTTCTTTATGGTCCAACTCTCACATCCATACATGAAAGGAGCGAGCATCTCTTAATTTCATGTCTGCAATCACAATCAGCAGTGATTTTGGAGCCAAAGTAAATAAAGCCTGTCACTGCTACCATTATTACCTTATCTATTTGCTATGAAGTGATGGGACCAGATGCCATGAACTTCATTTTTTGAATGCTGAATTTTAAGCAAGCTTTTTCACTCTCCTCTTTCACTTTCATTAAGAAGGTCTTTAGTTAACTTTCTGCCATAAGGGTGGTGTCATCTGCATATCTGAGGTTATTGATATTTTCCTGGCAATTTTGATTCCAGTTTGCTCTTCATTCAGCCCAGTATTTCAAATTATGTACTCTGCATTTAAGTTAAATAAGCAAGGTGACAATATACAGCCTTTACATACCCCCTTCCAAATTTGTAATTAGCCTGTTGTTCCATGTCCAGTTCTAACTGTTGCTCCTTGACCTGCATACAGATTTCTCAGGAGACAGGTAAGGTGGTCTGATATCCCCATCTCTTTAGGAATTTTCCACAGTTTCTTGTGATCTACACAATCAAAGGCTTTGGCATAATCAGTAAAGCAGAAGTAGATGGTTTTCTGGAACTATCTTGTTTTTTCTATGATCCCATGGATGTTCCCGATGTCCATCTCTGGTTCCTCTGCCTTTTCTAAATCCAGCTAGAAAATCTGGAAGTTCATAGTTCACATACTGTTGAAGCTGGCTTGGAGAAGTTTGGGCATTACTTTGCTAGCATTGAGATGAGTGCAATTGTTCAGTAATTTGAACATTCTTTGGCATTGTCTTTCTTTGGGATTAGAATGGAAACTGACCTTTTCTAGTCCTGTGGCAATGGCTGTTTTCCAAATTTGCTGGCATGTTGAGTGCAGCACTTTCACAGCATCATCTTTTAGGACATGAAATAGCTCAACTGGAATTTCATCACCTCCACTAGCTTTGTTCATAGTGATGCTTTCTAAAGCCCATTGACTTCACATTGCAGGATATCTGGCTCTAGGTGAGTGATCACCATCGTGATTATCTGGGTCATAAAGATCACACTTGTATTGTTTTCTGTGTTTTATTGCCACCTCTTCTTACTATCTTCTGTTTCTGTTAGGTCCGTATCATTTCTGTCTTTTATTGTGCTCATCTCTGAATGAACTATTCTCTAATTTTCTTGGAGATCTCTAGTCTTTCCCATTCTATTATTTTCCTCTAAATCTTTGTAATGCTCACTGAGGAAGCCTTTCTTATCTTCCCTTGCTATTCTTTGGAACTCTGGATTCAGATGGATATAGCTTTCATTTTCTCCTTTGCCTTAGCTTCTCTTCTTTTCTCAGCTATCTGTAAGGCCTCCTCAGACAACAATTTTGCCTTTTTGCATTTCTTTTTCTTGGGGATGGTTTTGATTACTCCCTCCTTTACAATGTCATGAACTTCCGTCCATAATTATTCAGGCACACTGTCTATCAGATCTAATCCCTTGAAACTATTTGTCACTTCCACTGTATAATAGTAAGGGATTTGATTTAGATCATACCTGAATGGCCTATTCATTTTATAAACAGTATGAAATACTCATGGATCACTATGAAAAAAAGATATGCAGGACCTGGATACTGAAAAATACAAAACATTCCTGAGAGACATTTAGAGAAAAACTCAAAGGGGAAAATAGATTGTGTTTGTGGGTCAGAAGACTGTTACCAAGATAGACATCCTCTACAAATTAATCTACAGTTTCATTGAAATCTCAATCAAAACTGCAGCAGGATTGTTTTGGTAGAAATTTCCAAGTTGATTTTAAAATTCCTATGATACTTCAAAGGATCTAGAAAGCTAAAACAAATTTTAAAATGAAGAATACAGCTGGGGGATTTCTGCAAACCTGATTTAAAAACTTATTATAAATCTATAAAAATAGTATTGATATAATAATAGACAATCACATCATTAGAACAGAATAGAAAGTCCAGGAATACATTCATACATATACGGACAACTGGTTTTCACCAACGGTGCCAAGGCATTTCAGTAGAGAAAGACTAGTCTTTTCAAGTAACAATAATGGAACAAATGGCTATGTGTAAAAAAAAATAAGAAGAAGAAGAAGAAGAACTTTGATACTTCGATCTATGCAATGTGTCACACATAATTGTTTTTAAAAAATGGCTCAAAAATAGATCATAGGCCAAAATGTAAAACCTAAATGTGTAAAACTCCCAGAAAAAAAGTAAGAAATTCTTTGTAACTTTGAGTTAAAGATTTCATAGATATGACACCAAAATCACAATATACAAAAGATAATATTGGACTTAATTGGAATAAAAACTTCTGACCTTAGAAACTCAGTGTTAAGACAATAAAAATACAAGCCACAGAGGAAAAAATACTTTCATGCCATATATTTAATAATAGAATTATGTCCAGAATATATAATTTTCAAAACCAAGTAATCAGAAAATAAACAGCCCAGTTAAAAATGGGCAGAGCCATTGTTTGAGTTTCCTGAGTCATACAGAAAATTCCTGTTAGCTATCTATTTTACATATGGTAATGTAAGTTTCCATGTTACTCTTTGCATATATCTCACCCTCTCCTCGCCTCTCTCCATGTCCATAAGTTTATTCTTTATGTCTGTTTCTCCACTGTTGCCCTAAATAAATTCTTCAATGCCATTTTTCTAGATTCTATGGTATTTATCTTTCTCTTTTTGACTCACTTCACTCTGTATAATAGGTTCTAGGTTCATCCACCTCATTAGAACTGACTCAAATGGGATGGGGAGGGAGATGGGAGGGAGTTTCAAAAAGGAGGGGATATATGTATACCTATGGCTGATTCATGTAGAGGTATGACAGAAAACAGCAAAATTCTGTAAAGGAATTATCTTTAAATAAAAAATAAATAAAATTTTAAAATTTGGGCAAAAGATTTTGGCAAATATGACACCACAAAAGATATACAGATTTCTTCTGTGATTTGTTGGTTATTCAGGAGTGTGTTGTTCCAACTCAAAATATGCATAGAAATGAATGAAAATGAAAACACAACAACCCAAAACCTGTGGGACACTGTAAAAGTGGTGCTAAGGGGAAGGTTCATAGTAATACAGGCATACCTCAAGAAACAAGAAAAAAATCAAATAAATAACCTAACGCTACACCCAAAGCAACTAGAAAAGGAAGAAATGAAGAGCTCCAGGGTTAGCAGAAGGAAAGAAATCTTAAAAATTAAGGCAAGAATAAATGAAAAAGAAACAAAAGAGACCATAGCAAAAATCAACAAAGCCAAAAGATGGTTCTTTGAAAGGATAAATAAAATTGACAAACCATTAGCCAGACTCATCAAGAAACAAAGGGAGAAGAATCAAATCAATAAAACTAGAAATTAAAATGGAGAGATCACAACAGACAACACAGAAATACAGAGGATCATAAGGGACTACTATCAGCAATTATATGCCAATAAAATTGACAATGTGGAAGAAATGGACAAATTCTTAGAAAAGTACAACTTTCCAAAATTGAACCAGGAAGAAATAGAAAATCTTAACAGAATCAACACAAGCACATAAATTGAAACTGTAATCAGAAAACTTCCAACAAACAAAAGCCCAGGTCCAAATGGATTCACAGCTGAATTCTATCAAAAATTTTGAGAAGAGCTAACACCTATCCTACTCAAACTCTTCTAGAAAATTGCAGAGGAACGTAAACATCCAAACTCATTTTAAGAGGTCACCATCTCCCTAATACCAAAACCTGACAAAGATGCCACAAAAAAAGAAAACTACAGGCCAATATCACTGATGAACATAGATGCAAAAATACTTAACAAAATTCTAGCAATCACAATCCAAAAACACATTAAAAAGATCATACACCATGACCAAGTGTGCTTTATCCCAGGGATGCAAGGATTCTTCAATATCCACAAATCAATCAATGTAATATACCATATTAACAAATTGAAAAATAAAAGCCATATGATTATGTCAATAGATGCAGAGAAAGCATTTGACAAAATTCAACATCCGTTTATGATAAAAACTCTCCAGAAAGCAGGCATAGAAGGAATATTCCTCAACATAATAAAAGCTATATGTGAAAAACCCACAGCAAACATCATCATAAATGGTGAAAAATTGAAAGCATTTCCCCTGAAGTCAGGAACAAGACAGGGTGCCCACTCTCACTACTACTATTCAACATAATTTTGGAAGTTTTGGCCACAGCAATCAGAGCAGAAAAAGAAATAAAAGGAATCCAAATCAGAAAAGAAGAAGTAAAACTGTCACTGGTTTACAGATGACATGATCCTCTACATAGAAAACCCTAAAGACTCCACCAGAAAATTACTAGAACTAATCAATGAATATAGTAAAGTTTCAGAATATAAAATCAACACACAGAAATCCCTTGCATTCCTATACACTAATAAAGAGAAAATAGACAGAGAAATTAAGGAAACAGTTCCATTCACCATTGCAAAAAAATGAATAAAATGCTTAGCAATATATCTACCTAAAGAAACTAAAGACCTATACATATAAAACTATAAAACACTGGTGAAAGGAATCAAAGAGGACACTAATAGATGGAGAAATATTCCATGTTCATGGATCAGAAGACTTAATATAGTGAAAATGAGTATACTACCCAAAGCAACCTATAGATTCAATGGAATCCGTATCAAGCTCCAACTGTAGTTTTTTACAGAGCTAGAACAATTAATCTCACAATTTGTATGGAAATACAAAAAATTTTGAATAGCCAAAGCAATCTTGAGAAAGAAATGGAACTGGAAGAATCAACCTGCCTGACATCAGGCTCTACTACAAAGCCACAGTCAACAAGACAGTATGGTACTGGCACAAAGACAGAAATATATATCAATGGAACAAAATAGAAAGCCCAGAGATACATCCACACACCTATGGACACCTTATCTTTGACAAAGAAGGCAAGAATATACAATGGATTAAAGAAAATGTCTTTATCAAGTGGGGCTGAGAAAACTTGTCAACCACTTGTAGAAGAGTGACACTAGAACACTTTCTAACACCATACACAAAAATAAACTCAAGATGGATTAAAGATCTCAACTTAAGACCAGAAACTATAAAACTCCTAGAGGAAAACATAGGCAAAACACTCTCTGACGTAAATCACAGAAGGATCCTCTATGACCCACCTCCCAGAGTAATGGAAATAAAAGCAAAAATAAACAAATGGGATCTAATTAAAATTAAAAGCTTCTGCATAACAAAGGAAACTATAAGCAAGGTGAAAAGACAGCCTTCAGAAGGGGAGAAAATAATAGCAAATGAAGCAACTGACAGAGAATTAATCTCAAAAATATACAAGCAACTCCTACAGCTCAATTCCAGAAAAATAAATGACCCAATCAAAAAATGGGCCAAAGAACTTAATAGACATTTTTCCAAAGAAGACATACAGATGGCTAACAAACACATGAAAAGATGCTCAACATCACTCATTATCAGAGAAATGCAAATCAAAACCACAATGAGGTACCATTTCACGCCAGTCAGAATAGCTGCTATCCAAAAGTCTACAAGCTATAAATGCTGGAGAGGGTGTGGAGAAAAGGCAACCCTCTTACACTGTTGGTGGGAATGCAAACTAGGACAGCCAGTATGGAGAACAGTGTGGAGATTCAATAAAAAAACTGGAAATAGAACTGCCTTATGGCCCAGCAATCCCACCGCTGGGCATACACACCAAGGAAACCAGAATTGAAAGAGACACGTGTATCCCAATGTTCATCTCAGCATTGTTTATAATAGCCAGGACATGGAAGCAACCTAGATGTCCATCAGCAGATGAATGGATAAGAAAGCTGTGGTACATATACACAATGGAGTATTCCTCAGCCATTAAAAAAATACATTTGAATCAGTTCTAATGAATTGGATGAAACTGGAGCCGATCATACAGAGTGAAGTAAGCCAGAAAGAAAAAAACACCAATATAGTATACTAACACATACATATGCAATTTAGAAAGATGGTAACGATAACCCTGTATGTGAGACAGCAAAAGAGACACAGATGTATGGAACAGTCTTTTGAACTCTGTGGGAGAGGGCGAGGGTGGAATGATTTGGGAGAATGGCATTGAAACATGTATATTATCATATGTGAAACGAATCACCAGTCCGGTTGGATGCATGATACTGGATGCTTGGGCCTGGTGCACTGGAATGGCCCAGAGGGATGGTACAGGGAGGGAGGAAGGAGGGGGGTTCAGGATGGGGAACACCTGTAATCCTGTGGCAGATTCATCTTGATGTATCGCAAAACCAATATAATATTGTAAAATAATTAGCCCCTAATCAAAATAAATAAATTTATATTAAAAAGATATACAGATTGTAAATAAATACATGAAAAATGCTAAATATCTCTCTAATATGCCATCTTTAGGGTAATATGACACTGCAATGTTATACCACTTCAGACTTAGTAGAGCTCAAATAAAAAACACTGAATAGTAAGTGCTGTTGAGAGTACAGAATGTCTGGAACTCTCACACATTTTTTTATTGGAAAGTATGTGGTACTACCACTCTGGAAAGCAGTTAGACAGTTTTTTTAAATAATTATATTTCATATTGTTTAATGACAATGAAGATAGAATAAAAGAAAGCTGCCACAAATTTACAATCGTGAATTCTGTGTGGAATTTGGGTTTAATGATGGTAGCACTGAAGTACAAGGGACGTTTCGAATTTTCTGGTGGTGTCTAAAGGAAAAGGAAAATTAAATTCTCATCATCATAGGGCAGTGTTGTAAAAGCTAATAAAATAAAATACAACAAAAAACATGAACAGGTCCTCTCTTGCTCATATTTACTAAAGTAGAATACATATTTGGTCACCCTATACATACTAATTTTTTAAATATTTTCATTTTTATTGCAACCCTGAGTTTGCTTTCCTGCCCCACAACCTCTGTTTTGTTTTTATTATTATTATTATTATTTTATTTTACTTTATTTTACTTACAATACTGTATTGGTTTTGCCATACATCAACATGAATCTGCCACGGGTGTACATGAGTTCCCAATCAGTTTCAACACAAACATCCAGCCATTTTAGCTTAAATTCTACTCCCTCATTGACTTATCCAAAGTGTCTAAACTTTCCCAAAATAAATAAAAACACATGACTACCCAAAGACTTGTACATAAATGTCCATACAATATTTCTTCATAATGCACAAAAACTATAAACAAAAATTTAAATGCCCATCAACAGGTGAATGGATAAACAAACTATGGTGTATACATGGTATAATGAAATACTACTCAGCAATAAGCTTCAAAATATTGATGCAGTTAACAATATGGATAAATCTCCAAATAATTATGCTAAGACCAAGAAGCCAGATACAAAAGACCACATATTGTGTGGTTTTATTCATATAAAATTCTAGAAAATGCAAACAAATACATTGTGATAGAAAGTGACTTGATTTTTGAGTGTGGAGTAGTGGACAGAAGACATTAGAGACAGGCACAAAAAAAGTTTCTGAGGAGATGGATGTGTTCATTATCTTGATTGTTGTGCTTCCTAGTTGTATTTAAAATTTATCAAATTATACACTTAAAACTTGTACAGTCAATTGCATACCAATTCTAACTTAATACATTTATTTTTCTAAATTGATGGGAAATAGCCTCTGAAAGTATCCTGAAAAAATGCATTTTTGGAAAATTTCAAACCAACCATATTTCAAACAATCTTGTGTTTTATCTTGTAATTTCTACTATTTGCCTGTCAGATTAACCTTCGTTAAGCAAATTTTTGTTATGTTATTCCTCAGTAATTTTGGAGCACATTTCCTCGTGTTATTCAATCAGCTCAAATTCTACTCCCTCATCAGACCTATCCAAAGTGTCTAAACTTTAAGGCCTATTTCAAATCCAGTTCCTCAAGAAGCTATGAAATACCAAAGCTTAACGCTCTCATCCTTCTGTGAACCCTAATAGCAGTTATTTTTCTGACCGAGAGCATTAATACTGGGCCATATATCTTGTATTGTTGAATGGTTCTTTAGTTGCTGTTATTAGCATTGTCTTTTCAGCAAGAACAATGTATCTTATTCAACAACAAGTCTCTAATAAAGGATTGTTACCTTATTTTTGCACATCCCAGCATAGTGCTGAACACATGGTGATGGCTTATGGTGAATACTTCAGTGAAAATTAGATTGTTGATAGATCATTAAAATAAAACCATTATTTGACAAATGGTAATGTACATGTTTCAATGCTATTCTCAAATCATCCCACCCTCACCTTTTCCCACTGAATTCAAAAGTCTGTTCTTTACACCTGTGTCTCCTTTGCTGCCCCGCATGTAGGATCATCGGTACCGTCTATCTAAATTTCCTATATATGTATTAGTATACAGTATATGTCTTTCTCTTTCTGAGTTACTTCACTCTGTATAATAGGCTCCAGGTTCATCCACTGCATTAGAACTGACTCAAATGTGTCCCCTTTTATATCAGAGTAATATTCCATTGTGTATATGTACCACAATTTCCTTATTCATTCATCTGCTGATGGACATCTAGGCTGCTTCCATGTCCTAGCTATTGTAAATAGTGCTGCAATGATCAAGTTCAATGCATGAAGCAGGACACCCAAAGCTGGGGCTCTTGGACAACCTAGAGGGATAGAGTGGGGAGAGAGGAGGGAGGGGGATTCAGGACGGGGGAAGGGGACACCTGTGGTCAATTCATGCATACCTGTGGCTGATTCATGTTGATATATGGCAAAAACTACCACAATGTTGTAATAATCCTTCAATTAAAATAAATTGATTAATTTAAAAAATAAAATCATTGATTTACCATGTTGATGAATATTTTAGGATCCCTAAACCTCAAATTCTCTCTGAAAGGAAGAAATTGAACCTATGTTTCCAATTGCATCCTTTAGCTTATACAAGTGATTTCTCAAAGTGTGGTTCCTTGGCAACCAAGCATCAGAATCACCTGGAACTTGTTAGAAGTACAAATTCTGTGGCTCCATCCCAGACCAACTGAATCAGAAAACTTGGCAGAAGGACCCATCAATCTGGGTTTTAACAATCCTTCCAGATGATTCTGACACAAACTCAACTTTAAGAACCAAGGCTTTATGCACAACAAACTCATTAAACTGATATTGATTTTTATGACTTTTATGATAGAAACCAAAAAATATTCCATAATCGTATCAACTCCTGAAGAGAAAAAAGAGGGAAATTAGCCACAGGAAATTAAATAATCAGTATCAGAACCGTTATTTTTCTTAGATAACTAAACGGAACGCTAGATAGAGTGATGGGAGATGAAGAACAGCTAATAGACATTAATATACTTCATTCCACGTATTTTTAAGCTGAATTATAAAGCTATGAATAACCTTTGATTAATATTAAGCATGAAGGAGATAGTGCAGAGCCAGCTTTTCCTTTACAGCATTTGCCTTGAGTAATGGAAATAGTCTCTTTGAAGAATTAAATATGTGTTTAAATGGGATACTACATAGAAAGGATGCTTGTATCATTTTTATTCCTAATTTTTGACAGTACATTATCTATAATAAAAGTGTTATAGTGACTATATCTGTAGAAAGCAACATGCCCTCATGACTAAATTCTAAGAAAATCATTAAATTATGTCAGATAAAAGTTAAAGTGGCTTTGGACTGTCACTGAGGGCTTGTTGGATAAAGAATAACACAATGTATTCTCACTATATTGATTTTTTAAAAAATTGTGGTGCAATATCTTATATCCTGTAATGTTTTTGACCTAAATTTTAATTTAGGTGAAAAAATGAGAATTATAACGTCTTTATATAAATAACATTGTATAAATTATGTAAATATATGCAAATTATACAACTAAATTATGCAGATTATACAAATAACCCCTTTGTATAAATTATACCATTCATCCTTTAATGAATGTAAGCACTCATCCAGAAAATATTTAGCACCTAGTATATACTAGGCAATTAATACCAACATTTTTGTTTAGGTTGGATATCAGAACAATGTAATCTTCCATGGTGGTCAGATGGTAAAGTGTCTGCCTATAATGTGGGAGACCCGGGTTCAAGCCCTGGGTCAGGAAGATCCTCTGGAGAAGAAAATGGCAACCCATTGCAATACTCTTGACTGGAAAATCCCATGGACAGAGAAGCATGGTAGGCTACAGTCCATGGGGTTGCAAACAGTTGGACATGACTGAGTGACTTCACTTTCACATACTAGACAAAAATGAGCAAGGCCAATCCTCTCATCAAATAGCTGTCAGGTTGGTTAAGAGGATAAATGTTTAAATATATATATATATATATATATATATATATAATATATATATATTATATATATACATATATATATGTATATATGTATATATATAGCCAGGACATGGAAGCAACCTAGATGTCCATCAGCAGATGAATGGATAAGAAAACTGTGGTACATATACACAATGAAATATTACTCAGCCATTAAAAATAATACATTTGAATCAGTTCTAATGAGCTGGATGAAACTGGAGCCTATTATACAAAGTGAAGTAAGCCAGAAAGAAAAACATCAATACAGTATCAGTTCAGTTCAGTTCAGTCGCTCAGTTGTGTCCGACTCTTTGTGACCCCATGAATCGCAGCACGCCAGGCCTCCCTGTCCATCACCAACTCCCAGAGTTCACTCAGACTCACGTCCATCGAGTCAGTGATGCCATCCAGCCATCTCATCCTCAGTCGTCCCCTTGTCCTCCTGCCCCCAATCCCTCCCAGAATCAGTTTTTCCCAATGAGTCAACTCTTCGCATGAGGTGGCCAAAGTACAGGAGCTTCAGCTTTAGCATCATTCCTTCTAAAGAAATCCCAGGGTTGATCTCTGGGTTTCTTGTCCCGGGGTCCCTAAGATTGTCCTTATTTCTTGCTTATTTCTTTTTCCCTCTCTGCTTCATTTAGTTCCACCATTCTATCTTCCACCTCACTTATCTTCTCTTCTGCCTCAGTTATCCTACTGTTGCTTCCCTCCAAAATGTTAATTTCAGTTATTTCATTGTTCATTATTGATTGACTCTTCTTTGCTTCTTCTAGGTCCTTGCTTAACGTTTCTTGCATCTTTTCAATCCTTGTCTCTAGTCTATTTACATGTAACTCTATTTTGTTTTCATGATTTTGGATCACCCTTACTACCACTATTCTGAATTCTTTTTCAGGTAGATTCCCTATCTACTCCTCTGCTGTTTGATTTGGTCAGTTTTTATCATGATCCTTCACCTGCTGAACATTTCTCTGCCTTTTCATTTTGTTTAGATTGCTGTGTTTGCAGTGTCCTTTCTGCAGGCTAGAAGGTCGTGGTTCCTTTTCATTGTGGTGTCTGTCCCTGTGGGTGGGGTTGGACCAGTGGCTTGTCAAAGTTTCCTGTTTAGGGGAACTTGTGAGTGTGTACTGGTGGTTGGAGCCAGATCTATTTTCTCTGGAGTGCAATGAAGTGTCCAGTAATGAGTTTTAGGGTGTGTGGGTATGCTATGACTTTCGGTAGGCTGTCTTTTGATGTTCAGGGTTGTGTTTCTGTTTTGCTGGAGAATTAGCTTGGTGTGACTTGCTTGTCTGGAGTCAGGAGTTATCTTATGTTCTGAAGTTCTGGAGTCCAGTCTCCTTGCTCTGGGTTTTGGTCCCCCTCTTACCTCAAGACTTCTGCATCCACACAGCACAGAAGATAGAATCCCTAGGTTAATGGTGAAACAACTCTGCACAGCCAGGAACAACCAGATATATTCAGACTTTTATACAGGAGAGAAGAAGGAGGAGGGAGATCCATGTGACCAGGAGGAGAAAGGGAAGAGTCAAAAGGGGAGAGAGTAATCAAGTCAGTAATCAAATCCCTATGTTAAAATGGTTACTGAAGATTCGATTTTTAAAGGTACAAAACTGATAACAAATATCAAAAAACAAAGATTAAAAACCTAGAATAGAGTTTAGACTATCAAAAATACAATATAAAAATACAAAACAAAATTGATGGCAAAAATTTAAAAAAATATATATGGAATGGGTTTTACAAATATATTTTTTTGAAAGTTAATAGTAGGCTATAAAAATGAAACTTAAAGTAGTAATAATGAGCTACAGTTTTAAAAAATTAAAAAGTGATACTAATAAACATCTATCTAGGAATTTCTTTGGAGCTTTTGTGGGCACTGTTGGTCAGTTCAGTTTCAGATATTCCCTTGTTCTGGCTTATATCTTTTCTCAAGGTCTGTAGTTGCTTCTCAAATGCACAGGTTCAGCATTAACTGCAGGGTTTTAATCCATTGCACCTGTCAGTTCCCTTTCTTTGTTTATTTTGGCTTCCTCTGTTCAGTGTCTAATTTCTGCCCTGACATGAGGTGGTGAAGGTGGTTATTTATTCAGGCTCACTTGCTCATTTGTTCTGTGGAGAGGGAGGTACACTGCAAACAAATACTGCTGGCATGTATGTAGTGCTCGCACTGGGTTTGCCAAAGCCCAAGACAGTGTTCAGGCCCCAATGGCACTGTCGCAAGTGGGCCCTGCATTTCATCCACTTCCCAGGTCTAAGCCACTCAGGTTCTTGGATACTCTGCAAGGGCACTGACCCAGATGGGCTGTGCATTTTGTCCCTTTCCCAGGTCCAAGCTGCTCAGGTGACTGGGTGTTTGGCGAGCACACTATCCCAGGTGGGCCATCTTTCTTATGCACCTCCTTGGTCCCAGCCATTCTTTTTCCTCAATGTGCTGCAATTGCACAGTCCCAGGTGTGCTGTGTGTCTCCTCTGGGGAAATGATCTCAGGCTGTGACAATCCTGGCCAACATGAACCATCCAGGATCTCAGCAATATGTGGTTAGGAATTGGTTGCCTGCCCACAGTTTGGCAGAAGATGCAGTCTCTGAGGTCAAAGACTGCAGCATCCCCTTGCCTTCTGCCTCTGGCTGTCACACACCTGCCTCTCTGCCTCCAGGGAAGGAGGGCCCTAAATGGCAGCAAGCTTGCTCTCCTTTGGTTTTCACTAGGTTTCAGTTCTTTGTCTGTGACTACACCAGGGGTCACTGTGTGCAGCATTAAAGCCTTTCACAGGAAAGGTTCTTTTTTTTTTTTTTTTTTTGTCTCTCTCGTGATTCCATGGTTTGGGTTGCTGGGTCACATTTGCCCCTTCTGATTGTTCTCAGGGCATTAAAACCCAGTCTTCACTCTAAGGATCAAAGATACAGCATACGTCTTCTTGCTGAGCCCCCACTCATTGCTGGCAGATGCAAGCGTCTGAGCCGCTTCTCCACTGGTGGTTGTGGTTAGGCATGTATTCTATGCATTTTTTTTTTCTGGTTATGTTGCCCTCTGAGATTCAAAAGCTCCCCACTGACATGCCTCTGAGAGGACTTCTTATTGTGTAGAAACTTCTTCTTCGCGACTCCTTCCCCAGGATGGGTCTCCATCCTTAAATCCCTAAATAAAACAGAAGTCTCTGTTTTTTTATGTTTTATAAAAGTTGCGTTGAATTTATAGATTGCTTTGGGTAGTATACTCATTTTCACTGTACTGATTCTTCTGATCCATGAACATGGTATATTTCTCCATCTATTAGTGTCCTGTTTGATTTCTTTCACCAGTGTTTTATAGTTTTCTATATATAGGTGTTTAGTTTCTTTAGGTAGATATATTCCTAAGTATTTTATTCTTTTCATTGCAGTGGTGAATGGAATTGTTCCACATATTATAATAAAATTAAGAGATCATCTTCAAAATAAAACTAACTTTAAAATGCAGTTACATTCAAAACTATAGCTAATATAATATTAAACAGTGTTAGAAATAGCCACTGCTAATATTACTGATTTGTCCTTCAGAGCCCAATAATTTTGAGGATATCAACTAATTTTTATAATTCGTCCAGAAATGCATCTAGTCAGTTAAAATAAATACACATAAATTTGATAACTTTAAAGTTGCAGAATTATAATGGCCAAAGTTCATTCCTAAAACCTAACATTTCAGTACTGTATAATAAAAGTTAATGCTAATAAATGTAAAGTACTTGGAGGGATTCAAAAGTCTATGAAGAAGAAAAATTAAACAGCATATTGATTTGGAAATACCAACTTTTGTCAAAATTTGATAACACCTTTATGCATTGCACCTTCTCAAATCTTTAAATCCATCAAGCTCTCAAACCAAGTGATCAATTTGTTGTGACTATGTCCAATATTTTCAAGCAAATAACTCCATGTTTCTCTTTTACTATGTTTATTACCAGTGATTAGAGAACAAACCTGTTTTAACTTGAGGAGAACAAAAAAACAGCTCCAAAAAATCAGTAAGAGCTGATGCAATGTTAGCATTTATCATGAATTAAAATTTTCCACCTTTTGAAAATGAAGCATTTGACTTGGTTTTATTTTTAGAGAAAAGGAAGACAGTAAAGTACACTGATATTGTGAAATATGTTGTATTTTACATTGATATTATATTACATTTTTCAAAATGCAGATTGCCATTAGTTGCTGGCCATTGCTGAATGCTGTCTCATTTATTATCTACTGTGACATGTTCAAACAGTGTACCATTCGAGGTTATATTTTAATATATTTGTGATATATGTTTCTTGACCTGTATCTTTAGTGTGGTGTAGATTGATGTGATGCATTCTTTTATTCAGGGGTTGAATTGTCACAGCACTAGACTGTAGAACTGCTGGTGCTAAGTCTATAAGATTATCCTAAGCTTCCAAGGCTCTCAACAGGTATTTTAATATCTTGATGGTGGTGATTCAGTGGCTCAGTTATATCTGACTCTTGTGACTTCATGGACTGTACCCCACCAGGCTTCTCTGTCCATTGGATTTTCCAGGCAAGAATACTGGAGTGGATCTCCATTTCATTCTCCATGGATTTTAATATGTTGCTAACAAAATTTAAATTAAGAATATTACAGAGAGGTTATAACTATTTAAAAACTAAACTACCAAATTGATCTTATTTCTGTAGCAAAATACACCAAACATTCATTAGGGCTCTTTTCAAAAACAGACAAAATCAAAATTATTTTTACACCTGCTGGTGTATCTGCTGCTCCCATTCCATGACCTTTTGTCCAAGAGTAGTACCGATGTGGAAATTTTCATTTTTGGATCTTTCTTACTGAGCATGTATGTGTAGGTTTGTGTGTGCACATCCATATGTTAACTACCCAGGGACAAGGGCATCTGAAGAAAAATGTACACTATTATTAACACTTACATTTAATCACTGGCAGTTTTGAAAATACAACATAATTTTTCTTAATCAACCTAAAAGTATTATATTTTGATTAAAAATAATCCCCCAAATAATTCCTTCCAATACAACTTCATCTACATTCATAACACAAACATTTGCCTTGGTAAGTTTGCAAACCAGGGAATAGATATACCAATGTTCACTTTTGTGTTCTAATCAATTATGAATAAAAATAGAAAGGGCACTTAACCTCAGACTTATACACTGACAATTGTGGTTGGTTCTGTGTTTCACATTTTATTTATACACAAAATCTCATCGAAAGTTTAATTTTCTTGTTTTCATAAAGTGAACTCTTCTCTCAAACACAAACTTTATTAGAAACCTTATAAACTAGAACACTAGAAATGCTTGATGCTACAGATATAGGAATTAACTAACTCCCCTCGTGTATCTTTAAAACTAAATTTCAACTCCTAGAAACGATATTGCTTCTCTTAATTTTTTCAACTTTGTATTTGTACCATGTTGAAACTTAAACTCTTAAAATATAAGCTGTAAGTGTTCATTGCTTCTCTTCAAGTAAATTGTGATAATAAATGTAACTGAATTTTTTTTCCTATCATATTTCTGCAAGATTACCATGTTAATATTTGTGTCTGATAAAACTTGTTTATGGGAAATATCACTTTGTTGTACTCATTAGGCATATATTTTCTGATACATTACAATGATGTGTAAGGTGCACTGCAAAAATGCTAAAAATTTTTTTAGCAAATCAGTTTGCAAAAAATATATGTATTTGGCACAATAGTGAAAAGAACCTATTTGTTTCTGAATCCAAATTTGCCTTTTGTTTTATAAACTTCATTTGTAAATTTAAATTTCAATAAAAGGTGTCATTTGCATTTAAATATTGTTTTATTTTCTAATTTCTTTCAGAAACACTTTACTTAGTGTTACAAACACCCCTAATTCCAGCATCCTTAATACAGGCAAATGATAAGAGTAACACTTTGAATGTTTGAAAGCTTAAGCATAACCCCCTCCTCAACAAAAGTAGTCCAATCATTTAAAAAATTGTCAAGCAAGTTTGAAGATACTACTCTAAACCTTGAGGAATTGATTGTTCAATCTAATTGTATGTGATCAACGTCTAATAACCTCAGGATTTCTAAGAAACATAATCTTCCTTCATATCCTAGGATTCTGTCATTCAGGAGTCTACAGCTACAACTGTGCTAAAAGCCTCTCTTCCCAGTTCACCAAACTTGAAATAAGCCTTTTGATACTCTCTGTATGTATATGTGCTGAATTCATCCTGTGGGGACTCCAAGAACTTCAGTGATTCCACTATGGTTAACGTATCTCTAGATGAGAACAATTTATCCCTTTCCATTAAACAGGTATTGAGCAAATATTGATATTTTAATGAAAATAAATATATATAATAATATATTATACACATTAAACTTTATTCCAACTACTTTATGTTGATGAGACACAAAGTGATGATTAAGACCAAACCAAAATAGCTACTAAGTTCCAAATTAAATCTGATGGCTTTGGGTATCTTTCTGATTTAAAAAGGTAGATATTTTATATGGAATAAAATTATTACAACCAATGAATAAATGAACATCAGTGTCTTGATGTTTCCTTGAGAAGAGGAGAATTACTGCAGAAAACCTGAGAGAAATATGATTTATTCATTTTATTCAACATATGATTGAGCACCAACCATGGAGTATGTACTGTACCAGACAATAGTGGATATTGCTTCTGTTGTTTAGTTGCTAAGTCATGTCTGACTCTTTGAGACTCCATGGATTGCAGTACACCAGGCTTCCGTATCCTTCACTATCTTCTGGAGTTTGCTCAAACTCATGTCCATTGAGTTGATAATGTCATCCAACCAACTCATCCTCTATTGTCCGTTTCTCCTCCTGCCTTCAAACTTTCTTAGCATCAGACTCTTTTCCAATGAATTTGCTCTTTGTTTCAAGTGGGCAATTAGGGCTACAGCTTCAGCATCAGTTCTTCCAATGAATATTTTGAGTTGATTTGTTTTAGTATTGACTGGCTTGATCTCCTTGCTGTTCAAGTAACTCTTAAGAGTCTTCTCCAACACCACAGTTCAAAAGCATCAGTTCTTCTGCACTCAGACTTCTTTATGGTTCAACTCTCACATCTATACATGACTACCGGAAAAAACCATAGCTTTGACTATATAGACTTTTGTTGGCAACATAATGACTCTGCTTTTTAATATGCTGTCTATGTTTTTCAGAGTTTTCCTTCCAAGGAGCAAGTATCTTTCTGTCACCATCTGCAGTGATTTTGGAGCCCAAGAGAATAAACTCTGCCACTGTTTCCACTTACACCGAAATCAGATTGATTATATTCTTTGCAGCCAAATATGGAGAAGCTCTATACAGTCAACCAAAATAAGACCAGCAGATGACTGTGGCTCAGATCAAGAACTCCTTATTACCAAATTCAGACTTAAACTGAAGACAGTAGGGAAAAACGCTAGACCATTCAAGTATGACCTAAATTAAATCACTTAAGATGATACAGTGGAAGTGAGAAATAGATTTGAAGAACTAGATCTGAGAGATAGAGTGTCTGATGAGCTATGGAATGAGGTTAATGATATTGTACAGGAGACAGAGATCAAGACCATCCCCATGGAAAAGAAATGCAAAAAAAGCAAAATGGCTATCTGGGGAGACCTTACAAATAGCTGTGAAAAGAAGAAAAGCGAAAATCAAAGGAGAAAAGGAAAGATATAAGCATCTGAATGCAGAGTTCCAAAGAATAGCAAGAAGAGATAACAAAGCCTTCCTCTGCAATCAATGAAAATAAATAGAGGAAAAGAACAGAATGGGAAAGACTAGAGATCACTTCAGGAAAATGAGAGATACCAAGGGAATATTTCATGCAAAGATGGGCTTGATAAAGGACAGAAATGGTATGGACCTAACAGAAGCAGAAGATATTAAGAAGAGGTGGCAAGAATACACAGAAGAACTGTACAAAAAAGATCTTCATGACACAGATAATCATGATGGTGTGATCACTCATCCAGAGCCAGACATCCTGCAATGTGAAGTCAAGTGGGCCTTAGAAAGCATCACTACGAACAAAGCTAGTGGAGGTGATGGAATTCCAGTTGAGCTGTTTCAAATCTTGAAAGATGATGCTGTGAAAGCGCTGCATTCAATATGCCAGCAAATTTGGAAAACTCAGCAGTGGCCACAGGACTGGAAAAGTTCAGTTTTCATTCCAATTCCAAAGAAAGGCAATGCCAAAGAATGCTCAAACTACCACACAATTGCACTCATCTCACACGCTAGTAAAATAATTCTCAAAATTCTCCAAGCCAGGTTTCAACCATACATGAACCGTGAACTTCCAGATTTTCAAGCTGGTTTTAGAAAAGGCAGAGAAACCAGAGATGAAATTGCCAACATCCGCTGGATCATGGAAAAAGCAAGAGAGTTCCAGAAAAACATCTATTTCTGCATTATTGACTATGCCAAAGCCTTTGACTGTGTGGATCACAATAAACTGGAAAATTCTTCAAGAGATGGGAATACCAGACCACCTGTCCTGCCTCTTAAGAAATCTGTATGCAGGTCAGGAAGCAACAGTTAGAACTGGACATGGAACAACAGACTGGTTTCAAATAGGAAAAGGTGTACGTCATGGCTGTATATTGTCACCCTGCTTATTTAACTTATTTGCAGAGTACATCGAGAGAAATGCTGGGCTGGAGGAAGCACAAGCTGGAGTCACGACTGCAGGGAAAAATATCAATAACCTCAGATATGCAGATGACACCACCCTTATGGCAGAAATTGAAGAAGAACTAAAGAGCCTCTTGATGAAAGTGAAAGAGGAGAGTGAAAAAGTTGGCTTAAAGCTCAACATTCATAAAACGAAGATCATGGCATCCAGTCCCATCTCTTCATGGGAAATAGCTGTGGAAACAGTGGAAACAGTGTCAGACTTTATTTTGGGGGGCTCCAAAATCACTGCAGATGGTGATTGCAGCCATGAAATTAAAAGACACTTACTCCTTGGAAGAAAAGTTATGACTAACCTAGATAGCATATTCAAAAGCAGAGACATTACTTTGCTGACTAAGGTCCCTCTAGTCAAGGCTATGGTTTTTCCTGTGGTCTTGTATGAATGTGAGAGTTGGACTGTGAAGAAGGCTGAGCGCCAAAGAATTGATACTTTTGAACTGTGGTGTTGGAGAAGACACTTGAGTCCCTTGAACTGCAAGGAGATCCAAGCAATCCATTCTGAAGGAGATCAACCCTCGGATTTCTTTGCAAGGTGATGCTAAAGCTGAAACTCCAGTACTTTGGCCACCTCATGTGAAGAGTTGACTCATTGGAGAAGACTCATGCTGGGAGGGATTGGGGGCAGGACGAGAAGGGGATGCCAGAGGATGAGATGGCTGGATGGCATCACTGACTTAACGGACGTGAGTCTGAGTGAACTCCGGGAGTTGTTGATGGACATTGAGGCCTGGGGTGCTGCGATTCATGGGGTCACAAAGCGTTGGACCCGACTGAGAGTCTGAACTGAACTGATAGGACTGGATACCATGATCTTGATTTTTTGGATGCTGAGTTTTGAGCCAGCCTTCACACTCCCCTCTTTCACCTTCATCAAGAGACTGTTTAGTTCCTCTTTGCTTTCTACCATAAGGGTGGTGTCATCTGCATATCTGAGGCTGTTGATATTTCTCTTGGCAATCTTGATTCTAGCTTGTGATTCATCCATTCCGGCATCTCACATGATGTACTACTCTGCATATAAGTTAAGTAAGCAGGCTGACAGTATACATCCTCGACTGATTACTTTTGCAATTTGGATCCAGTCCATTGTTCCATGTAAAGTTCTAAGTGTTGTTTCTTGATCCACATACAGGTTTCTCAGGAGGCAGGCAAAGTTGTCTGGTATTCCCATTTCTTTAAGAATTTGCCAAAGTTTGTTGTGATCCATACAGTCAAAGGTTTTCATATAGTCAGTGAAACAGAAGTAGAAGCTTTTCTGAAATTCCCTTACTTTTACTGTGATCCAATGGATGTTGTCAATTTGATCTCTGGTTCCTCTGCCTTTTCTAAATCCAGTTTGTACATCTCGCAGTTCTCAGATCAGGTACTGTTGAACCCTAGTTTGAAGGATTTTGAGCATTACATTGCTAGCATGTGAAATGATCTCAATTGTACTGTAGTGTGAACATTCTTTGATATTGCCCTTCTTTGGAATTGGAATGAAAACTGACTTTCTAGTATATATAATGGTGAGGAAAAGAAACTCATTTATACATTTTTTAAGCTTATAATCTGGTTGAAGTTCAGTTCAGTTTAGTCACTCAGTCGTGTCCGACTCTTTGTAACCCCATAAACTGCAGCATGCCAGGCCTCCCTGTCCATCACCAACTCCAGGAGTCCACCCAAACCCATGTCGATCGAGTCAGTGATGCCATCCAACCATCACATCCTCTGCCGTCCCCTTCTCCTCCTGCTGGGAGCCAGCATGGGGAATACCATTCATGGCAAAGGTCATGAGGAAAGGGGCCTGGCAAAATGCAAAGGCTGAGATCAGGTCTCAGGGGTACCCCTGGATTTTCCTGAGCATCTACCCCCAAAACCAGAGTCTGCCTGCCTTATTGTACTGTGTTTTCCACTCTTCTGACATAACAGGGGGCTATTCCCACCACCTTTCTCTGGAAAAAGTTAACTTAGAGCTCCAACTGGTCTCCTGCATATAAAAGGAGTGTTTCAGAACAAACCCCTCTGATGGCTTTCTAACTTGCCTTACCCGGACTTTTACAACTATGCATGTGATTGTTTACACCCCCCCCCCAACTGTGAGAGGCACGGGAAGCCTAAAACATAGAGCCTTTCAAAGAGTTAAAAAGTTATTAGAGTAGTACTGGTGTAAGATTTCACTGTTGAGCCAATGTTTGTTGCTAAGTTCCCATATCTGTAATCCACTGTGCACCTGGGAGTGCATTAGTTAACATAGTTAGAATGTAAGAAAAACAAGTGTAGCCTAGAAACTAACCACATCAGAATTTTGAGCTAATTGATTCTTTCTTTGTTGTAACTTACTGCACCTTTGCTTTGTGAAAATGTAACTTTGTTTGATACTTTCTGAGGCTGACATAGATTAGAACTATAAAGAAAAAACACTTCAAGGGAAAATAAGTTTTCTGGTTGAGCAGCCTTTATCAAAAGAGGGTATTAAAATGTTTCACAGGCCTCCAAGGCCAGAAGACAATGCACATAACATCATTTGTGGAAAAGGTATAAAAGTCCTTTTAAAAATAAAGTTATTGCGGCCTCGCTCACTGAAGCAGCTTGGTCTCCCCATGTCTTCTTTACTCTATTTTCTGGCTGAATTCCCATCTGGGCTGTGGAGGCTCACCATGTCTACTTACTTGCTCTGGCTTCTAAGATCCACACGAGAGGGAGCCCAAGGCGGGACACCCTCCACTATTCAAACGGGCACTGGTGGCCTAGTATAGATGGTGCAAACCTCTTGTCTCGAGGTTTTGTTAGTTCTCCACGTAAACCAAGTTATTCAGCCAGTATTTTTCTCCACTACAATAGTTTTCTCCAATAGTTTTCTCCACTATTTTTCCTACTACACTATTCTTTCCTAATCTAATCTTATATTTCTAACTAAATAAATCTCTCCTCGCCGACTCCATCCACCTTTCGAATTCCTTGGATCCACCGGGGTGGGACCCTGGCGTCCTCCTGCCCTCAATCTTTCCCAGCATCAGAGTTTTCTCAAATGAGTCAGCTCTTCACAGGTGGCCAAAGTATTGGAGTTTCAGCTTCAATATCAGTCTTTCCAATGAACACCCAGGACTGACCTCCTTTAGGATGGACTGGTTGAATCTCCTTGCAGTCCAAGGGACTCTCAAGAGTCTTCTCCAACACCACAGTTCAAAAGCATCAATTATTCAGCACTCAGCTTTCTCTACAATCCAACTCTCACATCCATACATGACCACTGGAAAAATCATAGCCATGACTAGATGGAGCTTTGTTGAGAAAGTAATGTCTTTACTTTTGATATGCTGTCTAGGTTTGTCATAACTTTCCTTCCAAGGAGTAAGTGTCTTTTAATTTCATGGCTGCAATCACCATCTGCAGTGATTTTGGAGCCCCAAAAAATAAAGTTTGACACTGTTTCCACTGTTTCCCCATTTATGTCCCATGAAGTGATGGGACCAGATGCCATGATCTTAGTTTTCTGAATACTGAGCTTTAAGCCAATAGTTTCACTTTCCTCTTTCACTTTCATTAAGAGGCTCTTTAGTTCTTCTTCACTTCCTGTCATAAGGGTACTGTCATCTGCACATCTGAGGTTATTGTTATTTCTCCTGGCAAGCTTGATTCCAGCTTGTGCTTCCTCCATCCCAGCGTTTCTCATGATATATTCTGCATATAAGTTAAATAAGTAGAGTGACAATATACAGTCTTGATGTACTCCTTTTCTTATTTGGAACCAGTCTGTTGTTCCATGTCCAGTTCTTTTTTTTTTTTTTTTCCATGTCCAGTTCTAACTGTTGCTTCCTGACCTGCATACAGATTTCTGAGGAGACAGGTCAGGTGGTCTGGTTTTTCCATCTCTTTAAGAATTTTCCACAGTTTATTGTGATCCACACATTTGAAGGCTTTGTCATAGTCAATAAAGCAGAAATAGATGTTTTTCTGGAACTCTCTTGCTTTTTTGATGATCGAGTGGATGTTTTCAATTTAATCTCTGATTCCTCTGCCTTTTCTAAAACCGGCTAGAACATCTGGACGTTCATGGTTCACATACTGCTGAAGCCTGGCTTGGAGAAATTTGAGCATTACTTTACTAGCATGTGAGATGATTGCAATTATTCAGTAGTTTGAGCATTCTTTGGCATTGCCTTATCTTTGGGATTGGAATGAAAACTGACCTTTTCCAGTCCTGTGACCACTGCTGAGTTTTCCAAATTTGCTGGCATATTGAGTGCAGCACTTTCACAGCATCATCTTTCAGGATTTGAAATAGGTCAACTGGAATTCCATCACCTCCACTAGCTTTGTTCATAGTGATGCTTCCTAAGGCCCACTTGACTTCACATTCCAAGATGTCTGGCTCTAGGTGAGTGATCACACCATCGTGATTATCTGTGTCATGAAGATCTTTTTTGTACAGTTCTTCTGTGTATTCTTGCCACCTCTTCTTAATATCTTCTGCTAGATCCCTACCATGTCTGTCCTTTATTGAGCCCATCTTTCCATGTAATGTTCCCTTGGAATCTCTAATTTTCTTGACAAAGTCTCTAGTCTCTCCCATTCTATTGTTTTCCTCTATTTCTTTGCATTGATCGCTAGTTGTAGAAACAAGGTAAATGATTAAGGTGGTCATGAAAGGCCACTCTGGCAGTAACTGGTAATTATCTTGTTTCATTTTTTATAAGAAATAACTTTTAAAACTAACTATAAATAAAGTATTCACACTGATGAAAAGGTCTGTTTAGGTTTTTATTGTATTATTATAATATAAGATATCCCTGGACAAATATCAAGTGGTTTCTGCTACTAGAAGAATTTTGGAAGAATATTCTCTGTCTCTAAAATGCAGCAAAGTCTTAAGTCATGGCATCCAATCATGACTTAATCATGCCAAAGAAATCATTACATATGTTCCTTCAAACTTGTTGATAAGACAAATTTGATTGGAACAACAATCAAAGGTGCTGTACATGAACGTCTCCTGGAGAATCAGATAAAAAGATAAATTCTGAGGATAGACCCTAATACTAAAAGATAATCTCAATGGATGGGGCATAGAAAAATCTATATTTTTATTTTGGGAGAACAACATAATTAGAAAAATTGTGTAAGTATAATACAGAACATTTTTATCTCTGGAACATCAAATAAAGAATATTTCTGAGTTGCTGACCAGATGCACCATCACCCTTGAATAATTTAGTGTGTATTTCCTATAAACAAAAGCATTCATCTATAATAATAATACAGCTATGAAAATCAGAGACCTACTGGACTCTATATAGGATCCTTCAAATGGCTCAATAATGTCTTCTGTTGCAGAGGATCTAATCTGGAATCATAAGTTGCATTTGGGGTCTTTCCAGGTGGCTCAGTATACAGAGAAAATGCAGCTTCAGTCCCTGGATTGATAAAATTCCCTGGGGAAGGGCATGGCAATCCACTTCAGTATTCTTGCCTGGAGAATCCCATGGACAGAGGAGCCTGATGGGCTAAAGTCCATAGAGTTGCAAAGATCAAGCACAACTGAAGTGACTGAGCATGCACACATGTCACATTTAAATTCCAGGATACTTTAGTCTCCTTCAACCTGGCTCATTCCCTTAGTCTTTCCTGGAGTTTTACGACCTTGATTCTTTTGAAGATTGTAAGAGTTCCTTTAAATGTTAAATGTGGATTTGTCTGATTTTTCCTCATAATTAGGTTCAGGTGATGCATCTTCAGCAGGTATATCACAGGATGTAGTGTACTTATCGTGTCTGACTCTTTGTGACCCCATGGAATTCTCCAGGCCAGAATACTGGAGTAGGTAGCCTTTCCCTCCTCCAGGGGATCTTCCCACCCCAGGGACTGAACCCAGGTCTCCTGCATTGCAGGAGGATTCTTTACCAGCTGAGCAACAAAAGAAGCCCGTGCTTATCATTGCATCCTATCAAATGACACACAAATTTAATTAGTCTCATTTAAGCAGTCTGTTCCTCATCAAACTTTTTTCCACTTATTTACTTATGTCTGTAAGGATACATAGTTTCTGATTTTAATGAGATTTATAACCCACCACTATCGTTCACTTTATGCACAAAATGTCCTTCTTTCATTTAATCAGTGAAAGTGAAAATGTTAGTCACTTAGTCATGTACGACTCTTTCTGACCCAATGGACTGCATCCAACCATGATCTTCTGTCCATGGAATTCTTCAGGCAAAAATACTGGAGTGGGGAGGCAGTACCAAGATGGCGGTGTAATAGGATGGGGAGAACACTTTCTTGCCCACAAATTCATCAAAAGATCATTTGAATGTTGAGCAGCTTCCACAAAACAACTTCTGAACACTGGTAGAGGAAACCAGGCACATAGAAATGCAGCTCAACTTCTTCAGAAAGAGGTAGGACAAAATATAAAAGACAAAATCAGAGACAAAGGATGTAGGGATGGAGACCTGCCCTGGGGAGGGAGTTGTCAAGGAGAAGTTTCCAAACAGTAGGAAACCCTCTCACATGCATGTCTATGGGGAGTTTAGGAATTTCAGAGGGCAACATAACTGGGGGGAAAAAACAAACAAACACAGAATATGCACCTCTCCGCAACTACAAATGGAGATGGAGAAGTGTCACAGATGCTCGCATCTGCCACCAGCCAATGGTGGCTGGGCAGGGAGGCCCAGGCTGCATCATTGGTCCTTGGGTAAGGACCAGGCCTGAATGCCCTGAGGACAATCTGAGGGAGCTAATGTGAGATAGCAACCCCAACCCTGGGATCTCCAGAGAGATTAAAAAAAAAAAAAGAAAAGAAAAGAAAAGAAAAATACTTTTTCTGCAAAAGGCTCTAATGCTTCACAGTGACCCCTGGCTTGCTCACTGAACAAAGGATTGAGAAAATTTCAAAGGAGAGCAAGCCAGCTGCCATATAGGGCCTTCCCTCTTCAGAGGCAGAGAGGCAGGAATGTGACAGACAGAGCCAGAAGGTAATAGGCTGCCGCAAACTCGGAACCAGAGACAGCATTTCCACCAGACTGTGAGCAGACTCCCAGTTGCTAAACACGTCTTCCTGGGAATCCTGGACAGTTGACATCTGCCAGGAGTGTCACAGCCTGAGATCAGCTCCCAAGAGGAGATACACAGCACACCTTGGAAGTGCTCTTGTGGCACACCTTGGAAGTGCTCTTGTGGCACACCTGGGAAATCTAGCTCCCAGGACTGGGGAGGTGAATAAGATGCACGGCCCAACTGTGACAGTATGCTCACCAAGCACCTGGTTGCCTGAGCTGTTTGGACCTGATAAGGGCACAAAAGTCACAGCCCATCTGGGTCTGTGGCCTTGCAGAGCACCTGAGAACCTGAGCAGCTTAGACCTGGGAAGTGCACAAAACACAGGGCCCACTTGGGACAGTGCCCTTGCAGAGCACTCTGGAGACTGAGCAGTGTGGACCCGGGAAATACATGCTGCCTTGTGTGGTGGCAAGCCCAGTGTGGTCCATCCACTGTGAGCACTCCCTACACATGCCAGTGGTATTTTTCTGCAGTGTCCCTCCATCCCCACAACACAGTTGAACAAGTGAGCTTAAATAAGTGACCATCTTTGCCCCCTTCTTTCAGGGCAGAAATTAGACACTGAAGAGAATTGCAGAGGAAGCCAAAATAAGCAAAGAAGAGGCAACCGATCTGAAAGTAACAGGTGTAACAGATTAAAACTCTGCAGTTAATACTGAGACTGTGCATTTGAGGGGCACCTAGAGGCCTTGAGAAAAACTGCAAGCCAGAACAAGAGACTATCTGACACTGAATCGACACCACACTGCCTATAACAGCTCCAAAGAAACTGCTAGATATATTTTTACTATTATCACTTTTTAAGTTTTAAAAAATTTTAGTTGTTCATTATTATTTTTACTTTCATTCTATAGCTTACTGTTACCTTTCCAAAAAATCCTATTAAAAAAATCCATATATACTTTTTCGTTTTTGTGATTTGGTTTATATTTTTTATATTATATTTTTGAGAATCTAACCTCTATTCTACTTTTATTAATATTTGATTTTTGATATTTGCTATCAATTTTGTACCTTTAAGAATCTAATTTTCAGTATCCGATTTTACTTAGGGATTTGATCACTGGCTTGATTGCTCTCTCCCCTTTTGGCTCTCCCTCTTCTCTGCAAGGTCACTTCTATCTCTTTCATCCCTCTTCTCTTCTTTACATAACTCTGTGAATCTCTCTGGGTGTTCCTGGCTGTGTAGAATTGTTTCACCATTAACCTAGGGGTTTTATTTTCTGTGCTGTATGGATGGAGAAGTCTTGAGGCTCCTGTAAGTGAAGGACTGAAAGCCAGAGATAGGAGGCTTAACTACACAACATTAGTAATAAGAGAACTCCAGACTCCTGGGAACACTAACAGACAAGAACCCACCCAGATGTCTCCATACCTACAGTGAAACCAAATTCCACCCAAGAGCCAACAAGTTCCAGTACAAGACACACAATGCTAATTCTCCAGCAAAACAGGACTTGAACCCTGAACATTACAGGACAGGCTTCCCAAAGTCATGAAAAGCCCATAGACACCCCCAAAACTTACCACTGGACACTTCATTGCACTCCAAAGAAAAGAGATCCAGATTCACCCAAGAGACACAGATGCAAGCTCCCTCAACCAGGAAACCCTGACAAGCCACTAATCCAACCCCACCCACAAGAAGCAGACTCCAGTGGCTGCTGCTGCTGCTGCTGCTAAGTCACTTCAGTTGTGTCTGACTCTGTGTGACCCCATAGATGGCAGCCCACCAGGCTCCTCCATCTCTGGGATTCTCCAGGCAAGAATACTTTGAGTGTGTTGCCATTTCCTTCTCCAATTCAAGAAGATGTAACAATTATAAATATATATGTACCCAACATAGGAGCACCTCAATATGTAAGGGAAATCCTAACAAGTATGAAATGCGAAATTAACTGTAACACAATAATAGTGGGGAACTTTAATACCCCACTCACACCTATGGATAGATCAACCAAACAGAAAATTAGCAAGGAAACACAAGCTATAAATGATACAATTGACCAGTTAGACTTAATTGATATCTATAGGGAATTTCATCCAAAAACAATGGATTTCACCTTTTTCTCAAGTGCACGTGGAACATTCTCCAGGACAGATCACATCCTGGGCCATAAATCTAGCTTTGGTAATTTTTAAAAAACTTGAAATCATTTCAAGCATCTTTGCTTGAATCACAATGTGATAAGATTACAAGAAAAAAGCCATTAAATACAATATATAGAGGCTAAACAACACACGTCTGAATAACCAATAGATCACTGAAGAAATAAAAAAAGAAATCAAAATATACATAGAAACAAATAATAATGAGAAGCCAAAACCTATGGAATTCAGTAAAAGCAGTGCTAAGGCAGGGGTTCATAGCAATATATGCCTACCTCAAGAAACAAGAGAAACTTCAAATAAACAACCTAACTTTACACCTAAAGCAACAAGAAAAAGAAGAAAAGAAGAAACCTAAATTTATTAGAAGTAATGAAATCATAAAAATCAGATAAGAAATCATCTAAAAAGAAATGAGGCTACAGCAAAAATCAGCAAAACTAAAAGCTGGTTCTTTGAGAAGATAAATAAAATAGACAAACCATTAGCCAAACTCATCAAGAAAAAAATGGAGAAGAATCTATTCAGTAAAATTAGCAATGAAAACGGAGAAATCACAGCAGACAACACAGAAATACAAAAGACCACAAGAGACATTATAATATGAGCAATTATATGCCAATAAAATGGAAAATGTCCAACTCTTTGCAGTTTCATGGACGTAGCCCACCAGGCTCTTCCGTCCGTGGAATTTCCCAGGCAAGAATACTGGAGTGGGTTGCCATTTCCTCCTCCAGGAGATCATCCCTACCCAGGGAACAAACCCTCGTCTCCCGTGTCTCTTGCATTGCAGATGGATTCTTTACCCTCTGAACCAAATGGGAAGTCGAGTTCACAATAACCCAGGTTACTGGAATAACTTCTCACCCAAAGCTAACCATGGAGTAATGCTCTGGGACATAAAACCCAGGGAGCTTGAAACAAAATACAAGGCCCCCTTAATGATTAACCACAGCACTGCAAGACCTCAAGGGCTGCCTCTCTTACCTTCTTATACATATTCAAGTTCCCAGTGAAGCTTGTCTTCAGAAACAGTGTCTGAAAAGTATAACCTTTCAAAATTGAACCAGGAAGACAGAAAATCTGAACAGACCTATCACAAACACAGAAATTGAAACTGTGATTAAAAAAATATTCCTACAAACAAAAGCTCAGAATCAGATGACTTCACAAGTGAATTCTACCAAAAATTTGGAGAAGAGTCACACCAATCCGACTCAAACTCTTCCAGAAAATTTCAGAGGTAAACTCCCAAGCTCATTCTATGAGGTCACCATCACCCTAATACCAAAACCAGAAAAAGATGTCAGAAAAAAAGAAAACTACAAGCCAATATCATTGATGAACATAGAGGTAAAATCCCTCAACAAAATTTTACCAAACAGAATCCAACAACATTTTAAAAAGGTCATACATCATGACAAAATGGGCTGTATCTCAGGGATGCATAGATTCTTCAATATTTGCAAATAAATGAGATGCACCATATTAACAAAATGAAAGATAAAAATCACATGATTATGTCAATAGATGCAGAGAAAACCTGTGACAAAATTCAACACCCATTTATGAAAAAAACTCTAAAGAAAGCAGATGTAGAAGGAACATACCTCAACATAATAAAAGCTATGTATGGCAAACCCACAGCAAACATTATCCTCAATGGTGAAAAATTGAAAGCATTTCCTCTGAAATCAGGAACAAGGCAAGGGGGCCCACTCTCAGCACTACTATTCAACATAGTTTTGGAAGTCCTTGCCACTACAATCAAAGAAAAAAAGAAATAAAAGAAATACAGATTGGAAAATAAGTAGTAAAACTCTCACTGTTTGCAGATGACATGATCCTCTACATAGAAAACCCCAAAGACACCACGAGAAAATTACTAGAGCTAACCAATCAATTCAGTAAAGTTGCAGGATATAAAATTAACACACACACACACACACACACACACACACACACACAACCCTTTCATTCCTATACACTAACAATGAAAAAACAGAAAGATTAAGGAAACATTTCTACTCATCATTGCAATGAAATGAATAAAATACTTTGGAATAAATTTACTGAAATTAAAAAAAATATGTAGAAAAATATAAAACACTGATGAAAGAAATCAAAGATAATACAACTAGATGGAGAAATATACCATGGATTGGAAGAATCAATACAGTGAAAATGAGTATACTACCCAAAGCATTCTATAGATTCAATGCAATCCCTACCAAGTTACCAACAGTATTTTCCATAGAACTAGAACAAATAATTTCAAAAATTGTATGGAAACACAAAAAACTTCAAATAGCCAAAGCAATCTTGAGAAAGAAAAATGGAACTGGAGGAATCAACCTGCCTGACTTCAGACTATACTACAAAGCTACAGTCATCAAGACAGTGTGGTACTGGCACAAAGACAGAAATAATATATATCAAAGGAACAAAATACAAAGCACAGTGATAAATCCACACACCTATGGACACCTTATCTTGGACAAAGAAGGCAAGAATATACAATGAGACAAAAACAATCTCTTTAACAAATGGTGCTGGGTAAACGTGTCAACCACCTATAAAAGAATGAAACAAGAACACTACCTAACGCCATACATAAAAATAAACTCAAAGTGGATTAAGATCTAAATATATGACCAGAAACTATAAAACTCTTAGAGGAAAACATAGGCAGAACATTCTCTGACATAAATCACATCAATATCCTCTATGACCCACTCCCAGAGTAGTGGAAATAAAAGCAAAAATAAACAAATTGGACCTAATTAAACTGAAAAGCTTTTGCACAATGAAAGAAACTATAAGCAAGGTGAAAAGACAGCCTTCAGAATGTGAGAAAATAATAGCAAATGAAGCAACTGACCAAGAATTAATGTCAAAAGTATATAAGCAGCTCATGCAGCTAAATACCAGAAAAATAAATGACCTAATCTAAAAATGGACCAAAGAACTAAACAGACATTTCTCCAAAGACATACAGATGGCTAAAAAACACACGAAAAAATGCTCAACAGCACTCGTTATCAGAGAAATGCAAATAAAAACCTCACTGAGGTACCATCTCATGCCGGTCAGAATGGCTGCCATCAAAAAGTCTACAAACAATAAATGCTGGAGAGGGTGTGGAGAAAAAGAACTCTCTCACACTGTTGGTGACAATGGAAACTAGTAAAACCACTATGGAGAATAGTGTGGAGATTCCTTAAAAAAACTGGAAATAGAACTACCATACAACCCAGCAATCCTACTACTGGACATACACACGGAGGAAACCAGAACTGAAAGAGACACATATACCCCAATGTTCATTGCAGCACTGTTTACAATAGCTAGGACATGGAAGCAACCTAGATGTCCATTGGCAAATGAATGGATAAGGAAGTTGTGGTACACATACACAATGAAATATTACTCAGCTACGAAAAGAATACATTTGAATCAGTTCTAATGAGGTGGATGAAACTGGAACCTATTATAGAGAGTGAAGTAAGACAGAAAAAGTAACAACAATACTGTATATTAACGCATATACATGGAATTTTAAAAGATGGTAATGATGACCCTATATGCAAGACAGAAAAAGAGACACAGATATAAAGAACAGAATTTGTACTATGTGGGAGAAGGTGAGGGTAGGATGATTTGAAAGAATAGCATTGAAACATATATTACCATATGCAAAATAAATGACCAGTGCAAGTTCTATGCATGAAGAAGGGCACTCAAAGCCAGTGCTCTGGGACAACCCAGAGGGATGGAGTGCAGAGGAAGGTGGGAGGGGTTCAAAATGGGGGAACACATATACACCCATGACTGATTCATATCCACATACGGCAAAACAACCACATTTTGTAATTAGCCTTCAATTAAAATGTAAAAATTAATTTAAAATAAATAAAATAGAATACTGGAGTGGGTTGCCAGATTCTTTACCATCTGAGCCACCAGAGAAGCCCTTTACTCAGTGAAGTCCCCTTCAAAGCCAACATCCTTTAAGCATGTCCTCATTATTCTTTTGTACTTCTTGGATCTCTGAATTAAGATGTTCTGATATCATCCAGTATTTTTTCTGCCCAGTCCTGGAATTAGCCATTTTTCCAAGGAATCCTCATATTTTTGGAGATTGGTATTTAGAGGTAAAAATCTAGATGTTAAGTGATTAATATAATATTAATTACATTAGAAGCCAAAATCTAGGTGTTAAATGATTAATATAATGTTACTTGCATTAATATTATAATATAAAAATAATTAATATAAATCTATGGCTACTTTAATATACAGAGCTAGAGAACAGATAATAGATTATTGTTGATTGATAGATAATAGATAATGATGCAAACATATTTATGTCTATATTTATTTCTATATCTATCAACATACATTGAAAACCATGAGTTCATATCAATACCTCCAATTCCAATCGAAATGCTCAAAATGAAGTTTTCATTCTAATTTTCTCCTTTTCTTCATTTGCAATGTCCTTCTCTGACAGTGAGAAACCCACCTTTAATTATATTTAATATTCTTACTTGATTAAGTAGCTAATATACCATTTATGAGCTTCCCCTGTGGATCAGTGGTAAAAAGTTGGCATGCATTGCAGGGGCTGCAGCAGATGCAGGTTCAATCCCTGGGTCGGGAAGTTCCCCTGGAGAAGGAAGTGGTAACGCACTCCAGTTTTCTCACCTGGAGAATCCCATGGACAGAGGAGACTGGCAGGCTATAGTCCAAGGGTCACAAAGAGTCAGACATGACTGAAGCAATTTAGCATGCACATCCTATTTACATAGCCACACCACTTCCCCTTGCAGATACTGTCTTCTCCTTGCTCCCACTCTGAGTTTCCATTCTGAGTCAAACATAGTCCTTTTTCACCCACATGGATGTATTCCTCATCTTACTCAAACTCTGACATCCTGTGCCAGGCCACTCTCTGCAGGGATACTTCCCTCACCTTGCTGACACACTGAATACGCATGTCAGGATATTTTCCATGTGTACACCTTTCTCGTCTTGCTTGGGCTGACACACCTCACCAGATTGCCCTTTAGCAAGGATACTTTTCTTATTCAGCTTGGTCTTACTCCTCTACCAGGCCATTTTAATGCAGGAATGCCTTCCTTAACCTTGTTTGACTATGACATTCCACAGCAGGCTACCCCTCTGTGAGGATGCCGTGTTGTTATGCTTGTGTTCTGACTCTCCACACTAGGCTACTGCTCCTCTTATAGACATCCTCATCATTATGCTTGGTGTATGACAACTTGCTGTGGGTCATTAGAGCCCTGCCACTGACATCATGGATGCTTACTTTTCTCTACCCTCTCAATGGCTTTAAGACTGAATTGATCAGGAATAAATGGAAAGGAGCTTCCCAAGTGGTGCAGTGGTAAAGAATCCACCTGCCAATGCAGGACATGCAGGTTCATTTCCCGAGTTTGGAAGATCACCTGGCATAGGATGTGGCATCCTGCTTCAGTATTCTTGGCTGGAAAATTCCATGGACAGAGGAGTCTGGTGGGCTACAGTCCATGGGGTCACAAAAGAGTTGGACATGACTGAGTACACACATACACACACATACACACAGAAAGGAAGGGATGAGAAAGAAAGGTGTGTTAGGCTACGTTCTCTGAGGACTGGATGCCAAAATATGAATAAATATACAGTGATTTTATTAAAGGAAATACTTGTAATAGAAAAGGGTAAGGGAACTAGAAAAGACTGGGAGAGCTATTGGGTCTTTAGTAAAAGAGAGAGGGAAAGAAAGTTGGGTAGAAACATTCTGGACCACCTTACAGTCTCAGAAAGTTTAACCAAGACCCTTGTGAATTTCACAAGCCCAAATCATCAGTCAGAAGAATCCTATGTCTCTCAATAATCTGCCTTCTTTAATTTATGTGCCATGTTCAGTCACATGCCAAGAGCAGTCCATGGGAGGCATGGTCTCAGTGCAAATGTAACAGTGGATTTCAGAGTGCTGAAGCTGGGCCCTTGGTCAACTATAGTTCCAATAGTAGGAGATCTAAAAGGGGCATATTTCAAGAACTCCACAGAAGAAGAATGAAGGATGGAAGAAAGGGGAGGGGAAATAGACTCAACAGAGCATCTATATAGGTCACATCAAAAGTGCTGTGGCCTTGGTAATGTCACTCTAATACTCAGTTTACTTATCTTAAGCACTTTCACAATCTAGACTTTCACATTAAGACACTTCAGGAAGAATTTCTTAGAGCTTGTTTCCTCAAAACATAAAGGGGGATACAAGAATTTTAAGAATTTAGAACTTCATGAACTTCAGTCTAACATATCTATTCTTTGTTTGTCTAGCACACAACATCCACCTTTTTACATATGTATATCCAGAGAGATCTCTAATTTTTCCTGAATACATCTCAAAAGGAACTAATCATTTTCCTAATAGAGAGGAAACCAAACATATCTAACTATTGCACCAAGATGTCATCAGTGAGACTATTTCAAACACTGCTTGTCGTTCTCATATTACATAATGTCCAGGTGATACAATTTTTAGTACTCATGTCTACTCCACTTTTATCAGACTTCTACCAAGTTGTTATTTATCACAATTCCACCATTCTAAGTAGTAGATAAAACCATCACTAATACACAGAATATATATAACAGAGTAAATCCCATGGAGCTCCATTGAAATTCTCCTATTTGAGTTTGCCCCATCCTAAACCTTGGTTTGTCTCAGGCTTCAACAGGCATTCAAGTACCATGGATAGGGAAGCATGTGCCTCATCCTGGACTGACGAAAACTTTCAGACCCATGTAGAGATAATTTTCTCCATCACACATTAACTGAGCAGGAAAAGGAATGCATATGAAGTGCATACTGGCTTCCAAATCCAAAGACATCCATCAGGTATTATACCTTCTTCTTAGTAGTAGGGAACTCAAGGTGGTGCAATTTCTCTTCCACTTTTCACATTAATGCCACATGCCTCAGACCATAGCATTTTCCTAATAAAGAACTCCCTTACTGATGGAGAAAGTCATAATATTTTCTTCAGTATTTATTTCCCAGTCAGGCTTTCCTATATTTAGAATTTTATAAATTCCAGTTACCCAAGGCCAATAAAAACAATAGAATATTTATATGCACCATAAAATTTGAACACCATAATGATTATGGTGCATAAAATAATGCCTTGGAGGAGAGCAAGATGACCAAACTTCTAGGAGAGTAAGTCAATGTTTTGACAAAAATAATTGTGCAATATAGCAAAATAAATGGTATATTCCTTGGCTAGAATGGTAGAGGTATAATATAAATACCATTAAGTGAAGGTGAATCGTGTCAGACAGTCACCTAGTGAATAGGAGCAGAGGGATAAAAAAGTATTATATGTCTTAGTAGCTCCATGTTAAGTTTAGGAAGCTAAATTTTCTGTTCAGAGAGGAAATTCCCACCTAAAATAGAAAATATAATCCAAACAATCATTTTGTTAAGTTCTTAGTAATCAATGGCTACTGGTCTGTCAGGGAATGTTTAACAGGAGGATTCCTATGTGCTGTTTCTCATAAATCCTCTGTTCCTTATCAGTTTCTGTTGTCAGAAACCAGTGGAATGGCAAGCCGCTCCCAGGACTGAGGTCATAGGATGAGACAGGCTTGAATCTCCTTCAGTAAACATTCTCCTTATGACAACACTGCTTAGTCTCGATCTTCTTTCTTTAGATATGGATTGTCTCCTGACCTTGTGACCATTATTAATCCCTTTTTCCCTTGGTAATGGTTGCTGTACATTTGGTTTTCTGATCTTTATCATTGTCGAAAGAAATTTCTTGTATAACAGCCTATATACACTCACAGAAAGATCATCAAAGCACCTTTGCTCCATCAGAGCTTGGGTCCCCATGTCTGTCTCTTTCTTTCTTTCTTCCTCTCTCTCTCTCTCTCCCTCTCCCTCCCTCTGGCTCTCTCTTTCACTTTCTTATTGTCAATTCCAGACCACCAGGTTATGGTCCATTAAAGGACCCCAACACTGGTCTTTTGCAATGATTGAACTAAGAAAATGAATGGGAGATATCAAACAAATCTTTGATAGTGACTCTAGTATCTGGAATTCTTCTAGAGAGGTGATACTACCATCACTGATTTAGCCTGTTGATAGAAAAGTGATATGACACTGTTTTCATTTAGTTTTTCCTATGACAACCCTTAATTCATCACACAAAGAACTCAACAGAAGGTTCTACCAGTTACCAAAGATATCTTCTCTTCACCTACTCCTTCAGGAACTGAGTTCATTAATACAAAAAGGATTTGGGGACCCACTGAAGTTAACATGAGGTAAAAATATCAAGCCTATTACCCTCTGGTACAACCATGGAAATGCATCATTCAGAACTTTCTTCCAGAGAGAACTTGCTTATCTCTTAGTAAAGTTAGCTGACAGCTTCCAACTATGAACACCTTCAGGATCTACTTCGATTTTTGGGCTGAGGCCCTCCTCTTCTGAGTAGCCACAAATAGTGACTGAAGATGGCAGAAATACTAGAGCCTGGCCATTTCTGCATAATGTGGAAATCTTCTAATAGGAAATCTTTGCTCATTTCCCCTTTAGGCTGGCTAAGATGGCACTACACCTGAAAAAGGTCTGAGATTATGTGCTTCATAGACAGCCAAGTACCACAGTTGTTTAGCTGCTAAATTGAGTTGAACTCTTTTGCAACTCCATGGGCTAGCCTCCGAGACTTCTCTGTCTATAGGATTTCCCAAGCAAGAATACCAAAATGGGTTGCCATTTCCTTCTCCAGGGGATCCTCCTGACCCAGGGATCAAACCCATGTCTCCTGCATTGGCGGGTGGATTCTTTACCACTGAGCCACCAGGGAAGAACTTCAGGTACCATTAGATCACTAAAATTATGAGAATCAATGGAAAAGGAATCTTTATTCTTAGCCCTATCCGAAAGACTTTTTGCATTTTCAACTCCATTTCAACATCTGCCTCCTAACCTATAGACCATCATGACACTTGGAATCTTTAGGAATTAGAATTAGCTTGGGGTCAGTCAAAAATATGATAATTTTCTTTACTCCAGTATTCAGTCACATGGATGGATATACTGCCTCAGTTTCCTCCGTGAAAGGCTAAAAATAAAATCACCAATCATATTTGAGGTATTATAAGACATCTTTAAATTTTTCTGGACTTCCTGTCATTAAAAGGTCTACAATTTGTTAAAAGATCTTTTTCAGAATATAATGAATGAGGAAAGATGTTTTGCTCTGTATGTTTGAGTCAGGCTGAGACTCTTTCATAGGCCCAGAACTTCTCTGATAAAAGTACAACCTTTGGGTCCTGAAGGTCAATTTAATATATGGGGGAAATATAGTGCTTAAATCCAAAGAAAAATATATTAGACCACACTTCACCGCAGATTGCTGTCTCATCTGGTTGAAAATTAAGTTTTTATAACTGGCAAATAGACTGAACTAACTCTGTTTCTCTTTTAGTTACTGTGATTTCTAGAGCATTTCTGAACAGCACAGCATATATAGGGAGAGCCTTTTTACCTTAAAGTGAGTTAGCCTGGGAGAAAAGGTACAAGACAATGAGAAAGACAAATAAGATCCCGTACCACAAAAACCTTGCTTCTTACACCCAGAAGCTCCCAGGCCCATTTCCTATTATCAGCCATGACACCATATCTAATTTAACAGCTTCTTTAATCTCATGTTGCTTGGAATACCACTCATTAAAGTATTTTTTTTCATAGATTTAACTCACTAATGTTGTAAATGCTACAATTACATTCTGTAATGAGAATTTAGTCAAGTTTGTTTGGGAATGTAGAGTAGTAAGGTTTTCACCTCTTCAGCCATAGCATACAGTAGATCCCAGTCTCCCAAGAATAGAGAACCTTTTAAAAATTAATAAACAGAAACCTAAATTAAATAAAGTCAGAAGGCCAGAAGGGAGGGCTCTCATATCCTTCAATGATGGCAAAACCAAGAGAAAGAAGAAAGACTCATCTTCTGGCAAGGATTCAGCCAGTGGAAATCCACAGACTCTTTGTTTACTATAGCCCTCCCAACTTCCTGCTACCTCTATATAAGTAGCCACCTTCTCTTAGAGTGAGGAGACTTACATGTGGCTTACCATGGTTCCAAATCTTGAATTGTAATTCTCTGCTGATAAGTGAGTAAACACATTTTTTCCAAAGAAATACCTAACACACTATTGACTTTAGGTTGACATTTTGATGGCATTTAAGGGTACAAGAGAAGACATTCCAGTGGCTCTGGGGCTGGTGAGCAAACAGGTGTGGTACCCACAAGTGACTCCATTAAGGTTACAGTTCCTTACCAACCATGGAGCTTGAAGGTATGTGTATCTCCTGGATCTGAACCCATACTCTCTTTTCATTTGAAATACAAAGCTTCATGCAGTACCTCAAGGCTGTACATTGTTACCCTGCTTATTTAACTTACACTCAGAGTACATCATGTGAAATGCCAGACTGGATGAAGCACAAGCTGGAATCAAGATTGATGGGAGAAATATAAATAAACTCAGATATGCAGGTGAAACCACCCTTATGGCAGAAATTGAAGAACTAAAGAGCCTCTTGATGAAGGAGAAAAAGGAGAGTGACAAAGCTGACTTAAAACTCAACATTCTAAAAACTAAGATCATGGCATCTGGCCCCATCACTTCATGGCAAATAGATGGGGAAACAATGGAAACAGTGACAGACTTTATTTTCTTTGGTCCCAAAATCACTGTGGACAGTGACTGCAGCCATGAAAGTAAAAGACACTTGCTCCTTGTAAGAAAAGCCATGACAAACTTAGACAGTTTATTAAAAAGCAGAGACCTTTGCTGACAAAGGTCAGCAAAACTATGTTTTTTGCAGTAGTCATGTATGGATGTGACAGTTGGACAGTTGGACTATAAAGAAGGCTGAGTACTGAGGAATTGATGCTCTTGAACTGTGGTGTGGGAAAAGACTCTTGAGAGTTCCTTGGGCTTCAAGGAGATCAAACCAATCAATCCTAAAGGAAATCAAACCTGAATATTCATTGGAACGACTGATGTTGAAGCTGAAGCTCCAATACTTTGGCCACCTGATGTGAAGGGTCGACTCACTGGAAAAGACCCTGATGCTGGGAAAGATTCAGGGCAACATAGTTGTCTGCTGTCTCATTTTACCTAAGCTACTGTGTTTATTGTCTCCTTTCTGTAAGTAACAGGGTCTTAGTTCCTCTAGCTTCTGGTGTCTATCCCATGGTGGTTGAGTTTGGCTCATGGGCTTGCCATCTACCTGAGGCTTGGTAGCCACAAGGGCAAAAACGAAGCTGTGGGACCTGCTGCTCTTGGACACGATCAGCTTGGTGGGGGGCTGATGGGCTTGTGCTCATGTATTATCAAAGGCACTGAGGCACCAGAGTTAATGCCAAAAAGGAGCCAACACATGGCAAAAAGAGCCTAGGTTTCTGAGTTCAACCCAGCCTTGTGAGAATCAGTTTCCCCAACTCTAAAATGGAGTCAGTGATACCTGCATTTCAGGGTTGTTGAGAAAAAAAGGGATAACATTTCTTAATTTGCATGTATTCATGCATGGTCAGTCGTGTTTGACTCTTTGTGACCCTATGGAATGTAGCCTACCAGGCTCCTCTGTCCATGGAGTTCTCCAGGCAAGAATACTGGAGTGGACTTCCATGCCCTTATTCAGGGGATCTTCCCAAACAAGGGACTGAACCCATGTCTCCAGCATCTACTGCAATAGCAGACAGATTATTTGCTACTGAACCACCCGCAAAAAACAAGAATGGGAGTTGATTGTGGCTCATATCATGAAATCCTTATTGCGAAATTCAGACTTAAATTGAAAAAGGTAGGGAAGACCACTAGGCCATTCAGGTGTGACCTAAATTAAATCTCTATGATTATATAGTGGAAGTGACAAATAGATTCAAGTGATTAGATCTGATAGACAGAGTACCTGAAGAAGTATGAATGAAAGTTCATAACATTATACAGGAGGCGGTGATCAAAATCATCCCCAAGAAAAAGAAAAGCAAAACGGTGAAATGGTTATCTGAGGAGGCCTTACAAATAGCTGAGAAAAGAAAAGAAGTGAAAGGCAAAAGAGAAAAGGAAAGATATACCCATCTGAATGCAGAGTTTCAGAGAATAGTAAGTAGAGATAAGAAAGCTTTCTTAAGTGAACAATGCGAAGAAATAGAAGGAAAAAAATAGAATGGGAATAGATCTCTTCAAAAAAAATAAGAGATACCAAGGGAACATTTCATGTAAAGATGGGCACAATAAAGCACAGAAATTGTATGGTCCTAACAGAAGCAGAAGATATTAAGAAGTGGCAAGAATATGCAGAAGAGCTATACAAAAATATCTGAATGGCCCAGATAACCGTGATGGTGTGATCACTCACCAGAGCCAGACAGCTTGGAGTGTGAAGTAAAGTAGGACTTAGGAAACACCACTTTGAACAAGCTAGTGGAGGTGACGGAATTCCAGTTGAGTTATTTCAATCCTAAAAGATGATGTTGTGAAAGTGCAGCATTCAATATGCCAGCAAATATGTAAAACAGCAGTGGCCACAGGACTGGAAAGGGTCATTTTTTATTCCAATCCTAAAGAAAGGCAATGCCAAAGAATGTTCAAACTACCACACAATTGCACTCATTTTACCTGCTAGGAAAGTAATACTCAAAACTCTCCAAGTTAGGTTTCAACAGTATGTGAACTGAGAACTTCCAGATGTTCAAGCTGGATTTAGAAAAGGCAGAGAAACCAGAGATCAAGTTACCACATCCGTTGGATGATTGAAAAAGCAAGAGAATTCCATCAAAATATCTATTTCTGCTTCATTGACTATGCTAAAGCCTTTGACTGTGTGGATCACAACAAACTGGAAAATTTTTAAAGAGATGAGAATACCAAATCATCGTACTTGCCTCCTGAGAAATCTGTAGGCAGGTCAAGAAGGAACAGTTATAACGACATGGAACAACAGACTGGTTCAAAATTGGGAAAGGAGTATGTCAAGTCTATATATTGTCATCATGCTTATTTAATTTATATGCACAGTATATTATACGAAATGCTGGGCTGGATGAAGCACAAGCTGGAATCAAGATTGCTGGGAGAAATATCAATAACCTCAGATATGCAGATGACACCACCTTTATGGATGAAAGCAAAGAGGAACTAAAGAGTCTTTTGATGAAGGTGAAAGAAGAGAGTAAAAAGGCTGACTTAAAGCTCAACATTAAAACAAACAAACAAACACCTAAGATCATGGTATCTGGTCCCATCACTTCACGGTAAATAGATGGGGAAACAGTGGAAACAGTGATAGACTTTATTTTCTTGAGCTCCAAAATCACTGTAGATGGTGACTGCAGCCATGAAAGTAAAAGACACTTGCTCCTTGCGAAAAAGCTTAACCAACCTAGACAGCATATTAAAAAGCAGAGATACTACTTTGCCAACAAAGGTTCATATAGTCAAAGCTATTAATTTTCCAGTAGTCATGTATGGATGTGAGAGTCAGACCATAAAGAAGGTTGAGTGCCTGCCAAAGAACTGATGCTTCTGAAATGTGGTGTTGGAGAAAACTCTTGAGGGTCCCTTGGATGGCAAGGAGATCAAATAAGTCAATCCTAAAGGAAATCTTCCCTGAGTATTCATTGGAGGGATTTATGCTCAGGCTTAATATGCAATATTTTGGCCACCTGATGAGAAGAGATGATTCATTTGAAAAGAGCTTGTTGCTGGGAAAGATTGAAGGCAGGAGGAGAATGGACAACGAACAATGATTGAATCACATAACTGACTCAATGGACCTGAGTTTGAGCAAGCTCCATGAAATGGTGAAGAACAGGGAAGCCTGGCGTCCTGCAGTCCACGGGGTTGCAAAGAGTTGGATACGATTGAGTGACTGAACAAAAACTACATATAAGTTAAATAAGCAAGGTGACAATATACAACCTTTCACTCCTTTCCCAATTTGGAACCAGTCTGTTGTTTCATGTCCAGTTCTATCTGTTGCTTCTTGACCCACATACAGGTTTCTAGGAGACAGGTAACGTGGTCTGGTTTCCACAGTTTGTTGTGATCCACACAGTCAAAGGCTTTAGAATAATAAAGGAAGCAGAAAGAGAAAGTGACATTCTCTCAGTAATGTCTGGCTTTGGGACCCCATGGACTATACAGTCCATGGAATTCTCTAGGCCAGAATACTGGAGTGGGTAGCTGGTCCCTTCTCCATGGGATCTTCCCAACCCAGGGATCAAATTCAGGTATCCTGCTTGGCAGGCAGATTCTTTACCACTGAGCCACATGGGAAGAGCCTAGTGAAGCAGAAGTAGATGTTTTTCTTGAATGCCTTTGCTTTCTCTGTCATCAAATGAATGTTGACAATTTGATCTCTGGTTCGTCTGCCTTCTAGAAACTCACTTTTACATATAGAAGTTCTCGGTTCACATACTGCTAAAGCTTAGGTTGAAGAATTTTGAGAATAACGTTGCCAGGGTAAGAAAGTCACTTAGTTGTGTCTGACTCTTTGCAACCCCATGGACTGTATAGTGCATGGAATTCTCCAGGCCAGAATACTGGAGTGGCTAGCCTTTCCCTTCTCCAGAGGATGTTTCCAATGGAGGGATCGAATCCAGGTCTCCCGCATTGGAGGTGGATTCTTTACCAGCTGAGCCATAAGGGAAGCAGAAATGAGTGTAATTATCCAGTGGTTTGAACATTCTTTGGCATTGCCGTTCTTTGGGACTGGAATGAAAACTGACCTTTTCCAGTCACTGACTGGAAAACTGACCACACAGTCACTGCTGGGTTTTCCAAATTTGCTGACATATTGAGTGCAGCACATTAACAGCATCACCTTATAGGATTTTAAATAGCTCATCTGGAATTCAGTCACCAACTCTAGCTTTGTTTGTTGTGATGCTTCCTACGGCCCACTTGACTTTACATTCCAGGATGACTGGCTCTAGGTGAGTGACCACAAATTTTTGGTTATCTGAGCCATTAAGACCGTTCTTGTATAGTTCTGTGTATTTTTTGTTTGGTTGGTTTTCTTAAGATTTTTTAAATAAATTTTATTTCTTAAAAGTTAACATGTACATAATAGGAAACCAAGAAACCATAAGCAGCAAAAAATAAATAAAAAGGCATCCATAATCACAGTTTACTGTTTTATGTGTCTGTCTATATTTCATTTGTGTATTTTCACAACTAAGCATCCATTGCTATGTAATTAAGATCATACAGTATGTATCATGGTTTTTCATACATCATGAATATATGCCATTTCAAATTACCAAGGCTGTGAGTATTTTGATAACCACATTATACCAACTCAATTTTTTCAAATGAAAACTATGTAACTCTGCCTTTCCAGGTGAAAAAAGTTTCAGAATAAAAAAAAAGGAAACAGGCATCTAGATAAAGATGTTGGCAGAGTTAAAGAAAGACAATGCCGAAGAATGCTCAAACTCCCACGCAATTGCACTCATCTCACACGCTAGTAAAGTAATGCTCAAAATTCTGCAAGCCAAGCTTCAGCAGTACATGAACCGTGAACTTCCTGATGTTCAAGCTGGTTTTAGAAAAGGCAGAGGAACCAGAGATCAAATTGCCAACATTCGCTGAATCATTGAAAAAGCAAGAGAGTTCCAGAAAAACATATATTTCTGCTTTATTGACTATGCCTAAGCCTTTGACTCTATGGATCACAATAAACTGTGGACAATTCTGAAAGAGATGGGAATACCAGACCACCTGACCAGCCTCTTGAGAAACCTATATGCAGGTTAGGAAGCAACAGTTAGAACTGGACATGGAACAACAGACTGGTTCCAAATAGGAAAAGGAGTACATCATGGCTGTATATTGTCACCCTGCTTATTTAGCTTATATGCAGAGTACATCATGAGAAACGCTGGGCTCAAAGAAGCACAAGCTGGAATCAAGATTGCCAGGAGAAATATCAATAGCCTCAGATATGCAATGACACCACCCTTATGGCAGAAAGTGAAGAGGAACTAAAAAGCCTCTTGATGAAAGTGAAAGAGGAGAGTGACAAAGTTGGCTTAAAGCTCAACATTCAGAAAACTAAGATCATGGCATCTGGTCCCATCACTTCATGGGAAATAGATGGGGAAACAGTGAAAACAGTGGCTGACTTTATTTTGGGGGACTCCAAAATCACTGCAGATCGTGACGGCAGCCATGAAATTAAAAGACGCTTACTCCTTGGAAGGAAAGTTATGACCAGCCTAGATAGCATATTCAAAAGCAGAGACATTACTTTGCCAACAAAGGTCCCTCTAGTTAAGGCTTTGGTTTTTCCAGTGGCCATGTATGGATGTGAGAGTTGGACTGTGAAGAAAGCTGAGCACCGAAGAATTGATGCTTTGAACTGTGGTGTTGGAAATGACTCTTGAGCGTCCCTTGGACTGCAAGGAGATCCAACCAGTCCATCCTAAATGAGATCAGTCCTGGATGTTCATTGGAAGGACTGATGCTAAAGTTGAAACTCCAACACTTTGGCCACCTCATGCGAAGAGTTGACTCACTGGAAAATACCCTGATGCTGGGAAGGATTGGGGCAGGAGGAGAAGGGGACGACAGAGGATGAGATGGTTGGAAGGCATCACCGACTCGATGGACATGAGGTTGAGTGAACTCCAGAAGTTGGTGATGGACAGTGAGGCCTGGCGTGCTATGATTCATGGGGTCGCAAAGAGTCAGACATGACTGATCAACTGAACTGAACTGAACTGATGATTAAAATATTTCATTCCCTAATGTTGACTTAAAAATGAGACGTAAATCAACAGAGTACACAATGTATAATGCTTCTAAGAGGATTCATTATCTGATCTAATTTATTCAAGTATTAGCAAGGAGGTATGTTTCCATTCCTACTCAGGTATGTTTCAATCCCTACCCATATATGCTTCCTGGATATGGAAGATCCCCTGGAAAATGGAACGGCTACCCACTTCAGTATTCTTGCCTGGAGATTCCCATGACAGAGGAGACTAGCTAGTTACAGTCAATAGGATTGCAAAGATTCGGACATGCCTGAAGCGACTTTGCACATATTTCCACTCAAGTATTAGCAAGGAGGTATGTCTCTATTACATAATAATCCATTCCCTTAGTACAGCCAAGAGATGCACACATGTTAGTGGTTATCATCAAAATATAAATGCATATCCCCATACATCTCTCCCTCTATACTTCCTCCTGCCCCTCTGCTGCCAATGTAATGAACAAGTTTCTGATGTACATTTCTTAGAGATGGTATAACAATTCCACGTAAAATATGCTGCTTTTTTAATCAACTATAACACATATATTTACAAATTGATTAATTCACTAGTTCTCCTTTTTATCATTTATTGTCACCTTAGGATATCTGAAAAGCCCAGATGTTGCAAAATGAAGAATTAACCTTGTCCACAGTAAGCATAAGTACTTTAAAAATATGAACATACAGACCTATGATTATAATCTAGAACTGTATTCTCTGTTCTAGATAAATATTATTTATAATACGGAGATATTAGCCAAGAGCCCTTCCTCTCACCCTTCCTCTTCCCCTTCTCCAGCATTTCAGAAACTAAGTATCGAACTACATCAGGCTCCAAGAGGTAGATTAACACAGACACTGCCAGAAGATGCTGCTGCTGCTGAGTCATTTCAGTCATGTCTGACTCTGTGCGACCACATAGACAGCAGCCCACCAGGTTCCCTAGTCCCTGGGATTCTCCAGGCAAGAACACTGGAGTGGGTTGCCATTTCCTTCTCCGATGCATGAAAGTGGAAAGTGAAAGTGAAGTGGCTCAGTCGTGCCTGACTCTTAGAGACCCCATGGACTGCAGCCTACCAGGCTCCTCCATCCATAGGATTTTCCAGGCAAGAGTACTGCCCAGAAGGTGCAGCCCTTTCTAAAAACCAACAAAAGGGCATTTATTAAGTGGTTGTTTTACTACCTCTACCTTTAATATACTTTGAGTTTTAGGACCTGCTTATTCTTTAATACATAGCATTATTAACTAAAGCTCACAAACAGAATAATGGTTATACAATCTGAACTTGTCTAATGACTGCTGGGCACTGAACGCTTCTCTCTGCACTTCCTTCTTTCTCCCTTTCTCCTTCCCCCACCACCCAGTAAAGAGTCAGCTTACTCTCCAAGACCATTTAAAACTTCTACTCCTCTAATACAGCCATTCCTATGATTTAACAGAAAAAAAAAAACTTAAAAGTTGATAATTTAATTCTCTACTTTCAAATAAGTTGTGTACTTTTACACATCTAGAAACGTTGGATGTTTCAAACAAGGATTTAAGTTTGTCCACTATACATACATGTTGTAGCACTGAATACACTGCAAATAAAGGCTAAAGACTCAAAGTGTTATCCAGATAGTAACAGTCTAGCTGAGAACACTTCCCTTTCTCTATCAACCTAGTGGACAAATCTCTAATGCTTAGAGGGGATTTTAACAATTTCACTTCCACTAGTTGTTTTCATAAGTCTTTCCTATGAATTTTAGCTCTATGTGTATACAATGTATTTGCTGTTTTTGTCATATGCTGGCAACCTCTTTAACATCTAGGCAGGCTAGATGTTGTAAATTTGGACGTTTATCCCTTATCTACACTATATACACAGATAAGTAAAATAAAATGTGACAATGGTTAATCTTTCCTCACTGTAAACAACTGGTATGAACTTCCTTGCACTTTTTTTCCTCAGTTCAGTTCAGTTCAGTCGCTCAGTCATATCCGACTCTTTACGACCCCATGAATTGCAGCACGCCAGGCCTGCCTGTCCATCACCAACTCCCGGAGTTCACTCAGGCTCACGTTCATCAAGTCGGTGATGCCATCCAGCCATCTCATCCTCTGTTGTCCCCTTTTCCTCCTGCCCCCAATCCCTCCCAGCATCAGGGTCTTTTCCAATGAGTCAGCTCTTCGCATGAGGTGGCCAAAGTATTGGAGTTTCAGCTTTAGCATCATTCCTTCCAAAGAAATCCCAGGGCTGATTTCCTTCAGAATGGACTGGTTGGATCTCCTTGCAGTCCAAGGGACTCTCAAGAGTCTTCTCCAACACCACAGTTCAAAAGCATCAGTTCTTCGGTGCTCAGCTTTCTTCACAGTCCAACTCTCACATCCATATATGACCACTGGAAAAATCATAGCTTTGACTAGATAATACAAATAAAATAATGTGTACTTCTCACAGAGGTGGCTTGATCACTTTGATCATTCTATTTCTAAAAGAAAATTTCATATGAATTTTAACAAAGGATATATCTATAAAATATGTTATTTCGCTAACTTTACTTTTAACATGCCTTGTGCACTTCTAAAAATCTAGAAAGAAGAGATGTTTCAAATAAGGACCTAAGATTGTCCACTATATACACAGTAGTGTAGAATGAACTACACACATGTAACAATTGTTATACCCCAAAGTGACTTCTATGAAGGAACTTTCTAATCTGTTGTTGTTCACTCACCAAGGCATGTATGACTCTTCACAATCCCATGGACTTCAGCATGCCAGGCCCCCCTGTCCCTCACCATCTTCCAGAGTTAGCCCAAATTCATGTCCATTGAATTGGTGATGCCATCCAACCACCTCATACTCTGTCATACTCTTCTCCTTCTGCTTTCAATCTTTCCCAGCATCAGGGGCTTTTCCAACGAGTCAGCTGTTCACATCTGGTGGCCAAATTATTGGAGCTTCAGCTTTGACATCAGTCCTTCCAATGAGTATTCAGGGTTGATTTTCTTTAAGATTGACTGGATTGGGGGGCGGTCCTAAGATGGCAGAGGAATAGGATGAGGAGACCACTTTCTCCCCCAAATTCATCAAAAGAACATTTAAAAGCTGAGTCAGTTCCACAAAACAACTTCTGAATGCTAGCAGAGGACATCAGACACCCAGAAAAGCAGCCCATTGTCTTCTAAAGGAGGTAGGAAAAAATATAATAGACAAAAATGAGACAAAAGAGGTAGGGACAGAACTCCATCCCGGGAAGAGAGTCTTAAAAAGAGAGGTTTCCAAACACCAGGAAACACTCTCACTGCCAAGTCTGTGGTGAGCCTTGGAACCACAGAGGGCAACATAACTGGGAGGAAAAATAAATAAATAATTAAAACCCACAGATTATGAGCCCAACAGTAACTCCCTCAGCAGAGAAGCAGTATAGATGTCTGCACCCGCGACTAGCAAGCGGGGGCTGGGCAGGGAGGCATGGGCTGCATTGCTTAGAGTAAGGACCAGGCCTGAATGCCCCTAGGGCAATCTCTGGGAAGAAACTTGGGCTAGCAAATCAGACTGTGGGATAGCCACCACATGAAAAGCCCTAACCTAAGACACCACGAGGCCCACTCACAGAACAAACGACTGTACAGAGCTAGTCGGCTGCAGAATATCCCCTTTCGGTGACTAGCAGCCAGAGCCAGAAGGGGACAATCGCAGCTCCAGAGAGACATTATCTACCAAACTGCAAGCAGGCTTCTTTGCTAACTTACACTTCTTGGGGTTCTGGACAGTAAATATCCGCCTGAGAAGGTGCGCTGGTTGTACACCCAGAAAACTGAGCGGCAGGGACAGGGGAGGTGATAAGTCGCAGCGACCATGCTCGCCAAACACCTCATCACCTGGACTGCTCGGACCTGGGAAGGGCACAAAACGCAGGCCCAACTGAGTCTGTGCCTCTGAGGACTTCCTGAGTGCCTGAACCTGAGCAGCTTAGAACTGGGAGGTGCATGAAGCCCAGGGCCTGCCTCAGACGGTTCCTGGCTGAGCAACCCAGAGCCTGAGCAGTGTGGGCAGGGAGGGCACATGCGCCGTGAGAGGGGGCAGGCCCAGTGTGGCTGAGACACTGCAAGCACACGCCAGTGTTATTTGTTTGCAATGTCCCTCGCTCCCCACAGTGCTACTGAACAAGTGAGCCTAAAAAAGTGTCCACCACCGCCCCCTTGTGTCAGGGTGGAAATGAGACATTGAAGAGACCAGCAAACAGAAGATAAAACAGAAGGAACCGCCTTGGAAGTGACAGGTGCAATAGATTAAAACCCTGTCGTTAGTACTGACTACATAGGAAGGGGACTATAGATCTTGAGAAATATAAGCCGAATCAAGGAACTATCTGAAAATGAACTGATCCCACACTGCCCACAACAACAGCAGAGAAATTCATAGATATATTTTTACTATTTTTATGATCATTCTTTTTTTTAATGTTTTTAATTTTTAAGTCCTCTGTTACTTCTTTAATTTTAATTTTTATAACCTACTATTATTTTGCAAAAAAAGACCCTATTTTTAAAAGCAAAATTCGTATATATGTTTTTTTCTTATAATTTTTGTGACTTTGTTTTTATTTTTTTCTTTTCTTTAATATTGTATTTTTGAAAATCCAAACTCTATTCTAGATTTTTAATCTTTGCTTTTTGGTATTTGTTATCAATTTTGTACCCTTAAGAACCCAATCGTCAGTATCCATTTTTACTTGGGAGTGAGATTACTGGCCTGATTGCTCTCTCCCCCTCTGGACACTCCTTTTTTTACACCAGGTCACCTCTATCTCCTCCCTCCCCCATCTCTTTTCTACCCAACTCTGTGAATCTCTTTGTGTGTTCCAGATGATAGAGAACACTGAGGGAACTGATTACTGGTGGGATCTGTCCCTCTCCATTTGATTCCCCTTTTTATCCTTCTGGCCACCTCTGTCTCCTTCTCCCTTTTCTTTTCTCTGTACAACTCCATGAAAATCACTGAGTGGACCAAACTGTAGAGTGCACATAAGGAAGTGATTACTGGCTAACTTGATCTCTCCTCTTTTGATTCCACCTCATCTCACTCGGGTCACCTCTCTCTCCCTCCTCCCTCTTCTATTCTCCATGTAACTCTGTGAACCTCTCTGGGTGTCCCTCACTGTGGAGAAACTTTTCATCTTTAACTTAGATGTTTTATCAACAGTGCTGTATAGAAGGAGAAGTCACTTCAAACCCATTGATATCTCATAACTCATTACTGGACATGTCATTGCACTCCAGAGAGAAGAAATCCATCTCCAGCCACCAGAACACTGACACAAGGTTCCCTAACTAGGAAACCTTGACAAGCCACCCTTACAACAACACCCACAGTGAGGAAACTCCACAATAAAGAGAATTCCACAAACTGCCAGAATACAGAAAGGCGACCCCAAACTCAGCAATATAAATACAAGATGGAGAGACAGAGGAATACCCAGCAGGTAAAGGAACATGATAAATGCCCACCAAACCAAACCAGAGAGGAAGAGATAGGGAATCTACGTGATAAAGAATTCCGAATAATGATTGTGAAATAATCCAAAATCTTGAAATCAAAATGGAATCATAGATAAATAGCCTGGAGATAAGGATTTAGAAGATGCAAGAAAGGTTTAACAGGGACATCAATTCAATTCAGTTCAGTCTTTCACTCGTATTTCACTCTTTGCGACCCCATGAATTGCAGCACGCCAGGCCTCCCTGTCCATCACCAACTCCCGGAGTTCACTCAGACTCACGTCCATCGAGTCCGTGATGGCATCCAGCCATCTTATCCTCTGTTGTCCCTTTCTCCTCGTGCCCCTAATCCCTCCCAGCATCAGAGTCTTTTCCAATGAGTCAACTCTTCACATGAGGTGGCCAAAGTACTGGAGCTTCAGCTTTAGCATCATTCCTTCCAGGGAAATCCCAGGGCTGATCTCCTTCAGGATGAACTGGTTGGATCTCCTTGCAGTCCAAGGGACTCTCAAGAGTCTTCTCCAACACCACAGTTCAAAAGCATCATTTCTTTGGTGCTCAGCCTTCTTTACAGTCGAACTTTCACATCCATACATGACGACAGGATAAACCATAGCCTTGACTAGATGGACTTTGGTTGGCAAAGTAATGTCTCTGCTTTTCAATATTCTGTCTAGGTTGGTCATAACTTTTCTTCCAAGGAGTAAGTGTCTTTTAATTTCATGGCAGCAGTCACCATCTGCAGTGATTTTGGAGCCCAGAAAAATAAAGTCTGACACTGTTTCCACTGTTTCCCGATCTAATTCCCATGAAATGATGGGACCGAATGCCATGATCTTCATTTTCTGAATGTTGAGCTTTAAGCCAACTTTTTCACTCTCCTCTTTCACTTGCATCAAGAGGCTTTTTAGCTCCTCTTCAATTTCTGCCATAAGGGTGGTGTCATCTGCATATCTGAGGTTATTGATATTTCTCCCAGCAATCTTGATTCCACCTTGTGCTTCCTCCAGCCCAGCATTTCTCATGATGTACTCTGCATATAAGTTAAATAAGCAGGGTGACAATATACAGCCTTGATGTACTCCTTTTCCTATTTGGAACCAGTCTGTTGTTTCATGTCCAGTTCTAACAGTTGCCTCCTGACCTGCATATAGATTTCTCAAGAGGCAGGTCACGTGGTCTGGTATTCCCATCTCTTTCAGAATTTTCCACAGTTTATTGTGATCCACACAGTCAAAGGCTCTGGCATAGTCAATAAAGCAGAAATAGATGTTTTTCTGGAACTCTCTTCCTTTTTCAATGATCCAGCAGATGTTGGCAATTTCATCTCTGTTTCCTCTGCCTTTTCTAAAATCAGCTTAAACATCAGGGAGTTCACAGATCATGTATTGCTGAAGTCTGGCTTGCAGAATTTTGAGCATTACTTTACTAGCATGTGAGATGAGTGGAATTGTGTGGTAGTTTGAGCATTCTTTTGCATTGCCTTTCTTTGGGATTGGAATGAAAACTGACCTTTTCCAGTCCTGTGGCCACTGCTGAGTTTTCCAAACTTGCTGGCATATTGACTGCAGCACTTTCACAGCATCATCTTTCAGGATTTGAAACAGCTCAACTGGAATGCCATCACCTCCACTAGCTTTGTTCATAGTGATGCTTTCTAAGGCACACTTGACTTCACATTGTAGGATGTCTGGCTCTAGATTAGTGATCACACCATCATGATTATCTGGGTCATGAAGATCTTTTTTAATAGTTTTCCTGTGTATTTTTGCCACCTCTTCTTTAATATCTTCTGCTTTTCTTAGGTCCATACCATTTCCGTTTTTTATTGAGTCCATCTTTGTATGAAATGTTCCCTTGGTATCTCTAATTTTCTTGAAGAGATCTCTAGTCGTTCCCATTTTGTTCTTTTCCTCTATTTCTTTGCATTGATTGCTGAGGAAGGCTTTTTTTTCTCTTCTTGCTATTCTTTGGAACTCTGCATTCAGATGCTTATGTATTTCCTTTTCTCCTTTGCTTTTTGCCTCTCTTCTTTTCACAGCTACTTTTAAGGTCTCCCCAGACAGCCATTTTGCTTTTTTGCATTTCTTTTCCATGGGGATGGTCTTGATCCCTGTCTCCTGTACAATGTCACGAACCTCATTCCATAGTTCATCAGGCACTCCATCTATCAGATCTAGGCTCTTAAATCTATTTCTCACTTCCACTGTATAATCATAAGGGATTTGATTTTGGTCGTACCTGAATGGTTTAGCGGTTTTCCCTACTTTCTTCAATATGAGTCTGAATTTGGTAATAACGTGTTCATGATCTGAGCCACAGTCAGCTCCTGGTCTTGTTTTTGTTGACTGTATAGAACTTCTCCATCTTTGGCTGTGAAGAATATAATCCATCTGATTTCGGTGTTGACCATCTGGAGATGTCCATGTGTAGTCTTCTCTTGTGTTGTTGGAAGAGTGTTTACTATGACCAGTGCATTTCTTGGCAATACTTTATTAGCCTTTGCCCTGCTTCATTCTGCATTCCAAGGCCAAATTTGCCTGTTACTCCAGGTGTTTCCTGACTTCCTACTTTTGCATTCCAGTCCCCTATAATGAAAATAACATCTTTTTTGGGTGTTAGGTCTAAAAGGTCTTGTAGGTCTTCATAAAACCATTCAACTTCAGCTTCTTCAGCATTACTGGTTGGGACATAGACTTGGATAACTGTGATATTGAATGGCTCGCCTTAGAGATGAACAGAAATCATTCCGTTGTTTTTGAGATTGCATCCAAGTACTGCATTTTGCACTCTTTTGTTGACCATGATGGCTACTCCATTTCTTCTGAGGGATTCCTGCCTACAGTAGTAGATATAATGGTCATCTGAGTTAAATTCATCCATTCCAGTCCATTTTAGTTTGCTGATTCCTAGAATGTTGATGTTCACTCTTGCCATCTCTTGTTTGACCACTTCCAATTTGCCTTGATTCATGGACCTGACATTCCAGGTTCCTATGAAATATTGCTCTTTACAGCATCAGACCTTGCTTCTATCACCAGTCACATCCACAGCTGGGTATTTTTTTTCCTTTGGCTCCATTCCTTCATTCTTTCTGGAGTTATTTCTCCACTGATCTCCAGCAGCATATTGGGCACCTACTGACCTGGGGAGTTCTTCTTTCAGTATCCTATCATTTTGCCTTTTCCTACTGTTCATGGGGTTCTCAAGGCAAGAATACTGAAGTGGCTTGCCATTCCCTTCTCCAGTCGACCACATTCTGTCACACCTCTCCACCATGACCCGCCCATCTTTGGTTGCACCACAGGCATGGCTTGGTTTCATTGAGCTAGACAAGGCTGTGGTCCTAGTGTGATTAGATTGACTAGTTTTCTGTGAGTATGGTTTCAGTGTGTCTTCCCTCTGATGCCCTCTTGCAACACCTACCATCTTACTTGGGTTTCTCTTACCTTGGGCATGGGGTATCTCTTCACGGCTCCTCCAGCAAAGCACAGCTGCTGCTCCTTACCTTGGACGAGGGCTATCTCCTTACCGCCGCCCTTCCTGACCTTCAACGTCAGATGGCTCCTCTAGGCCCTCCTGTGCCTGTGCAGCCACCACTCGTCGGGTGAGAAATGCAAATCAAAACCACAAGGAGGTACCATTTAATGCAGTCATAATGACTGCGATCCAAAAGTCGACAAGCAATAAATGCTGGAGACGGTGTGGAGAAAAGGGAACCCTCTTACACTGATCATGGGAATGCAAACTAGTACAGTCACTGTGGAGAACAGTGTGGAGATTCTTTAAAAAACTGGAAATAGAACTGCCTTATGACCCAGAAATCCCACTGCTGGGCATACACACCGAGGAAACCAGAATTGAAAGAGACACATGTACCCCAATGTTCATCGCAGCACTGTTTATAATAGCCAGGACATGGAAGCAACCTAGATGTCCATCAGCAGATGAATGGATAAGAAAGCTGTGGTACATGTACACAATGGAGTATTACTCAGCCGTTAAAAAGAATTCATTTGAATCAGTTCTGATGAGATGGATGAAACTGGAGCCAATTATACAGAGTGAAGTAAGCCAGAAAGAAAAACACCAATACAGTATACTAACACATATATATGGAATTTAGGAAGATGGCAATGACGACCCTGTATGCAAGACAGGAAAAAAGACACAGCTGTGTATAACGGACTTTTGGACTCAGAGAGAGCGGGAGAGGGCGGGATGATTTGGGAGAATGGCATTCTATCATGTATACTATCATGTAAGAATTGAATCGCCAGTCTATGTCTGACGCAGGATACAGCATGCTTGGGGCTGGTGCATGGGGATCACCCACAGAGATGTTATGGGGAGGGAGGTGGGAGGGGGTTTCATGTTTGGGAACACATGTAAGAATTAAAGATTTTAAAATTTAATAAAAAAAAAATAAATATTAAAAAAAAAAAAAAACCACAAGGAGGTACCATTTAATGCAGTCATAATGACTGCGATCCAAAAGTCGACAAGCAATAAATGCTGGAGACGGTGTGGAGAAAAGGGAACCCTCTTACACTGATCATGGGAATGCAAACTAGTACAGTCACTGTGGAGAACAGTGTGGAGATTCTTTAAAAAACTGGAAATAGAACTGCCTTATGACCCAGAAATCCCACTGCTGGGCATACACACCAAGGAAACCAGAATTGAAAGAGACACATGTACCCCAATGTTCATCGCAGCACTGTTTATAATAGCCAGGATGTGGAAGCAACCTAGATGTTCATCAGCAGATGAATGGATAAGAAAGCTGTGGTACATATTCACAATGGAGTATTACTCAGCCATTAAAAAGAATACATTTGAATCAGTTCTAATGAGGTGGATGAAACTGGAGTGAAGTAAGCCAGAAAGAAAAACACCAATACAGTATGCTAATGTATATATATGGAAATTAGAAAGATGGTAATGATAACCCTGTATGCAAGACAGCAAAAGAGACACAGATGTATAGAACAGTCTTTTGGACTCTGTGGGAGAGGGAGAGGGTGGGATGATTTGGGAGAATGACATTGAAATATATGTAATATCATATGAGAAATGAATCACCAGTATAGGTTCGATGCAGGGTACAGGATGCTCTGGGCTGGCGCACTGGGATGACCCAGAGGGATGGTATGGGGAGGGAAGTGGAAGAGGGGTCAGGATGGGGAACACGTGTATACCCATGGTGGATTCATGTTGATGTATGGCAAAACCAATACAATATGGTAAAGTAAAAAAGAAAAAAAAAATATTGACTGGTTTGACCTCCTTGCCATTCAAGGCACTCTCAAGAGTCTTTTCCAGCACTACATTTCAAAAGCATGAATTCTTTGGCTCTGTGCCTTCTTTATGGTCCAGCTCTCACAACCATACATAACTACTAGAAAGACCATAGCAATGAATAAAAGGGTCTTTGTTAGTAATACGCTATCTTTGCTTTTTAACAGTCTGTCTAGGTTTGTCATTGCTTTCCTGCCAGGAAGCAATCGTCTTGGGATTTCATGGCTGGAGTCACCATCCACAGTGATTTTAGAGCCAAAAAAGAATTCTGTCACTGCTTCCAACTTTTCCCCTACTATTTTACATGAAGTAGTGGGGCCAGGTGCCATGATCTTTGTTTGTTTGTTTTAATATTTGGTTTTATGTCAGCTATCTCACTCTCCTCCTTCACCCTCATCAAGTTCTTTAGCTCCTCTTTACTTTCTGCCATTAGAGCGGTATCATTCGCATATCTGAGGTTGTTGATATATCTCCCAACAATTGTAACTCACTCAGCCCAGCATTGTTCATTATCTGCTCTGCATATAAGTTAAATAAACAGGGTGACAATAAACAGCCTTGGTGCACTCCTTTTTCAATCTTGAACCAGTCAGTTGTTCAATACAAGGTTCTAACTGTTCCTTCTTGGCCTGCATACAGATTTCTCAGGGGACAGGTATAGTGATCTGGTATTCCCACCTCTTTAAGAATTTTCCAAAGTTTGTTGTGAACCACACAGTCAAAGGCTTTCACATAGTTAGTGAAACAGAACTAGATTTTTTTTTTTCTGAAATCCCCTTACTTTTCCTATGATCCAACAGATGTTGGCAATTTGATCTGTGGTTCCTCTGGCTTTTCTAAATCCAGCTTGCACATCTGGAAATTCTTGGTTCATGTACTTTTAAAGCCTAGTTTTGAAGGATGTTGAGCATTACCTTGCTAGCATGTAAAATGGGCTCAATTGTACTGTATGAGCTCATGTGAAATGAGCTCAATTGACCATTCTTTGGTATTGCATTTCTTTGGAATTGGAATGAAAACCGACCTTTTAGTGGATATAATGGCGAGAAAAAGAAACCCATTCAGACATTCCTAAAGCTTACAGCCTAATTGAAAAAAACGTGTAAATGATTAAATTGGTCATGAAATGCCACTCTGGTAGTAACTGGTAATTATTTTGCTCAATTTCTTTTAAGAAATAATTCTTAAAACTAACTATAAATAAAGTATTCACACAGATGAAAAGGTCTGTTTTTCACATAATTCTGAAGCCTGTATGCAGGATTTGGGTGCAATTTGAATGCAATTGCCCAGGAGTTGGAACATTCTTTAGTATGGCTTTCTTTGGAGTTGGGATGAAGTTTGACATTTTCCAGTTCTGTGGCCACTGCTGGGTTTTCCAAATTTGCCGATATATTGTGTACAGCACTTTTATGGTATCAACTTTAAGAATTTTAAATAGTTCTGCTGGAATTCCATCACCTCCACTAGCTTTATTGACAGTAGTGCTTTCTAGGGACCACTTGACTTCACACTCCAGAATGTCTGGCTCTGGGTGAGTGACCACACCATCATGGTTATCTGGGTCATTAAGATCTTTCTTTTTTTTTTTTTTTTTTAATACAGTTCTTCTGAGTATTCTTTCTATCTCTTTTTGATCTCTTCAGCTTCTATTAAGTCTTTACTGTTTCTGTCCTTTATTATATCCCACTTCATGGATCACTGCCTTGTCATGACAAAGTGGCTTGCATAACTCAGTGAAGCTATGAGCCATGTCGTGCAGGACCACCCAAGATGAATGGGTCATAGTGGAGAGTTCTGACAAAAGGTGATCCACTGGAGGAGGGAATGGCAAACAACCCCAGTATACTTGCTGTGAGAAGCCCATGAGCTATATAAAAAGGCAAAAGTATGTTCTAGTCTAGAATCCTTCATTTTTCCCAATTCCTCTTTTTCCATCTTTTAAACAGTGGGCAAGTACAAGCACACGTGTCACTTAGATGTGATTTACAATTTCACTTCCAAAGGTCCTTTTCAAAAGATAGCATTTCAATAAATTTTAACACAAAGTGTACAAAAATATGTTAATTTACTCTCCATACTTTTGACATACATTGGAAACTTCTTTAACATCTAGAGACTATAATAGCCAGGACATGGAAGCAGCCTAGATGTCCATTAGCATGTGAATGGATAAGAAAGCTGTGGTAGATAGACACAATGGAGTATTACTCAGCCATTAAAAAGAATATATTTGAATCAGTTCTGATGAGGTGGATGAAACTGGAGCCGATTATACAGAGTGAAGTAAGCCAGAAAGAAAAACACCAATACAGTATAATAATGCATATATATGGAATTTAGAAAGATGGTAATGATAACCCTGTACGCAAGACAGCAAAAGAGACACAGATGTATAGAACAGTCTTTTGGACTCTGTGGGAGAGGGAGAGGGTGGGATGATTTGGGAGAATGACATTGAAATATATGTAATATCATATAAGAGATGAATCACCAGTATAGGTTCGATGCAGGGCATAGGATGCTCTGGGCTGGTGCACTGGGATGACCCAGAGGGATGGTATGGGGAGGGAGGTGGGTGGGGGGTGCAGGATTGGGAACACGTGTGCACCCGTGGTGCATTCATGTTGATGTATGGCAAAACCAATACAATATTGTAAAGTAATTAGCCTCCAATTAAAATAAATAAATTTAAATTTTAAAAAAAGTGGGTTCCATTTGTTGGTATATATATATAACATATACGGTAATGTTAAATGAAATGCAATTTAACATATAGAGCAATGGTAAGCAGAAATTTTCTAGTACACACTAGCAAAACATCATTTTCAGTCTTCCCTCTCACCTCCCTCAACCCAATGAAAATTATAGAGAATTCCGTTCAGAAAAGAGGTTTAATGATTCAACTTTCAAAGGCAGTATTTCCCATCAGTTTTTAAAAACTATTCACACATGATGGAGTAGAAGGATGTGTACTCATCTCTTGTAAGAGAATCAAAATCAAAATTAGCTATTGAACAACCACCAATAGGAGGATACTGGAACCCACCAAAAAAAGATACCCTGCATCCAAAGACAAAGGAGGAGCCACAAGCCACAACAATACTGTAGGAGGGGCACCATCATGATAAAATCAAACCCCATACCCACTTGATAGACAACCCAGAAACTGGAGAACAATAATACCAAAGAGATTCTCCCACCGTTGTAAAGCTTCTGAACCTTATGTCAGGCTTGCAAGCCTGGGGACCTGGCATGGGACTGGGAATCCCCAGGGAATCTGACCTTGAAGGACAACGAGATTAGATTATAGGACTTCAACAGGACTGGGTGAAACAAAGACTCCCCTCTTGGAAGGCACAAACAAAATCTTGCATGCACAAAAACCTAAACGAAAGGAGCAGTGACCCCACAGGAGACTGAACCAAACTTACCTGCAGGTTTGAAGGGTCTCCTGTGGAGGTGTGGTTTGGCAGTTGCTCGCCACAGGGACCAGGGCACTTGCAGCAGCAGTCCTTTGGCTTAATTCCTCTTGGAGGTCACCATTATACCTACCATAAATCTCATAGATTCCAGGGCTGGTCAACTCAGGCCAAATAACTAACAGGGAGGGAATACAACCCTACCCATTAGCAGAAAATTGAATTAAAGCTTTACTTCTCCAAGCCAGGCTTCAGCAATACGTGAACCATGAACTTTCACATGTTCAAGCTGGTTTTAGAAAAGGTAGAGGAACCTAGAGATCAAATTGCCAATATCTGCTGGATCATCGAAAAAGCAAGAGAGTTCCAGAAAAACATCTATTTCTGCTTTATTGACTATGCCAAAGCCTTTGACTGTGTGGATCACAATAAACTGTGGAAAATTCTGAAAGAGGTGGGAATACCAGACCACCTGTATGCAGGTCAGGAAGCAACAGTTAGAACTGGACATGGAACAACAAACTGATTCCAGATAGGAAAAGGAGTACATCAAGGCTGTATATTGTCACCCTGCTTATATGCAGAGTACATCATGAGAAATACTGGGCTGGAAGAAGCACAAGCTGGAATCAAGATTGCTGGGAGAAATATCAATAACCTAAGATATGCAGATGATACTACCCTTATGGCAGAAAGTGAAGAGGAACTAAAAAGCCTCTTGATGAAACTGAAAGAGGAGAGTGAAAAAGTTGTCTTAAAGCTCAACATTCAGCAAACGAAGATCATGGCATCCAGTCCCATCACTTCATGGGAAATAGATGGGGAAACAGTGTCAGACTTTATTTTTTGGGGCTCCAAAATCACTGCAGATGGTGACTGCATCCATGAAATTACAAGATGCTTACTCCTTGGAAGAAAAGCTATGACCAACCTAGAGAGCATATTCAAAAGCAGAGACTTTACTTTGCCAACAAAGGTCCATCTAGTCAAAGCTATGGTTTTTCCAGTGGTCATGTATGGATGTGAGAGTTGGACTAAGAAGAAAGCTGAGCACCGAAGAATTCATGATTTTGAACTGTGATATTGGAGAAGACTCTTGAGAGTCCCTTGGACTGCAAGGAGATCCTTCAGTCCATCCTGAAGGAGATCAGCCCTGGAATTTCTTTGGAAGGAATGATGCTAAAGCTGAAACTCCAGTACTTTGGCCACCTCATGCGAAGAGTTGACTCATTGAAAAAGACTGATTCTGGGAGGGATTGGGGGCAGGAGGAAAAGGGGTCGACAGAGGATGAGATGGCTGGATGGCATCACAGACTCAATGGACGTGAGTCTGAGTGAACTCTGGGAGTTGGTGATGAACATGGAGGGCTGGCATGCTGCAATTCATGGGGTCACAAAGAGTCGAACATGACTGAGCAACTGGACTGAACTGAGAAGAGAGAGAAAAAGGATCAGGAAAATATTTGAAGAGATAATCGCTGAAAATTTTTCTAACATGGAAAAGAAATAGTTCTTTAAAAGCAACAGGGGAAAATGATAACATACAACAGAACTCCCATGAGGTTATCAGTTGATTTCTCAACAGAAACTCTGCAAGCCAGAAGGGAATGGCACAATTACTTTAAGTGATGATAGGGAAAGACCTATAACCAAGATTGATCTCCTCAGCAAGAATCTCATTCAGAGAAATCAAAAGCTTTACAGATAAGCAAACATTAAGAAAAGTCAGCACCATAAAGCCAGCTTTACAACAAATGATAAAGGAACTTCTCTAGACAGGAAACACAAAAGAAGGAAAAGATGAACACAAAATAAACCTAAAACAATTAAGAAAATGGCAATAGGATCATCAGTTCAGTTCAGTTCAGTAACTCAGTTGTGTCTGACTCTTTGTGACCCCATGGACTGAAGAATCTACCACCAACACCCAGATCTTAATCGAACTCATTTCCATAGAGTTGCTGATGCCATCCAACAATCTCATCCTTTGTTGTCCCCTTCTCCTCCTGCTTTCAATCTTTCCCAGCATCAGGGTCTTTTCGTGAGTCAGTTCTACACATCAAATGGCGAAAGTATTAGAGTTTCAGCTTCAGCACCAGTCCTTCCAATGAATATTCAGAAATTCAGGACTGATTTCCTTTAGAATGGACTGGTTGGATCTCCTTGAAGACCAAGGGACTTTCAAGAGTCTTCTCCAACACCACAGCTCAAAAGCATCAATTCTTCAGCACTCAGTTTTCTTTATAGTCTAACTCTCACAGCCATACATGACTACTGGAAAAACCATAGCTTTGTCTATACAGAGCTTCCTGGCAAAGTAATGTTTCTGCTTTTTAATATGCTGTTTATGTTGGTCATAGTTTTTCTTCCAAGGAGTAAGCGTCTTTTAATTTCATGGATGCAGTCACCATCTGCAGTGATTTTGGAGCCCCCCAAAATAAAGTCTGTCACTGTTTCCATTATTTCCCCATCGATTTGTCATGAAATAATGGAACCAGATGCCATGATCTTCATTTTCTGAATGTTGAGTTTTAAGCCAACTTTTTCACTCTCCTTTCATTGTCATCAAAAGGCTCTTTAGTTCTTTTCTTTTTGCCATAAGTGTTGTGTTTTCTGCATATCTGAGGTTATTGATATTTCTCCTGACAATCTTGATTCCAGCTTGTCATCATCCAGCTCAGCATTTTGCATGATGTACTCTGCATATAAGTTAAATAAGCAGGGTGATAATATATAGCCTTGATGTACTCCTTTCCCGATTTGGAACCAGTCTGATATTCCATTTCCAGTTCTAACTATTGCTTCTTGACCTGCATACAGATTTCTCAGGAGGCAGGTCAGGTGGTACGGTATTCCATCTCTTTAATAATATTCCAGTTTGTTGTGATCCAAACAGTCAAAGGTTTGGTGTAGTCAATAAAGCAGAAGCAGATGCTTTTTTGGAACTCTCTTGCTTTTTCTATGATCCAGTAGATGCTGGCAATTTGATCTGGTTCCTCTGCCTTTTCTAAACCCAGCTTGAACATCTGAAAGTTCACATTTCATGTACTGATGAAGCATTGTTCACAGAATTTTGAACATTGCTTTGCTAGCATGTGAGATGAGTGCAATTGTGCAGTAGTTTGAACAATCTTTGACCTTGGCTTTCTTTGGGATTGGGATGAAAACTGACCTTTTTTAATCCTCTGGCCACTGCTGAGTTTTCCAAATTTGCTGGTATATTGAGTGCAGCACTTTCATAGCATCATCTTCTAGGATTTGAAATAGCTCAACTGGAATTTCATCACCTCGACTAGGATTGTTCATAGTAATGCTTCCAAAGGCCCACTTGACTTCACACTCCAGGATGTCTGGCTCGGGGTGAGTGATCACATCATTGTGGTTATCTGAGTCATTAAGATCTCTTTTGTATAGTTCTTCTGTGTATTCTTGCCACCTCTTCTTAATATCTTCTGCTTCTGTTAGGTCCATACCATTTCTGTCCTTTATTGTGCCCATTTTTGCATGACATGTTCCCTTTCAATTCAGTTCAGTTCAGTCACTCAGTCGTGTCCGACTCTTTGCAACCCCATGAATCACAGCACTCCAGGCCTCCCTGTCCATCACCAACTCCCAGAGCTCACTCAGACTCACGTCCATCACATCAGTGATGCTATCCAGCCATCTCATCCTCTATCGTCTCCTTCTCCCCCTGCCCCCAATCCCTCCCAGCATCACAGTCTTTTCCAATGAGTCAACTCTTCGAATGGGGTGGCCAAAGTACTGGAGTTTCAGCTTCAGCATCATTCCTTCCAAAGAAATCCCAGGTGTGATCGCCTTCAGAATGGACTGGTTGGATCTCCTTGCAGTCGAAGGAACTCTCAAGAGTCTTCTCCAACACCACAGTTCAAAAGCATCAATTCTTTGGTGCTCAGCTTTGTTCACAGTCCAACTCTCATATCCATACATGACCACAGGAAAAACCATAGCTTTGACTAGATAGACTTTTGTGGGCAAAGTAATGTCTCTGTTTTTGAATATGCTATCTAGGTTGCTCATAACCTTTCCTCCAAGGAGTAAGCGTCTTTTAATTTCATGGATGCAGTCACCATCTGCAGTGATTTTGGAGCCCCCCCAAAAATAAAGTCTGACACTGTTTCCCCATCTATTTCCCATGAAGTGATGAGACCAGACGCCATGATTTTCGTTTTTTGAATGTTGAGCTTTAAGCCAACTTTGTCACTCTCCTCTTTCACTTGCATCAAGAGGCTTTTTAGCTCCTATTCACTTTCTGCCATAAGGGTGGGGTAATCTGAATATCTTAGGTTATTGATATTTCTCCCAGCAATCTTGATTCCAGCTTGTGCTTCTTCCAGCCCAGTATTTCTCATGATGTACTCTGCATATAAGTTAAATAAGCAGGGTGACAATATACAGCCTTGACGTACTCCTTTTCCTATTTGGAACCAGTCTGTTGTTCTATGTCCAGTTCTAACTGTTGCTTCCTGACCTGCATACAGATTTCTCAAGAGGCAAGTCAGGTGGTCTGGTATTCCCATCTCTTTCAGAATTGTCCACAGTTTATTGTGATCCACACAGTCAAAGGCTTTGGCATAGTCAATAGAGCAGAAATACATGTTTTTCTGGAACTCTCTTGCTTTTTCGATGATTCAGCAGATGTTGGCAATTTGATCTCTGGTTCCTCTAACTTTTTTAAAACCAGCTTGAACATGTGAAAGTTCATGGTTCATGTATTGCTGAAGCCTGGCTTGGAGAATGTAGAGCATTACTTCACTAACGTGTGAGATGAGTGCAATTGTGCAGTAGTTTGAGCATTCTTTGGCATTGCCTTTCTTTGGGATTGGAATGAAAACTGACCTTTTCCAGTCCTGTGGCCACTGCTGAGTTTTCCAGATTTGCTGCCATATTGAGTGCAGCACTTTCACAGCATCATCTTTCAGGATATGAAATAGCTCCACTGGAGGCATTCCATCACCTCCACTAGCTTTGTTCATACTGATGCTTTCTAAGGCCCACTTGACTTCACATTCCATGATGTCTGGCTCTAGGTGAGTGATCACACCATCGTGATTTTCTGTGTCATGAAGGTCTTTTTTGTACAGTTCTTCTGTGTAGTCTTGCCACCTCTTCTTAGTATCTTCTGCTTCTGTTAGGTCCATACCATTTCTGTCCTTTATCGAGCCCATCTTTGCATGAAATGTTCCGTTCATATCTCTAATTTTCTTGAAGAGATCTCTAGTCTTTCCCATTCTGTTCTTTTCCTCTATTTTTTTTTTTTTTTGCATTAATCGCAGAGGAAGGCTTTCTTATCTCTTCTTGCTATTCTTTGGAACTCTGCATTCAGATGCTCATATCTTTCCTTTTCTCCTTTGCTTTTCACTTCTCTTCTTTTCACAGCTATTTGTAAGGCCTCCTCAGATGGCCATTTTGCTTTTTTTGCATTTCTTTTCCATGGGGATGGTCTTGATCCCTGTCTCTTGTAAAGTGCCTTTAGCTTCTCTTCTTTTCTCAGTTGTTTGTAAGGCTTCCTCAGGCAACCATTTTGTGTTTTTGCGTTTCTTTTCCTTGAGGATAGTCTTGATCACTGCATCTTGTTCAATGTCATGAACCTCTATCCATAGTTCCTCAGGCACTCTCTCAGATATAAACCCTTGAATTTATTTGTCACTTCTACTGTTTAATCGTAAGGGATTTGACTTAGGTCATACCTGAGTGGTCTAGTGGTTTTCCCTATTTTCTACAAATTAAGTCTGAATTTTGCAATAATGAGTTCATGATCTGAGCCAGTCAGCACCCAGTCTTGTTTTTTTCTGACTGTATAGAACTTCTCCATCTTTTGCAGCAAATAATATAATAAATCTGATTTTGGTACTGACCATCTGGTGATGTCCATGTGTAGAGTCTTCTCTTGTACTAGATATACTAAATGATTCAAATAAGGACTTCATTTGTCCACTCTATACAAAGCAGTCTCCAATAAACTGCACACATCTAACAGTTATAATCTGCAAGTGTCTTCACAATATGAGCACTCTAGCCTAAGACCAGGACCCTTCCCTTGTCTCCTGCCTCCACCTACCCAGGTGGCTATAATGATCAAATTTTCAGAAGACAATCTTTCCTAGAAATTTTAACACAAAATATGCAAAATATATATTATTAACCATTTCTATTTTTGTCATATACTGGCAACCTCTTTAACATCTTGAAAGACTAGATATAAATTAAGGCTCATTTGTTTATTATATATGCTTTATACAGAGCAAAGTGAAACAAAATGAACAAACATAAAATAGACAATGATTAATCTTGCCTCACTATAAATACATTGACACAGAACTCTGCATTTCCTTCTCCTCCCTCTGTTCTTGAACCATTGCATAAGGAACAGCCTTAGTTCTTCTTGCTTTGTGCCATAAGGGTGGTATCATCTGCATATCTGAGGTTATTGATATTTAATCTTCCACCCTGCCCAGCCCTGCCCACCAGTCCCCACCGTCCCTGTCACAGACACTCCGCTCTGCAGCCACAGGGCACAAGGAACAACCCTGAGCTTCCACATGTGATGGTTCCCCCCATGTCTGCAGCCATGAGGCAGAGGTTCGACAAACTCCTTCACCAAAGGAACTGCATGACTGAACTATTAGCCAAGACCGAGGCCAACTGGAGTGAACTGGAGCTTCATTGTGCTCGGTGTCATCAGGCTGGTGGTTGAGTATCGGTTATGGAGCCCTTCTCCTCTGCAACATGATAGGATTTGGTTACTCAGCCTATGTCTCAGAAAAGAAAGATTTGAGAAGCAAATAAGATGAAGATTTACTGAGTATGGCGCCTCCCATCAGAACAAGATCCAGTTTCTGCCACAGTTAGTCTTTCCCATCAGGAAGCTTCCATAAACCTCTTATCCTTATCCATCAGAGGGCAGACAGAATGAAAACCACAATCACAGAAAACTAATCACACTGATTACATGGACCACACACACAATGGTGAGGAATAAAATGCACACACAAAACAATGGTTATCATATGGAAGTATCTTTTAAGTATGACCAGTCAGGCATAGAGCTTTCTTTTATTTCTCTTCAAGGTCTTCCATTCCATGTCCTCTAAACGAAGGAACAGACATGGACCTCGAGCTCCTGAGGTCACTTCTAGAGGTGGTCAAACAACTCAATTTTGAAAAGTAATTTCCAGAATACTTTTATTTTCTATGTTGTTTTTCAAACAAATGGGCATTTATAAGACATGTGATTTTATAACTCTATCATATGTTGACAACTTCTTTACATCTAGGGGGTCTAGATGTAGTGAAAGTTTTCTTTTGAAAAGTTGAGGGGAAAGTTGAGAGCAGGTTTTTCATATTATTGGAGAAAGGAATGGAAAACCACTCCAATACTCTTGCCTCAAGAGTCCCATGAACATTATATACCCAAGTCTTTCATAAATAGCCAGTCTTGGTAAAGTCTTGGTAGAATTATGACCAACTGCCTGGTGGCCTACTAAGTTTCCATTCATCTTCCCGGCCTGTTAAGGCCTTTGTTTGTCATTGTTCAGATAAGGGGAGATCTGGTCCAACTTGGACAGAGGAGTCACTTCAGGTCCTGAATCTCCGTGGCTATAAGGCCTAAGGGTGGCCAGGCTGGTATCCACACAGATCTGCCTTCTGGTACCCCTGAGGCTCTGACAGCCCTCCGTGGCATTTGAGCAGCCTCCAATCTTCTTATCCTGACATGCCTGAGGCCCAAATGTGCCACGTCCTCAGTTACCTGGTGGAGGCTTTGGCTAGGCCCAAGACTTGCAGCATTGGGCCAAGAGACCTGGTGGTAAAGGAGATCTGGGTTTGGAGGGGCCATTGCCATAAGGTCTCAGCAGCAGTGGGGGTGGGGCTGAAGTTCCCAGCTTCGGCCCTATCAGTAGGCAGTCGCATGGATGGTTCTGGGGCTCCACAAGACACAGTCTGAGGCTGTCCCAAGCCCTCCAGTTCACCCACTGACCAGAGGCCAGAAGACCTGGAGTGTCCCAGGGTAGAAGGCCATGATCCACTCCTTGCCATGTTCTCTGCCTGAACTCTCTTCTGTGTATTCTTGCCACCTCTTCTTAACTTCTGCTTCTGTTAAGCCCTTAACATTTCTGTCCTTTATTGTGCCATCCATGTATGAAATGTTCACTTGATATCTCCAATTTTCTTGAACAGATCTCTTGTCTTTTCCATTACATTGTTTTTCTCTATTTCTTTGCATTATTCATTTAGAAGGCCTTCTTATCTCTCCTTGCATTCAGTCTTCTTATCTTTCTGCATTCAATCAGGTATATCTTTCCCTTTCCCCCCTGTCTTTCACTTCTCTTCTTTCCTCAACTATTTGTAAATCCTCCTGAGATAACCACTTGGCCTTCTTGCATTTCTTTTTCTTTGGGATGATTTTGGTCACCGTCTCCTTACAATGTTATGAACCTCCATCTGTAGTTCTTCAGGTATTCTGTCCACCAGATCTTATCCCTTGAATATATTTATCACCTCCATTGTATAATCATAATGAATTTGATTTATTAATAAATCATACTTGAATGGCCTAGTGCTTTTCCTTATTTTCTTCAATTACAGTCTGAATTTTGCAATAAGGAGCTCATCACCTTAGTCATAGTCAGCTAAAGGTCTTGTTTTTACTAACTGTGCAGAATTTCTCCATCTTTGGCTGAAAGAATGTAATAAATCTGATTTCAGTATTGACCATCTGGTGATGTCCATGTGCAGTGTCATCTCTTGTTTTGTTGGAAAAGAATGTTTGCTATGACCAGCATGTTTTCTTGATGAAAGCTCTGCTAGCCTTTGTCTTGCTTCATTTTTTACCCCAAGGCCAAACTTGCCTATGATTCCAGATATCTCTTGATTTCCTACTTTTGCATTCCAGTCTCTTATGATGAAAATGATGTCTTTTTTTCGGTGTTAGTTCTAGAAGATATTGTAGGTCTTCATAGAACCATTCAATCTCAACTTCTTCAGCATCATTAGTTAGGGAATAGATTACTGTCATGTTGGATGGTTTGCCTTGGAAACAAACCAAGATAATTTGCTATTTTTTTTTCTAAATTTCTTTCTTTTATAAAAAAAATATTTATTTTTTAATTGAAGGATAATTGATTTACATAATTTTGCTGTTTTCTGTCAAACCTCAACATGAATCAGCCATAGGTATTGTACCCAAGTATTGCATTTCAGACTCTATTGTTGACTGTGAAGTATACTCCATTTCTTCTAAGGGATTCTTGCCCACAGTAGTAGATATAATGGTCATCTGAATTAAATTCTCCCATTCCCATCCATTTTAGTCCACTCACTCCAAAGATGTCAATGTTCACTTTTGCCCTCTCTTACTTGATTATATCCAATTTACCTTTATTCAAGGACCTAACATTCCACATTCCTATGCAATATTGTTCTTGAGAGCATCAGACTTTACTTTCACCACCAGACACAACTACAACTGAACGTTGTTTCCTTCTTGGCCCACCTATTTCATTCTTCTGGGAGCTATTAGTAATTGTCCCCTGCTCTTCCCCAATACCATATCAGACAGCTTTCAACCTGGGGGCGGGGGTACTCATCTTGTGCTGTCATATCTTTTTGCCTTTTCATACTTTCCATGGGCTTCTCCGGGCAAGAATACTTGAGTGGGTTGCCATTTCTTTCTCCAGTTGACCATGTTTTGTCAGCTCTTCACTATGATCCATCCATCTTCGGTGGCCCTGCATAGCTTGACTCATAGCTTCATTGAGTTATGCAAGCCCCTTCATCACCAGGCTGTGATCCATGAAGGGGATCATGTGTCATTGTTGTTTTGTTGTTTAGTCACTAAATTGTGTCTAACTCTTTTCCAACCCCATGACCCGCCAGTCTCTTCTGTCCATGGAATTTCCCAGGCAAGAATACTGGAATGAATTACCATTTCCTTCTCCAGGGGATTTCCACAAATCAGAGATCAAACCCATTCCTCCTAAATAGGCAAGTGGATTCTTTACCACTGAGCCATGGGTGAAGTCTTCATGTGTCATTCAGTTCAGTTCAGTTCAGTTCAGTCGCTCAGTCGTGTCCAACTCTTTGCAACCCCATGAACCACAGCACGCCAGGCCTCCCTGTCCATCGCCAACTCCTGGAGTCCACCAAAACCCATGTCCATTGAGTCAGTGATGCCATTTGACCATTACATCCTCTGTCGTCCCCTCCTCCTCCTGCCCTCAATCTTTCCAAGCATCAGGGTCTTTTCCAATGAGTCAGCTCTTCTCATCAGGTGGCCAAAGTACTGGAGTTTCAGCTTCAACATCAGTCCTTCCAATGAACACCCAGGACTGATCTCCCCCAGGATGGACTGTTTGGATCTCCTTGCAGTCCAAGGGACTCACAGGAGTCTTCTCCAACACCACAGTTCAAAAGCATTAATTCTTCTGCACTCAGCTTTCTTCACAGTCCAACTCTCACATCCATACATGACCACAGGAAAAACCATAGCCTTGACTAGATTGACCTTTGTTGGCAAAGTAATGTCTCTGCTTTTGAATATGCTGTCTAGGTTGGTCATAACTTTCCTTCCAAAGAGTAAGTGTCTTTCAGTTTCATGGCTGCAATCACCATCTGCAGGGATTTTGGAGCACAGAAAAATAAAGCCAGCCACTGTTTCCACTGTTTCCCCATCTATGTGCCATGAAGTGATGGGACCAGATGACATGATCTTAGTTTTCTGAATGTTGACCTTTAAGCCAACTTTGTCACTCTCTTCTTTCACTTGCATCAAGAGGCTCTTTAGTTCTGCTTCACTTTCTGCCATAAGGGTAGTGTCATCTGCATATCTGAGGTTATTGATATTTCTCCTGGCAATCTTGACTCCAGCTTGTGCTTCTTCCAGCCCATCGTTTCTCATGATTTACTCTGCATATAAGTTAAATAAGCAGGGAGACAATATACAGCCTTGACGTACTCATTTTCTTATTGGGAACCAGTCTGTTGTTTCATGTTCCGTTCTAACTGTTTCTTCCTAACCTGTGTATAGGTTTCTCAAGAGGCAGGTCAGGTGGCCTGGTATTCCCATCTCTTTCAGAATTTTCCACAGTTTATTGTGATCCACACAGTCAAAGGCTTTGGCATAGTCAATAAAGCAGAAATAGATGTTTTTCTGGAACTCTCTTGCTTTTTCGATGATCCAGCAGATGTTGGCAATTTGATCTCTGGTTCCTCTGCCCTTTCTGAAACCAGCTTGAACATCTGGATGTTCATGGTTCACGTATTGCTGAAGCCTGGCTTGGAGAATTTTAAGCATCACACTAGTAGCGTGTGAGATGAGTGCAATTGTGTGGTAGTTTGAGCATTCTTTGGTCATTAGGGAACTGAAAATTAAAACTACAGTGACATATCACTGCACTCTTATTAGAATGGCCAAAGTTTTAAACATTGATAAAACCAACTGCTGGGGAGGATGTAGAGCAACAAGGATTCTCACTCACTAATGGCGGCAATACAAAATAGTACAACCACTTTGGAAAGCAATTTGCCTCCAGTATGTTAGGACTTAGACTGAACATCTAGTTCCCTAATTTTTCTGACTGCTAACCAAAGGACTGGCTTCCAATCTACATGTTTCTGAGATCTGATAAGGTCCAACATTACTTAGTCCCCTGATACAACAGAGTCAAGCAACAGTTTAAAACAGCATGCATTCTGAGCAAATGTGCAGATATCTGCCATAACTCCTCTTTCTGACTCAATGCACAGTGAATGGATGATACAGTTCACCTCCTATCTTCTTCTGAGGAGAAAAGGAATTGAACCAAACATCTAGTGCCCAAGCATTTATTGCTAGTACTCAAAGAACTCTCTTCTATTTCATCTGTCTCAGAGTACTGATGGAACTTAGCATACTCTAGCTTACAGAGAACCACTAAGAACAAAGATGGTGGTTTGGACACATAGAGTTTTTGTATTCAAGTGAGGTTAATTTGTTATTAGATTAAAATAAAGTGTTGTAAATAAACGATATTTTATGTAAGCCTCATGATAACCACACAAAAATTACCTATAAAAGTTACACAAAAGAAGAAGTGAAAGGAATTAAAGCCTATCAATTCAGAAAAAAAAAAAAAAGAAAGGAAAGAAGTACAAAGAAACTAGCATGACAGAAAATGGGGACAGAAAAACTATAATGTCATTAAAAAAATAACAATAGTAAAACTTTCTTATCAATAATTATTAAATGAAAATAGACTAAATTATCCAATCAAAAATAATATATTTACTGGCTTAATGGATATAAAATAAGCTCCAACATTACACTGTCTACAGGAAGCTCACTTCCCACTGTCTACAGGAAGCTCACTTTAGATAATCATAGACTGAAAGTGAAGGGATAAAAAACATAGTTCACACAAATGATAATCAAAAGAGAGCAGGGTTACCTAGACTTATATCACACAAAATAGACCTTAGGTCAAAAACTGTCTCTAGAAACAAAGATAGCCATTATATAAGGGTAAGTGGGTCAATTCACAAGGAAGACATAATAATTATAAATGTATATGAATCCAACATTACATCACCTAAATATATAATGCAAAAATTGACAGGTCTGGAAGGAGAAACCAACAGCAATATAATAATAGTAGGACACTTTACTCTCACTTTTAATAATGTATAGAACATCTAGATAGAAAACCAATTAAGAAACAACTGACTTATATAACACTATAGATTAAATAAATCTAACAGACATATACAGAATTTTCACTCAACAGTGGAAGAAAACATATTCTTCTCAACAGTACATCACGTGGAATGTTTTCCAGGTTTAATCACATACTAAGTCACAAAACAAGTTTTAACAAATTTCAGTTCAGTTCAGTTCAGTTGCTCAGTCATGTTCGACTCTTTGTGACCCCATGAATTGCAGGACGCCACGCCTCCTAGTCCATCACCAACTCCCGGAGTTCACACAAACTCATGTCTGTCGAGTCGCTGATGCCATCCAGCCATTTCATCCTCTGTCATCACCTTCTCCATCTACCCCCAATCACTCCCAGAATCAGGGTCTTTTCCAATAAGTCAACTTTTCGTATGAGGTGGCCAAGTATTGGAGTTTCAGCTTTAGCATCATTCCTTCCAAAGAACACCCAGGACTGATCTCCTTTAGAATGCACTGGTTAGATCTCCTTGCAGTCCAAGGGACTCTCAAGAGTCTTCTCCAACACCACAGTGCAAAAGCATTAATTCTTCAGCGCCCAGCTTTCTTCACAGTCCAACTCTCACATCCATACATGACCACAGGAAAAACCATAGCCTTGACTAGACAGACATTTGTTGGCAAATAATGTCTCTGTTTTGAATATGCTATCTAGGTTGGTCATAACTTTCCTTCCAAAGAGTAAGCATTTTTTAATTTCTGGCTGCAGTCACCATCTGCAGTGATTTTGGAGCCCCCCAAAATAAAGTCAGCCACTGTTTCCACTGTTTCCCCATCTATTTCCCATGAAGTGATGGGACCAGATGCCATGATCTTCGTTTTCTGAATGTTGAGCTTTAAACCAACTTTTTCACTCTCCTCTTTCACTTTCATCAAGAGGCTTTTTAGTTTCTCTTCACTTTCTGCCATAAGGGTGGTGTCATCTGCATATCTGAGGTTATTGATATTTCTCCTGGCAATCTTGATTCCAACTTGTGCTTCCGGCCCAGCGTTTCTCATGATGTACTCTGCATATAAGTTAAATGAGCAGAGGGACAATGCACAGCCTTGACGTACTCATTTTCCTTTTGGGAACCAGTCTGTTGTTCCATGTCCAGTTCTAACTGTTGCTTCCTGACCTGAATATAGGTTTCTCAAGAGGCAGGTCAGGTAACCTGGTATTCCCATCTCTTTCAGGATTTTCCACAGTTTATTGTGATCCACACAGTCAAAGGCTTTGGCATAGTCAATAAAGCAGAAATAGATGTTTTTCTGGAACTCTTTTCCTGTTTCCATGATCCAGTGGATGTTGGCAATTTAATCTCTGGTTCCTCTGCCATTTCTTTCATTTTTTTTTTTTTATTTCTAGCCCACATTTTATTTTTATATAAATTTATTTATTTTAATTGGAGACTAATTACTTTACAATATTGTATTGATTTTGTCATACATCAACATGAATCCTCCACCACAGGTATACACGTGTTCTGCATCCTGAACTCCCCTCCAATAAAGCAGAAATAGATGTTTTTCTGGAAGTCTCTTGCTTTTTCCATGATCCAGCGGATGTTGGCAATTTGATCTCTGGTTCCTTTGCCTTTTCAAAAACCAGCTTGAACATCTGGAAGTTCACGGTTCACGTACTGCTGAAGCCTGGCTTGGAGGATTTTGAGCATTACTGTACTAGCATGTGAGATAAGTGCAATTGTGTGGTAGTTCGAGCATTCTTTGGTGTTGTCTTTCTTTGGGATTGGAATGAAAACTGACCTTTTCCAGTCCTATGGCCACTGCTGAGTTTTCCAAACTTGCTGGCATATTGACTGCAGCACTTTCACAGCATCATCTTTCAGGAATTGAAATAGCTCCACTGGAATTCCATCACCTCCACTAGCTTTGTTCGTAGTGATGCCTTTAAGGTCCACTTGACTTAGAAAGATTAAAATAATACAAAGTAGCCTTTCAGACCACAGTAGAGTGAAACCAGAAATTGATAACAGAAAGAAAACAGGAAAATTGACCAATATATGGACAATACATGATACATTATTGAACAACCATTTAGTTAAAAAGAAGTCAAAAGGGAATTGTAAAAATACCTTGATAAAAATAAAAACAAAACACAACATACCAAAACTTATGAAAGGTAGTAAAAGCAGTGCTAAAAGAGAAGCTCATTGTAAAAAACACATTAAAAAAGAAGAAAAATATCAAAAAAAAAACCTGACCTTTATACCTCATGAATTTAGAAAAAGAGCAAACTAATCCCAAGGTTGACTAAAGGAAGGAAACAATAAAGATTAGAATAGAAATAAAGATTAGAAAAGCAATAAGAAACAGTCTACAAAACTGAGAGCTGGTGTTCTGAAAAGATAAACAAAATCAACAAACTCATACCTAGATTACCTAAGGGAAAAATAGAAGATGCAAATAAATAAAATTAGAAATGGAAGAAGACACATGACATTGGCCTATTTATTAGCCTCATAAACAAAAAAGATCACAAGAAACTATTATAAATTTAGTATGTCAATAAATTGGAAAACCTAGAAGAAATGGATAAATTTGTAGAAAATATACAATCCCCCAGGAAAAAACATGAAAAAATGGAAATACATAATATGTCAATAAAATTAGGAGATTAACACAGTAATCGAAAACCTCCCAACAAAGAAAAGCCTAGGTCCAGATAGTTTCACAGGTGAATTCTGCCAAGCACTTGAAGAATAATTAATGTAAATTCTTAATTTCTTCGAAAACAGGAGAAAGCACTTTCAAACACATCACCTTGGTGTCAAAACCAGACAGACATCAGAAGAAAAATGCAGGTCAATATCTGTAATGAACATAGATGTAAAAATGTTCAATAAAGTACTAACAAAATGAATTTGACAGTGAATTAAAAGGATTAAACACCACGATGAAATGGGATTTACACTTGCTGTGCAGGCACAGGAGGGCCCAGAGGAGCTATCCCACGTTGAAGGTCAGGAATGGCGGCAGAAAGGAGATACCCCTAGTCCAAGGTAAGGAACAGTGGCTGTGCTTTGCTGGAGGAGCTGTGAAGAGATACCCTACGCCAAGGTAAGAGAAACCCAAGTAAGATGGTAAGTGTTGCAAGAGGGCATCAGAGGGCAGACACACTGAAACCATACTCACAGAAAACTAGTCAATCTAATCACAGTAGGACCACGGCCTTGTCTAACTCAATGAAACCAAGCCATGCCTGCAGGGCAACCCAAGATGGGCGGGTCATGGCGGAGAGGTGTGACAGAATGTGGTCGACTGGAGAAGGGAATGGCAAGCCACTTCAGTATTCTTGCCTTGAGAACCCCATGAACAGTAGGAAAAGGCAAAATGACAGGATACCAAAAGAGGAACTCCCCAGGTCAATAGGTGCCCAATATGCTACTGGAGATCACAGGAGAAATAACTGCAGAAAGAATGAAGGGATGGAGCCAAAGGAAAAACAATACCCAGTTGTGGATATGACTAGTGATAGAAGCAAGATCTGATGCTGTAAAGAGCAATATTTCATAGGAACCTGGAATGTCAGGTCCAAGAATCAAGGCAAATTGGAAGTGATCAAATAAGAGATGGCAAGGGAGAACGTCAACATTCTAGGAATCAGCAAACTAAAATGGACTGGAATGGATGAATTTAACTCAGATGACCATTACATCTACTACTGCAGGCAGGAATCCCTCAGAAGAAATGGAGTAGCCATCATGGACAACAAAAGAGTCCAAAATGCAGTACTTGGATGCAATCTCAAAAACAACAGAATGATCTCTGTTCGTCTCTAAGGCAAACCATTCAATGGCACAGTTATCCAAGTCTATGCCCCAATCAGTAATGCTGAAGAAGCTGAAGTTGAATGGTTTTATGAAGACCTACAAGACCTTTTAGAACTAACACCCAAAAAAGATGTCCTTTTCATTATAGGGGACAGGAATGCAAAAGTAGGAAGTCAAGAAACACCTGGAGTAACAGGCAAATTTGGCCTTGGAATGCAGAATGAAGCAGGGCAAAGGCTAATAAAGTTTTGCCAAGAAAATGCACTGGTCATAGCAAACACCCTCTTCCAACAACACAAGAGAAGACTCTACACATGGACATCACCAGATGGTCAACACTGAAATCAGACTGATCATATTCTTTGCAGCCAAAGATGGAGAAGCTCTATACAGTCAAAAAAAACAAGACCAGGAGCTGACTGTGGCTCAGATCATGAACTCCTTATTACCAAATTCAGAGTCATATTGAAGAGTAGGGAAAACCGCTAAACCATTTAGGTATGACCTAAATCAAATCCCTTATGGTTGTACAGTGGAAGTGAGAAATAGATTTAAGGGCCCAGATATGATAGAGTGCCTGATGAACTATGGAATGAGGTTCGTGACATTGTCCAGGAGACAGGGATCAAGACCATCCCCATGGAAAAGAATTGCAAAAAAGCAAAATGGCTGTCTGGGGAGGCCTTACAAATAGCTGTGAAAAGAAGAAAGGTGAAAAGCAAAGGAGAAAAGGAAAGATAAGCATCTGAATGCAGAGTTCCAAAGAATAGCAAGAAGAGATAAGAAAGCCTTCTTCAGTGATCTATGCAAAGAAATAGAGGAAAACAACAGAATGGGAAAGACTAGAGATCTCTTCAAGAAAATTAGAGATACCAAGGGAACATTTCATTCAAAACTGGGCTTGATAAAGGACAGAAATGGTATGGACCTAACAGAAGCAGAAGATATTAAGAAGAGGTGGCAAGAATACACAGAAGAACTGTACGAAAAAGATCTTCATGACCCAGATAATCATGATGATGTAATCACTAATCTAGAGCCAGACATCTTGGAATGTGAAGTCAAGTGAGCCTTAGAAAGCATGACTACGAACAAAGCTAGTGGAGGTGATGGCATTCCAGTTGAGCTGTTTCACATCCTGAAAGATGATGCTGTGAAAGTGCTGCAGTCAATATGCCAGCAAGTTTGGAAAACTCAGCAGTGGCCACAGGACTGGAAAAGGTCAGTTTTCATTCCAATCCCAAAGAAAGGCAATGCAAAAGAATGCTCAGACTACTGCACGATTGCACTCATCTCACATGCTAGTAAAGTAATGCTCAAAATTCTCCAAGCCAGGCTTCAGCAATACGTGAACCATGAACTTCCTGATGTTCAAGCTGGTTTTAGAAAAGGCAGAGGAACCAGAGATCAAATTGCCAACATCCACTGGATCATGGAAAAAGCAAGAGAGTTCCAGAAGAACATCTATTTCTGCTCTATTGACTATGCCTAAGCCTCTGACTGTGTGGATCACAATAAACTGTGGAAAATTCTGAAAGAGCTGGGAATACCGGACCACCTGACCTGCCTCTTGAGAAATCTGTATGCAGATGAGGAAGCAGCAGTTAGAACTGGACATGGAACAACAGACTGGTTCCAAATAGGAAAAGGAGAACATCAAGGCTGTATATTGTCACCCTGCTTATTTAACTTATATGCAGAGTATGTCATGGGAAACGCTGGGCTGGAAGAAACACAAGCTGGAATCAAGATTGCCAGGAGAAATATCAATAATCTCAGATATGCAGATGACCCCACCCTTATGGCAGAAAGTGAAGAGGAACTAAGAAGCCACTTGATTCAAGTGAAAGAGGAGAGTGAAAAAGTTGGCTTAAAGCTCAACATTCAGAAAACGAAGATCATGGCATCCGGTCCCTTCACTTCATGGGAAATAGATGGGGAAGCAGTAGAAACAGCGTCAGACTTTTTTTGGGGGGGCTCCATAATCACTGCAGACGGTGATTGCAGCCATGAAATTAAAAGACGCTTACTCCTTGGAAGAAAAGTTATGACCAACCTAGATAATATATTCAAAAGCAAAGACATTACTTTGCCGACTAAGGTCCGCCTAGTCAAGTCTATGGTTTTTCCTGTGGTCATGTATGGATGTGAGAGTTGGACTGTGAAGAAGGCTGGGCACCGAAGAATTGATGCTTTTGAACTGTGGTTTTTGAGAAGACTCTTGAGAGTCCCTTGGACTGCAAGGAGATCCAACCAGTCCATTCTGAAGGAGATCAACCCTGGGATTTCTTTGGAAGGAATGATGCTAAAGCTGAAGCTCCAGTACTTTGGCCACTTCATGAGAAGTGTTGACTCATTGGGAAAGACTCTGATGCTGGGAGGGATTGGGGGCAGGAGAAGAAGGGGACGACCGAGGATGAGATGGCTGTATGGCATCACGGACTCGATGAACATGAGTCTGAGTGAACTCCGGGAGATGGTGATGGACAGGGAGGCCTGGCATGCTGCGATTCATGGGGTCGCAAAGAGTTGGACACGACTGAGTGACTGAACTGAACTGATTTGAACAGATGCAAAGATGAACAACATATACAAATTAATGTGATCTGTGGTATGATCTCCTAGTAATGCTGAAGACATGGGTCATGTGTGGTTTTATTTACACTCCTCGTTCAGTTTACTGCTTTGTTAGAGGCTAAATGAAAACTTTTAGATTCACATGGCCATCAATATCCTAGTTCTATGATCCTTTTCAGATTTATGTTTATAATTAATTCACACTATAATTAACTATTAAAAAGATATCTTCTGAGAAATATATTTTCAATGATGTACCAAACAAGATTATAGAACATTTCTATTGCAAGAAATAGTTCTTGAAATGTGTTCTGCATATGTGTGGTTTCACCCCATTCTAAAGAAAATATATGCTAGCACATATTCTTTTTTCTCAGTTTTGTTAAGATACAACTTATAAACATTCACCCTTATAAAATGGCTTTAGTATGCTCACATGTACCTGATAAGTCACTTCTGCTGCTGCTGCTAAGTCGCTTCAGTCGTGTCTGACTCTGTGCGACCCCATAGATGGCCACCCACCAGGCTCCGTCGTCCCTGGGATTCTCCAGGCAAGAACACTGGAGTGGGTTACCATTTCCTTCTCCAGTGCATGAAAGTGAAAAGTGAAAGTGAAGTCGCTCAGTCGTGTCCGACTTTTAGCAACCCCATGGACTGCAGCCCATCAGGCTCATCTGTCCATGGGAGTTTCCAGGCAAGAGTACTGGAGTGCAGTGCCATTGCCTTCTCCAGATAAGTCACTTCAGGCATGTCCAATTCTTTGTGACCCTATGAACCGTAGCCTGCTAGGCTCCTCTGTCCACGAGATTCTCTAGTCAAGAATACTGGAGTGGGTTACCAGTATCACCAGGTACCAGGAGGCTACCAGTGTATCTCCTCCAGGAGATCTTCCTAACCTAGGGATCAAACCCACATCTCTAACCTCTCCTGCTTTGGTAGGTGGGTTCTTTACCACTATTGCCACCTGGGAAGCCCAGTATAATCAGAGTTGTGCAACCATTGCTACAATCTAATTTTAGAACATTTCATAATTCCAAAAGAAAATCTGTGTCCATAAGCAGTTACTTACCATTACCCACCCCCCACCTCAACTTTCCAGCCCTAGGAAAACAGGAATCTACTTTCTATCTCTAGAGATTTCCCTATTTTGGACATTTAATGGTAAATGGAATCATACAGTATGGAAACTTTTGTGACCATTACCATTTTTTAAAGAATGTATTTTACTTCAGTTCAATTCAGTCGGTCAGTCGTGTCTGACTCTTTGCGACCCCATGAATCGCAGCACGCCAGGCCTCCCTGTCCATCACCATCTCCCGGAGTTCACTCAAACTCATGTCCATTGAGTTGGTGATGCCATCCAGCCATCTCATCCTCTGTCATTCCTTCTCTTCCTGCCCCCAATTCCTCCCAGCATCAGAGTGTTTTCCAATGAGTCAACTCTTCACATGAGGTGGCCAAAGTACTTAGGCAACAAATATTTATTGAATGGCTCTAATACGAAAATAATGACAATAAACATTTTATGAACATGGTTATTTCCCTTTGAAGAACTAATTATATATAGGCATATGGGGAGAGGAAAGATAATTGTACCAAATATTTTGGAATTAGAGTGTCTGTTTAAAGGGAAAAGTGTATGAATAATCATGAGATGAGCAGTTAGGGAAAATGTGACTACAATTCATCCCTATACTTAAAAAATATATATTTATTTATTTAATTTTGGATATGCTAGGTCTTCATTTCTTTGACTAGGCTTTCTCTAGTTGCGGTGAGTGGGGGATACTCTTCATTGTGGTGCATGGGTTTCTCATTGCGGTGGCTTCTCTTGTTGCAGAGAACAGGCTCTAAGCATGTGGGCTTCAGTAGTTGCAGCACGTGGGCTCAGTAGTTGTGGCACTGGGGCTTAGCTGCTCCATAGCAGGTGTAATCTTCCTGGACCAGGGATGGAATCTGTGTCCCCTGCATTTACAGACTGATTCTTATCCACTGCGTAACCAGGAAAATTCCATCCCTATACTCTTAAAACAGTGTTTATTCATAACGCATTTTTAAATGAATGGTATGCAATTCTTTCTGTGTGACAAGTATGGATGGATACTAGCTAAACAAGAATTTTATAAATTCATGTGTCTATATATTACACATATATAATTCACACACACATATAATCCCAATTGCACAAATAATTTAAATCATTATTTAGAAAACATACAACTGAATATTAGAACTTCAAAAAAATTCACTTACTTTTTAAATTTCAGTTTGTGTGACTGGCTTCTTTAACTTAGCATAAAGTTTTCAAATTTCATCCATGTTTATATATATATGTATGAGCACTTTATTCACTTTTATTGCCAAGCAGTACTCTGTTGAATGTATATACCATATTTTTTAATACATTCATCAGTTGGTGGCCATATGGCTTGTTTCCATTTTCTAATTACTATGAATAGGACTGCTGTGAACATTGGTGGACAAGTTTTTGTGTGCACATGTTTTTAAATTTTCTTGGTTAGATACTTAATAGTGGAATTGCTGGGTCATAAGTTATTTCTAGATTTGACAATTTGAGGAACTGCCAAACTATTTTCCAAAGTGGTTGTGCCATTTTGCATTCCCATCAGCAGTGTAGAAGAGTTCTAATTTCCCCACATTCACACCAACAATTGCTATTGTGAACCTTTCTGATTATAGCTAATCAAAAAGTGAGTATGATGTGATATCTCATTGCAATTTGGATTTACATTTCCCTGATGACTAAGGGTGTTGAACATCTTTTCATGTCTTTGTTAGACATTTGTATACCTCCTTTGTAAAAATGTTAATTTAGGTACTTTTCTCATTGAAAAGACTAGATTGTCTATTGAATTATAAGAGTTCTTTACATATTCTAGATACAAAGTCCCTTTTTCAGATATACAATTTGCAAAAATTTTCTCTCCCAGTCTCTCTAGAATATATATATCTATATATATGTGTGTGTGTGTGTGTGTGTGTATATGTATGTGTATATATATATATATATATATATATATATATATATATAATTTTTTTCTTTTCACATTCTCAGTGGTGTCCTTTGAAGAATGAAATTTTATAATTTTGATAAATCCAACTTAATTTTCTCTTTTTATGCCTACACTTTTGGTATTATATCTGGGAAATATATATAAGAAATACAGGATACCTAAACTCACAGTCTCAAAGATTTGCTCTGTGCACATCCTTTATAATCATTTCTCTCCTGCTTTATATATATATTTTATATTATGCAGTGTTTAACAATATAGTTTTTAGAGGAAATTTATCAGCAGTTGAGCTTTCTGTATAAATAATTAGTAGCTAGCTTTACACAGTTATTAGCAAGTCTTTTCCTCTGTTTCCTATGATAAATACATCTTTGAATGATGCTTCTTTGTTTTGGTCTCTTCTCAAATTTAAGCAGCCCATGGGGTTGCAAAGAGTCAGACATGACTTAGTGGCTGAACAAAAACTTTAAGAGAAAAAAGTCATCAGTTTTACTTCACAAATAATTATTTTGTACTTATTTTAGAAAAACTCAGTTCACATTGAATGTATTCTGGATATGGCACAAAATCATCAATAAAATCAATTCATTATTTTCCTAATTCTCATAATGACAACATGCTAGGAATTTGGAGTTCCTGGAAATATTTTTCTTTTTTTAAAGCTACTTATGCAAAATTATTGCATTCCCAGATGCATATATCTAAATGTATGATGATAAATAGTCTACACTTGTTCAAAAAGTATACTAAAAAAACTGGTACTCTTTTCCCTTCTAGATATCTTACCTATTTCACCTCTGTCCATAAGAAAAAAGTTGTTTATACTATTTTTTCTAATTCTTCACCAATTATTATTTATGTGCATTTTACTAAATATGTGACATGAGTCGATTCCTATAAGAAAAAAAATTCAACTGATACAGAAAGAGAAAAACATAAAGTCTATGTTCACTATCCATATTTACATTTTTATGGCTTGTGGTTTTTAGGTTATTTACTGTAGTACTTAGACTATCTTAATAACTATTATGTATTTTTGACACATTCTTCCACCAATGATTAATTTTTGTTAAAGATCTGAGGCAACCTAGTTAGTAACAATAAAATGCAAATTTAATAAATCTAAAAACAAAATGCAAATACTGGAAAATATACTAAGAAAGAGAAAATGAAAATGTCTTTGATGTGCACACATGAGCTTTGAGTATACAAATTTTACTAAGAATATAATGAGATTTCTCTAAAAATATTAATCTAAGATCTCAAATTTGTGATTATGTGAACAAAATTATTTTCTCATATTTTTACTCTGAAACTTCCAACTAGCCTTGAGATAACAGGAAGAAAGATTACTCCATGCTTACTCTGAGCAGTTTCATCCATTAATCACCTGTATGCAAGATTCCAAAATATTCGTAGACAGTTCAGACCTCTCATCAAAGCTCCAATATGCAGCTGAATGCCCCTAAAATATCTGATACTGGGCACATCCAAAATTGAACTCATCAACCCACATCCTCCTTCACTCCACTATATAACTGTCTCTGAGCACATTTGATTATGATAAACAGAAATTACTCAAGGTTGATCAACTTAAAAAAAAATCTCAGGAAGCTCAGCTGTTACAGGGTGTAATAGTTATGGAATTTGGTTTTCTGCTTTAACAACAAGCTCTTCTTTTACTCTGGATAGAGGGATACTAATTGTAAAAAGTATGGAGTATTTGGGGCTTCCCAGGTGGCACTAGCGGGAGTGGTAAAGAACTCGCTTGCCAATGCAGGAGATTTAAGAGATATCAGAAAGATCCCCTGGAAGAGAGCATGGCAGCCCATTCCAGTATAGTTGCCTGGAGAACCACATGAAGAGAGGAGCCTGGTGGGCTACAGTCCATAGGGTCCAAAAGAGTCAGGCACAACTGAAGCAACTTAGCACACACACGTATGGAGTATTTATTCCTTCCTTCCAATGAAGGAAAATTCTATTTCAAAAGACTTCAGAAGGGATGTAAAAAATTAAAAGTTAGTGTGTTGTGAAGAACTGAGTCAGGCTCTTTCTCATGATTGTCAGATCCTATTTGGGGGGAGACATTTTAGAATTAAGACTTTTATGAATAAAAAGGAAAGCTATGACAAATAAGTCAATCCTAAAGGAAATCAACCCTGAATATTCATTGGAAGGACTGGTGCTAATGCTGGAGCTTAACCTCCAATACTTTGGCCACCTGATGCGAAGAGCTAACTCATGGGAAAAGACCCTGATACTGGGAAAGATTGAGGGGAGGAGGAGAAGAGGATGACAGAGGATGAAATGGTTGGATGGTATCACTGACTCAATGGACATGAGTTTGAGCAAACACTGGGAAATAGTGAAGGACAGCAAAGTCTGGCATGCTGCAGTCAGTAGGTTCACAAAGACTCATACATGACTTAGTGACTGAACAAAAACAACAATAAACAAAATTCTAAAGTCAGTAGGAACAGTGGGGAAAAGACATATTGCAGAGGCTTTGTATCCTGAAGTTCAGATGTCTGGCCACATCCTTGAATTCCATAAACTATAGTCTGGAAGGTGCTGCAACTAGTGGGTTTCTATGAAGAGCACTGTGCAAGTACCCAGGATCTCTGATTAAGTGGAAAATTTACACCATCACCATATATTGGAGATGACGTCACCTGGCATGAGCCCTATGAAATTTTGCTTGAATTTTCTTGTCTTAATATAAATTTCTATTGATTAAAGAGTCCAAGAACCCAGGTAAGTAATAACAATACAAAATACAGGACTAGGACTTGGGAATTCCTGCTGCTTTATACTACTCATAACCTCCAGATTTTGGGTTACGGACTATGTGTGTGGTCTAAATATTTAAAAATAAGAATATTTTGTCTTTAAAACTTGGAATTGAGTAGAAGGGAATGCTCTAATGTTTGCTAGAGTATCTATCTCTCTTTCTATTGTCTTCCTAACACTGAGGCTAAGTAACATTGATGTTACTAGTGTTGTTTTTTTTGTATCCTTTTTTTTTCCAAAATAGGAAAATAAAAGGTAGACCAAAAAAAACTATGTATTTCTTGCCTATCTTATGATTCACTCATTTATACTAGTAGATTATGAGTAATTTTGTGCCAATATATCTGACAACTAAGATGAAAGAAGTCAGTAATACTATAAGTCAACATATGCATCCCTAAAAAGCAATACACCATGAAATCATACAATAAAAACTGCAGATCTTATGGGGAAAATGAGATTAGGGGTGTAGCACCCAAACACTTCATCAGTGACACATTACAAAAATATAGGAACTTAATAAAATTGGTAGTACACTTTTATGCATGTTAAACTATTAAGAAATATATACATACTACAAACAATACATAGAGAAGTCATCTGAAGTTTGCTTATGAAAGTGGATGTAGCAAGAGTTGCAGCTCATGAGTCACTGGAAAGCAATTTTAAACAAAATTTGCAGTCTCACAGCCTTGAATCCTAGGTCATTATTCTTTCTTTAAATGGCCATTCAAGAGATGCAGATGACTCTTTCATTAAAATTGAAAATGTAAACCGATGTAATCCTTTTTCTTCAATTAACATGTGTTTCACTGCTATAAACTCTTTTGCAACTTTTAGATCTGTAATCATATCTTTACCTAAGGCTGAAAGCTTTGGAAATTACAACAGTGTCTTAAACCATCAAACCATCATCTCAGTAATTGTGAAATGTTTATTTATTCTTTATTTTTTCTATGTCCTTGGTGATTGTTTTAACCGTGTTAAAAGTTTCTTGCAATTTCTCCATTCTATTTTCAAGTGTTCAGGGCATCTTTACTATCATTATTCTGAATTCTCTTTCCAGTAGATTGCTTATTTCCTCTTCATTTATCTGGTATTGTGAGTTTCTATCTTGTTCTTTCATTTGTGATGTATTTCTCTGTCTTTTCTTTCCTTTTTTTTTTTTTTTTTTTAATCTTGCTCCACTTGAGGTTTCCTTTTCCTGGGCTTTAGGATTGTATTCTTCCTTCCTTTTGGTTTTTGCCCTTGGAGAAAAATGTTTGTTGAGTGGTTTGTGTTGACCTTTTGTTAGGTGTGACTTGTGCCTGTGTTCTAGTGGGAGGAGATCAAGCAGATCAAGCAGGTAGTTACAGAAGTACTGGGACATATACACACACTTCCATACACACAGTTATAACCAAAGTATTCTAAAGAAAAGAGTACTGAAAATTGACTTGATGAATAAGGGAAACCAAAGGTTATATTGACCAATTAAAAGCAGAGCTAAACTAATGCTCACTCTTGAAAACTGAGCCTGAGCAGATTGCCAACTGGAGAATACAGCAAAGAGAGCACAATGATTTGACTTACATGGTGAAGAAAGAAAGAGTGAAGGAAAAAAGGGAGGAAAGAAAAAGAAAAAAGAGAATAAGGAGAGCAAAGAGAAAATGAGGGGGTGGGAAAGAGGGTTAAAAAAGAGAAAAAAATAGAAAAGCAACGATAAATAGATGTATGTGAAAAGGATTTATATATATTCAGGAATAGCTACAGTTGGTAAAGAACTATATGAAATGCGAGTTCATATTAAAAATCACAAAAAAAGATGAAAAAGATCTTAAAAATAATGTTTTTAACAAGAAAAATAAGAGGAAAACTCCACAGCACCACAAAAGGCTAATGTGAAAGTAGAAATATGTAGGGGGAATAAACAGTGTGATTTATAAGAAGGAAAAAAAAAGGTCTCAAGATCGTAGTTCTGTGTTGTGGAGTCTGCCCCCATGGATGGTGTTGGATCAGTGTACTGCGATGTTTTCCTGGTTGGGGGAGTTTGCCTGTGTTCTGGTTGATGGAGCTGGATCTCATCTCTCTGAAGGGCAGTGCAGTGTCCAGTAGTAGGTTTCAAGGTGTCCATGGGTTCATATGTTACCAAAAGGTATGCGTGGCGGATACAACTGCTTGCCACTAAGCCAATAAGCAGGCCAGACTGTTGGAAAGGAAAGCTTGCTTTATTTCAGATGCCAGCAACTGGAGGAGAGGGTGGCAGATATCTAGCTAAAGGCTGACCCGTCCTCCCGACAAGCAGAGGGTGAGAGTTTTTATAGACAAAGTGGGGGGGGGGGGGCGGTGGTTACATGCAGAAACAGTATAGTCATCTCTAACAGTCATCTTCAGTTGGTCATCAGTGGTATCACTGGCATCATCTTGGTTATTTTAGGTACACTTAATGTTCAGTTCCAGGGTGCACTTGTTCCCATTTCTTTGAGGTCAGTTCTCATAACTGTGGCAGCTCAAGTCTTGGGTACAGTCTGGTCATCATGTAGTTAACTTTTCCACCTGGGGTTTTAGTATCTATAAGACAGGATATGGCTCAGAATCTATAGTCTTTGAGAAAGAACTAAAGGTCCTTGACTATGCTTAATGACTATGTTAATGTTATTATTATTTAGTCTCCTTAGACTGTTTTCCTTTGTTTCAGCATTTCTCACTTTTCTGATTAAGCTTATTTTTTGATTAAAGTTTTCCACAGGCAAAAGGCAAGCAGAAGATATTGGGGGTGGTGGGCAAGGGCCATACAGTCCTACTGTGTTTCAATCCTCCCCTTTTCTTTAATACTTCTCAATCTCGAGGAGGGGCAGTTACAGAAAAAGAAAGGCAACAAACTTTCATAGTACATGGACAAACATTTGAAAATTTCTAGACATATTACAAAGAGGATAATAATAAAAATATACCTTTGTACTATTTTTTGTTTTAATGATTAAAGCAGATGTACAACACATGTTTAATAGGCCATACATAGGCTGTTTTAGTTAGCCTAAAGTTTAAATTAAATCATGTATAGGGCAGAATGACTTCTGCACACCTCAATATGTGAATATTTCTTCTATCATTTTCCCCTTTTAAGTCATAACTCTTTCTGTAGAGAGCATTGATAATCAATATATTTTTTTCAACGTTGCCAGAGTGGTTCATTTGCCTGCTCTGGATCCATCCATGTCCCTCGGTGCCAGGCCTCCTTTTTATTGATATATTTGCCTAAATGTCCATGTTGGGAGAAAACTAATCAGATATCATGAACAGGTTCAGAGGTTAATAGGGAAATGCTTTATAGGCCATACATCTTCTCATTTATACCCAATTGTCACACAAACATTGTATATGTGCTTTATAGTACACTTCAAGCCAGCAATGCTATACATCATGAGCAGCTATACCTTGTGACACCTTTATTGGAAAAATTTTCCATCCTGAACATTGGAGTTAGAAGTATGATTAGAAACAAAACAATTACTTTCCATCAGAAGTCTCTGTTACCAAAATCAGATCAATATTCCAGGAGAACTTTGCTTTCTTAACAGAGAGAAAATCCAACTTCAGTCTTGCATCAGTTTACTGTTAATAAAATTCATATACCTAATTAAATTTAGTCTAATGTTAATCATGACAATGTACACAATTCTTTTTCAAAATCCCTTTTTCACAAACCTTTTGTCACTTTCTAGATCCAAACAAATTTATCCTGTATTTCTTCATCAAGAAAAAAGCAACTGTAGAACAAAACTATTATCATTTTTCCTCAACAAATGTATCTCCATTCTTTATACCTTCTCTTTGTCGACAACATATATCCTACTTGCTTTACATACCAAAATGTTTCGCTTATCATTTTTACATATCACAATTTTTAACCCTTGAAAGCATTAACAAAACAAAGAAACAAGCACTTGAAATGTTACACCAGCATTTCCTGATTGACAGACTTATGAACATATTTCATAACCTCAAAAAAACATTTTTTTCATAGCATAATTTTTCTTCAGTGGTACAACAAGTATGTTTAATAAATCCAAAACATCTTTAGTTTCCCTCTTCATCTTACAAAGGGACCAAAGTAGATAAATTTAGATTTGTTTGATTTGTAAATACTTATATTTTCTAAGGCCAATTAAATAGAGTTCCTTTACAAATTAACCTCAGTGGTATTCTCCAAAGACAAAAACACATATTGGGACAAACAAACATTCAGACAGAGATCTCATTGTTTCATCTTTTTACATTTCATGAATTAGGCATTGCAATTACACTTATCAGTTTATGTACAATAATCAGAATAGCCAAATTACACACTCAATTTTAAAAGTCTTCCCTCCTGCTTTTTTTCCCTTAGCTTGACATTTTACAATTAAACAAAGGGTGGAGCTTCAGGCTATGTGGACTGTGGTTGTATTTCAACAACATGATAAGCATTAACTTCAAGTTTTTTCCTAGGTATATTTTTGTTACCTCAGGGCCTGAAAAAAGTGTTTTATCAAGTTAGCCTTCCCTAACAGCATATGCAAAAATAATTGGTCTTTTGACTTTCAAGAATTTGATGAATTTCAAGAGTTTCATCTTGGCCAATTTTCTCTGGAGTCTAAAAAATTCTGTAAACATACATTGTCCAACAACAACAAAAAAAAAAACAACTTTCTTTTTTAGTCATAAATCCACAGCTAAATTTTTCCTAATGAATTGAACCTGAATTTCCTATTTTACATAAGGCAATAAGAGTACCAGTCATACAAATAGAGTACACATCTACACACCAAACAACGGATCTGTTATAAACCTTCTCCAAGGGTGACCAGTACAGAGTCCCAAACACTTCCCCAACACAAACGGCCCTCAGTGTTAGTCAAATGTCAGAACCAATTGGCAAAATACCCAAATGACACTCAGTGCTCACAAACAGTCCTCAAGAATGGCCAGCCATCAGGACTAATTGGCAAAAAATAACCAAATAGCAGTCAGTGCTCATAAATGATCCTCAACTTCAGACACAAGTCAGAACCAACTGGCAAAATGCCCAAATATCACCTCATGTCTCAAACAGTTCTCAATATCAGACACACATCAGGACCAACAGGCAAGAATGCCCAAATAGCACTAGTGCTCACAGTCCTCAACAATAGTCAAAACCAATTGGCAAGAATGCCCAAATGCCCAAATAGCACTCACAAATGGGAAGGTTGCCCGTGTGCACACCAGTGGACTTACCCAGTCTTGGAGCTCATCAACTCATCCCAAATGCAAGTTTCCACTCCACCAAGAAAAGCATAAGTTGGCAGCTAGTGCTGAGCAAGGGAGAAACAGGGAGGATCTTAAAAACACATAGTTTTGGCAGCTGCTAAGAAAGTCTCCCATATCCCCTAATAGGGCTAGCTAACCATGAGGTAGCTAATACACTGTCATGGCCACAACTCTCCCCTGGAAGACCCAGGAGAGCCGGGTGCCATAAAAGCAAAGGAGTTAGCAGTAGTCAGCCGTAGCTAGCAGTAGCAGCACCACATTGGGCACTAAAATCTGTTACCGAGAGGTATGGGGGCCGGGGGTCCTGCTGCTTGTTGCTCAAAAGCCAGTAAGCAGGACAACTTGGCGGAAAGGAAAATTTGCTTTATTTCAGATGCCAGCAACTGGCGGGGAGGGTGGCAGATATCTGTCCAAAGACCAACACCCCCCACCCCCCGCAACAAGCAAGGGGTGAGAGTTTTCATAGACAAAATGAGGGATGGATTACATGCAGAAACAGTGTAGTCATCTCTAACAGTCATCTTCAATTGGTCATCAGTGGTATTTCTAACATCATCTTGGTTATTTTAGGTACAGTTAATGTTCAGTTCCGGGGTGCACTTGTCCCCATTTCTTTGAGGTCAATTCTCATAACTGTGGCAGCTCAAGTCCTGGGTACAGTCTGGTCATCATGTAGTTAACTTTTCCACCTAGGGTTTTAGTATCTATAAGACAGCTCACAGGATATAGCTCAGGATATTAACTATAGCTCTGCAGAAAGAACTAAAAGTCCTTGACTATGCTTAATGACTATGTTATTATTATTTAGTCTCCTTAGACTGTTTTCCTTTGTTTCAGCATCTCTCACTTTTCTGATTAAACTTATTCTTTGATTAAAGTTTTCCACAGGCAAAAGGCAGGCAGAAGATATGGTGGGGGGAGGGCAAGGGCCATACAGTCCTGCTGTGTTTTAAGTATGTCTTTGGGCAGTCCTTCTGGCTTTGGCAGTGTTAGTCACATCTATTTCTGCAGCCACGTCAAAGTGGCCTTCTCAGCATATCTTCACTGCCACCAGTCCCCTACTTGCCCATAGAAACTTTGCTTGTGCTTCTGTTCCCAGGTTCTGCTGTGCACTGAAGGCCAAAGCTTGCTAGGTAGGGGCTTGTGTGGATCTTTTCTTGGCTCCCTGGCCCTGCCCTCTGTGTTGTGGACATTTCTATGGGCTTCCCTCAGCCCCCTGGGCTCTTTGTCCCTCAGCCCCCTGGGCCCTCCTTGTCAAGGGGCTTGGGTATTCTTCTTTTGGCTCCCCTGGCCTGCCCTCTGTGAGACGGGGCTTCTGTGGGCGCCTCTGGTTCCCCGTGCCTGCCATCTGGTTGGGGCCACAATCCGTGAGCTGTCTGTAGACTGAGAAGTGCAACTTTCTCTGTTTTCTGCCTAAGTCCCAGCTTTGCCTGGCTTTCTGAAATTCCACAGCTCCCCCTTGGGCCCACCTGTGAGGAAGCTTCCCATTTCTTCCTGTTTCATGACTCTTCCCCTCCCTCAGGACGCAAGTTCCCATCCAGAAGTGCTCAGTCTTTTCACTTTTTATGTCTCCATCCTTTCTTCTGCCTCATTCCAAGGAGCTTAGCCTGCCCCTCTGGAGGCCTGGGGTCTTCTGCTGTCACCTAGAGGTTGCTTTGTAGCAGTTGTCCGTATCTTGATGAGTTTTTGATGTATTTGTGGGGAGGCTGGTGATCTCCCCGTCTTACTCCTCTGCCATCTTCTTCCTCCTCCCATCAAACCATCATTAAAGGAGCCAAGCCACTTTCAAAGGATTTAATAATTCTCATTTAAGGCTTTTGTGCATAGATAGTGACTTCTTAGCACTTCCCAGGTGGTGCTAGTGGTAAAGAACCCACCTGCCAATGCAGGAGGCATAAGAAACCCAGGTTCGATCCCTGGGTCAGGAATATCTCCTGGAGGAGAATCCCAGAGATTCTCATGGATTCTCATGGAATGCTTGGAGAATCTTTGGACAGAGGAGCCTGGCAGATACAGTCCATAGGGTCGCAAAGAGTCAGACAAGACTGAAGCGGCTTAGCTCACACGCAGGCAGTGACTTCTCAGTGCTTGTGAGAGAGGTTATTCTTGTGTAGTTAGTCCACAGAATCATCAATCTTTTCATTTCTTTTATTATTTTAGGTCTCATGACTGATTTTGTATTTCCTGAAGTTTTTCTAGCTGTAGATGTTTATTTTCACAGTACTGTCTCAGATGGTCCAAAAATGAAGATTTCTTTATACCTACTGATCAGGAATTATTACATATTCTCTCGCTTCTTTCAAAATGCTTGGTTACTTCAAACTTTGAGTTGGTGGCCATTTTCTGCATTCACATCATGTTTCTTATAAATGAAATAGTATATGAATGCACATGAAATTTATGTAATTTTCAAATTATTTTCTAACATATCCATCATATTGGAACAAATTCACCTTTTTAAAACAAGTGTTATTGTAGAACTGTCTGTGAACAACTCAGCAAAGCAGCCACTTTGAGAAAATTTGAGAGTATATTAAATAATTGGATTTATAATTAAAAACTTTATTACAAAGAAATCTCCAGGCCTAGGTGGCTTCATTGGTGAAACCTGTTAGACATCTAAGGAAGCAAGAATGCCAATCTTAAACAAATTCTTCCATAAAATAAAGGAAACAATTCACAACTTGTTCTATGAAGCTAATAAAACACTGATAGAAAAGTCTTAAAAGAAAATTACAAACCAATAACCATCATGTACAAAGATGTAAAAATCCTAAAGAAAATATTAGCAAATGGAAACAAGCAATATATAAGAAAGATAACGTATTAGTCTGCTTAGGTTTTCACAACCAAATACTAGAGCCTCAATGGCTTAAACAGAAATACATTTTCTAACAATTCTGGAGGCTAGAAGTCTCAGGTCAAGGTCCAGAAGGGTTGGTTTCTGGACACCATTGAAGGGATAAAAAGGTGAGCCACCGTGTGGTAGAAAATATTAAAACCACATATTACTGGCAAAGTGCTTGTATACAGTCTTATGAAGAACACTTACAAATGAGTGAGAAAAATGGACAACAGAATAGAAAGAAAAATGGATTAAAAGCTTGAATAAACACTATATGAAAGCTAACATTAAAATGGCCAATTGAAATATAAAATGGTGGTCAATTTTATTAGGCATCAGAGAAATACAACTTGAATGAGATATCACTAAACACCTATCAGAATGGTTACAGTGAAAAAGACAATGCTAATTGTTGATGAAGTTGTTGAGTAACAGGAACCTTCAAACACTACTGATGAAACTGTAAACTGGTATAATCACTTTGGAAAATTTTTTTACTACATCTACCAAAGTTGACGTCTCTGGGTCCTGGTGCACACAATATTTTGTTTGAGACCTCCGAGCCTCCTCTGGTGGGTATGGGATTTGATTCTACATGTGATTTTTCCCCTCTTACCATCTTGCTGGATCTTCTCCTTTGCCCTTGGACATGGAGTATCTTTGTGTGTGTGTGTGTGTGTGTGAGAGAGATCCAACATTCTCTTGTTGATGGTTGTTCAGAAGTGAGTTGTAATTTTGGACTTCTTTCAGAAGAAAATGACCATGTGTTCTTCAACTCTGCCATCTTGTGTCTTGCACTTCAGGACTCAGAGACCCCACAGAGACTGAACCAGACCTGTGTTTGAGTCTCTTACAGAGGTATAGGTCAGCAATGGTCTATCAAAGGGGCCGGGGCTCTGGATGAAGCAGACCTGGATCACACAGACTGTGGCATAAACCCTTTTGGAGGAGATCATCATGAACCCTACCATACAGCCACTGAGCAGACGACCCACAAACTGCAGAACAATTATACCAAAGAAATTCTCGCACTGTTAAGAAAGTTCTAGAACCCACAACAGATTTCCCAACCTGGGGATCTGGCAACGGAAATGAGAACTCCTGGGGAATTTGACTTTGGAGGCCAGTGGGATTTGATTACAGAACTTACACAAGTGGGGGAAACAGACTTTTGTAAGGCACAAAGAAAACTTTGTGTGCATTAGGACCCAGGAGAAAGGAGCAGTGACCCCACAAGAGACTGACCCAGACTTGCCTATGAGTGTCCAGGAGTCTCCGGCAGAAGTGTGGGTTGGCGGTGGCCTGCTGCAGTGTCAGAGGCACTGAGTGTGGCAGCACATGCACAGGACCTTTTGAATGTGATCGCCATTATCTTCATTACCTTCACCATAGTTTGGTTTCAAGTCAAACAGGGAGGGAGCACATCCCTGCCTATCAACAGAAAATTGGATTAAAGATTTACTGAGCATGACCCTGCCCATCAGAAGAAGACCCAGTTTCCCCCACAGTCAGTCTCTCCCATCAGGAAGCCTCCATAATCCTTTTATCCTTATCCATCAGAGGGCAGGCAGAATGAAAACCACAATCACATAAAACTAATCAAACTGATCACATGGACCACAGCCTTGTCTAACTCAATGAAATTATGAGCCATGCCGTGTAGGGCCACCCAAGATGAATGGGTCATGCTGAAGATTTCTGACAAAATTTGGTCCACTGGAGAAGGGAACGGCAAACCACTTCAGTATTCTTGCCTTAAGAACTGCATGAACTGTATGAAAAGGCAAAAAGACATGACACTGAAAGATGAACTCCCCTGGTCGGTAGGTGCCCAATATGTTATTGGAAAAGAGTGGAGAAACGAATCCAGAACGAATGAAGAGATGGAGCCAAAGTGAAACAATGCCCAGCTGTGGATGTGACTGGTGATGGAAGTAAAGTCCAATGCTGTAAAGAGCAGTATTGCATAGGAACCTGGTATGTTAGGTCTATGAATCAAGGTAAATTAGAGTGGTCAAACAGGAGATGGCACAAGTGAACATCAACATTTTAGGAATCAGTGAACTAAAATGAACTGAAATGGGAGAATTTAATTCAGATGACCATTATATATACTACCTTGAGCAAGAATCCTTTAGAAGAAAGGGAGAAGCCCTCATAGTCACAAAAGTCTGAAGAGCAGTCCTTGGGTGCAGTCTTAAAAATGACAGAATGATCTCTGTTTGTTTCCTAGGCAAACCATTCAATATCACAATAATCCAACTCTATTCCCCAACCAGTAATGCTGAAGTGCTGGAGTCCAGCTCCAGCAGCCAGGGAATCAGCCTGAAGGGGTGAGCAGTGTCGGTGGACAATGATGTAGCCTCTGACTCAAGGTGCAGGGATATATGTTTATTTCAAGCTTCAGGTTTTCTTTTATGCTTTGACAAAAGCATTAGGTCAGAGGTTTGACATTTTTAGTCTCCCCCACCCAGATTTATTGTCTCCAGAAATCATTGTTGTCCTACAAACAGAGTTCCTGCTTCAGCAATTCTCTCAGAATCGGCTTTACTATCTATTATCTACTTCCTCTTATGTGTCCTATACTTAACTTGTGATTACATTGTAACTCATGCTACATTCCTCAGTTTATTTCTTATCTTTCTAAATCCTGTTTGCCCCTAGCATCTTAAGATCACTATCTCCTAAAAAGGCTTCTACCTATTCTTAATGATTCCTAAACCCTAAGCTCAGCAAACTTCTTTTGCCATAAACATTCCTCTCACAAGCAGGTCTCAGATAACAATCCTTCTCATGGCCTCAAGCTGCTCATCCTGGAATATTCTTTGTAAAGATCCTTGAACAAATGTCAATGGTTACTTTATAGATTATTTTCTGGGCACAACTGCAGAAGGCTTTGTGCTTTCTCATGCTTCTCTCAAGAACAATAAGCACCTTAACATTATTTCCAGCCAACTCAACTGAAGAAAGAAAAGAATGAGTCAGAATCACAAGACCTAACTCCTTCATCCTGGGACCGTGCCTGCAGGATGAGGAGAGGGAGTTGGGGCCATGTGTTGGGAGCCAGCGTGAGGAACTCCGCCCATGGCAAAGGTCATGAGGAAGGAAGCTTGGCATACGCAAAGGCGTGATCAAGCCTCAGGAAACCCCCTGTTCCCGAGCGTCTACCCCCAAAACCAGAGTACTTTACGGGGAGCTCTCCCCCATAACCATTTCTCTCAGAGAAGGAGTTAACTTGCAGCTCCAGTTAATAAAAATTCCTGGGCGTGATAAGAGTGTTTCAACTTACGAACTCTGGAGGTTCTCTGGCCTGCCTGATCAGGCTCGTCCGGCCGCATGTGATTGTTTACAGCCTCCCAACTGTGAGAGGCACGGGATGTTTTAAAACTTTATAAATACAGACTCTTTGAAGAAGTTAGAAGATCATTAGTATAGTATTAGTAGGTTGATTAGGAATTATATTGATGAAGGGTTTTTTCATTTGTCCTGCCAATAATTACTGCTAATTCCCTGCCCTGGGTGTGACAAGGATGTCTCAGGTCAAACCTCTCTGCTGACAGACTAGCTTGTGTGACAGCCTCTCAGCCATAAACAGCACAGAGAGTTTGGAGTATTAGCATAGGGCTTTTTTCATTGATGAGTCAATGATTGCCATCAGGCCTCCATATCCTTAGGCACCTGGGAATATATTAATCAATGTATTTGGAATATAGAAAAGGAAATATAGTAGTTTTTTGATGTTAGCAATACTAGACTTTTTGAGTTAATGAATCTTCTCTTTCGTTATAGATCACTGTACTTTGTTATAAATCACTATAAATCACTATTCTATGTACCTTTATCACTATCTTAAAACAAAATAGATCTTAAGGGGAACATTGGTGAAGGGTTTACATTTGTTGACCCAATATTTGCTGCTAAATCTCCATATTCCTGCCCTTATAATGAATATAACTAGCATATAGGAAAAATAAGTATTAACCTTTAAGATTAATCATGTTAACCCTTAGGTTAAGTAAATTCCTTTCTTGACTGTAACTCACTACACCCTCACCCTATAGGAATGCAACTTTATTTGGAGGGTGGTGCCTGATTTAAGAAAAAATCACCCCTGGAAAAACAAGTTTTCTGGTTAACTGACCAGTATCAGAAAGAGCCATAAAATGTCAGCAGACCTCATGGCTAAAAGATGATGAAACTCATAAGACCTTTGTATAATTTTATATGAAATACCTGATTGTGACAAGGGTCAGGTCTGCTGACCCCCGCGTGACTCTGTATTCATCCCTATGTATAACAAAAAGGTATATAGACAAACCTGAAAAATAAAGAAATCAGATCAGTTTCTGGAAAGACTGATTCCCCCGTGTCGTTTCTTTCTCACTCCCCGTTTTCCTGGCTGAATTCCCATCTGAAATGTGGGTACTCACCAAGCCTGCTAATTCTGCCTGGGCTTCTGAGATCGGACCGGGGAGGCCCGGTCCTCTCCTTTGGGAAAATGGAAAGACGCCTGTGGCCTACATAGGTGGTGATTGGGATTCCATGTAAACCAGTTATTCAGCCTCTTTTCTCCACTAATTCTCCTACTACCCTATCTGTTTCTAATCTCCCTCTATATCTGTAATTAAATAAGTTTTTTCCAGGATGCCGACTCCGTCCCCATCTTCGAATCACCCTGGATCCACCGGGGCTGGACCCCGGCAGCCATGCCTTCATTTTGTCAGTAATGCCTAACGCGGCTCCCAACACTGAAGAAGCTGAAGTTGAATGGTTCTACGAATACCTACAAGACCTTTTAGAACTAACACCCCAAAAATATGTCCTTTTCATTATAGGGGACTGAAATGCAAAAGTAGAAGTCAAGAGATATGTGGAGTAACAGGCAAATTTGACCTTGGAGTGCAAAATGAATCAGGGCAAAGTCTAACTGAGTTTTGCCAAGGGGATGCACTGGTCATAGCAAACATCCTCTTCCAACAGCACAAGAGAAGGCTCTATACATGGAAATCACCAGATGGTCAAGACTGAAATCAGATTGATTATATTCCTTGCAGCCAAAGATGGAGAAGGTCTATACAGTCAGCAAAAACAAGACTGGGAGCTGACTGTGGCTCAGATGATGACCTCCTTACTGCAAAATTCAGACTTACATTGAAGAAAATAGGAAAAACCATTCAGGTATGACCTGAATCAAATTCCTTACAATTATACAGTGAAAATGACAAATATATTGAAGGGGTTAGATCTGAGAGACAGTGTGCCTGAAGAATGATGGACTGAGGTTTGTGACATTGTACAGGAGGCAGGGATCAAGATCATCCCCAAGAAAAAGAAATGCAAAAAGGCAAAATAATTGTCTGAGGAGGCCTTACAAATAGCTGAGTAAAGAAGAGAAGCTAAAGGCAAAGGAGAAAAGAAAAGATGTACCCACTTGAATGCAGAGTTCCACAGAATAGTGAGGAGAGATAAGAAAGCCTTCCTCAGTGATCAATGCAAGGAAATAGGGGGAGAAGAGGGTGAGATGTATAGAAAGAGTAACATGGAAACTTACATTACCATATTGTAAAAGAGATAGCCAACGGGGAATTTGCTTTATGACTCAGGAAATTCAAACAGGGGCTCTGTATCAATCTAGAGGGAGAGAGATGAGAGGGAGGTTCAAAACGGAGGGGATATATGTCTGATTCATGTTGAGGTTTGACAGAAAACAACAAAATTCTGTAAAGCAATTATTCTTCCATTAAAAGATAAATAAAATTTTTTAAAAAGAAATAAAACAAAAGAATGGCAAAGACTAGAGATCAGTTCAAGAAAATTAGTGATACCAAAGGAACATTTCATGCAAAGATGGGCACAATAAAGGACAAAAACAGTATGGATATAACATAAGCAGAAGATATTAAGAAGAGGTAGCAAGAACACAGAAGAAGTATACAAAAAAAAAATTCTTAATGACCCAGATTATCATGATGGTGTGATCACTCACCTAGAGCCAGACATCCTGGAATGTGAAGTCAAGCGGGCCTTAGGAAGCATCACTATGAACAAAGCTAATGGAGGTGTTGGAATTCCAGCAGAGCTATTTAATATCTTAAAATATGATGCTGTTAAAGTGCTGCATTCAATGTGCCAGCAAACTTGGAAAACTCAGCAATGATCACAAGACTGGAAAAGGTCAGTTTTCATTCCCATTCCAAAGGAGGGCAATGCCAAAGTATGTTCAAACTACTGCACAATTGCACTCATCTCATATGCTAGCAAAGTAATGCTCAAAATTCTCCAAGCCAGGCTTCAACAGTATGTGGACCATGAACTTTCAGATGTTCAAGCTGGATTTAGAAAAGGCAGAGGGAGCAAAGATCAAATTACCAACATCTGTTGGATCATAGAAACCAAAAGAGTTCCAGAAAATAATCTACTTCTTCTTTATTGATTATGCCAAAGCCTTTGACTGTGTGGATCACAGCAAACTGTAGAAAATTCTTCAAGAGATGGGAATACCATACCACCTGACCTGAGAAATCTGTATTCAGGTCAAGAAGCAACAGTTAGAACGGTATATGGAACAACAGACTGGTTCCAAATTGGGAAAGGAGTCTATCAAGGCTGTGTATTTATCATTCTGCTTATTTAACTTTTATGCAGAGTACATCAAGCAAAATGCAGGGCTGGACAAAGCACAAGCTGGACTCAAGATTGCTGGAAAAAGTATCAGTAACCTCAGATATGCAGATGACACTACCCTTATGACAGAAAGCAAAGAATAACTACAGAGCTTCTTGATTAAAATGAAAGAGGGGAGCGAAAAAAAGCTGACTTAAAACTCAATATTCAAAAAACTAATATCATCACATCTTTTCCCATCACTTCATGGCACATAGATGGGGAAACAATGGAAACAGTGAAAGACTTTTTTTTGGGGGGGGGGGCACAAAATCACTACAAATGGTGACTGCAGCAATGAAATTAAAAGACACCTGATCCTTGGAAGAAAAGCTATGGCCAACCTACACAGCATATTAAAAAGCAGAGACATTACTTTGCCAACAAAGATCTGTCTAGTCAGAGCTATGGTTTTTCCAGTAGTCATGTATGGATGTGAGAGTTTGACCATAAAGAAAGCTGAGCACTGAAGAATTTATGCTATTGAACTGTGGTATTGGAGAAGACTCTTAAGAGTCCCTCGGACTGCAAGGAGATTCAACCAGTCAATTCTAAAGGAAATCAGCTCTGAATATTCATTGGAAGGACTGAGGCTCAAGCTGAAACTCCAATACTTTGGCCACCTGATGTGAAGAACTGACTCACTGGAAAAGACCCTGATGCTGGGAAAGATTGAAGGCAGGAGGAGAAGGGGACAACTGAGGATGAGATGGTTGGATGGCATCACCGACTCTATAAATATGAGTTTGAGCAAGATCCAGGAGTCAGTGATGGACAGGGAAGCCTGGCATGCTGTGGTCCATGGGGTCACAAAGAGTTGGACACGACTGAGTGACTGAAGTGAACTGAACTGATATGGACTCCCATTGAATTCACTCTGGGACTATCTGTTATTGAGCAACTGAGCAAGAGCACAGGGATATCCACTGAATAAATAATCTTCCCTTTCTTCGCACTGTCAGACTGTCTTATGACAATCGATACAGCCTCTCAAAGAAGAGATTGTGATATTGAGCAGTCAGTTGTTTTCATTCCAAATTGTAATAGGCCCGGGGAACACACACTTTTGTTGACTCATTTCTTCTGAGACTTAATCGCCTTGGGAATGTACTCCGTAATAAAGTAGCAACACATAAACTTTGTCTCAGGTTCAATGTTCTGAGGAACACAAGCTAAGGAAATACCCAACTGAATCACATACATCTTGTACATGAATTCTGTACATGCATCAAGAGACATGTGCAAAAATGTTTACAGCAGCATTATTCACAATATTAAGTAACTGGAAACAACTCAAATGCCTATAAAAGTATAACATCAATAGATTTTAACATGTGAGAAAGGAAGTCAAGCACAAAGAGGACCTAGAAACAGTATGATTCCACTTACATAAGGTTCAAACACGATAAAACTAATATATAGTGCTAAAAGACACTCTAGTGTTTATCTATGGAGTTGATGGTAGGTACTGACTGAGAGTGAGCACAAGAAAGGAGTCTGGAGTGCTGAAAATGTTCTATTTCTTGATTTGTGTGCAGTTGCTTGGATGGGTATACTCTATAATAATTCCAGTTTATACACTTTTCTACAAACAGGTTATATTTCAACTTTAAAAGCTTAAATGATTGTAATCTCACTTGTTCATTTTTACTTTTGTTGTCTGTGCTTTTGTTGTCAGACAATCCATGGAATGGGAGAAAATATTTGCAAACCACATATCTGAAAAGGGTTAATTTCTAAAAAGCATGAAGAATTCTATAATTCACTAACCCCCCAAAAACGTGCAGATTTAAAATGGGCAAAGGATCTAAATAGACAGTTCTCCAAAGAGAACATATTAATGGCCAACAAGTATATGAAAAGTGCTCAACATCAAAAATCATCAGACAAATGCAAAATCACAATGAGGTAATCTTTTCACATCTGTTACAATGGTCATTACAAAGACAGAGAGAGAGGGAAGGAGGGAAGTCACTCAGCCTTTTTTATAGTCCAGCTCTCGCATCCATACATGACTACTGGAAAACCCATAGCTTTGACTAGATGGACCTTTGTTGGCAAAGAGATGTCTCTGCTTATTTTAATGTGCTGTCTAGGTATCTCATAGGTTTTCTTTCAAGGAGCAACCCTCTTTTAATTTCATGACTGCAGTCACCATCTGCAGTGATTTTGGAGCCCGAGAAAATAAAATCTGTCATTGTTTTCACTTTTTGCACATATATTTGCCTTGAAACGATAGGACCGGATGCCATGATCTTTGTTTTTTGAATATTGCTTTAAGCTAGCTTTTTCACTCCCCTCTTTCACTTTCATCAAGAGGCTCTTTAGGTCCTTTTCGCTTTCTGCCATTAGAGTGGTATCATCTGCATATGTGAGCATGTTGATATTTCTCCTGACAATCTTGATTCCAGCTTGCGCTTCATCCAGCCCAGCATTTCACATGGTGTACTCTGCTTATAAGTTACACAAGCATGGTGACAGGATTACAGCCTTGATGTTCTCCTTTCCCAATTTTGAACCAGTCTATTGTTCCATGTCCAGTTCTAACTTCTGCTTCCTGACCTGCATACAGGTTTCATAGAAGACAGATAAGGTAGTCTGTTATTTCCATCTCTTTAAGAATTTTCCACAGTTTGTTGTGATCCACACAGTCAAAGGCTTTGGTGTAGTCAATAAAGCAGAAGTAGATGCATTTCTGAAACTCTCTTGCTTTTTCGATGATCCAATGGCAGTTGGCAATTTGATCTGGTTCCTCTCCCTTTTCTAAATCCAGCTTGTACATCTGGAAGTTCTCAGTTCATATACTGCTGAAGCCTAGCTTGAAGAATTTTGAACATTACCTTGCTAGCATGTGAAATGAGCCCAATTGCATGGTAGTTTCAACATTCTTTCACATTGCCTGTCTTTGAAATTGGAATGAAAACTGACCTTTTCCAGTTATGTGGCCACTGCTGAATTTTCCCAATTTGCTGGCATATTGAGTGTAGCACATTAACAGCATCATCTTTTAGGATTTGAAAGAGCTCTGCTGGAATTCCATTACCTCCAGTAGCTTTGTTCATAGTGAGGCTTCCTAGGGCCCACTTGACTTCACACTCCAGGATCTCTAGCTCTAGGGTTATCTGTGTCATGAAGATCTTTTTTGTATAGTTCCTCTGTGTATTCCTGCCACCTCTTCCTAATCTCTTCTGCTTGTGTTATGTCCTTGCCATCTCTTTTCTTTATTGTGCCCATCTTTGCATGAAATGTTCCGTTGGCATCTCCAATTTTCTTAAAGAGATCTATAATCTTTCTCCTGTGGTTTTCCTCTATTTCTTTGCATTGGTCACTTAAGAATGCTTTCTTATCTCTCCTTGCTATTCTCTGGAACTCTGCCGTCCAGTTATGTTTATCTTCCCTTTTCTCCTTTGCCTTTTGTTTCTCTTCTTTTTTCAGCTATTTGTAAGACGTCCTCAAACTACCACTTTGCCTACTTGCATTTCTTTTTCTTTGACATAGTTTTAGTCACCACCTCATGTAAAATGTAATAAGCCTACATCCATAGTTCTTCAAGCACTCTGTCTACAAGATCTAATCCCTTGTATCTATTGTCACCTACAATGTATAAGGGGTTTGATTTAGGTCATACCTGGATGGTCTATTAGTTTTCCCTACTTTCGTCAATTTCAGCCTAAATTTTGCAATAACGACCTCATCATCTTAGACATAGTCACTGCCATATCTTGTTTTCACTGACAGTATAAAGCTTCTCCATCTTTGGCTGCAGAGAGTATAATCAATCTGATTTTGGTTTTGACCATTTGTTGATGTCTATGTGCAGAGTCATTGCTTACATTTTTGGTAAACTGTATTTGCTATGACCAGTGCATTATTTTGGCAAAACTCTGTTACTCTTTGCCCTGCTTCATTTTGTACTCCAAGGCCAAACTTGCCTGTTACTCCAGCTATCTCTTGACTTACTACTTTTGCATTCCAATCCTCTGTGATGAAAAGGACATGCATGGTTATTCTGTGGAACATCCCTAAATGTGTTGCCTGCATCCTAGCCTTCACTGATCTCTGCTCATGTTTCTGATCCTATGTCTCCAGAATTTCTCTTAATTTGGCTTATTGGCTAATATATTTCAAAATCATTTTATATTTATTGTTAGCTAAAATTGCTAACAACTGTAGCTTACAACTAAGATTTATAGAAGATTTAAGCAGATGGACATGGATGGATTGGAGCCCAATAAGCAGACTTTGTAATAATTAAAAATTGTTGGAATACATGCTTTTAGACAGTAAAGCCTGGAATTGATTGTTGATTATTTCTTCCTATGTAGGTTCTCGTTGCTATCTTGGTTCCTGACATTTTAAAGTTCTAGTTATTTAGCTTTACTTTTGATTCAATTATTCGTCTAAAATAAGTTCCATTTTTGCTTATATCATCCAGAGCTGGGCTTTGTTGCTTGTCAACAAAGAATGCTAACCAATACAAAAATTGGTATCAGGAATTAAGAGCAGCTCAGAGAGAAAGGTACAGGAATTTTGAATGCTCTTAGCCTTCTAGATCCTCCCAGAGAGCCCCCTTAAAAGTATCAGGAGAGAATGTCTCTCTTGCTCAAAGCTGTGAAGTTTTACATAAATGACCTATCAAGGTTAGGTATAAATTCAACTGAAGTAATTTTAGAAACCTAAAGAATCAGTCTTTGAGTTTAGCTTTTTAATATCTCAGCTTTTTTGACCATGTGAAGTAAAGGGGCTTTGCTTTCTTTAGTATGGCTATCAAAAGTCACTGAGGTTTACCATATGCCTTGGGGAAAATTTTTAAAGTTGCACATAATTTTCTTCTCACCTTAAATTAAGTCAATGCCATCAGATGTATCCATTTCTGAAACATTGGCTTGGCTTTAATTGCTGTTGCTTCTGCACGGAAGGTTCTTCCCTAAATTCCTTCAGGACTTTTCTCAAATGTCACCTTATCAGAATGCCTTTCCCTAATGTGTTGAAACTCTGTCCATAGTCTGTCTATCAGATCTAGTCCCTTGAGTACGTCAAGGCTGTATATTGTCACCCTATTTATTTAACTTACATGCAGAGTACATCATGAGAAACGCTGGGCTGGAAGAAGCACAACCTGGAATCAAGAATGCTGGGAGAAATATCAACAACCTCAGATATCCAGATGACACCACTCTTATGGAAGAAAGTGAAGAGGAACTAAAAAGCCTCTTGATGAAAATGAAAGAGGAGAGCGAAAAAGTTGGCTTAAAGCTCAACATTCAGAAAACATCTGGTCCCATCATTTCATGGCACATAGATGGGGAAACAGTGGAAACAGTGGCTGACTTTATTTTGGGGGGCTTCAAAATCACTGCAGATGGTGACTGCAGCCATGAAATTAAAAGACACTTACTCCTTGGAAGGAAAGTTATGACCAACCTAGATAACATATTCAAAATCAGAAACATTACTTTTCCAACATTACTTTTCCATCTAGTCAAGGCTATGGTTTTTCCAGTGGTCATGTATGGATGTGAGAATTGGACTGTAAAGAAAGCTGAGCACCAAAGAATTGATGCTTTTGAACTGTGGTGTTGGAGAAGACTCTTGAGAGTCCCTTGGACTACAAGGAGATCCAACCAGTCCATCCTAACAGAGATAAGTCCTCGGTGTTCATTGGAAGGACTGATGCTGAAGCTGAAACTCCAATACTTTGACCACCTCATGCGAAGAGTTGACTCATTGGAAAAGACCCTGATGCTGAGAGGGATTTGGGGGCAGGAAGAGAAGGGGACGACAGAGGATGAGATGACTGGATAGCATCACCGACTTGATGCACTTGAATTTGGGTGAACTCCGGGAGTTGGTGATAGACAGGGAGGCCTGGCTTGCTGTGATTCTTGGGGTAGCAAAGAGTCAGACACGACTGAGCGAATCAACTGAACTGAACTGAACTGAATGGATTGAAATCATTAAATTCACACACCATCCCCATACTGTTTTTATTTTCCTTCATAGCACTTGGCTTTTTGTAACATTTGTCTGTTTCTCTTTTATTCCTGGAATTGTAAGCTCCGTGAGGGAAGGCATTACATTATTCTCTATTTTGAACAAATTTCTGGCACATAGTAGGCACTTAGTCACATAGTCTTAGACTGTATGAACTTGCCTACGTATTGTAGAAGTAACCTGTTCTTTTTGTGATTAGTTATTTATTAAGACGGGCTTCCCTAGTGGCTCAGGGTAAAAAATCCGCCTGCAATGAGGGAGACCTTGGTTCAATTCCTGGGTTGAGAAGATCCTCTGGAGAAAGGAATGACTACCTACTCCAGTATTCTGGCCTGGAGAATTCCGTGGACTGTATAGTCCATGAGGTCGCAAAAAGGCGGACACGACTGAGAGACTTTCACTGTCAGTATTTATTAAGGCAGCTGAACTTGGATTTTAAGTCCTCAGCTAGAAAAATCTCATACACCAGAAACAACTAACACAATGAAAAGTTCTGCACCCAGAAAAGCACCTTTCAAATGGACTATGAAGAATATATTCTGAAAGGTGTTATCAGGGACAGCGACAATCAATCACAAAGTTAAATCTTTTCTCCCCAGAGAGGACAAACTGCTGCAGCTTCACAGAGCAGCACTAGAAGGGCGGAGAAAGGGCGGAGCCAGCCGGCGAGTGGCGGGACTGGCTGAGGCTAGTGTAAGTGGAATCTAGTTGAACTGTTTTGTCCCTTTCCGCTCTCCGTGCGACGACTTGGGCGGAGGCGGTCACAGCTATGGCAGCCCTTAGGGTAAGTAAAAAAAAAAAAAAAGTATGTATATATATACCTTGCTTAGTTTCTGGAGTGCTAATAGCACTATAATAACCATAGAAGGGGTCCTCCTAACTTCAAAAAGGAGTCCCACAGCAAGAGGCGAGATGGAGATGAGGTTGCGAGAGAACTAGCAAGGTCAGGGAATCTTTAACCGGTTTGAAGCCTCAATACACCTGCCTAGGCTGCACTCCATGGGGTCGCTAAGAGTCGGACAGGACTGAACGGCTTCACTTTCACTTTTCACTTTCATGCATTGGAAAAGGAAATGGCAACCCACTCCAGTGTTCTCGCCTGGAGAATCCCAGGGACGGGGTAACCTGGTGGGCTGCCGTCTCTGGGGTCGCACAGAGTCGGACACGACTGAAGCGATTTAGCAGCAGCAGCAGCCGCAGCCGCAGCCTGAGACTCTACTCTCCTCAGTTCCCTGCTGTTGACTTTATACTGCGGTGGGGTGAAAACTGGGAAACTGCTGGGTGAAAATGGCCGCCTGGGCGACGAGCAGCAAACAGACTTGTGTCTTGAGCTGAAACAAAGAGAAAAGAAGCCTGGGCATTTGTCTGGGTGCATAGGGCGGAGCTTCACAACCCTTTGAAGGACTTCGTTCGAAAATTATTTCTGGTAAAATAGACCAGGTCTCTCTGCAGTGCGCGGGTTTGTATTCACTGCTGTTACTCTACGGGTTTGAATAACAAACCTGTTTCTTTTGAGTTCTGCAATGCGAAATGATCCTTTTACTTAGGAATCTGTACAGGAAGTGACCCAACTGGCTGCCAACAGCAGTTCCCTAAGTAAGTTTCAGTAACAGTAGTCAACAAATATCTATGGGTAGATATTTGTAGTAGGTTGTAAGCGTAAAATGCACTCTTGCAGGAGATACAAATATGAATAATTCAAGCTCTGTATCGGGCTTGATAAGCCGTTCTCACTTCATTTCTGCATTCATGCATGCATGCATGCTGAGTCGCTTCAGTCGTCCTCTGTGCGACCCCGTGGACAGCAGCCCACCAGGCTCCTCTGTCAAAGGGATTCTCTAGGCAAGAATACTGGAGTGGGTTGCCATTGCTCTTCTCTTCTGCATTCATAATTTATTTGAATTACCACAACACCCGTCTAACTGGACTTGCTGCCTGGCTCTAATGGAATTCATTTTCCCCTGCACTGCCAGAGTACTAAAATGCCAATCTGATTATGTCCCTCCACTACTTAAAAATCTTTATTGGCACTCCATCATCTGTCCTCTGGGCTCAGATCAGACTCTTATGTGTCTAGAACAGCCCAGACTGCCTTGCCTTTCCAGCTTCTTTTCCTATCTTTCAGGAACTCTCCTAACATCTGTACTTTTCCCCTGCTCTTTCTCTGGGTCTGAAGTGCCCTTTACCATCCTCATGTAGTTAGTTCCTATTCATATTTCACTGATTCATTTAACAGTGATTTGTGTACTGCCTCCCCATATGCTAAATGCAAATTGCCTTTTCCAAGATAGTGTCCCAGATCTCCCCAGTCTGATTTAAGTAACTCACCTTTGTGCTCCCAGAGGACCCTGGGCATACTTTTACCTTTGGACTTATCACACTGCAAGTAATAGACTATTTACTATCTATTCTACCCTCCTAAATGATAAGCTACTTGAGAGCAGTAATTACATGTTAATTTTTGTATCCTTAGTACTAAACACAAGTATGACTTATGTTAGGTACTCAATAAATTCTGCATGAATAAATAGGTGCCAGGCAATGGAGATAAAATAAATTAAGTTAAACATTGTATAACAAATGATAATGATTCAGAGTAGGGGCAGTGCCTTGCCTCAGAAGAAGTAAAAAGTGATCTGAGGGTTCAGAAGAAAGCTCACACCTGGTTGAAGAGAATAAAGAAAGACTTCATGGAGGGAGTACAGAGAGAGAATGAGTGGTCAATGGTTAAAAAGCAAACCTGAAAAGTACGTTGTCATTGAAGCCTAGAGAAGGAGACAGTTGAACAGATTTTTGATTTGGCCAGTAATAAGTCATTGGTGGCTGCCGTTTATTAAGTGCTTACTACAAGGCTAGGCACCTTACTAAAATACTTTGTGTATGTTAGTTCACTTAATTATCAAGACAACTTTATGTTGAAGATACTATGATCACCATTTTACAAATGAAACACTAAGGTTAAGAAAATTCAGTTAAGTTCCACAAAGTCATAATGCTAATAAGAGCTGAAGTGAAGTGGTAGAGTGAGAACCTAGATTGTAAGGGGTTGTGTTGTGTTGTGCTCAGTTGCTTCAGTCATGTCTGACTGTTTGCAACCCTATGGACTGTAGACCGCCAGGCTTCCCTGCATATGGGTATCCCCAGTTGGTTGCCATACCCTCCTCCAGGGGATATTCCCAACCCAGGGATGGAACCTGTGTCTCTTACATCTCCTGCATTGGCAGGTGGGTCTTTACTGCTGAGCCACTGGGGAATCCCCAGATTATAAGGGGTTAGGGAAAGGATTTCCTAAAGGAAATCAGTCCTGAATATTCATTGGAAAGACTGATGCTGAAGCTCCAATACTTTTGCCATCTGATGTGAAGAACTGACTCATTGGAAAAGATCCTGATGCTGGGAGAGATTGAAGGCAGGAGGAGAAGGGGACAACAGAGGATGAGATGGTTGGATGGCATCACTGACTCGATGAACATGAGTTAGAGCAAGCTCCGGGAGTTGGTGATGGACAGGGAAGCCTGGCATGCTGCAGTCCATGGGATTTCAAAGAGTTGGACATGACTGAACGACTGAGCTGAACTGAGGGAAAGGATAAGGGATGGAAAACTGGCATTCATTTAGCACCTACTTTGACCAGCTGCTTTACATGTATTATTTACTTTTAATCTTTTTGATGACCCTAAGAAATGGGGTAATATCCCCATTTTACATATGAAAAAACTGAGGCTTAGGAACAGTGCTGGCTCCAGGTCATACAGCTACTAGGTGGAAGAACCAGGTTCAAACACAGGTATATTTGGCTTCAAAGTCCCTGATCTTTCCACTGCTCATTGCATTCTCTGAAAGGGAGGTGTACATCACTCTTTAGAAAAATGTTATGGTCAAAGTAGGGAAGAGATCTTAAGATAGTGGTAGGAAGTTCCAGAAAAGATGTCTTTTCATTTAAATAAAGAAGGAGACTATATGCCAATTAAATCTCAATGAAACTGGAGGAAAAACATGTCAGAAGACCTGAGCAGGTTTGGAGACTGGGAGAAATGTGCAAGAACTACTAAAAATTAATGATAGTGATTACAGCTATTAAACTATTGAACATTTACTGCACTAGGCATTTTGCTAAGTGCATTATGTGAATTTATGCTTCACAATGGCCCAATGAGTAGTTGTTGTTAAGAGCATTTTAGAGGTAAAGAAGCTGAAATTTAGAAAGATTAAATAACTCTGCCACAGTCGCGCAGTTGTAAGGGGTCAATCTGAATCTGACATCTCTGATCTGAGTCCAGATCATGGGGCTTAACCTTGATGAAGCATCTGTAAGGCCAAGGTATAAAACGGATGATCTGTGTTAATTTTGAAGCGCCAGAGTTTAATAATAGGGGATAATGTAGAAAGGAGTCCTGAATGTTGGTTAGATAACTCTGAAAATAGTTTAGATTCATTTTGAAAGATAAGAGCTTTTTGAGCAAATATGATGATAGAATACTGATGTGGGATTAGCCTTGAGAACAAGTTCTGTACTGATCTTACCTCCTGACTTCTTGACTCAGAGAGAATAGCTGGAGGACTGGCTTTCATTTAAAAGGATCAGGAGAAATATAGTGTCAAAAGCCACATTTCATTAATGCCAAAAGTTGAGTGAATTTGGGGAAAATTTGGGTCCTGAAAAATGTTTGTTTATAATAAAATACATAATATTGAAATATAGCTACCATGTACTGAGCAGTTCCTGTGTGTCAGACATTGTATTATGCTGTTGATGACATCATTTCACTTAATTCTCACAAAAAAGTTTTCCATGGTAGATAATATAATTGGCTCAAAGAACAGGAGTAGGACAGTAAGGAAATCAAAGCTGAAATAGGAGGTTGTAGTCAGAGAAAAGCTTATTGAGTTTATAATTTAAGCTGTTAACAAGTTCCAGAAAATGGTAAATTCAGGGTGTACTCATGGAGAGTGTAACTGTGGTAGAGTGAAAGCTCTAAGAAGGTGAAGTCAAAGAATAGCAAGGTGAGGCTTTTGAGTGGCTCAATCACATGGACATTAAAGTCACTCAGAGTTATGGCAGGATTTAGAGTATAGGAGAGGGCTTCCCAGGTGTCACTAGTGGTAAAGAACCTTCCTGCCAATGCAGAAGAAGTAAGAAATGAGTGTTCGATCCCTGGGTCAGGAAGATCCTTTGGAGGATGAAATGGCAACCCACTCCAGTATTCTTGCTTGGAGAACCCTATGGACAGAGGCACCTGGTGGGCTACAGTTCATAGGTTGCAAAGAGTTGGACACAACTGAAGTGATTTAGCACAGCAGACAGAGTATAGAAGAAGGCTATTGGCCAGGATCCTAAATCTTCGATGTGATGAAGTGTCCGGGAGGCAGGTGCTAAGGATGAATAGGTGAGTGGTATGAACCTTAAAGGAGAACTACTTTTCTTTCCATAATGGGGACTTGTTTTCAGTTTAAATGTAGCATACATACAATTAAGTACACAAATCACAAGCAGCTTAGTAAATTGTCAAAAGATGAACATACTTGTTCAACCGGCATCCAAATTAAAAGAAAAAAAGAACATTACCAGCAGCCCAGAAACTTTCCCCTTTTTTCTTCCTCCACCATAGATTAATCTTGCCTATTTTTTAACTTTATGTAAATATAATTATGCAGTATTTACTTTGTTATATCTGGCTTCTTTCACCCAATATTATATTTTTGAGATTCAGCCACTACACATGTATGTTCATTCATTCTTATGTGCTATGTGATATCCTGGAAAAAAGTACTTATGCCTGACCCCCATCCCTGATGGGACATTTTAATATTTTAAAACTCCACCAATGATTCTGCTGTGTTGCTAGGTTCAAGACCCACTGGTTTAGGAGGGAATTTGTGGCTTTCATACAAGTTAGAGAAAGAAAGTATTAGGCCTTTTCAGGTTATAAACAACAGATGCGAGATCAAGTTATCTTTTTTTTTTTCTTTTTACTATGAGACAGTATTCATTTTTATGATTTTTTTATGATTTTTTAATGTTATATATCATTTTTTTTCTATAGGTAACTTATTTTATTATCTATACTTTTTAAAATTTTATATATCATGTTATATATCATTTTAATTTTTTTTTTTTTGCTTTACAATACTGTATTGGTTTTGCCATACATTGACATGAATCTACCACAGGTGTACATGAGTTCCCAACCCTGAACCCCCCTCCCACCACCCTCAAGTTATCTTAAATAGTAGTTTAATGAAAAGAATATTTAGGTTAGGAAGAATGCCTAGGAAACTGTCTCACCAGCTAAACAGATTGCAAGTAGAACCATTCAGGATACTGTATTAATGCTGGTAGTCATTCTCATGATTATTCTGCTTCTGTTAACCCTGTGTGTTTCATATTCAGACTTTCCTAGAGACAGGATCTGATCAGGTTGGCTAGGCACAAACCACTGCAAAGTAGCCTTCTTAGGCAGAAATTGCACATCAGGCCCTTTGGCAAGGCAGTTTCTTGTTGTCTGTCTTTGGCTCAGGTACCAATCATGGTCCAGTCAGTTTTGGCCAGTGTATGAGTCCTGTTGTTCATAGCATGGTGACCTGTGTTCCAGGACTTCTTAGAAGGGGCAAGGCAATGGATGGGTACTTTTGGTGTTCATGGTTTTTCTGGTACAATGCACTTTTGAATACTTTCTAGAAGTAAGTAATAAGGTGGTTGAAAATATAGTGGAATATATTTAGAGTTGTTTTTAAAAGCTAACTTATTAAGGTCTTATAATTTAAATTGGAAAATTGGTTGCCCATCTATTTCTGCTTTATTGACTATGCCAAAGCCTTTGACTGTGTGGATCACAATAAATTGTGGAAAATTCTGAAAGAGATGCTAATACCAGACCACATAACCTGCCTCTTGAGAAATCTGTATGCAGGTCAGGAAGCAACAGTTAGAAATGGACATGGAACAACAGATTGGTTTCAAATAGGAAAAGAAGTACATCAAGGCTGTATATTGTCACCCTGCTTATTTAACTTATATGCAGAGTACATCATGAGAAACACTGGACTGGAAGAAACACAAGCTGGATCAAGATTGCCAGGAGAAATATCAATAACCTCAGATATGCAAATGACACCACCCTTATGGCAGAAAGTGAAGAGGAACTAAAAAGCCTCTTGACGAAAGTGAAAGGAGAGTGAAAAAGTTGGCTTAAAGCTCAACATTCAGAAAACGAAGATCATGGCATCCGGTCCCATCACTTCATGGGAAATAGATGGGGAAACAGTGGAAACAGTGTCAGACTTTATTTTTGGGGGGCTCCAAAATCACTGTAGATGGTGATTGCAACCATGAAATTAAAAGATGCTTACTCCTTGGAAGAAAAGTTATGACCAACCTAGATAGTATATTCAAAAGCAGAGACATTACTTTGCCGACTAACGTCCGTCTAGTCAAGGCTATGGTTTTTCCAGTGGTCATGTATGAATGTGAGAGTTGGACTGTGAAGAAGGCTGAGCACCAAAGAATTGATGCTTTTGAACTGTGGTGTTGGAGAAGAATCTTGAGAGTCCTTTGAACTGCAAGGAGATCCAACCAATCCATTCTGAAGGAGATCAGCCCTGGGATTTCTTTGGAAGGAATGATGCTGAAGCTGAAACTCCAGTACTTTGGCTACCTCATGCGAAGAGTTGACTCATTGGAAAAGACTCTGATGCTGGGAGGGATTGGGGGCAGGAGGAGAAGGGGACAACAGAGGATGAGATGGCTCAATGGGCGTGAGTCTGAGTGAACTCCGGGAGTTGGTGATTGATAGGGGGGCCTGGTGTGCTGTGATTCATGGGGTTGCAAAGAGTGGGACACGACTGAGCGACTGAACTGAACTGATGGACCAAAAAAAAAGAGACCATTGAGACAACCAGTGTAGTAGCAATCTATAGTGGATAATAAATTTTGCTTAGTACAATTTGAGCATGTTAGGGGGAAAAAGTAACCCAGTTCTATGATCTCCCTGAGTGAGACCATCTGTTATACAGACTTGATCGGTATTAGTACTCTAAGCTAAGTCATGAGTTGCATACTTAATGTAGATTTGGCCTGGCTGTTTTTGAATCTTTTCTCTCAGTCATTCTGAGACTTACCAGGGACTTCTCATATCACTAGGCTATCTGCTACTGCCATATCCCCTGCTTAGTCTGGCTCTGTAGTTCACCTCTTTCATTCACATTTCCAAATTCATATTTGATATCCTTAGGTGCATCAAATTCAACAAGGGCAAAATTCCTTTCTGTTTGCCAAATTTGACTTTTCTTCTGTATTCCTTATTTCATTTAAGAACATGAGCTTCTAAGCTTGGGCTCGTCTTAAGTTATCCTCTACACCCATACTGTTAACGAGTCTTCTGGGTACTTTATACTTTCATCCATTCTTGTTCTTTTATACATTCATTGATTTAAAAATATCTTAATGCCTATAATGTGTAGAAGATGGTGATAAACATTGGGGTAGAAAGATCAGCAAAATATAAACAAGGTATATAGAAGAGAAAAACTAAAACTAATACATACATGAAGAAATGGTTAAAACAATTAGCAGATAACTGCATATTAGAACAATGAGGTAACACTTTATTAAGCTAGAGAAAAATAGAATTCTAGTTAATGTTGGTAGGGATTTATTCAGTGATATTAAATATATATACATATCCTATGGCATGGCAGTTCTTTTCTTGAGTGTATATCACAAAGATATACAAGTTCATGAGGACACTTATAGAGTAATATTCCTCACAGTGTTTTTTTATGGTGACAGGGAGTTTAAGACAATGTAGTTGTCTATCACTGACAGTGGAAAGGTAAAATGTGGATATACATCATACATCAGCTGGAAGAAATTGGTTGTATGAACACAGATGGCTATGTTTTATGAAAAAGGGTAAGAAACAAAATAACTGTAATACGCCATTTATGTTATTTTTAAAAATAAGAAAAAATGAGATTTGTAATAACAAAAAATGTGTGTCTGTGCTCAACTGTGTCTGACTTTTTGCAACCCTATGGAGCCTGCCAGGCTTCTTTGTCCATGGGATTTCCCATGCAGGAATACTGGAGTGAGTTGCTATTTCCTACTCCAGGGGATCTTCCTGACTCAGGGATCAAACCTCTCTCTCTTGCATTTCCTGCACTGGCAGACAGATTCTCTACCACTGCACCACCTGGGAAGCCAACAATTAAAAATATATGTACATGTTACTACAATATGCATTTTTTAAAATGCAAACATAAAGATAATCTAATCATTAAACACATCAAAATACTCACCTACCTATGATGAGTAAATTAGAGTGAAATATGATGATTAAAGGAAATTAATTAATTAATCAATTTTAAAAGCAGGAGGACAAAGAAGAGCAAGACCAAAGTATTGTCCTCAAGGAATGGACTCTACTAAACGAAATTGATAAACACAAATTCTATTCAAAATAAAAGATATCTAAATGTTCAGTTCACTTCAGTCACTCAGTCGTGTCTGACTCTTTCGGATCCCTTGAATCGCAGCACACCAGGCCTCCCTGTCCATCATCAACTCCCGGAGTTCACCCAAACTCAAGTGCATCGAGTCAGTGATGCCATCCAGACATCTCATCCTCTGTCATCCCCTTCTCCTCCTGCCCCCAATCCCTCCCAGCATCAGGGTCTTTTCCAATGAGTCAGTTCTTTGCATGAGGTGGCCAAAGTACTGGAGTTTCAGCTTCAACATCAGTCCTTCCAATGAACACCCAGGACTGATCTCCTTTAGGATGGACTGGTTGGATCTCCTTGCAGTCCAAGGGACTCTCAAGAGTCTTCTCCAACACCACAGTGCAAAAGCATCAATTCTTCAGCACTCAGCTTTCTTCACAGTCCAACTCTCACATCCATACATGACCACTGGAAAAACCATAGCCTTGACTAGACGGACCTTTGTTGGCAAAGTAATGTCTCTGCTTTTGAATATGCTATCTAGGTTGGTCATAACTTTCCTTCCAAGGAGTAAGCAAGCATCTTTTAATTTCATGGCTGCAATCTCCATCTGCAGCGATTTTGGAGCCCCCCAAAATAAAGTTAGCCACTGTTTCCACTGTTTCCCCATCTGTTTGCCATGAAGTGATGGGACCGGATGCCATGATCTTTGTTTTCTGAATGTTGAGCTTTAAGCCAACTTTTTCACTCTCCTCTTTCACTTTCATCAAGAGGCTTTGTAGTTCCTCTTCACTTTCTGCCATAAGGGTGGTGTCATCTGCATATCTAAGGTTATTGATGTTTCTCCCAGCAATCTTGATTCCAGCTTGTGCTTCTTTCAGCCTGGTGTTTCTCATGATGTACTCTGCATATAAGTTAAATAAGCAGGGTGACAATATACAGCCTTGATGTACTCCTTTTCCTATTTAGAACCAGTGTGTTGTTCCATGTCCAGTTCTAACTGTTGCTTCCTGACCTGTGCATAATCTAATAGTTACTATGTGAGAAAAGAGGAGGAAATAGTTTAAATGCCTACAGAATATAAGGCTGCTTCATAATTGTTCATTTTAGTTAATTCAAGTATGGATTAAACACCTGCCATGTGTTAAGAACTTCTTGTTGCCAAGTAGTGGTAGATTTTATTTTTTATTTTAAATATTTGCAGTCTCTTACTGTAAGAGTATTATATACCCCTGCCTAGATTTCTTATTCTTTTCCTCTACCACAAGAATGACTCATATTACTTTACTAGGTAAATAAATTCATAATTTTTTTGGCATATCTTGGTACTGATCAAAATATGGTAAAATAAAATATTTACTCCACCTTAGTTTAATTGAAACACAAATCCTTGTGTTTATCATGAAAAAACCAGTAGAGCTAAACAGAACTTAATTTTTATGCAGAGAAAGTACCATTATATCTATTCACTCATCAGTGCTAATGGAACGAAAGGAACAGCATAAATAATTGAAAACCAATATTTGCGTTTAACTTTGGAATGTATTTTTATATATATTTTTCTGCCTATTGCAAAAATTGCAATTTTGGTCCCTGTGACAAAATTCACAATAGAGCTCCTGTGACAAAAACTCACAGAGCCATGCACTGGCAAGGAGAATTCATCCTTCCATTAAATTGTTTTGGCAAATTTATCAAAACTTAATTGACCCTAAACATAAGGGTTTATTTTTGAACTCCCAATTCTATTCCATTGATCTGTATTCTGTCTTTGTGCCAGTATTATATTTTCTTCTTTGCTATAGCTTTTTATTAAGTTTGAAATCAGAAAATGTGAGTTTTCTAAATTGGGCCTTTTTTTTAAGTATTATTTATTGTGAAATAATTTCAAATGTACAGAAAAGCTGAAAGAAAAGTACAAAGAACTCATGTTAAATCAGATCCTACAGTTGTTAACTTTTGCCATTTTCCCCCTTTCACCTCTATTAGAATTTTTCCTTTTCTTCTTTTTCTTTTTAATGTTTCCTTTTCTGATCAGTCTGAGAGCAAGTTGCGGACATGTTATTTCACCCATGCATATTTCACTGTGTATTTCCTCAGAAGCATATACTGTTCTTTAACCTCTGTGCAAGCCTCCTAATCTGAGATAGTAACACTGATAGAATGCTACCATCCAATCCATAGATGCCATTCAAATTTCACCCACTGCACAATGTCTTCTTTTCTAGTGTGTTAGTCATTCATCATGTCTAACTCTTTGCAACCCTATTGACTGTAGCCCACCAGGCTCCTCTGTCCATGGGATTCTCCAGGCAAGAATACTGGAGTGGTTAGTCATTCCCTTCTCCAAGGGATCTTCCTGACCCAGGGATCCAACCCACATTTCCCACATTACAGGCAGATTCTTTACCGTATGAGCCACCACAGAAGCCCAGAGGCCAGGATCTAAATCTAGAATCATGCATGACATTTCTTTATCATTCCTTTTTGATCTGCTTTAATCTGAAATAGTTTCTCAGTCTTCCTGTCTTTCATGAGTGACCTTAAAAGTTTTTTTTTCCAGTTTTATTGAGATGTAATTGACATGCAGAACTTCATAAGTTTAAGTTGTACAGAATGATTTGACTTACAACCTGAAATGATTATCATAGTAACTTTAGTGAACATGTATCATCTCGTTTAGTTACAAAATCAAGGAAATAGAAAAAATTTCCTTGTGATGAGAATTCCAATTTTTATATTTTTTCTCAAGATGTTGACTTTTCTAGGTTCCTTGCATTTCCATATGAATATTATAATCAGCATATCAATTTGAAAAAAAGGGACATTTGAAATTTTGATAGTGATTACATTGAATCAGTAGATCACTTTGGAGTATATTGCTATCTTGACAGTGCTGAGTCTGACAATCCATGAATTTGGGATGTCTTTCAGTTGATTTAGGTCTTTAATTTTTTTCAACAATATTTTGTAGTTTTCAGCCTAGAGAGTCTTGTACTTATTTTGCAAGTCTTGCAAGACTTGAAAATTTAGCACTGTATTAAATTTATTCCTATTTTATTCTTTTAATGTTCTTGTTAATGAAATTGTTTTCATAATTTCATTTTCATCTTATTCATTACATGCAAATAGAAATAAAGTGTACCTTGGGATATAGATTTATATCCTGTGTACCTTGCAGCCTTGCTGAATTCATTTATTATCTTGAATAGTCGAGTGCATGCATGTATGTGTGTGTGTATGAGTGTATTTCTTAGGATTTTCTGCGTACAAGATCATGTCGTGTATAGAGATAGTTTTACTTCTTTTCTAAACTACATGCCTTTTATTTCTTTTTATTGTCTTATTGCCCTGGCTGGAACTTCCAGTGAAGTGTTGAATAGAAGTAGTGACAGTAGACATTCTGTTCTTGTTCCTGATCATAGCTTTCAGCTACTTGTCATGAAATTGTTAGCTGTGGGATTTTATAGGCACCCTTCACTGGGTTAAGGGAGTTCTTTTCTATTCCTAATTTGTTGAGTAGCTTTTTAAAAACATGGAAAAGTACTAGTATTTGTCAAATGCTTTTTTTGTGTCTGTTGATATGGTCATTTGTTTTATTGTCTATTATTTTACTAACATGATACATTGATTAATTTTCATTTGTTAGACTAACCTTGCATTCTTTTTTTTAAGTTTATTTTTAATTGGAGGGTAATTGCTATACAGTGTTGTGTTGGTTTCTGCCGTGCATCAACATGAATCCACCATAGACAGGTATACCTATGTCCCTCCCTTCATGCCCTCCCTCCCACCCCATCCAACCCCTCTAGATAAACTTGCATTCTTGATACATATCCCACTTGGTCAGATGCATAGGTCTCTTTATACATGTCTATATTCAATTTTATTATTTACTTGAAGATTTTTAATCTATATTTATAAGCAATGTTGGTCTGTATTTTTCTTGTGATGTCTTTGGTTTTGGTGCCAGGACACCAAATGAGAGGGAAAGTGTTGACTCCTCTGCTCCTTTTTCTTCTTTAAACATTAGGTAGAATTTACCCATAAAGCTATGACAAACCTAGACAGCATATTAAAAAGCAGAGACATTACTTTGCCAACAAAGATCTGTCTAGTCAAAGCTATGGTTTTTCCAGTAGTCATGTATGAATGTGAGAGTTGGACTATAAAGAAAGCTGAGCACCAAAGAATTGATGCTTTTGAACTGTGGTGTTGAAGACTCTTGAGAGTCCCTTGGACTTCAAGGAGATCCAGCCAGTCAATCCTAAAGTAAATCAGTCCTGAATATTCATTGGAAGGACTGATGCTGAAGCTGAAGCTCCAATACTTTGGCCACCTGATGCAAAGAACTGACTCATTGGAAAAGACCCTGATGCTGGGAAAAATTGAAGGCAGCAGGAGAAAGAGACAATAGAAGATGAGATGGTTGGATGGCATCACTGACTTGATGGACATGAGTTTGGGCAAGATCTAGGAGTTGGTGACGGACAGGGAAGCCTAGTGTGCTGCAGTCCATGGGGTCACAAAGAGTTAGACAGGACTGAGCTAACTGACTGAACTGAACTGAGCTGAAACACCTAGAAAGCCCATAATCTTGTCAGCAAAGAGTTGGACATGACTGAGCGACTGAACTGAATTCAACTGACCCATGAAGCAGTCTACACCTGGGCTTTCCTTATAGGAAGACTTTTTATTGTTAATTAATAATTCTGCCTAATCTTTAAAAAAGAATTAACATCAATCTTTCAAAAACTTGTCCAAAAAATAGCACAGGAGGCAACACTTCCCCTCATACTGTTACATATTCAGATTTCCCATTTCCTCTTTCCTTTTTTTGGTAATTTGTGTCTTTCTAGGAATTTGTTCATTTCTTCTAAGTTATCTAGTTTGTTGTTGTACAGTTATTCATAATATTATCTTAAAATGTTTTTCCTGTAAAGTCAATATGTGATGTCCTCTCTTTCATTAATGGGCTTCCCTGGTGGCTCAGCAGGGAAGAGTCTGCCTGCCAATGCAGGGGACATAAGTTTGATCCCTGGGTCAGGAAGATCCCCTGGAGAAGGAAGTGATAACCCACTCCAGTATTCTTGCCTGGGGAATCCCATGGACAGAGAAGCCTGGTGGGCTACAATCCATGGGGTTGCAAAGGAGTTGGACACGACTGAGCAACTAAACAACAACAACTTTCATTACTAATTTTAGTAATTTGAGAATTTTCTGACCTTGTCCAAAGGCTTGGCAATTTTGTTGCTCATTTCAAAAAAGTGACTTTTGGTTGTGTTGATTTTTCTGGGTTGATTTTCTTTCCTCTATTTCATTTATTTACACTCTAATCTTCATTCCTTCCTTCCTTCTACTTGCTTTGGGGTTAAGTTTCCTTTTCTACTTTCCTAAGATAATTTATTAGATTATTGATTTGAGGTATTGTTTTTCTAGCATTTACAGCTATATATAAATTTCCCTTTCAATACTGCTTTTTCTGCACATGTAAGTTTTGGTCTCTTGTTTTAATTTTCATTCAACTCAAAGTGTTCTCTGATTTTACTTGTGAATTTTCTTCTTTGGGCTGTTGGTATTTAGGAGTGTTTAGTTGGTTTTTGTTTTTAATTATTCTTTACATACTTGTGCATTTTTTTGATCTTTATGTTGTTCTTTTCTAATTTAATTTTGTTGTAATTAGAGACTGTATGTTCTTTGTATAATTTAACATCTTTTGAGACCTGTTCTATGCCTATTGTATGGTCTATCCTGGAGAATGTTCCATATGCACTTAATAAGAATGTATATTCTACTGTTGTGAGATAAAAGTGTGCTGTGGAAGTCTGTTAGGTCTACTTAGTTTATATTGTTCAGATCTTCTGAATTGCTAATTTTCTGCCTAATTTACTTTATTAAAATAATACATTGAAATTTCTATTATCACATTGTTTAAATTTTCCCTTCTGTTTTCTTTGTTCTTTACTTTTTGTTTGTTCTGTTTTTCCTTTCTGAGTTTTGTGTCAGTTTTTGTTTCAAATATTTTGTGGCTCTGTTGTTAGGTGCATGTATGTTTATAATTGTGATCATATATGTTTCAGGTAGATTTACTATTTTACCATTACAATATGTCTCTTTAGCTCTAGTAACAATTTTTGCCTCAGTCAAATCACGGTGGCTGTTTTCCTGGTGTATCATTTTCTATGCTTTTACTTTTTAAAAATTATTTATTTATTTATTTGGCTGCATTGGGTCTTAGTTGTGGCACACAGACTCTTTCATTGTAGCCTCTGGGCTTCTATTTGTGGCTCAGTCCCCAGAGTGCATGGGCTCAGTAGTTGTGGTTTGTGAGCTCTCTAGTCGCAACTTGTTGGTTTAGTTGCCCCATAGCACATGGGATCTTAGTTCCCTGACCAGGGATTGAACCCTTGTACCCTACATTGGAGGGTAGAGTCTTTTTTTGTTTTTAACTCTTTTTAAAAATTTTATTTATTTTTTAATTGAAGGATAATTGCTTTACAGAATTTTGTTGTTTTCTGTCAAACCTCAACATGAATCAGACATAGGTATACATATATCCCCTGTCTCTTACTACTGGGCCACCAGGGAAATCCCTATGCTTTTATTTTTAACCTAAATATATCTTTGTATCTAAAATATATTTTCTTTGGACAAGGTATACTTGGATTTTTTTTAAAATAAAATCTGACAAACTTTGTCTTTTGATTGCATTATTTAACTCACGCATATTTAATGTAATTATTGAGGCAATTAGATTTATTTTTGCGATTTTGCTTTCATTTTCTATGTCTCATGTCAATTTTTGTTCTTCTCTTCCTCCTTTAATGCCTTTACTTGTATTCAGTAGATATTTTATGGTGTGCCAAGCAGGTGCTGTGAGTATCAGAACAACTCTTTAGCAGCATAGAGACATGAGGGAATATGGGACTGGAATTTTCACGAAATGGCTTCCTCAACCTTCTCAATAGAGAAGGAGCTAGGCATGGGAAATTAGTGTGTATGGTATCTTCTGGTTTTCACCAACTGCCAAATCCACCTATGCATGTGTGCATGCTCAGTTGCTAAGTCATGTCCAACTCTTTGCTACCCCATGAACTACAGCAGGCCAGGCTTCCCTGTCCTTCACCAACTCCCTAAGCTTGCTCAAACTCATGTCCATTGAGTCAGTGATGCCATCTAACCATCGCATCCTCTGTCATCCCTTTCTCTTCTTGCCTTCAATCTTTCCCAGCATCAAAGTCTTTGCCAGTGATTCAGTTCTTCGCATCAGGTGGCCAAAGTATTGGAGCTTCAGCTTCAGCATCATCCCTTCCAATGAATATTCAGGACTGATTCCCTTTAGGATTCACCGATTTTATCCATTTGCTCTCCAAGAGACTCTCAAAAGTCTTCCATGGCACTACAATTCAAAAGTATCAATTCCTTGGTGCTCAGCCTTCTTTATAGTCCAACTCTCACATCCATACATGACTACTGGAAAAACAATAGCTTTGACTATATGGACCTTTGTCAGCAAAGTGATGTATCCACTTCTTAATATGCTGTCTAGGTTTATCATAGTTTTTCTTCCAAGGAGAAAGCAACTTTTAACTTCATGATTGGAGTCAATGTCCACAGGTTTTTTAGGAGACCACCTGAGAGTAGATTAAAGGAGTGCAGGCTCCACCCTCCCTTGCCCCTTGAACCATTATTATGAAACTCTTCATCAAATACTCTGGGCTTGGGAAACAGAGTTTTTAAAGGCAGGAGCCCACTGTGTCCCCATTTGCCTGACAAATTTATAAAGCCATCCTATTGCCAAAATCTTGGCTCTCTGTTCATCAATAATGTGTGCCAAACAGTAATATGGAGACAGAGTTATAGAGGAGAAGGAAAGAATGGCGTTATTACCTTGCCAGGCAAAGGGGGAACACAGTAGGCTAGTGCCTCAAGAGCTATGCATTCCTCCCTGGTGAATAGGGAGGAGTCAGACAGGGTTATGTGATAAAGATCAAGGCAGTAACAGTCTTTCTTCTTTAGAGTTTCAAAAGGGTGGCATTGCTGACAAGATTATGGGCTTCCTAGGTGGTTCAGCTCAGTTCAGTTCAGTCAGTTAGCTCAGTCCTGTCTGACTCTTTGTGACCCCATGTTCTGCAGCATGCCAGGCCTCCCTGTCTATCACCAACTCCTGGAGTTTACTCAAACTCATGTCCTTTGAGTCGGTGATGCTATCCAACCATCTCATCCTCTATCATCCCCTTCTCCTCCCACCTTCAATATTTTCCAGCATCAGGGTCTTTTCCAATGAGTCAGTTCTTTGCATCAGATGGCCAAAATATTGGAATTTCTGTTTCAACATCAGTCCTTCCAATGAATATTCAGGACTGCTTTCCTTTAGGATGGACTGGCTGGATCTCCTTGCAGTCCAAGGGACTCTCAAGAGTCTTCTCCAACACCACAGTTCAAAAACATCAAGTCTTCAACTCTCAGCTTTCCTTATAGTCCAACTCTCACATCCATACATGACCACTGGAAAAACCATAGCCTTGACTAGATGGAACTTTGTTGGCAAAGTAATGCCTTTGCTTTTTAACATGCTGTCTAGGTTGGTCATAACTTTTCTTCCCAGAGTAAGCGTCTTTTAATTTCATGGCCGCAGTCACCATCTGCAGTGATTTTGGAGCCCCCCAAAATAAAGTGTGCCCCTGTTTCCACTATTTCCCCATCTATTTGCCATGAAGTGATGGGACCAGGTGCTACATTCTTAGATTTTTGAATGTTGAGCTTTAAGCCAACTTTTTCACTCTCCTCTTTCATTTTCATCAAGAGGCTCTTTAGTTCTTCTTTGCTTTCTGCCATAAGGGTAGTGTCATCTGCATATCTGAGGTTACTGATATTTCTCCTGGCAATCTTGATTCCAAAGAATAGCAAGAAGAGATAAGAAAGCCTTCTTCAGCGATCAATGCAAAGAAATAGAGGAAAACAACAGAATGCGAAAGACTTACCTCCCCAGGTCATTAGGTGCCCAATATACTACTGGAGATCAGTGGAGAAATAACTCCAGAAAGAATGAAGGGATGGAGCCAAAGCAAAAATAATACCCAGTTGTGGATGTGACTGGTGATAGAAGCAAGATCCGATGCTGTAAAGAGCAATATTGCATAGGAACCTGGAATGTCAGGTCCATGAATCAAGGCAAATTGGAAGTGGTCAAACAAGAGATAGCAAGGGTGAACGTTGACATTCTAGGAATCAGCGAACTAAAAGGGACTGGAATGGGTGAATTTAACTCAGATGACCATTATATCTACTACTGCAGGCAGGCATCCCTCAGAAGAAATGGAGTAGCCATCATGGTCAACAAAAGAGTCCAAAATGCAGTACTTGGGTGCAATCTCAAAAATGACAGAATGATCTCTGTTCGTCTCCAAGGCAAACCATTCAATATCACTGTTATCCAAGTCTATGCCCCAACCAGTAACGCTGAAGAAGCTGAAGTTGAATGGTTTTATGAAGACCTACAAGACCTTTTAGAACTAACACCCAAAAAAGATGTCCTTTTCATTATAGGGGACTGGAATGCAAAAGTAGGAAGTCAAGAAACACCTGGAGTAACAGGCAAATTTGGCCTTGGAATGCAGAATGAAGCAGGGCAAAGACTACTAGAGTTTTGCCAAGAAAATGCACTGGTCATAGCAAACACCCTCTTCCAACAACACAAGAGAAGACTCTACACATGGACATCACCAGATGGTCAACACCAAAATCAGACTGATCATATTCTTTGCAGCCAAAGATGGAGAAGCTCTATATAGTCAACAAAAACAAGACCAGGTGCTGACTGTAGCTCAGATCACGAACTCCTTATTATCAAATTCAGACTCAAATTGAAGAAAGTAGGGAAAACAGCTAGATCATTCAGGTACGACCTAAATCAAATCCCTTATGATTATACAGTGGAAGTGAGAAATAGATTTAAGGGCCTAGATCTGATAGAGTGCCTGATGAACTATGGAATGAGGTTCGTGACATTGTACAGGAGACAGGGATCAAGACCATCCCCATGGAAAAGAAATGCAAAAAAGCAAAATGGCTGTCTGGGGAGGCCTTACAAATAGCTGTGAAAAGAAGAGAAGCGAAAAGCAAAGGAGAAAAGGAAAGATATAAGCATCTGAATGCAGAGTTCCAAAGAATAGCAAGAAGAGATAGGAAAGCTTTCTTCAGTGATCAATGCAAAGAAATAGAGGAAAACAACAGAACGGGAAAGACTAGAGATCTCTTCAAGAAAATTAGAGATACCAAGGGAATATTTCATGCAAAGATGGGCTTGATAAAGGACAGAAATGGTATGGACCTAACAGAAGCAGAAGATATTAAGAAGAGGTGGCAAGAATACACAGAAGAACTGTACAGAAAAGATCTTCACGACCCAGATAATCATGATGATGTGATAACTAATCTAGAGCCAGACATCTTGGAATGTGAAGTCAAGTGGGCCTTAGAAAGCATGACTACGAACAAAGCTAGTGGAGGTGATGGAATTCCAGTTGAGTTGTTTCACATCCTGAAAGATGATGCTGTGAAAGTGCTGCAGTCAATATGCCAGCAAGTTTGGAAAACTCAGCAGTGGCCACAGGACTGGAAAAGGTCAGTTTTCATTCCAATCCCAAAGAAAGGCAATGCAAAAGAATGCTCAAACAATTGCACTCATCTCACATGCTAGTAAAGTAATGCTCAAAATTCTCCAAGCCAGGCTTCAGCAATACATGAACTGTGAACTTCCAGATGTTCAAGCTGGTTTTAGAAAAGGCAGAGGAACCAGAGATCAAATTGCCAACATCCGCTGGATCATGGAAAAAGCAAGAGAGTGCCAAAAAAACATGTATTTCTGCTCTATTGACTATGCCAAAGCCTTTGACTGTGTGGGTCACAATAAACTGTGGACAATTCTGAAAGAGATGGGAATTCCAGACCACCTGACTTGTCTCTTGAGAAATCTGAATGCAGGTCAGGAAGCAACAGTTAGAACTGGACATAGAACAACAGACTGGTTCCAAATAGGAAAAGGAGAACATCAAGGCTGTATATTGTCACCCTGCTTATTTAACTTATATGCAGAGTACATCATGAGAAACGCTGGACTGGAAGAAACACAAGCTGGAATCACGATTGCCGGGAGAAATATCAGTAACCTCAGATATGCAGATGACACTACCCTTATGGCAGAAAGTGAAGAGGAACTAAAAAGCCTCTTGATGAAAGTGAAAGGAGAGTGAAAAAGTTGGCTTAAAGCTCAACATTCAGAAAACGAAGATCATGGCATCTGGTCCCATCACTTCATGGGAAATTGATGGGGAAACAGTAGAAACAGTGTCAGTCTTTATTTCTTTGGTCTCCAAAATCACTGCAGATGGTGATGGCAGCCATGAAATTAAATGATGCTTACTCCTTGGAAGAAAAGTTATGACCAACCTAGATAGTATATTCAAAAGCAGAGACATTACTTTTGCCAACTAAGGTCCGTCTAGTCAAGGCTATGGTTTTTCCTGTGATCATGTATGGATGTGAAAGTTGGACTGTGAAGAAGGCTGAGCGCCGAAGAATTGATGCTTTTGAACTGTGGTGTTGGAGAAGACTCTTGAGAGTCCCTTGGACTGCAAGGAGATCAACCAGTCCATCCTGAAGGAGATCAGCCCTGGGATTTCTTTGGAAGGAATGATGCTAAAGCTGAAACTCCAGTACTTTGGCCACCTCATGCGAGGAATTGACCCATTGGATAAGACTGTGATGCTGGGAGGGATTGGTGGCAGAAGGAGAAGAGGACGACTGAGGATGAGATGGCTGGATGGCATCACGGACTCGATGGACGTGAGTCTGAGTGAACTCCAGTAGACGGTAATGAACAGGGAGGCCTGGCGTGCTGCCATTCATGGGGTCGCAAATAGTCGGACACGACTGAGCAACTGAACTGAACTGAACTGAACTGATCTGAACTGAATCTTGATTCCCACTTGTGCTTCCTAGGTGGTGCTCATGATAAAGTATCTCCCTTCCAATGCTGGAGATGTAAGAGATCCAGATTCAATCCGTGGTTTGAGGAGCTCCCCTGGAGGAAGGCCTGGCAATCCATTCCAGTATTCTTGCCTGGAGAATCCCTTGGACAGAGGAGTCTGACAGGCTATAAATCTACAGAGCCTCAAAGAGTCAGACAAGACTGAAGTGACTTGGCACACCCACTGACATGATTAGAATGTGTGCAGGGCCTCAGGTGGCCAGGTCTCCTAATCCTGATGAGCTGCTCCAGTTCCTTTAATCTTGCCTCAGGTGGTTTTGTTGCTGCTTCTCCTTTTTTAACTCACAGAAGGTCATGGAGGCTGGAGTCTTGCCTACAAGAAATGGAAGACAACAAGGCCTTAGTGTCCAGGAGCTCCACAGGGTCCTGCTTGGTACCAATCCTTTTCTATTTTGCCCAAAACTCTGTATCCGAGATTCAGTTTGACAGTAGTGTATAGAGAAGCTTAGCTTTTGGTAACACTTCATTTCTTTCTTCTTTAGGATTAGTGTGCTGGTGAAAAATTCTCTTAGTTTTCTTTCCTCCTTATTCTTAGTGGAAATCTTTTCTAGATATAGAAATACATGCTAACAGTTCATTTCTTTCACCACTTGAGAAATGTTGTGACACTTTCTTTTGGACTGTGTGGTTTCTGATGAGATATCTGCTATTTGAATCATTTTCTCCGTGTAGTTTAGATGTTGTTTCTCTTTCATTTTTTTTTCAATATTTTTTTTCTTTTCTTTAGTTTTTAGAAGTTCAACTGTGATGTATCTTGCTATGAACTTCTTTGGGTTCTTTGAGCTCACCCATTGAGTTTTTTATTTCAGTCATTGTATTGTCCAAGCCTAAATTTTCCATTTGATTTTTCTTTGTATCTTATATTTATCTGCCAAATCTTTGTGTTTCTTTGCTGAGACTTTCTGTTTTTTAATTTGCTTCAAATGTTTATAATTGCTTGTTGAAACATTTTCTGATTGTTGCTTTAAAATGTTTGTCAAATAATTCTGCATCTCTATCACTTGTTGGTATTTATCTTATTGTCCTTTTAAATTAAGTTGTGTTAAGGGTAGAAGTCAAGCTTCCCTGCTCAGTATCTTTTGACACCCAAGGAGAGGAGAGCCCTCTTGATATTCCTGAGCAAGAGTGAGTTCAGTTCTCCCATAGATTTCTGCTATTAGCACCCCAGCTGGAAGGGGTAGAAGTACCTCATTAGTGCTTCCCAATAGTGAGCACTGTTAGTGGAGTGGGGAGGGGGAGTGACCTTGTTACCATTTGATGATAGGGAAAATCATGACTCTCCACTAGGCCTTCTCATGTACTGCTTTATCAGGGAAGGGGAGGGGTGGCCTCATTAATATCAGATGGTAATGGATATTCAGATTCCCTACATGGTTTCCACTAATATCTTGGGGGCCAGGGCTTATTACCATCTGGCAGGGATGAAAGTTCTACCTTCTGTAATGCTACCTTGGTGGGATGGGGAGTGTTAGAATACCGTATTTCAGCCTAGCCAGAATGAAAGACTAGGTTCTCTCTCCCCTCAGCCTTGGCTCATGCAATTTTGTCTGTGGTTTTTGACTGTAGTAGAGTGACTGTTTTGTGTCTTGCTAGACACCCCCCCCCCTTCCTGGTCTTTTGGCTAAAGAGAGCTGCTTTTCTTGGGTGTCTCTCCTCACTGGTTGCCATTTCTGTGTTGCTAGCTTCTTCAGCAGACAGTCTAAGACATATGAGGCAAAAAGAAAATCCAGGGACCTCACTGCCATGTCATTCCTCAGGTCCTGACATGCCTATCTGGTTTCCATCTTCTCTCCACCATTGAGTCTCCTGTACTTATTTTCTATATAATATCTTGTATTTGAACTGTACTTAGTGAAAGGAATTGGGAAAAATATATCTTCTTCATTTTACAATAAGTGGAAGTCCTCCACCATATTCTTTTATTATCCTTTACTGGTGATATATTTGTCCAACTTGCACACTAGAGATTATACAGTACTTAAGGGCAAGAATAATGATTTTGCATATTTATACCCCTCATGGCCTAAGATGACACCTGCCTGGAGCATAGTGTTTCTTTAGGAACTGTTTGTTGACTGAGTTAAAACTTTGAATAACTTTTAGACTTCTTGCCCTTAAAGAACAAAGCATCCTGGTTGAAGAAATATTAATTAATAGTTCATAAGAGTAACATGATTAAATTCTGAATTATCCCAGGCTTTCATAGGCTGGGCAATTTATGTCCTGTATAGGTAAAATTTTCCATCTCCTTGAAATACTTGAAAATGAACATATCATCCTTATCTCTGCTCCCTAAATAGAAAAGATTAATTCCTTCTCTGTATCCCCATTGTACACACTTCTTTTATACTGCTTAAAACCATGTATTGCTTTATTTTTGTATTTTTTCCTCATTAAGCTAAAAGTTTCCTTAAAAGCAGGGATCACGTTTTATTCATACTTGTAGCTCAAGTTTCTCAGGCTCTTGAGATACAGTATACAGAAGACACTTGAATGAATGGCTGTTGAATGAATGAATCAGTGCATTCTGTTACACCCATATATGCAAATATATGATTCAAATTTTAATTTTTAGACATTTATACTTAAATATATTTAGAGGGAAATTAATCATAACTCTACATGGGCTTCCCTTGTGGCTCAGCTGGTAAAGAATCCACCTGCAGTGTGAGAGACCTGGGTTCAATCCCTGGGTTGGGAAGATCCCCTGGAGAAAGGAAAGGCTACCCACTCCAGTATTCTGGCCTGGAGAACTCCATGGACTGTACAGTCCATAGGGTCACAAAGAGTCGGACATGACTGAACGACTTTCACTTTCACTAGATTTAAAAATATATTAATTGCTTCCTACTGAGTCAGACAGAGAAGTCAGACAGAGAAGGAAAAATATATGACATTCCTTATATGTGGAATCTAAACGGAAATAATTCAAATGAACTTAATTACAAAATAGAAAGAGACTCACACTAAGAGAACAGACTCATTCATGACTGTGGGGGGAAGGATATGGAGAAGGGATAAAGAGTTTGAGACAGAGATGATAGTTTACAGTAAACAGTGTCAGATTCATGATCTCTGAAGGAGAAAATTTCGCTTTGGGACAAAGACACAGCTTCACTCACTCAAAGCTTTGTGTGGCAAAAGTTTTATTAAAGTGGAAAGGGATAGAGAAAGATTCTGACACAGACATCAACAGTGGGCAGAAAGAGTGCCCCACCCCCCACCTCCCAGTCTTAGCAAGGGATTTATAGACCTTTTTCCTTGGTTACTAACAATAGGTCAAAAGAATGCCTCAAGGCGGTGAAGGTCTTAGCAGACCCACTCCCACAACGTGCATCTTAAAATAACAAATAACAAGATTAGCCAGAAGGAACAGGTTCCTGTTAAGGAGAAACATATCATCCAGCAAGATACATTGTTGTTATATAATCATTAGTACAGAGTTTAAGGAAAAACATACCCTTGAGCAAGATGAGTTGTTTTGTTGTTAGCTCGGGGTTTAAAGAAAGTTAGATTGTTGCCATAACAACTCGGAGCTTAAGGAAAAAAAAAAAAAAAAACTCTTATGTGACCAAGACAAAGGATGGAAAATGTTTGTCACTTCCTCCTGCTCCTCAACTGGACTCGTTATCAACCTGCCCAAGAACAAGCTCTCTCAGATATGTTCAGTTCAGTTCAGTCGCTCACTTATGTCTGACTCTTTGCAACCCCATTAACCATAACAAACCAGGCCTCTCTGTCCATCACCAACTCCTGGAATTTACCCAAGGCAATGGCACCCCACTCCAGTACTCTTGCCTGGGAAATCCCACGGGTGGAGGAGCCTGGTAGGCTGCAGTCTATGGGGTCGCAAAGAGTCGGACACTGAGCGACTTCACTTTCACTTTTCACTTTCATGCATTGGAGAAGGAAATGGCAACCCACTCCAGTGTTCTTGCCTGGAGAATCCCAGGGATGGGGGAGCCTGGTGGGCTGCCATCTATGGGGTCGCACAGAGTCAGACACGACTAAAGTGACTTAGCAGCATGTCCATTGAGACGGTGATTCCATCCAACCACCTCATCCTCTGTCATCCCCTTTTCCTCCTGTCCTTAATCTTTCCCAGGATCAGGGTCTTCTCAAATGAGTCAGCTTTTTGCATCAGGTGGCCAAAGTATTGGAGTTTCAGCTTCAACATTAGTCCTTCCACTACTGATCTCCTTTAGGATGGACTGGTTGGATCTCCTTGCAGTCCAAAGGACTCTCAAGAGTCTTCTCCAATACCACAGTTCAAAAGCATTAATTCTTCTGCACTCAGCTTTCTTTATAGTCCAACTCTCACATCCATACATGACCACTGGAAAAACTATAGCCTTGACTAGACGGACCTTTGTTGGCAAAGCAATGTCTCTACTTTTTAATATACTGGATAGGTTGGTCATAACTTTCCTTCCAAGGAGTAAGCGTCTTTTAATTTCATGGCTGCAGTCACCATCAGCAGTGATTTGGGAGCCCAGAAAAATAAAGTCAGCCATTGTTTCCACTGTTTCCCCATCTATTGGCCATGAAGTAATGGGACCAGAAGGGGACGACAGAGGATGAGATGGCTGGATGTCATCACTGACTCGATGGACGTGAGTCTGAGTGAACTCCGGGAGTTGGTGATGGACAGGGAGGCCTGGTGTGCTGCGATTCATGGGGTCGCAAATAGTTGGACACAACTGAGTGACTAAACTGAACTGAATGGAACCAGATGCCATGATCTTAGTTTTCTGAATGTTGAGCTTTTTCACTTTCCTCTTTCAGTTTCATCAAGAGGCTCTTTAGTTCTTCTTCACTTTCTGCCATAAGGGTGGTGTCATCTGCATATCTGAGGTTATTGATATTTCTCCCAGCAATCTTGATTCCAGCTTATGCTTCCTCCAGCCCAGCGTTTCTCACGATGTACTCTGCATATCAGTTAAACAAGCAGGGTTACAATATACAGCCTTGACGTACTCCTTTTCCTGTTTGGAACTAGTCTGTTGTTCCATGTCCATTTCTAACTGTTGCTTCCTGACCTGCATACAGGTTTCTCAAGAGGCATGTCAGGTGGTCTGGTAGTCCCATCTCTAAGAATTTTCCACAGTTTATTGTGATCCAGTCAAAGACTTTAGCATAGTCAATAAAACAGAAATAGATGTTTTTCTGTAACTCTCTTGCTTGTTCAGTGATCCAGCAGATGTTGGCAATTTAATCTCTTGTTCCTTTGCCTTTTCTAAGACCAGCTTGCACATGTGGAAGTTCACGGTTCATGTATTACTGAAGCCTGGCTTGGAGAATTTTAAGCATCACTTTACTAGCATGTAAGATGAGTGCAATTGTGTGGTAGTTTGAGCATTCTTTGGCATTGTCTGCAATGCGAGAGACCCGGGTTTGATCCCTGGGTCAGGAAGATCCCCTCGAGAAGGAAATGGCAACCCACTCCATTATTCTTGCCTGGAGAATCCCATGGATGGAGAAGCCTGATAGGCTACAGTCCACGGGGTCACAAAGAGTCGGACATGACTTAGCGACTTCACTTTCTTTCTTTCTTTCTTTCTTTGGGATTAGAGTGAAAACTGATCTTTTCCAGTCCTGTGGCCACTGCTGAGTTTTCCAAATTTGCTAACATATTGAGTGTAGCACTTTAACAGCATCATCTTTCAGGATTTGAAATAGCTCAACCGGAATTCTATCACCTCCACTAGCATTGTTTGTAGTGATGCTGCCTAAGGCCCACTTGACTTCACATTCCAGGATGTCTGGCTCTAGGTGAGTGATCACACCATCATGATTATCTGGGTCATGAAGAATTTTTTTGTACCACTTGATCACTTCCATCAATAGAATTATTATTTATCAAGTGATCCTGAGACCAAGGAAACAGAAATTCTTACTATGGAAAACATTCTCAAGTATTCATTATTGTTATTTGCCAGTAGGCTGGTAACTTGCTTTTCATAACAGTGAACAACAGTTTCAAACAAGTAGAATAGGAATTTGTTGTGTTATGTATTCAGCTTTTATTAAAATGATTACATATTTATAGCCTTGTTTCTTCTTGAAATGAAGTCCCTCAGTCGTGTTTGACTCTTTGCAACCCCATGGACTTTAGCCTGTCAGGTTCCTCCATCCATGGAATTTTCCAAGCAAGAATATTGGGGTGGATTGCCATTTCCTTGTCCAGGGGATCCTCTTGACTCAGGGATCGAACCTGGGAATCCTTGTTTCTTCTTAGAATTATTTTGATTTTTTTCAGACCCTTGATGGTTATTCATTATATTTTAATGAGAGAAATCATCTTTAAAATTGTAAAATACAATGTGTTTATTTGGTTACCATTCCATTTTTGTGTAATTTAATTGCAGAGGTTATTTCTGAGGTTGTTTACTCAAAAACTATAATGTGAAACATGCATTAAGAAAGATTTCTTTAAGAATAACCCAAACTTAAGGATTCTCTTGGTAGAATTCTAGTAGAGTGGAAATAAGATTAACATTTTTCATTGATCATCTATTAAAAACCTAACTGATAAGAGTGTAAATTAAGGTATACTAGAGTCTCAAATCTTTGAGGATTGAGATGCTAAAGCCTTATAGTTTGTGGCTGTTTTACCCCTATAGCTTTTTCACAGGTTCTTTATTTTTGATCTCAGCATTTCAACCCTTTGAAATAGACTGTTTGAAATGCTGACATGGAAGGCCCAAATTGTACAGATATGTTTTCATAGTTTATTTGCTCTTTATTACAAATGTTTTGAAAAAATACAGGCAGAGTTTTAAAAGTTCCTATTTCAGCAAAGTATCTGCTTTCCATGTACCAGTATAACAAGTAATGCTGTAGCTGATAGACTCTGTTCTCAGTAGATTTAATAATAGCTTATTCTCTTAGAGATGATTCACCCACTCATTTTTTTTAAGAAAATAAGCACCATGATATATATAGACATGTTAGTGACTCACTGGTGATTACTTTAAAACCGAACAAAGTCCTGTGTAAGACTTTTATCTTGCTCTCAAGAAAAGTTCTTATACAATAGCTACATAATGAAGCATTAGCACCTTTTCTTGTTTCAATTTTAGTCAGAACAAAAGATATGGTAATATCTCTGTTAAAGCAAAAGATGAGTTAATGCACTTGCCATTGTCATAAAATTTATTAATCTTGAAAAAGTAATATAGGGGACACACAAGTTAGTAATGGAGAATTATAATATGCTTTCATTGGCAAGAGTGTCTGGACCTCTGCTTCATGAACCAAAAGAGTGTAATCAGGACCAGTGAAAATTGCATGTTTCAGTTCTGTGTTTAGTAGAATTTTCTCATAGAGCTATAAAACGATGGAATGATCTATTAGTGGAGATTCCCATTACTGAGGGGGGTCCATACATACACTCACTTGGGGTCACTTGGTATTGTGTTATAGGAGGGATTCTATTGTCAGAGGAATGACTGAACCAGAAGACCAGTAAGGTCCCTTTGCATTCTGAGACTGAAACTCTAGTACAAAGAAGGTGCTGAAACACAGCACGATATTTTGAAACCAGTCTCTCTTACCATTTTATATTGGTTTCAATAATGTTTAGTTTATCTTGAAGCAGTGCTTGATTTTTCAGGCCAATTTATGTTCTTCCTGTCTCCTACCTAATATTTCAAAAGAGGCTAAACTTCATCAGTTGTATATTTATGCCTGTGTGTTTGTACTTTAGCTCTATGGATGAAGGAAATTACCCAGAAATCACCCAGAAAGTCATAGTCTTCTCTCCCCTGCTGATAAGGCAAGCTATTAGCCATTCAGATCTACAAAGGAAAGGGAGAAAGATGGAAAAGTAGGAAATGGAGGTAAAATAAGGATTGAAAAATAAGTGAAACAAGGACTTCCCTGCTGGTCCCATGGTTAAAAATGCACCTGCTAATACAGGGGACACAGGTTCAATCTCTGGTCTAGGAAGATCCCATATGCCATGTACCAAACTACTGAGCCCACATGCTACTACTGAAGCGCACACACTTAGAGCCTGTGTTCCCAAGAGATGCCACTGTGATGAGAAGCCCACACACCACAAAGAATCGTAGCCCCTGCTCACTGCAACTATAGAAAGCCTGTGCATAACAATGAAGACCCAGAGCAACCTAAATAAATAAATAAATATTTTAAAGTCTATTAGAAAAGGAAAATAAGTAGAACAGATAGATAGTTGCTGGGGGAAAAACGGGTGGGGGGGAAGAGGTGATGAGAAGAAAGAGCAAAAATTAGGAGCAACTGGAGATGGGTAAGCTACTTTTTTCCTTTACCAGGGATGGCAGACTAACTTTCCTCTTTTCCCTACCAAAGTATGGTGGTGGTGGTGGTGGTTTAGTCGCTAAAGACAAATCATAAACATCCTTGTGCTGATGAGATTTTCCTTGTGAACAGCTCCTCAGGCACCAGCCTTACACTAAGAGGAATACTTCTTTTTATACCTTTCCAGCTCCCTCCATTTCTGAATCTTGACCTCAAAAAATGAAGCCTTTAAAAAGTTAAACAATTATCATATAAAGGTATATTTTTTCTTAAGGTATTACTTAAGCAAGGTATTATTGACCATTGTAGCTAAAAATGCGGAGAAGGCAATGGCACCCCCACTCCAGTACTCTTGCCTGGAAAATCTCATGGACGGAGGAGCCTGGTAGGCTGCAGTCCATGGGATCGCTAAGAGTCAGACACGGCTGAGCGACTTCACTTCAACTTTTCACTTTTATACATTCGAGAAGGAAATGGCAACCCACTCCAGTGTTCTTGCCTGGATAATCCCAGGGATGGGGGAGCCTGGTGGGCTGCCGTCTGTGGGGTTACACAGAGTCGGACACGACTGAAGTGACTTAGCAGCAGCAGCAGCTAAAAATGAATCAACTTAGAGAGTATTATATTTTAAGATATTTGATATAATAATTATATTAATTTCATGAAGAAGTTTTGGCATGGCACATGCAAAGTAGCATGTTGTTTCTAGTAAGAAGGAATCAGGCTTGTTCATTAGATATAGTCTTCAGAAGGTTGAGATTTAGTCAAAAAAAGTGGTATAAGAATACTTCCTTTCATTTATCTAACACTAAACAGTTCATAAATTTTTCATCTATTATAGTATTTGATTCTTTAAACATTTTTGTAAGAATTGTTAATAAGAAAATTTCTCTGAGGCATTTATACTTGAATTAGGATAAGATGTATTTGTGAAAAATTTTAGTTATCGTGGGGCTGAATTAATTGGGTCCCCAAATGTGTCAGAGAGTATGGCAGAGCCTGCAAGCATATGCAAAATTTTGAGAATAACTACATTTGGAGAGATCATAATAAATAATTTTCATTGAATTCTCAAAAAACTCAGACCTTTGAATCAGTCTTACAATTTCAGATTAGCTTTAAGGACCTTTAGTTATCATTTCCCTTCACAAATGGTTGGCACATAGGTAGTCAATAAATGTTACATAGTAGAACTTGCTAGATTACCTATGCATACTGCCCTGTATAAACAAATGAATTATTTTATAACTTTTTTCAAATCCTTAGCCCTACAGAGCCCTCTGAATGCAAAGAGGCATAAGACTACTCACTAGGAACCCACATTTTATTAGAAAAATAGGTTATATATATATATATTTAAGGGTAAATAGTAACATAACATTATGTTTGTTTAATTCCAGATTAGTGTTTCACACAAATAAGAGCTTTATGAAGTTAGAAAGATGGCTCTGAGTGAGGTAGTAGGACTTGAGCTAGACCTTCAAGGAAGGGCAGGGTTTGGACAAGTGTATTCATTCTACAGATATTTTTTGAGTACCTACTATGTGCCAGTCACTGTTAGATTTAGGAGAGGGATAGATACTCTAGCAGAGAAAATGAAGTGGAGGCATTGAGGAAGGAATATACTTGACATGTTTTGGCCTAGGAAGATGGATTTAGTTAGAGCCAGAGGGTCTAACAAACACATTTGATCCATAAGACAGTTGGTTAATGAGACATTTGGACAACACCAAAAGATCCTGGAAACTTGGTCCCGTCTAAAACATCCATGAGCATATTTGATCTGTGTCAAGTGCTTTTGGATAGGACCAAATATCAAAGACCTTTTGATGTGGGCCAAACGTCTTACAGACATTTTGAACAAGACCAAATGTCTGCTAACCCCAGAGGATATATACAGAGGGAGAAACTAAGATGGCTTGTTTGTTGATTCAAGAAAACAAAGCAGTATTTTAGAAAAATTCACTTCATTTTCTGTATAGTTTATTTAATGCTATTTTGAAATTTAGTAGCAACTGAACTCTAAATTGAAAACACCTTGAAAATCATCTCTGGAGTATCATCATATTCTCAATTAAATAGAATGCTCTCAATATTCCTTTCCTACAACACTATAAGGTAGATATAGCCTAGATCCTTTGATATGCATATGCTTGTAAATATGTATTGTGAAAGGGAGCTGTTAGATGTTTTTGAAAATTCATTTACTGGTTTTGACAGTAAGTTAGTATTTTTCTGACTCTGATTATGATAGACTGAATAAAATTGAATTACACCCATCTACATTACTATTTCTGGAGGATGTTTAAAATGTTTATGTAACTGCTATATTCCCTGTTCTTATTTTTAATTTTCTACTTTAGTTTTTATTTAACTAAGATCAACTTTTGACACTTTCAGGTGTTAGTAATAATTCAGTTCAGTCACTCAGTCGTGTGTCATTTTATGACCCCATGGACTGCAGCATGCCATGCTTCTTGGTCCATCACCAATTCCCGGAGCTTGTTCAAATTCATGTCCATCGAGTTGGTGATGCCATCAAACTATATTGTCCTCTGTCGTCCCCTTCTCCTCCTGCCTTCAAACTTTCCCAGCATCAGGGTTTTCTCTGATGAGTCAGTACTTCACATCAGGTGGCCAAAGTATTGGAGCTTCAGCATCAGTCCTTTCAATTAATATTAAGGACTGATTTCCTTTAGGATTGATTTCTTTAGGATTTAGTAATAATTCAGTTCAGTTCAGCTCAGTCACTCAGTCGTGTCCGATTCTTTGTGACCCCATGAATCGCAGCATGCCAGGCCTCCCTATCCATCACCATCTCTCAGAGTTCAAACTAATGTCCATCGAGTCGGTGATGCAATCCAGCCATCTCATCCTCTGTCATCCCCTTTTCCTCCTGCCCTCAGTCCCTCCCAACATTAGGGTCTTTTCCAATGAGTCAACTCTTCACATGAGGTGGGCAAAGTATTGGCGTTTTCAGCTTTAGCATCAGTCCTTCCAATGAACACCCAAGACTGATCTCCTTTAGGATGGACTGAGGATCTCCTTGCAGTCCAAGGGACTCTCAAGAGTCTTCTCCAACAACACAGTTCAAAATATCAATTATTCGGCGCTTAGCTTTCTTCACAGTCCAACTCTCACATCCATACATGACCACAGGAAAAACCATAGCCTTGACTAGACGGACCTTTGTTGGCAAAGTAAAATTTCTGCTTTTGAATATGCTGTCTAGGTTGGTCATAACTTTCCTTCCCAGGAGTAAGTGTCTTTTAATTTCATGGCTTCAGTCACCATCTGCAGTGATTTTGGAGCCCAAAGAAATAAAGTCTGACACTGTTTCCACTGTTTCCCCATCTATTTCCCATGAAGTGATGGGACCAGATACCATGATCTTCATTTTCTGAATGTTTGGCTTTAAGCCAACATTTTCACTCTCCTCTTTCATTTTCATCAAGAGGCTTTTTAGTTCCTCTTCACTTTCTGCCATAAGGGTGGTGTCATCTGCATATCTGAGGCTATTGATATTTCTCCTGGCAATCTTGATTCCAGCTTGTGCTTCTTCCAGCCCAGCGTTTCTCATGATATACTCTGCATATAAGCTAAATAAGCAGGGTGACAATATACAGCCTTGATGTACTCCTTTTCCTATTTGGAACCAGTCTGTTGTTCCCTGTCCAGTTCTAACTGTTGCTTCCTGACCTGCATATAGGTTTCTCAAGAGGCAGGTCAGGTGGTCTGGTATTCCCATCTCTTTCAGAATTGTCCACAGTTTATTGTGATCCACACAGTCAAAGGCTTTGGCATAGTCAATAGAGCAGAAATACATGTTTTTCTGGAACTCTCTTGCTTTTTTGATGATCTAGTGGATGTTGGCAATTTGATCTCTGGTTCCTCTGCCTTTTCTAAAACCAGCTTGAACATCTGGAAGTTCACAGTTCACGTATTGCTGAAGCCTGGCTTGGAGAATTGTGAGCATTACTTTACTGGCATGTGAGATGAGTGCAATTGTATATTAGTTTGAGCATTGTTTGGCATTGCCTTTCTTTGGTATTGGAATGAAAACTGACTTTTTTCCAGTCCTGTGGCCACTACTGAATTTTCCAAATTTGCTGGCATATTGAGTGCAGCACTTTCACAGCATCATCTTTCAGGATTTGAAATAGCTCAGCTGGAACTCCATCACCTCCACTAGCTTTGTTCATAGTGATGCTTTCTAAGGCCCACTTGACTTCACATTCCAGGATGTCTGGCTCTAGGTGAGTGATCACACCATCGTGATTATCTGGGTCGTGAAGATCTTTTTTTTTTTTTACTATTCTTCTGTGTATTCTTGCCACCTCTTCTTCATATCTTCTGCTTCTGTTAGGTCCATACCATTTCTGTCCTTTATCGAGCACATCTTCGTATGTAATATTCCCTTGGTATCTGTAATTTTCTTGAAGAGATCTCTAGTCTTTCCCATTCTGTTGTTTTCCTCTATTTCTTTGCATTGATTGCTGAGCAAGGCTTTCTTATCTCCTCTTGCTATTCTTTGGAACTTTGCATTCATATCTTTCCTTTTCTCCTTTGCTTTTCACTTCTCTTCTTTTCACAGCTATTTTTAATGTCTCCCCAGACAGCCATTTTGCTTTTTTGCATTTCTTTTCCATGGGGATGGTCTTGATCCCTGTCTCCTGTACAGTGTCATGAACCTCTGTCCATAGTTCATCAGGCACTCTGTCTATCAGATCTAGTCCCTTAAATCTATTACTCCCTTCCACTGTATAATCATAAGGGATTTGATTTAGGTCATACCTGAATGGTCTAGTGGTTTTCCCCACTTTGTTCAATTTAAGTCTGAATTTGGCAATAAGGAAATCCTGATCTGAGCCTCAGTCAGCTCCCAGTCTGGTTTTTTGCTGACTGTATAGAGCTTCTCCATCTTTGGCTGCAAAGAATATGATGAATCTGATTTTGCTGTTGACCATCTGATGATGTCCATGTGGAGAGTCTTGTCTTGTGTTGTTGGAAGAGAGTGTTTGCTATGACTAGTGCGTTCTCTTGGCAAAACTCTATTAGCCTTTGCCCTGCTTCATTCCGTACTCCAAAGTGAAATAAACTTCAAAATAATTTAGTTATTTATTACATCATAATTAAAGCACTTGGTACTTGAAATGCTTTAACATAATGTTCTACAATTAATGCTACTGTTGGAAAAAAAATCTGTCCAAGTCACACTGAGGTTTCAGTTATTTGTTCTGGCTAATTAAGATTGGACATTTTAAGTACTGGAACTTTAAGTTTGTTGAAGATTAGAACTGAAGTGTAACATGTACTTCCCATTCATCTTAAACCAGAGAGAGTTTAACCTATTCTTCATCATTCGGTATCTTCATTATTTAACTTTGCTAGTTTTAATATGCTCTAGCTGTTTTTTTTTTTAATTAATTTATTTACTTTTAAATGAAAAAAGATGAATATTTTTCATGATAAAAGGTGCAGTTCACAAAGAAGATAGACATTATAAACCATTAGACATCTAATAATAATGAAACAAAGATACATAAAGCAAAATCAGAAAAATATAGAGCAAAGAAAAATATGTATAATCATAGTGAGACATATTAACATTTCTCTGAGGATATTTTATCAAGTACAGAAAAAATAAGAATAGGAGCATCTTGAGTGATATCATTAATAATTTAAAACTTGCAAAAAGATAAACATTACTAAATTTCAAAAGTAGAGTTCTTTTGTTTTGTGATTCAGTTATATATGCATTTATACTATTTTTGAAATTATTTTCCATTACAGGTTATTGCAAGCTATTTACTATAGTTCCCTATGCTGTACAGTAAACCTTTGTTTCTTGTTGCACATCTGTTTCTTAAAGTTAGAAGTCTTACATTCTATTCATACTAAAACAAGTGGAATCAAACGTTATACATTTTTTAGTTAAGCAAAAACTCATAAGTATTCTAATATATATATTACACATATTATTCATCTATGTGTATACAAGAGCTTTTGTACTACACTTGATGAAGGCTTGAGAAAAAACATCAATAAAAAGTTGGAAAAATTTAAACAAACTAAATGAAATGGGAACACAGAATATGAAATAGAAAAAGTGAAGCAAACATGTGCTGCTGCTGCTAAGTCGCTTCAGTCATGTCCAACTCTGTGTGACCCGACAGATGGCAGCCCACCAGGCTCCGCTGTCCCTGGGATTCTCCAGGTAAGAATACTGGAGTGGGTTGCCATTTAACTAGATAAAAATAAAAGGTCCTCATATAGTTCAATTGTTTTTAAACATGGATGCTAACTAGAATCATATCTGGAGCTCTGGTGGAAAAAAGAAAGCAATAACTGGGCATTTGAATTTTTCAAAAAATTCCAAGATAATTCTGATATGCATCTGGATTTTAAAAAAGTGATTGCAGGTTTTTCTATTAAATGGTAGTTCTTGTGATACAGAATTCTGTTATTTTTCTGTTGACCAATCATGGTACACTTGTTTTAAGTGAGGAATAGTTACATAATCATAATAGTGAAAGATGTTTATCAGTTTTGATATCAATGAAAGTGAAAGTGAAGTCACTCAGTCATGTCTGACTCTTTGCGACCCCATGGACTATAGCCCACCAGGCTCCTCCGCCCATGGGATTCTCCAGGCAAGAATACTAGAGTGGGTTGCCATGCCCTCCTCCAGGGGACCTTCCCAACACAGGGATCAAACCCAGGTCTTCCACATTGCAGGCAGATACTTTAACCTCTGAGCCACCAGGGAAGCCCTTCACGATCAATAGCCAGACCCCGCACCCCCCCAAAAAAGAAGATAATTACAAATGCAAGCTATAATAGGAACATGATTAACCTAACAAATAATTACATGCAACTTGGCGGGTCAAGCAGAGTGAGGTGGTACGTGGAGTGCACATATTTTCATACATGTACATGTTTTCATCTGCTCAGCCAGTCTGTCTTTTGGTTGGTACATTTAATTTATTTACGTTTAAGATAATTATCAATACATATAATCCTATTGGGCTTCCCTGGCTCAGATGGTAAAGAATCTGCCTGCAATGTGGGAGACCTGGGTTTGATCCCTGTGTTGGGAAGATCCCCTGGAGGAGGGCATGGCAATCCACTCCAGTATTCTTGCCTGGAGAGTCCCATGAGCAGAGGAGCCTGGTGGGATGCAGTCCATGGGGTCGCAGAGTCGGACATGACTGAGTGACTAAGCACAGCACAGCACATGATCCTATTACTGTTTTCTTAATTGTTTTGGGTTTATTTTGTAGAGGTAGGTCTTTTCTTTCTCTTATTTCCTACCTAGAGAAGTTCCTTTAGCATTTGTTGTAAAGTTGGTTTGGTGGTGCTGAATTCTCTTAACTTTTGCTTGTCTGGAAAGTTTTTGATTTTTATTCATCAAATCTGAAGGAGAGTCTTGCTGGGTAGAGTATTCTTGGTTGTAGGTTCTTCCCTTTCATCACTTTAAATATATCATGCCATTCCCTTGTGGCTTGTAGAGTTTCTGTTGAGAAATCAGCTGATAGCCTGATGGGAATTCCCTTGTATGTTATTTGTTGTTTTTCCTTTGTTGATTTTAATATTTTATGTTTGTCTTTCATTTTTGTCAGTTTGATTACTCTGTGTCTCAGTGTGTTCGTCTTTGGGTTTCTCCTGCCTGGGACTCTCTGTGCTTCCTGGATTTGGTTGACTATTTCTAATTAGAAATAATTATATATATATATATATATATATATATATACATATATATATATATATAGTTAGAGGGGTAGGAAAGACCACATGAAGAGTACTATATCTAAGTAGTTCTTAAGAATGCCAGTATAGTAAAGAGGGTATTCCTGGGGGTTATGGCATGGAAATAAGCAACCAGTTGAGCTTAACTTCATCAAAGAATTCCTGAGGGAGAGTAGTGAACAGAGACAAGGATAGAAAAGTGATGGTAAATTCCCTTGGAAATGGGGCTTGGAAAGTTGGGGCATGTTTTTTTATGTTTATTTTTCTAGTATCTAGCACAGTTGTTTGACTACTATTTGTGTAAAAAATGGAAAGATGTAAGTATAATGAATACAGTGAACAACGTGAGTTTGAACTGCACAGGTCCACTTATACGCAGATTCTTTTCACTAAATTTTTACTGCAGTACTACATGATCCCAGTTTGGTTGAATCTGTGGGTGTGGAGCCACAGATATAGAAAGCCAACTGTAAAGTTATACATGAATTTTTGACTGCAAGGTGGGTCAGCACCCCTAAGCCCTCTAGTGTTCCAGGGTCAACTGTTTCATAGGTTTGTTTTCATGATTTCATGAGATTGTTTTCTGATTTATGGATTTAAACTATCATTCCTATAACAGGATAAAATTTCTCATTTTCATATTTTACTTTCTTTAAAATGTAATGCCATTATATTCTTCTGCAGTGGTATAAATAGTATTCAGTTCTTTTTTCTGCAGTTTTCAGGTTAACATATATGCCCTGAATAGATGGATTTAGAGTTAAAACTGGTATATTTGAAGTCAGAAATCATCATTTCTTATTGAATAAATTTGATATGTAATGTGTAAGTTTAAGGTGTATTGTATGTTGCTTTTATACATGTATAGGTTGTAATGTGACTGCTGTTATATAATATTTATCAAATTATATAATTATATTACAATATTGTCTATATTGTGCATTAGATCTCTATGGCTTATTTACTATGTACAAGTTTGTACCCTTAAACCCCATCAATCTTATTCCCCTCCCCCACATCCCTTAGTAACCATCATTTTACTATCTGGTTTTTACAGGTTTGACTTTTTAGATTTCACATGTAAATGACATTCTCCAGTACTTGTCTTTCTCTGACTTATATGGCTTAGTATAATATGCTCAAAGTCCATCCATATCTTTGAAAATAGTATGATATCCTCCTTTATCATGGCTGAATAATATTCCATTGTGTATGGGTTTCTCAAGTGGTGGTAGTAGTAAAGAACCTACCTGCCAATGAAGGAGACTTAAGAGACCCAGGTTTGGGTCTAGGTTGGGAAGATTCCCTGGAGAAGGACATGGCAACCCAATCCAATATTCCTGCCTGGAGAATCCCATGGACAGAGGGGCCTGGGGGGCTACAGTCCCTTTGTAACCCTATGGTTACATGATCAAAGCAATTTAATGCACAGGCACTCATGCACATATATGTATACCACATCTTTTTTATCCATTCATCTGTCAATGGACTTTTGGGTTGTTTCCATATCTTGGCCATTGTGAATAATGCTGTGATAAACATAGAAGTGTATATATCTCATTAAAATATTAATCTCTTTTTTGATAGAATTATAAGAAAATCCTAAAGGTTGGAGTTGTAAGGCAGTGCTAGTGCTACCCAATAAAACTTTCCCCTATGGTAGGAATATTCTGTTTCTGTGCTGTCCAGTTGGTGGCCACTAGAGTCATATGTATCTATTGAGACATTGAAATATGGCTGGGGGATGAAGGAACTAATTTTTTATTTTAATTTTTAAATTTTCATTAATTGAGATATAATTTTAAATAACATGTGGATATTGGCTACTTTATTGGAGAGTGCAGTTCTAAGGCCCTCAGAGATTATCTGCACACGATATTTTTACAAATAAAGAAACATAGGCCTGTGACTTAACTAGAGATTACATAGTTGTTTAAAAACAGAGCTGGGACTAAACTCTTGATTTTGGCCTGCAAGGAGATTAAACCTGTCAGTCTTAAAGGAAATCAACCTAAAATATTCATGGGAAGGACTGATGCTGAAGCTGAAGCCCCAATACTTTGGCCACCTGATGCAAAGAGCCAACTCATTGGAAAAGACCCTGATGTTGGGAAAGATTAAGGGCAAGAGGAGAAGGGGGCCAGGAAGATGAGATGGTTGGATGGCATCATTGACTCAATGGACATGAGTTTGAGCAAACTCAGGGAGATGATAAAGGATGGGGAAGCCTGGAGTGTTGCAGTTGCAAAGAGTCGGACATGACTTAGTAACTGAACAACAGTGTAGCTAGTAATTACCATATTGGGCAGCATAACTCTTAGGAGCTTAAGTAACTTGCCCAAACGTAGACAGTAAGCTCCACAACTTGAGTTCAAAATCAAGTCTGTGCAACTTGTGAGCTTATATTTTTGCCATTATGCCATACAGCTTTATCACTGAAAGTCAAGGTGGATGGACAGAATAGAAAATGTAGCAAAGATATCAATACTTGGGCATTTTTCAAGGTTATGCTACTGTTTTAACTTTTTAGTGAAAGTGAAAGTCGCTCAGTCGTGTCCAACACTTTGCAACTCCATGTAATATACAGTCCATGGAATTCTCCAGGCCAGAATACTGGAGTGGGTAGCCTTTCTCTTCTCTGGGAGATCTTTCCAACCTAGGGATCGAACCCAGGTCTCCTGCATTGCAGGCGGATTCTTTACCAGCTGAGCCACAAGGGAAGCCCAAGAATACTGAAGTGGGTAGCCTATCCCTTCTCTAGCAGATCTTTGCAACCCAGGAATTGAACCAGGGTCTCCTGCATTGCAGGCAGATTCTTCACCAACTGTGCTGTAAGGGAAGCCCTAACTTTAAATATATATATATAAACTGATGCTGGCAAGAATGTTCTTTTCTGTGGACTAATTAGTGGCTTACTCCCCAGGTTCCCAGACTGAAATATGGAAAAGTTCATATATCAGGCTGGAAACTGTGCCCCAAGTTCCCGGGCTGAAATATGGAAAAGTTTAAGCCACTAGTTTAATCATTCCACACTCTGTAGCACAGAATTATAATTATTAAGTAATACCTATGAAATTATTTTATAGTCTACATGTTATTTTTCCCTTATGTGAAATAAAGTGACTATGAGAACATAGATTGTTGAAATTTTTTCCGATATTAGCAATCTTCAAAAATATTTGTCTTTTATCTAGGAAGTAACATCTAATCAGGTATTTTAAAAGTAGCTTTAAAATATTGTAAGAATTGACATGCTTTAAATAATCACTTCAGAGCTTTATTAGAATGTTTTTCTTCAGGTACGTAGGAGAACATTCTTGCCAGCATCAGTTTTAATATATATTTTTTGATACCTGACATTATATATTGAGTGGGAATCTTGTTATTTCATTAGTAAATACCAACTATGTATACGAAATCAAAAGTGATGTATTTCGGGAAGCCAGGACTAGATAAATTGTTCTATGATGCTGACATATGTACTAGAGGGAAGGTTGAAGGTAGAAAAACAGTGAACACAATTTTTTTTATTAGTGTTGAGTCTTAATTTTACTGTATATTTTTGAAGTCTCAATCTAAATCAGAGTCATGCCTAAACAGGAAATTGCTTTACTACTACCAGTACTTTCCCTTATTCTGCCTAGAAATTATGGAAAAAAATATGTCAGAAATGAAATGCAGTTACTATCACTGTTATCTGAGAACATTTGGAATTCTTTGGCTGGTGTTTCTTCCAGTTCTTGAAAAATTCCACTTATGTGTAGGCCAGAGAAACCTCTTCCCTGTGGATGTCTTTTGTCAATTTCATCAGGCCCTCCTTTTGAGTCTAAAGAATAAAGCTCTTAAAATAGTTGTTCCCTGGAAAGTTTTTCATTTGGCCTTGTTGAATGTATAATCTTTAGGAATTATTTTGATACTGGATAAACACTGGAGCACTTTGTTCTTAGAGCCAGTAATTTTCCTGCATTCTTAATTTAAATCAAGTTATATCAAAAACAAAGGTCACTTTTGGCTTTAGATCAAGCATTATAATAGCTAAAAAGGAATGTATTAGTTAGGGGCATAAGATTTGTAATGGTAGGAAGTTATTTTTATAAATAATGTGATTATAAATTTTGTTTCAAGATACAACCTGAATCACCTAGTACTCCAGATCACCCTTATTTTTTACTTTCTCCTTAGCATTATCAATTGTAATATTCCATATAATTTATGTATTGTGTATATCTTCTGTCTCTACTCCACTAGAACATCAGCTCCATGAAAGCAAGAATTGTTGTTTTGTTTCCAATGGGTCTGGCATATAGTAATTACTCAGTTAATATTTGTGAACTGAGTGAATATCAAAATCTATCTCACTTCACTCATAAAAGTTTATATTCACTTCTTCCTGGTAATTATTATATTGCTATATTCCATATGAAGTAAGTAGTTAACAAATTGGTGAAAATAATACTCTACCATCTAGCATGAGAGGAGAATTTTAGGAATTATATCCTAAAAAGGTATGAATTGTTTGAAATGCTTGAGTTTTTAATACATTTAAATGAAACCTATAGTGTTCCTCAAATGTGCCTCCCAAAAATTTATCAGGAAATATAGGGTGGGAAGCTTTTCATTAAAAATACGTTTTGATATATTTTCTCAGATGGGAAAGTTGACAACCATGCCAGCAGGTCTAATATATGCATCTATAAGTGTGCATACGGCCAAAGAAGAGGAGTCAAAAAAGCAGCTAGTGAAACCAGAGCAGGTAACTTGCCTACAAAAGTTTGTGAATTTTGTATGACATAAATATGATGTAAAAACTGTGAGGTTTGTTTTTTTGTTAACTCTATTCATCAAAAATGTCTTTGAAATATTTGTTAGGCATATTTTTCAAGTTGAGAGAAATAGTAACAATATGTCTCAAAGTAAATATTGTATTATGTTTAGCCCAAACATCTAAAATACTAACTCCAATGAAAAACATTTTTTTTAAATTTTTCTTAATGAATAATCGATGAGTAGTATAGGGTTTTAGTTCTTGCAAGCAGTCTAATTTTTGTTTCTGGAAAAAATTTATACAGGTGCACATGATATTTGGAAGCTTTAGTTTAAGAAATTCATTAAGATCTCAGTTTTGAAAGCAATCTTAGATGTTTTCTAATTAGCCTTGTCTATAGTATTGTAATCCCCTCTACAATAGGCACACTAACTGGCTGTTTTCTTCAACATGAATAAAACTGGATAAAGGCAGTCCATTCCATTTTTGGGCAGCTTTCATTCAATTTAAGGTCCTTTCTTTAATCAAACACAAACTTGTCTCATAATCATAACTTATACCTATTGGCCCTGTATCTCTTGCACTGATGCTATCTAGAACAATTCTCATCTCTCTTCCACAAAACAACTCTTCAGATGTCCATTCATTTTATTTAGTTTTGCTTCCTGGGTAAACATATTGGTAATTTAACAATTACTCCTGGGTCAAAGCTTTGAATTCCTTCACTTTCATGATCTTTCTTTGCCAAACATGTTCAGGATAGCTAGTGTTTTCTTCTGGTGTAAGTATTTTGAATACTGCAAGATAGAGTCAGACTCTGACTTCTCTTGTTCAAGATAATTTATTTCTGTTTTAATGCTGACTAGGCTTCCCTGATGGAGAAGGCAATGGCACCCCACTCCAGTACTCTTGCCTGGAAAAACCCATGGACAGAGGAGCCTGGTAGGCTACAGTCCATGGGGTCACTAAGAGTTGGACACAACTGAGCAACTTCACTTTCACCTTTCACTTTCATGCATTGGAGAAGGAAATGGCAACCCACTCCAGTGTTCTTGCCTGGAGAATCCCAGGGACGGGGAAGCCTGGTGGTCTGCCATCTATGGGGCCGCACAGAGTCAGACACTACTGAAGCGACTTAGCAGCAGCAGCAGCAGGCTTCCCTGGTGTTTCAGTCTAAGATCACATTTGTTTTTATATTTATTTTTGTTTCGGGTCCTCACAATCAACTTTACTTAAAATCAGCTTTTGACCATGACATGGTGAACGTGAAGTTCTCTAAAATTCATTAAACATTTTTATATGGGCTACTAGTAAGCTACTAGTACATAGCTTACTAGTAATTTCCAAGTTTGTACTTATGCATATGTACATTTTAGACTTAGTTACAGGTACATTTATGTCTTTTTAACTTACATCTCATTAATCTAGTCTATCATACCAGCTTTTTAATGTCTCATTGTAGTAACTTATTCTCTTCACCATGGTACGTTTCATCTTTTCTAGGCTCAAGTTACCCTTAAGATATATCTGCATGCTTAGAAATATATATTGGAGGCAAACAGGCCTAAATCTGAGTCTTGACCCTGTCACTGACTGTTGGCTGGCATTGGACAGAATTCTTAATAGTGGCATAAATATTCTGTTGTATGAATACATCATATCAAATGTATATTTTTCATATATTCTGGAAATTTAGTGTATTTCCAATTATTTTGCTTAAATAATCAGTGCTTTGTCAAAACACTTTGTACCTGTATCTTTATGTACATATGTAACTGTTTCCTTAGAATAAATCTCTAGAAATGTAATTGTAGGTGATAAAGCATGAAAAATATCAGTAAGTTGCCAAACCGACATGCATAAAGGTGGTATTTACTTATTCATTAAACAAAAAAATATTTCCTGAGTTCCTCTTATATATGTGAGGCATGTACAAAGCACTAGGTAAAGTTTTATTAATTTTCATTAGCAGTCTAGAATAGATTTACTCTCCTGTATACTTGCAGACTCTCAGTATTTTTTTCTCCTTTTTATTAATCTTAGTTAGATGATGTTTTTAAGCCTACCTTGGCACTTCTATCTTTGGAAAGCTTAAAATCTAGCTTGGATAATAGGAAACGGGCATTTGGTTCTAATGCTTAATTTACATATTTCTGAATTTTAAAATAAATCTGTGCTCTTTACTATGTTATGGAATGAACAAGATATCTTGGTATTTATTGTGTTCCTCAGTACATTTTAAGCAGAATTCAGTTGAGATACTTATTAAACAAAGTGGCCAGCTAAATGCTATGGACTATTCACATATGTATGTATGTGGAAGTTGCTCAGTCATGTCCATCTCTGTAACCCCATGAACTATGCAATCCATGGAATTTTCCAGGTCAGAATACTGAAGTGGGTAGCCTTTCCCTTCTCTGGGGATCTTCCCAACCCAGTAATCAAACCCAGGTCTCCTACATTGCCATCTGTATGTCTTCTTTGGAGAAATGTCTGTTTAGTTCTTTTCTCCACTTTTGGATTGTATTGTGCATTTTTCTGGCATTGAGCTGCATGGACTGCTTGTATATTTTGGAGATTAATTCTTTGTCAGTTTTTACATTTTCTATTATTTTCTCCCATTCTGAAGGCTTCTTTTTCACCTTGCTTACAGTTTCCTTTGTTGCACAAAAGCTTTTAAGTTTAGTTAGGTCCTATTTGTTTATTTATTTATTTATTTATTTATTTTTGGTTTCCTTTACTCTGGGAGGTGGGTCATGAAGGATCTTGCTTTGATTTATGGCAGAGAGTGTTCTGCCTGTGTTTTCTTCTATGAATTTTATAGTTTCTGGCCTTACATTTAGATCTTTAATCCATTTTGAGTTTATCTTTGGGTATGGTGTTAGAAAGTGTTCTAGTTGCATTCTTTTACAAGTGGTTGACAAGTTTTTCCCGCACCACTTGTTAAAGAGATTGTCTTTAATCCATTGTATATTCTTGCCTCCTTTGTCAAAGATAAGGTGTCCGTAGGTGCATGGAATTATCTTTGGGCTTTCTATTTTGTTCCATTGATCTATATTTCTCTCTTTGTTCAAGTACCATACTGTCTTGATAACTGTAGCTTTGTAGTGTAGTCTGAAGTCAGACAGGTTGATTCTTCCAGTTCCATTCTTCTTTCTCAAGATTTCTTTGGCTATTTGAGGTTTTTTGTATTTCCATACAAATTGTGAAATTATTTGTTCCATTTCTGTGAAAAATACCACTGGTAGCTTGATAGGGATTGCATTGAATCTTTAGATTGCTTTGGGTAGTATACTCATTTTCACTATGTTGACTCTTCCAATCCATGAACATGGTGTATTTCTTCATCTGTTTGTGTCATCTTTGATTTCTTTCATGAGTGTTTAATAGTTTTCTATATATAGGTGTTTTGTTTCTTTAAATTTATTCCTAAGTATTTTATTCTTTTCATTGCCATGGTGAGTAGGATTGTTTCCTTAATTTCTTTTCTGTTTTTTCATTGTTAGTGTATAGGAATGCAAGGGTTTTTTGTGTATTAATTTTATATCTGGCAACTTTACTACATTCTTTGATTAGCTATAGTAATTTTCTGGTATTATTGTTAGTGTTTTCTATGTAGAAGTGACAAAGAAGGACACTACATAATGATCAAGGGATCAATCCCAGAAGGTATAACGATTGTAAGTATATATGCAGCCAACATAGGATCACCACAATATGTAAGGGAAATGCTAACATGTATGAGAGGTGATATTAGCAGTAACCCACCAATAGTGGGGGACTTTAATACCCCACTCACACCTGTGGATAGATCAACAAAACAGAAAATTAGCATGGAAATAGACCTTTAAATGATACAATGGACCAGTTAGATCTAATTGATATATACAGGGCATTTCACCCAAAAGCAATGGATTTTTCCTTTTTCTCAAGTGCGCACGGAACATTCTCCAGGATACATTATGTCCTGGGCCACGAATTTACTCTTGGTAAATTGTAAAAAAATGAAATCATTTCAAGCATCTTTTCTGATCACAGAATGGTAAGATCATATCAACTATAGGAAAACTATAAAAATGCACAAACATATAGAGGCTAAACATGTTCTTAATAACTAACAAATCATGGAGGAAATCAAAATATGCATAGAAACAAATATTAATGAAACACGACAACCCAAAACCTATGTGATTCAGTAAAAGCAGTGCTAAGAGGGAGATTCTTAGCAATACAGGCCTACCTCAAGAAACAACAGAAGCATCAAATAAACAACCAGACTTTTACACCTAAGTTCAGTTCAGTTCAGTTCAGTCACTCAGTCGTGTCCGACTCTTTGTGACCTCATGAATCGCAGCATGCCAGGGCTCCCTGTCCATCACCAACTCCCAGAGTTCACTCAGACTCACGTCCATAGAGTCCATAATGCCATCCAGCCATCTCATCCTCGATCGTCCCCTTCTTCTCCTGCCCCTAATCCCTCCCAGCATCAAAGTCTTTTCCAATGAGTTAACTCTTCACATGAAGTGGCCAAAGTACTGGACTTTCAGCTTTACTATCATTCCTTCCAAAGAAATCCCAGGGCTGATCTCCTTCAGAATGGACCGGTTGGATCTCCTTGCAGTTCAAGGGACTCTCAAGAGTCTTCTCCAGCATCACAGTTCAAAAGCATCAATTCTTCAGTGCTCAGCCTTCTTCACAGTCCACCTCACACATCCATACATGACTACTGAAAAACCATAGCCTTGACTAGACGGACCTTAGTCGGCAAAGTAATGTCTCTGCTTTTGAATATGCTGTCTAGGTTGGTCATAACTTTTCTTCCAAGGAGTAAGCATCTTAATTTCATGGCTGCAGTGACTATCTGCAGTGATTTTGGAGCCCCAAAAAAATAAAGTCTGACACTGTTTCCACTGTTTCTCCATCTACTTCCCATGGAGTGATGGGACCAGGTGCCATGATCTTCGTTTTCTGAATGTTGAGCTTTAAGCCAACTTTTTCACTCTCCTCTTTTACTTTCATCAAGAGGCTTTTTAGTTCCTCTTCACTTCTGCCATAAGGGTGGTGTCATCTGCATATCTGAGGTTATTGATATTTCTCCCGGCAATCGTGATTCCAGCTTGTGTTTCTTCCAGTCCAGCGTTTCTCATGATGTACTCTGCATATAAGTTAAATAAGCAGGGTGACAATATACAGCCTTGACGTGCTCCTCTTCCTATTTGGAACCAGTCTGTTGTTCCATGCCCAGTTCTAACTGTTGCTTCCTGACCTGCATACAGATTTCTCAGCTAGAAAAAGAAGAACAGAAAATCCCCAAAGTTAATAGAAGGAAAGAAATCATGAAAATCAGAGCAGAAATAACTGAAAAAGAAATGAAGGAGGCTATAGCAAAAATCAACAAAACAAACAACTGATTATTTGAGAAGATACATAAAATAGACAAACCATTAGGCACAGTCAACAAGAAAAAAAGGACAAGAATCAAATCAATAAAATTAGAAATGAAAATGGAGAAATCACAACAGACAGACAACATAGAAATACAGAGGATCATAAGAGACTAGTATGAACAATTATATGCCAATAAAATGGACAACTTGGAAGAAATGGACAAATTAGTAGAAAAGCATAACCTTCCAAAACTGAACCAGGAAGAAATAGAAAATCTTAACAGACCCATCACAAGCATGGACATTGAAACTGTAATAAAAAAAAAATCTTCCAACAACCAAAAGCCCAGGACCAGATGGCTTCACAGGAGAATTCTACCCAAATTTTAAAGAAGAGCGAACACCAATCTTAAACTCTGCCAGAAAATTGCAGAGGAAGGCAAACTCTCAAGTTCATTCTATGAGGTCACCAGCACCCTAATACCAAAACCAGACAAAGATGCCAGAAAAAAACAAAACTACAGGGCAATATCACTGATGAACATAGATGCAAAAATTTTTGACAATATTCTAGGAAACAGAATCCAGCAGCATATTAAAAGATCATACACCATGGCCAAGTAGGCTTTATTCCAGGGATGCAAGGATTCTTCAATATTTGCAAATCAATCAATGTGATACATCATGTTGAATGATTAAATGCCATATGATTATCTCAACAGATGCAGAGAAAGACTTTGACAAAATTCAACAGTCATTTATGATTTAAAACTCTCCAGAAAGCAGGCATAAAAAGAACATTCCTCAGAATAATAAAAGCCATATATGTCAAACACACAGTAAACATTACCCTCAATGGTGAAAAATTGAAAGAATATCCTCTAAAATCAGGAACAAGAAAGGGTGCCCACTCTCACCACTACTATTCAAGAGAGTTTTGATAATCCTAGCCATGGCAATCAGAGAACAAAAAGAAATAAAAGAAATGCTGATAGAGGGAGGTGGGAGGGGGGTTCATGTTTGGGATCGCATGTACACCAGTGGTAGATTCATGTCAATGTATGGCAAAACCAATACAGTATTGTAAAGTAAAATAAAGTAAAAATAAAAATTAAAAAAAAAAGAAATGCTGATAAACAACATGAAAAGGCAGAGAAATACCAGGTGGGTAAAGGAACAGGATAAATGCCCACCAAACCAAATAAAAGAGGAAGAGATAGGGAATCTACCTGATAAAGAATTCCAAATAATGCTAGTGAAAATGATCCAAAATCTTGAAATCAAAATGGAGTTACAGATAAATATCCTGGAGACAAGGATGGAGAAGATGCAAGAAAGGTTTAACAAGGAACTAGAAGAAATAAAAGAGTCAATATATAATGAATAATTCAATAAATGAGATCAAAAACACTCTGGAGGGAACCAACAGTAAAATAATGGAGGCAGAAGATAGGATAAGTGAGGTAGAGGATAGAATGGTAGAAATAAATGAAACAGAGAGGAAAAAATAAAAATGAATTCAAAGAAATGAGAATAATCTCAGAGACCTCTGGGACAATGTGAAACACCCCTACATTCAAATTATAGGAGTGCCAGAAGAAGAAGACAAAAAGAAAGACCAGGAGAAAATAGTTGAGGAGATAATAGTTGAAAATTTCCCTAAAATGGGGAAGGAAAGAATCACCCAATTTCAAGAAAACCAGAGAGTCCCAAACAGGATAAACCCAAGGTGAAACACCCCAAGACACATATTAATCAAATTAACATAGATCAAACACAAAGAACAAATATTAAAAGCAACAAGGGAAAAACAACAAATAACACACAAGGGGATTCCCATAAGGATAACAGCTGATCTTTCAATAGAAACTCTTCAGGACATGGCAGGACATACCGAAGGGATGAAAGAAAATAACCTAGAGCCCAGATCTCATTAAAATATACCCAGCAATATACTTCATTCAGATATGAAGGAGAAATTAAATGCTTTAAAGACAAGCAAAAGCTGAGAGAATTCAACACCACCAAACAAGCTCTCCAACAAATGTTAAAGGATCTTCTCTAGACAGGAAACAAAGGCTGTATAAACTCAAACCCAAAACAATAAAGTAAATGGCAATGGGATCATACTTATCAATTATTACCTTAAATGAAAATGGGTTGAATGCACCAATCAAAAGACAAAACCTGGCTAAATGGATACAAAAGCAAGACCCCTATATATGTTGTCTACAAGAGACCCACCTCAAAACAAGGGACACATACAGACTGAAAGTGAAGGGAGGGAAAAAGATATTCCACACAAATAGAGACCAAAAGAAAGCAGGAGTAGCAATACTCATATCAGATAAAATAGACTTTAAAACAAAGGCTGTGAAAAGAGACAAAGAAGGACAGTACATAATGATCAAAGGATCAGTCCAGAAGAAGATATAACAATTATAAATACATATGCACCCAACATAGGAGCACCACTATATGTAATATAAAATGCTAATAATATGAAAGGGGAAATTAACAATAACACAATAATAATGGGAGACTTCAATACCTGACTCACACCTATAGATAGATCAACTAAACAGAAAATTAACAAGGAAACACAAACTTTAAATGATACAATAGACCAGTTAGACCTAATTGATATCTATAGGACATTTCACCCCAAAACAATGAATTTCACCTTTTTCTCAAGTGTTCATGGAACCTTCTCCAGGATAGATCACATCCTGGGCCATGAATCAAGCACCTTGGTAAATTCAAAAAAAAATTGAAATAATCCCAAGCATCTTTCCTGTTCACAATGCAGTAATATTAGATCCCAATTACAGGAGGAAAAATATTAAAAATTCCAACATATGGAGGCTGAACAACATGCTGCTGAATAACCAACAAATCACAGAAGAAATCAAAAAAGAAATCAAAATATGCATAGAAATGAATTAAAATGAAAACACAACAAGCCAAAACCCATGGGGCACTGTAAAAGCAGTGCTAAGGGGAAAGTTCATAGCAATACAGGCATACCTCAAGAAACAAGAAAAAAGTTAAATAACCCAACCCTACACCTAAAGCAACTAGAAAAGGAAGAAACGAAGAACCCCAGGGTTAGTAGAAGGAAAGAAATCTTAAAAATTAGGGCAAAAATAAATGCAAAAGAAACAAAAGAGACCATAGCAAAAATCAACAAAGCCAAAAGCTGGTTCTTTGAGAAGATAAATAAAATTGACAAACCATTAGCCAGACTCATCAAGAAACAAAGGGAGAGAAATCAAATCAATAAAATTAGAAGTGAAAATGGATAGATGACAACAGACAACCCAGAAATACAAAGGATAATAAGAGACTACAATCAGCAACTATATGGAAATAATATGGACAACTTGGAAGAAATGGACAAATTCTTACAGAAGTACAACTTTCCAAAACTGAACCAGGAAGAAATAGAAAATCTTAATAGACCTATCACAAGCACGGAAATTGAAACTGTAATTAGAAATCTTCCAGCAAACAAATACCCAGGACCAGACAGCTTCACAGCTGAATTCTACCAAAAATTTAGAGAAGAGCTAACATCTGTCCTACTCAAACTCTTGCAGAAAATTGCAGGAGAAGGTAAACTTCCAGACTTATTCTATGAGGCCACCATCACCCTAATACCAGAACCTGAGAAAGATGCCACAAAAAAAGAAAACTTCTGTCCAATATCACTGATGAACATAGATTCTTAACAAAATTCTACCAAACGGAATCCAACATCACATTAAAAAGATCCTACATCATGACCAAGTGGGCTTCATCCCAGGGATGCAAGGATTCTTCAATATCTGCAAATCAATCAATATAATACACCACATTAACAAATTGAAAAATAAAAATCACATGATTATCTCAATAGATGCAGAGAATGCCTTTGACAAAATTCAGCATCCATTTATGATAAACTCTCCAGAAAGCAGGAATAGAAGGAACATACCTCAACATAATAAAAGCTATATATGACAAACCCACAGCAAACATTATTCTCAATGGTGAAAAATTGAAAGCATTTCCCCTAAAGTCAGGAGCAAGACAAGGGTGCCCACTTTCACCGCTACTATTCAACATAGTTCTGGAAGTTTTGGCCACAGCAATCAGAGCATAAAAAGAAATAAAAGGAATCCAAATTGGAAAAGAAGAAGTAAAGCTCTCACTGTTTGCAGATGACATGATCATCTACATCGAAAACCCTAGACTCTAGCAGAAAATTACTAGAGCTAATCAATGAATATTTTAAAGTTGCAGGATATAAAATCAACACACAGAAATCCCTTGCATTCCTATACACTAATAACGAGAAAATAGAGAAATTAAGGAAACAATTCCATTCACCATTGTAACGAGAAGAATAAAATACTTAGGAATATATCTACCTAAAGAAACAAAAGACTTCTATATAGAAAACTATAAAACACTGGTGAAAGGAATAAAAGAGGACACTAATAGATGGAGAAATATACTGTGTTCATGGATTGGAGTAATCAATATAGTGAAAATGAGTACACCACCCAATGCAATCTATAGATTCAATGCAATCCCTATCAAGCTACCAATGGTATTTTTCACAGAGCTAGAACAAATAATTTCACAATTTGTATGGAAATACAAAAAACCTCGAATAGCAAAACAATCTTGAGAAAGAAGAATGGAACTGGAGAAATCAACCTGCTTGACTTCAGGTTCTACTACAAAGCCACAGTCATCAAGACAGTATGGTATTGGCACAAAGACAGAACTATCAATCAATGGAACAAAATAGAAAGTTCCAGAGATAAATCCACACACCTATGGACATCTTATCTTTGACAAAGGAGGCAAGAATATACAATGGAGAAAAGACAGTTTCTTTAATAAGCGGTGCTGGGAAAACTGGTCAACCACTTGTAATAGAAAGAAACTAGAACACTTTATAACATCATACACAACAATAAACTGAAAATGGATTAAAGATCTAAACGTAAGACCAGAACCTATAAAACTCCTAGAGGAGAACATAGGCAAAACACTCTCTGACAGAAATCATAACAGGATCCTCTATGATCCACCTCCCAGAATATTGGAAATAAAAACAAAAATAAACAAATGGGACCTAATTAAAATTAAAAGCTTCTGCACAACAAAGGAAACTATAAGCAAGGTGAAAAGACAGCCTTCAGAATGGGAGAAAATAACAGCAAATGAAGCAACTGACAAAGAATGAATCTCAAAAATATACAAACAACTCCTGCAGCTCCATTCCAGAAAAATAAATGACCCAATCAAAAAATGAGCCAAAGAACTAAGAGACATTTCTCCAAAGAAGACATACAGATGGCTAACAAACACATGAAAAGATACTCAACATCACTCATTATCAGAGAAATGCAAATCAAAACCACAATGAGTTACCATTTCACAACAGTCTTACGGCTGCTATCCAAAAGTCTACAAGTAATAAATTTTGGAGAGGGTGTGGAGAAAAGGGAACCCTCTTACACTGTTGATGGGAATGCAAACTAGTACAGCCACTGTGGAGAACAGTGTGGAGATTCCTTAAAAAAACTGGAAATAGAACTGCCATATGAACCAGTGATCTCAATGCTGGGCATATACACTGAGGAAACCAGAAATGAAAGAGACACGTGTACCCTAATGTTCATGGCAGCACTGTTTATAATAGCCAGGGCATGGAAGCAACCTAGATGCCCATCTGGAGACAAATGGATAAGAAAGCTGTGGTACATATACCCAATGGAGTATTACTTAGCCATTAAAAACAATGCATTTCAATCAGTTCTAATGAGGTGGATGAACCTAGGGCCTATTATACAGAGTGAAGTAAGCCAGAAAGAAAAACACCAATACAGTATAATAACACATATATATGGAATTTAGACAGACAGTAAAGATTGTTGAGGTCCTTTAATGGACCAGGACCTGGTGGCCTGGAGTCGATGATAAGAAAGTGAAAGAGAGATCTGGAGGTAGAGAGAGAGAGAAAGAAAGAGCAAAAGAGAGAATGAAAGAGAGAAAGTAAGGAAGGAAGGGAGGGAAGGAGGGAGTGAGGGAGGAAGGAAGGAAGAAAGAAAGAAAGGCACGGGGATCTAAGCTCTGATAGAGCAAAGGTGCTTTAATGATTTTTCTGTGAGTATATATAGGCTGTGGTACAAGAAATTTCTTTTGACAATGATAAAGATCAGAAAACCAAATGTACAGCAACCGTTACCAAGGGAACAAGGGATTAATAATGGTCACAAGGTCAGAAGACAATCCATATCTCAAGAAAGGGGATTGAGACTAAGCAGTTTTGTCATAAAGATAATGTTTACTAAAGGAGATTCAAACCTGTCTCACACAATTATCTCAGTTCCTCAGAGCAGCCTGCTGTTCTGCTTAGAAAGAAACAAAAGACTTGTGAGAAACAGTACGTAGGAATCCTCCTGTTAAACACTCCCTGACAAACGATAACCCTTTATGCAAGACAGCAAAAGAGACACAGATGTATAGAACAGTCTTTTGGACTCTGTGGGAGAAGGCAAGAGTGGGATGATTTGGGAGAATAGCACTGAAGCATGTATATTATCATATGTTAAACAAATCGCCAGTCCAGGTTTGATGCATGATATAGGATGCTCGAGGCTGGTGCACTGGATGACCCAGAGGAATGGTATGGGGAGGGAAGTGGGAGGGGGGTTCAGGATGGGGAACACGTGTATACCTGTGGCAGATTCATGTCAATGTATGGCAAAACCAATACAATATTATAAAGTAATTAGCCTCCAGTTAAAATAAATAAATTTAGGCAAAAAAAAAAAAAAATAAATAAATCCTGGAAATTTGATCTCTGGTTCCTCTGCCTCTTTGAAGCCCAGTGTGTACATCTGGAATTTCTTGGTTCACATACTACTAAAGCCTAGCTTGAAGGATTTTGAAAATAACCTTACTAGTATCTGAAATGACTGAAGATTCACTGTAGTTTGAACATGCTTTGGCATAGCTCTTCTTTGGGATTGTAATGAAAACTGACCTTTTCCAGTTCTGTGGCCACTGCTGATATTCCAAACTTGTTGATATATTGAGTGCAGCACTAAAACAGCATCATCTTTTAAGACGTTAAATAGCTCAGCTGGAATTCCCTCACCACCACTAGCTTCGCTCACAGTAATGCTTACCAAGGCCCACTTTACTTCACATTGCTGGATGTCTGGCTCTAGGTGAGTGAACACATCATCATGGTTATCTTGGTCATTAGACCTTTGTTTTCATAGTTCCTCTGTGTATTCTTGCCACCTCTTCTTAATATCTTCTCATGGGCTTCCCTGGTGGATCAGATGGTAAAGAATCTGCCTGCAGTGTGGGAGACCTGGGTTCAATCCTTGGATCAGGAAGATCCCCTGGAGAAGGAAATGGCAACCTACACCAGTATTCTTGCTTGGAAAATCCCATGGAAGGAGGAGCCAGGTAGACTCTAGTCTATGGGGTTACAAAGAGCCAGACACAACTAAGCGACTTCACTTTTTTTTTTTTTTTCTGTTAGATCCATACCATTTCTGTATTTATTAGATTTGACAGAGTGCCTGAGGAACTAGGGACAGAGGTTCAGAACATTGTACAGGAGGCAGTGACCAAGAAATGCAAGAAGGAAAAGAGGTTGTCTAAGAAGGCTTTGCAAGTAGCTGAGGAAAGAAGAGAATTGAAAGGCAAAGGAGAAAGGAAAAGCTATACCTAACTGAATACAGAGTCGCAGAGACTAGCAAGGATAAGTAAGAAAGCCTTCTTAAATTCAGTGTACAGCTTGATTTTTTGACTTATGTATACATTGTAAAATGAGCACAGTCAAGCTAATTAACATCTGACATCTTATATATTTACCATTTTCCTTGTGTGTGTGTGTGTGGTGAGAATATTTATGGTCTACCCTCTTCAGTTCAGTTCAGTTCAGTCGCTCAGTCGTGCCTGACTCTTTGGGACCCCATGAATCGCAGCACGCCAGGCCTCCCTGTCCATCACCATCTCCCAGAGTTCACTCAAACTCACGTCCATTGAGTTGGTGATGCCATCCAGCCATCTCATCCTCTGTCGTCCCCTTTTCCTCCTGCCGTCAGTTCCTCCCAGCATCAGAGTCTTTTCCAATGAGTCAGCTCTTCACATCAGGTGGGCAAAGTACTGGAGTTTCAGCTTTAGCATCATTCCTTCCAAAGAACACCCAGGGCTGATCTCCTTCAGAATGGACTTGTTGGATCTCCTTGCAGTCCATGGGACTCTCAAGAGTCTTCTCAGAAACCACAGTTCAAAAGCATCAGTTCTTCAGTGCTCAGCTTTCTTCACAGTCCAACTCTCACATCCTTACATGACCACAGGAAAAACCATAGCCTTGACTAGACGGACCTTTGTTGGCAAAGTAATGTCTCTCCCTTTCAATATGCTATCTAGGTTGGTCATAATTTTTCTTCCAAGGAGTAAGCGTCTTCTAATTTCATGGCTGCAATCACCATCTGCAGTGATTTTGGAGCCCCCCAAAATAAAGTCAGCCACTGTTTCCACTGTTTCCCCATCTATTTCCCATGAAGTGATGGGAAAGGGAATCAGTCCTGGGTGTTCATTGGAAGGACTGATGTTGAAGCTGAAACTCCAGTACTTTGGCCACCTGATGTGAAGAGCTGACTCATTTGAAAAGACCCTGACTCTGGGAAAGATTGAGGGCAGGTGTAAAAGGGGACGACAGAGGATGAGATGGTTGGATGGCATCATTGACTGATGGACATGGGTATGGGTGGAGTCTGGGAGTTGGTGATGGACAGGGAGGCCTGGCATGCTGCAGTTCATGGGGTCGCAAAAAGTTGGACGCAACTGAGCGACTGAACTAAACTGAATGGGACCAGATGCCATGCTGTGATTTTAGTTTTTTGAATGTTGAAATTTTGTAATAGAAATTTATTGATTTTAATTGGAGGTTAATTACTTTACAATATTGTATTGGTTTTGCCATACATCAACATGAATCCACCACAGGTATACACGTGTTCCCCATCCTGAAACCCCTTCCCTCCTACCTCCCCGTACCATCCCTCTGGCTCATCCCAGTGCACCAGCCCCAAGCACCCTGTATCATGCACTGAACCTGGGCTGGCGATTTGTTTCATATATTATACATGTTTCAATGCCATTCTCCCAAATCATCCCACCCTCTCCCTCTACCACAGAGTCCAAAAGACTGTTCATTACATCTGTGTCTCTTTCGCTGTCTCGCATACAGGGTTATTGTTACCATCTTTCTAAATTCCATATATATGCATTAGTATACTGTATTGGTGTTTTTCTTTCTGGCTTAGTTCACTCTGTATAATAAGCTCCAGTTTCAGCCACCTCATTAGAACTGTTTCAAATGTATTCTTTTTAATGGCTGAGTAATACTCCATTATGTAAGCTAGCTTTTTAACTCTCTTCTCTGAACCTCATCAAGAGGTTTTTTAGTTCCTCTTTGCTTTCTGCCATTATAGTGGTATCATCTGCATATCTGAGATTGTTGATATTTCTCCTGACAAACTTGATTCCAGCTTGTGATTCATCCAGCCTGGGATTTCCTATGATGTAATCTGCATATAAGTTAAATAAGCAGTATAACAATATACAGCCATGACATGCTCCTTTCCCAATTTTGAACCAGTCCATGTTCTATGTCCAGTACTAACTATTGCTTCTTGACCTGCATACAGGTTTCTGAGGAGACCAGTAAGGTGGTCTGGTATTCCCATCTCTTTAAGAATTTTCTGCAGTTGTGATCCACACAATTAAAGGCTTTGGCATAGTCAATAAAACATAATTAAATATTTTTCTGGAATTCTCTTGCTTTTTCTATGATCCAACAGATGTCAGCAATTTGGGTTCTGATTCTTCCGCCTTTTCTAAATCCAGTTTGTACATCTGGAATTTTTCAGTTCATGTTCTGCTGAAGTCTAGGTTGAAAGATTTTGATCATTACCTAGCTAGCATGCAAAATTGATGCAGTTGTACGATAGTTTGACCATTCTTTGGCATTGTCTGTCTTCGAGATTGGAATGAAAACAGACCTTTTCCAGTCCTATGGCCATTGAGGAGTTTTCGAAATTTGTTGGCATATTGAGTGCAGCACTTTAACAGCATCATCTTTTAGGATTTTAAATAGCTCTGCTGGAATTTCATCATCCTCACTAGCTTTGTTTGTAGTAATGCTTCCTAAGGCCCACTTGACTTCATGCTCCAGGATATCTGGCTCTAGGTGAGTGATCACAACATCATGGTTATGCAGGTCTTAAGGCTTTTATATAGTTCTTCTGTGTATTTTTGCTACTTCTTCTTAATCTCTTCTGCTTCTGTTAAGTCCTTACCATTTTTATCCTTTGTAGTGCCCATCTTTGCATGAAATATTCCCTTGATATCTCCAATTTTGTTGAAGAGATATCTAGTTTTTCCCATTCTATTGTTTTCCTTTATTTCTTTTCATTGTTAGCTTCGGAAGGCTTTCTTACCTCTCCTTTCTACTCTCTGGAACTCTGCATTCAGTTGGGTGTGTTTTTCCCTTTCTAATTTGCCTTCTGGTTTTCTTCTTTTCTCAGCTGTTTGTAAGACCTCCTCAAACAACCATTTTTCCTTCTTGCATTTCTTTTTCTGTGGAATGATTTTGTCACCACCTCTTGTACAATGTTATGAACCCCCCTCCATGGTTCTTCAAGCACTCTGTCAGATCTAATCCTTTGAATCTATTTGTCATCTCCACTGTATACTTGTAAAGAATTTGATTTAGGTCATACCTGAATAATCTAGTGATTTTCTCTACTTTCTCCAATTTAAGCCTGAATTTTTCAATAAGGAGCTCATGATCTGAGCCACGGTCAACTCCTGGTCTTGTTTTTGCTTTTCCATCTTTGGCTTCAAAGAATATAATCTGATTTTGGTATTGACCATCTGGTGATGTCCATATGTAGAGTCATCTCTGTGTTGTTTGAAGAAGTGTTTGCTATGACCATTGTATTCTTGTAGCAAAACTCTATTAGCCTTTGCTCTAGTTCATTTTGTACTCCCACGGCCAAACTTGCCTATTACTCCAGGTAACTCTTGACTTCCTACTTTTGCATTCCAATCCCCTATGGTGAAAAGGACATCTTTTTTTTTTTTTTAATGTTAGTTCTAGGTTAGGTCTTCATATAACCATACAACTTCAGCTTCTTCAGCATTAGTGGTTGAGGCATAGATTTGAATTACTGTGATATTGAATGGTTTGCCTTGTGAACAAACTGAGATTATTCTGTCATTTTTGAGATTGTCCCCATGTACTGCATTTTGGACTCTTGTCACCAAATATGGATGGGTCATGGTTGAGAGTTTTGGAAAAATGTTGTCCACTGGAGAAGAGAATGGCAAACCACTTCAGTATTGTTGCCTTGAGAACCCATGAACAGTATGCAAAGGGAAAAATATATGACTCTGGACGATGTGTACCCCACGTCGGTAGGTGTACAATATGCTACTAGGGAAGAGCAGAGAAATAGCTCTAGAAAGAATGATTTGTCTGAGCTAAAGCAGAAACAATGATCAGGTGTGAATGGGCATGGTGTTGAAAGTAAATTCCGATCCTGTAGACAAAAATGGTACATAGGAACTTGGAATGTTAGGTTCATGAATCAAGGTAAACTGGACATGGTCAAGCAGGAGATGGCAAGAGTGAACATCAACACTTTAGGAATCAGTGAACTAAAATGAACAGGAATGGGCGAATTTAATTCAGATGACCATTATATCTACTACTGTGGGCAAGAATCCCTTTAGAAGAAGTGGAGTAACCCTCATTGTCAACAGCAAAAAAAAAAAACAAAACAACATGTGTTTCATATCATATGTTCTAGTGTAGACATTTTGCAGCTCTGATTCTGCTCTTTGTTGTTTCTGCTAGCTCTTGTCAAGATCCTTTCTATTTTTTTTCTAATTTTGCTTCTTTGAATTTTTTAAATTTTTAAAAATTGTGTTTCATATTTCATAGAACTTTATCTGTTGTAATTCTTTGAAGTCTGGGTGGCTTCCTCCAGAAAGAATCTGTTCATTTGCATCTGCAACATATCTGTGGGGGATACCAGCCTGGGACCACACTACATGTACACTTGATTTGAGATTTCTTAGATTATTGAGATAGTTTTGTGCTGTAGTTTATGAGTTCTCACTTGTGACTGAAAATTCTTAGGAAATGTTCTTTCTTCTTTACTCAGTGACCAATCTTTGAGACAATCAGTTATCTTAACAGTCCCTTACAGTGAAATATTTATTTCTAGCTCAACCTTAATTTGGGATGCAGCACCTTGAGATGCCAGTTTTTAAATGGTCTCCAGTAAGATTGCCCACCTCAAGCTCATTATGGGTTTTGTTTTCTGAATCCATACTCCATTAACCATCTGTTTCACAGCAAATGACATCAAGATAAAAGCTGGTTTTGTTGTTCATCTCTGCATTTTTGCCTTCACTTAATGTCTGACTTTTGAATAGTCTTTATAAACAGGTTACCAGGTTATTCCTGCATTTAAAATGGTTTACAATATAATTTGGTCTTCCCAGGTGGCGTTAGTGGTAAAGAACTTGCCTGCCAATGCAGGAGACATAAGAGATGCAGATTCGATCCCTGGGTCAGGAAGATCCCCTGGAGGAGGGCATGGCAACCAACTCCAGTATTCTTCCCTGGAGAAGCCTGGCGGGCTACATAGTCCATAGGGTCTCAAAGAGTCAGATGTGACTGAAGTGACCTAGCACACATGCAAAATATATTTTATCAGCATTTTTCAGTTGTTTTCAGTAGCAAGGTTGGTAAGGATTCTTATCCTCTCATATGCTAGAAAAAAGAAGTCCAGCTATTTTGTATTTTTGACGTGAACTTTTCCCCTTCTAGCTCCCCATATATAATGCACCACCTCTCCAGTCTAAATATGTTGAAGAGCAGCCTGGTCATTTACAAATGGGCTTTGCATCCATTCGCACTACAACTGGTCATTATATTGGCTGGTGCAAGGTAAGTGAATTCTGATAGTGGTTTAATATCAGAGGGTTCTCATTTGTCTTACATAACAGTTGTTCCAGTTATCCACTGATATGTAACAAACTGCCCCAAAACTTAATGGCTTAAAATGGTAACTATTCTAACTCATGATTTTGTGAGTCAGAAATTTAATCATGCTTCAGATAGCTGATTCTTCTGTCACATATATTATTGACAAAGGTCACTATCTAGAGGGTCCAAGACAGCTTCATTCTCATCGCTGGTACCTTGTCACAGATGGTTATAAGGCTGGGCTCAGCTGGGAATGTTGACTGAAGCATCTACACTCAGCCTCAGGTAGTCAGATAACTTACATGGACAGTTCAGGGCTTCTAGAGAAAATGTTACAAGAAGCCCTAGTCACAATTCACCAAGCTTCTTACCTATCTTAAGATATTCAGGAAGGTTACTTGTACAATATTTTGTTGTTAAATAAAGTCACTAAGTTTTTATGGGAGATGAATTAGATGCCATCTCTCAGTATGAATAGCAGCAAAAAATTTGTGGCCATATATAATGTACTCTACTACTACTGCATAGATTAAAGAAGTTCAACAAGCATTTATGTCACACGGCATGTACAAAACATTGTTTGAGCTTTTACATGAAGTTCTGAGGTTACTTCTGCATTGTTCCTTATTTGACTAAGTAAAATGTTCACATATTAGGTTTGGTTCATAAGACATTTCTGACTATAGTCATCTATTGGGCAAAATAGAATTCACCTTATTTTAATACTTAGCTTTGAATCGACACTATCCAGCAGTAGAATGGTGGAATAAGCTAGTACATTACTGCTGTTTCATTATCACATCCACATAGATGTGTGCTAACATCAACATTTCCTGTATCAATGTCATAGTGATAATGTTGGTACTATTATTTTAATCATTGTGACCTAATAACCACACAACTTTTCCTCAAATCTAACCTATCCAATTGTGAACCCTTGTGCCTTTTTTGTTTCTAATCCATTCTTTTTAGAAAGAAAATTCTAATGTCCCTAAATAGCAAATCTTTGAACTATGGTCATTTCAGCTGGCATTTCAAACATCTGATGAATATATGGTGTTTTATTTTATGCCTGTCAAACAATTCTGATAGACTTTTAATACTCTCTTAATAGTTTGACTAGTTGTACTATAGTTTAGTCTTAGCAAGAAATAGCTTAACTAATAGGGTCTGAATCATGCCCCTGAGTCTATATGTCAACATCTGGATGATTCAGACTGAAGTCTCTTAAGAGCTCATTTTCCATAGTGAGGGAAATTGTTCCTGAGAGATCTTTAAATTGCTATTGTTTCCATCACCCAATTTAAGACCAAAAGAACTTTTTATTCTGTTAATATGTTGAACTGAATAAGTTGAAGGAGGGTGCTTTAAATGCATTTCATCTTCAATGTAAACATTTCCTCTCTAATTTTTTCTTAAAAATAATCTATTCTCTAAAAATTACCTCTGACTCAAATTACATTCTGCATTAAACTTATAATCATGGAGGGCAAATTCATTTTCTATTCCTATTCCTTAGTGTTTTGAAATTTAGGTAGCAGTGACCTCCAGTGGTAAAAGTGAATTCCTAAACACAGATAAGGAAAATTTCCCAAAATAAGTGACTAGTTTTCTTCCTCAACAGTTACATGATTCCCAATCAACTGGTCTGTAAGTATTATAACTTCAAAGGTAACATTTTCTCAAGAGACAATCCCTAAGGAGAAATAGCTCAGTGGCAATTAGGATACCTGTTGGTTTGTACAGCTTAGAACACAATGAACAGGTTCTGCATCTGATCATCATGAAAATATCTGAGACAAAGTTACTAATACTTTGTCAATAGCAATAACTTATTTCTTTCTTATTTAGTGTAATTATTTCTATTTTCTTTTTTTTGAAAATATTTTATTGTCGTTGTTTTCTTTTGTTGTTTTTATTCCATGATTTCATAGCATATAGTTCATAGAAGGAGACTATATATTTACACTGTGTTTTGTAGTTCCATTGATAGAGTACAGCATGAAAATGGGCAATTGGTACTGGTAAATTATTCCATACCTTCATTTTTCTTCTGATGTAATTGAGATAATACCTATTGAAAAAAAAAATGTGTGTAACAATATTTCCTGTATTAAAATAGAAACAGGTAAAAGGAGTAATTTGATTTAAAGCTTTAATCCCTCCAATGGGTTAATATGATGTTGATTTGCAGAGAATATATGTTCCTATTGAAAAACTGTGTAGGATGATTTCTATCCTAAGATGAATGTCTTATTTATTTTTCTAATGCACACTATAAAACTCAACATTCAAAAAACTAAGATTATGACATTCAGTTCCATCACTTCATGGGAAGTAGATGGGGAAAGAGTGGAAACAGTGACAAACTTTATTTTCTTGGGCTCTGAAATCACTTCAGATGGTGACTGCAGCCATGAAATTAAGACACTTGCTCCTTGGAAGAAAAGCTATGACAAACTCAGACAGCATACTAAAAGCAGAGACATTACTTTGCTGACAAGGTCCATATAGTCAAAGCTACGATTTTTCCAGTAGTCATGTATGGATGTGAGAGTTGGACTATAAAGAAAGCTGAGTGCTGAAGAATTGATGCTTTTAAACTGTGGTGTTGGAGAAGACTCTTAAGAGTCCCTTGGACTGCAAGGAGATCCAACCAGTCAATCCTAAAGGAAGTCAGTCCTGAATATTCATTGGAAGGACTGATGCTAAAGCTGAAACTCCAGTACTTTGGCCACCTGATGTGAAGAACTGACACATTTGAAAAGAGCCTGATGCTGGAAAAGATTGAAGGCGGGAGGAGAAGGGGACAACAGAGGATGAGATAGTTGGATGGCATTTCTGACTCTATAGACTTGAGTTTCTACTGTTACCCCATTTATTTCCCAGGAAGTGATGGGACCGGATGCCATGATCTTCATTTTCTGAATGTTGAGCTTTAAGTCAACTTTTTCGCTCTCCTCTTTCACTTTCATCAAGAGGCTTTTTAGCTCCTCTTCACTTTCTGCCATAAGGGTGGTGTCATCTGCATATCTGAGGTGATTGATATTTCTACTGGCAATCTTGATTCCAGCTTGTGTTTCTTCCAGTCCAGTGTTTCTCATGATATACTCTGCATATAAGTTAAATAAGCAGGGTGACAATATACAGCCTTGACATACTCTTTTTCCTGTTTGGAACCAGGCTATAGTTCCATGTCCAGTTCTAACTGTTGCTTCCTGACCTGCATACAGATTTCTCGAGGCAGGTTAGGTGGGCTGGTATTCCCATCTCTTTCAGAATTTTCCACAGTTTATTGTGATCCACACAGTCAAAGGCTTTGGCATAGTCAATAAAGCAGAAATAGATGTTTTTCTGGAACTCTCTTGCTTTTTCGATGATCCAGAGGATGTTGGCAATTTGATCTCTGGTTCCTCTGTCTTTTCTAAAACCAGCTTGAACATCAGGGAGTTCACGGTTCAAGTATTGCTGAAGCCTGGCTTAGAGAATTTTGAGCATTACTTTACTAGCATGTGAGATGAGTGCAATTGTGTGATAGTTTGAGCATTCTTTTGCATTGCCTTTCTTTGGGATTGTAATGAAAACTGACCTTTTCCAGTCCTGTGGCCATTGCTGAGTTTTCCAAATTTGCTGGCATATTGAGTGCAGCACTTTCACAGCATCATCTTTCAGGATTTGAAACAGCTCAACTGGAATTCCATCACCTCCACTAACTTTGTTCGTAGTGATGCTTTCTAAGGCCCACTTAACTTCACATTCCAAGATGTCTGGCTCTAGATTAGTTATCACATCATCATGATTATCTGGGTCGTGAAGATCTTTTTTGTACAGTTCTTCCGTGTATTCTTGCCACTTTTTTTTAGGGGGCTCCAAAATCACTGTAGACGGTGACTGCAGCTATGAAATTAAAAGACACTTACTCCTTGGATGAAAAGTTATGACCAACCTAGATAGTATATTCAAAAACAGAGACATTCCTTTGCCGACTAAGGTCCGTCTAGTCAAGGCTATGATTTTTCCTGTGGTCATGTATGGATGTGAGATTTGGACTGTGAAGAAGGCTGAGCACCGAAGAATTGATGCGTTTGAACTGTGGTGTTGGAGAAGACACTTGAGAGTCCCATGGACTGCAAAGAGATCCAGCCAGACCATTCTGAAAGAGATCAACCCTGGGATTTCTTTGGAAGGAATGATGCTAAAGCTGAAGCTCCAGTACTTTGGCCACCTCATGCGAAGAGTTGACTCATTGGAAAAGACTTTGATGCTGGGAGGGATTGGGGGCAGGAGGAGAAGGGGACGACTGAGGATGAGATGGCTGGATGGCATCACGGACTCGATGGACGTGAGTCTGAGTGAACTCCGGGAGATGGTGATGGTCAGGGAGCCTGGCATGCTGCGATTCATGGGGTTGCAAAGAGTCGGACACAACTGAGTGACTGAACTGAACTGAGACATGAGTTTGAGCAAGTTCTGGGAGTTGGTGATGGACAGGGAAGCCTGGCATGCTCCAGTCCATGATATGGCTAAAGTTGGACACAACTGAGCGACTGAACTGAACTGAATGCACACTAAGAAAAAGGGAGATGAAGCCCTTTGTTTAGGCTTTTTGTTGTTTTCTCCACAAATCATTAATGTTGTTGCTCTTACATCTTTATTAAGCAGATGTTGCTTCTAAGCTGAAAGGTACCTCTCTTCATGCTTTTTAAAAATTCCATTCATTTTTCTACACTGTCATAAACTAAGATGATAAATCTTTGTATTTCTGTAATAACTTTTCTGTGAGCTGCAATGATTATTTTCTAGGCATTAATTTACCCATTTATATGAGGAAAATAATAACATGTATTATCCATGTTAAATAGATGAAAAACAAGAAGAGAAGCTAAGTTCAAGAAGTGTCCTGATAGATAATAGAGAAGCTAGATTTATTTTGGTGAAATTTCATACACTCTCAGAGATGTGGGCTATTTGATCTAATTATCAACATCTTCAAAAATACAGATGTCCTTTTTCCCCTCCTTTTTACTAGGGTGTTTATGTCTTTGTGAAAAATGGGATAATGGATACAGTGCAATTTGGAAAAGGTAGGTGAGTGAACCATCTATATTTGGAAATGTTCTATTGTCTTTTTAACTTGCAGAGTTTACATGTGAGAAAACATACCTGAAATGTTATCCATTATCATGTTTTACTTCATATAGCAGTTTATGACAATAATAAAGCAATGGTATCCATTATTTATTTAGCAATTATTATATGTTGAGGCACTATAATAAGCATTTTACATAATTTATTAATTTAATTTTGTAGCAAACCTGTGAATTGTTGGTATTATACTTACTCCCATTTTATAGATGAGGAACTTATGGTTTAGAAGGGTTAAGTGGATTACCAAGGTCACATAGCTAGTAAGTGGCAACACCTGGACTAAAACTGTTTTGGCTACAAAACCCATATTACATATTCATAAACCATAAACTAGAAATATATCTCCATTATTATTAGTTAGTTTAAATAAGTACTGTTTGCTGTTAAAATGCATAGTAGTTTGCTACCAATTGCTCAGAAACAGTACTTCAATTAGTCACCTTAGAATATTTGAGCTAATGTTGGAAAACAATTGTATTTGACTTGTTAATTTGATAATGGAGTTTGGCAGCAGATATAGCTCCCTTCTTAAACTAAGTCAGTTGTCAAAATAAATGTGTGTGGGGGTAGGGACAGAAAGATTAGCTAAAATTTTTAAATGTTGCTGATATTGATAACCTGTATATGTATCATCATATAATGTGTGTAGAGATTAATTCCCATTAATTCCAAGTTATATGCCTCATCAGCCTTGAGGAATATTAAATAAATGAAATTCATTAAATAATTATGATAGAAGAGTGTTTTTTGGGGTTGCATGGAACCAGAAACCATATAAACATGTAAAAAAGTCAAGAAATCTGGACCTCTAGCCACTCTCTGTCTACTTTTTATCTGTACTCTGACCATTGGTTTTAACTGAGAGCAACAACTACTCTGAGGTTACTGGGGAACAGTGTGACAAGCAGAGTGTAGTAGCTGCATGTTTTATTAGACCCTTATTCAAAGTTCCTTAATAAAGTATCTATTTCAATTATTTTTTGTATCCTGCTGCTGCTGCTGCTGCTGCTGCTAAGTCGCTTCAGTTGTGTCTGACTCTGTGCGACCCCATAGACAGCAGCCCACTAGGCTCCTCTGTCCCTGGGATTCTCCAGGCAAGAATACTAGAGTGGGTTGTCATTTTCTTCTCCAATGCATGAAAGTGAAAAGTGAAAGTGAAGTCACTCAGTCATGCCTGACTCTTAGTGACCCCATGAACTGCAGCCTACCAGGCTCCTCCGTCCATGAGATTTTCCAGGCAAGAGTACTGGAGTGGGTTGCCATTGCTTTCTCCATTCTGTATCTTACCATTGTTTAAATAGATAAGGCCAGAAGCATTTCCATTATTGTGCATACACAATCAGGAATTTACTTTATAGTAATCCATCTTAAGGTCTGCACTTTAGCATTATATTTCATTAAAGTGTAATAATCACCTCTATTAAGAAAATAAATGCTATTAAATAAGCTGTGGAAGGAAGATTTTTATTCTGTAGCAGGTAACTATTATAACTGGCTTTTTAAGTTGCTGCTCAAATCATTATTTTGTGTAGTTCTTTTTGTTGTTGTTCAGTTGCTAAGCCTTGTCCAGCTGTTTGCAACTCCATGGACTGTAGCCTGCCAGCCTCCTCTGTCCTTCACTATCTCCTGGAGTTTGCTCAAACTCATGTCCATTGAGCCAGTGATGCCATTCAACCAACTCATCCCCTTTTCCTTTTGTCTTTGATCTTTTCCAGCATCAGGGTCTTTTCCAATGAGTTGGCACTCACGAATGTTTAAATCATCTGCTATTATCTTAGCAAATCTCTTAACTTTTCATCATACTGATATGAATGCCCAATTGTAAGTTATTCATATTAATTTTTAACTGGTTTCTTGAGATGCATATGTATATCTGAAGAATCCACCTCGAGATTTTCTTCCAAAAATTGGAGTGATTACAGTTTCAGGATTGGCAGGCTTCATTTCAGCAAGAAAAGGTAAGGTTAAAATATATATATTCCCTCTTTCAATGCTATTATACTAATTTCTGAATTTTACTGCTACAGGAAAACCACATATCCCTTATTGAATGTTAGTAGGATAGGCTAATGTAAAAAATTTTTAGATTCTATAGTACCATGTGTTTACTTTACTTTCATAAAGACTTTTTTGTGTTTTTAGAAATACAGTGTTTCCAAAAGAAGTCCAATATCATTAGTTATTAGGGAAATGCAAATTAAAACTAATGTGAGTAAGATGTATGATGAGAGTAACCTGGAAACTTACAATACCATATGTAAAATAGATAGCCAATGGGAATTTGCTGTATGATTCAGGGAACTATATAGCAATCTAGAAGGGTTCAATGGGGAGGGAGATTGGAGGGAGGCTCAGGAGGGAGGGGATATGGGTGCACCTATGGCTGATTCCTGTTGATGTCTGACAGAAAACAACAAAATTCTGTAAAGCAATTATCCTTCAATTAAAAAACAATTTCTCAAAAAAGATACAGTGAGATAACAATACATACCTATTAGAATATCTCAAATTAAGAAGAATACTCATAGAAAATGTAGTTGAGATTGTAGAGCAACTGACACTCTTGTACACTTTTGGTAGGAATACAAAATGAGATAGCCATTCTGGAAAATAACCTGACAGTTTCTCATAAACTTAAACATGTAATTACTATGAGATCCAGTATTCCTACTCTTGGGTATTTACTCTGGATAACCTGTACACTAATGTTTATAGTTGTCGTTGTTGTTCTTTCGCCCAGTCATGTCTGACTCTTTGCGACCCCATGAGCTGCAGCATGCCAGGCTTCCCTGGTGTATTTATAGTAACTCCGTTCATAGCCACCGAAAGCTGTGAACAACCTAAATGTCTTTCAACAGTGAACTAATCTGTGGCACATTCATACAAAGGAATACTATTTAGGAACAAAAGGAATGAACTATTGACACATACAACAATCTTGATGAAACTGAGTTAAAGAAGCCAGTCTTAAAAAGTTACACAATGTATGATTCCATTCATATTATTCTCAAAAAGGCAAAACTTTAGTGACAAAGAATGTCCGTGGTTCACAGAAGTGGGGAAAAGGTGTGACTACAAAGGGAAAGCATGAGATAACTTTTAGGAGTGATAGAACATATCCTGATTTTAGTGGTGGTTTCATGACTCTCTACATATATTAAAATGGATAGAACTGAACCCCCCCCCCCCAAAAAAAAAGAACTGAACCCCCCAAAAGTTGAATTTCCTGAATGGTCATTTAAAAATAAAATTTGAAAAATATATAGATGTTCCTATTAAAATTGTAATTAATCATTTTGTTTTTCATCTTTTAGATAACATTATTTTTGACAAGATCTTAATAATATCTCACTATCAAAAAAAGGACCTTGAAAAATTTACATTTATATAATAATGTATACTTACGACTCAAACTGCTTTTCTCTGCTTAGTTGTGAACACCCATATTTGGGGGACTATATTAAGAAATTGAGACAGAGATACTGATACATCTCAGAAAAAAATTTATTCCCTCTTGGTTTCATCCTGATCAAGGTTATTGGAACTGACATCAGCTAGCTGGGAATGGAGATTCTGAGGTAGACAACTCAATCCCTACTCTCATTCAGCACATGAGGGTTAATATGTTTCATTTTTTTTCATCTTTGCACTCTGTATCTCTACCAACTTTGTCCTTCCTTGTCACTATACCACTTGTACAGAGAGTCCCCACAGCCATTCCCAGGTTAGATGGTTAGCTCAGAAGACTTAGAAGATTCAACCTATAGTCATATTCATGGCTAAGATTTATTCTATTGAAAGGATGCAAAGTAAAATCAACAAAGGGAAAAGATGCATCAGGCAAAGCTTAGAGGAAACAAATTACAAGCTTCCAGGAGTTTACTCCCAGTAGAGTTATATAAGTCATGTGTGCATGCTCAGTCACTTCAGTCATGTTCAACTCTTTGTGACTCTAACAACTGTAGCCCACCAGGCTCCTTGTATAAGTCATAGTTCAGTTCAGTTCAGTTCAATTCAGTTGCTCAGTCGTGTCCGACTCTTTGCGACCTCATGAATTGCAACACGCCAGGCCTCCCTGTCCGTCACCAACTCCCGGAGTTCACTCAAACTCACATCCATCGAATCGGTGATGCTATCCAGCCATCTCATCCTCTGTCGTCCCCTTCTCCTCCTGCCGCCAATCCCTCCCAGCATCAGTCTTTTCCAAAGGGTCAACTCTTCACATGAGGCGGCCAAAGTACTGGAGTTTCAGCTACAGCATCATTCCTTCCAAAGAAATCCCAGGGCTCGTCTCCTTTAGAATGGACTGGTTGGATCTCCTTGCAGTCCAAGGGACTCTCAAGAGTCTTCTCCAACACCACAGTTCAAAAGCATCAATTCTTCAGCGCTCAGCTTTCTTCACAGTCCAATTCTCACATCCACACATGACCACTGGAAAACCATAGCCTTGACAAGATGGACCTTTGTTGGAAAAGTAATGTCTTTGCTTTTGAATATGCTGTCTAGGTTGGTCATAACTTTCCTTCCAAGGACTAAGCATCTTTTAATTTCATGGCTGCAATCTCCATCTGCAGTGATTTTGGAGCCCCCCCAAAATAAAGTCACCCACTGTTTCCACTATTTCCCCATCTATGTGCCATGAAGTGATGGGACCAGATGCTATGATCTTAGTTTTCTGAATGTCACTCTCCTCTTCCACTTTCATCAAGAGGCTTTTTAGTTCCTCTTCACTTTCTGCCATAAGGATGGTGTCATCTGCATATCTGAGGTTATTGATATTTCTCCCAGCAATCTTGATTGCAGCTTGTGCTTCTTCCAGCCCAGCGTTTCTCATGATGTATTCTGCATATAAGTTAAATAAGCAGGGTGACAATATACAGCCTTGACGTATTCCTTTTTCTATTTGGAACCAGTCTGTTGTCCATGTCCAGTTCTAACTGTTGCTTCCTGACCTGCATATAGGTTTCTCAAGAGGCAGGTCAGGTGGTCTGGTATTCCCATCTCTTTCAGAATTTTCCACAGTGTATTGTTATCCACACAGTCAAAGGCTTTGGCATAGTCAATAAAGCAGAAATAGATGTTTTTTCTGGAACTCTCTTGCTTTTTCCATGATCCAGCGGATGTTGGCAATTTGATCTCTGGTTCCTCTGCCTTTTCTAAAACCAGCTTGAACATCTGGAAGTTCACGGTTCACATATAAGATGCAACTAATTCCTCCTCTAATGAATTGTGACAATACTTATGAGATGTTGTCAGTCAGAGAAGCTCATTAGAGACTGAGTGACCGAAGCTATTATTGGAGACTAGTCATATAAACACTGTCTGGTACACTGGCATGTACCAATATTCCAGACTCCCAGAAGAAAAGTATCAATAGTTGTTCAGCATAAACCATGTTATTTGTGAGAGTTGGACTATAAAGAAAGCTGAGTGCTGAACTGGTGCTTTTGAACCGTGGTGTTGGTGAAGACTCTTGAGAGTCCCTTGGACTGCAAAGAGACCCAACCAGTCAATCCTAAAGGAAGTCAGTCCCGAATATTCATTGGAAGGACTGATGCTAAAGCTGAAACTCCAGTACTTTGGCCACCTGATTTGATGAACTGACTCATTTGAAAAGACCCTGATGCTGGGAAAGATTGAAGGCAGGAGGAGAAGGGGACAACAGAGGATGAGATGGTTGGGTGGCATCACCGACTTGGGCATGAGTTTGAGTAAACTCCAAGAGTTGGTGATGGACAGGGAAGCCTGGTGTACTGTGGTCCATGGCGTCGTGAAGAGTCAGACACGACTGAGCAACTCAACTGAACTGAACCATTCTTGTGATTCAGGAAACAGTTTCTGTTAGTGTAGTGAACTACTTACCAGTCAGGTTTCCAGGTGCCAGCTAATTGCCAGTCTTGCAAGCATACCTTACTAACGGTAGCAGTCTTGGGCATATGTTAACTCTTATCTGCACATCATTAAATAACTCTCATAAGCACATGGTGAATTTTGTATTTGCCCATCTTCCATCTCTGGTATGGAATTTTCTCTCAGTAGGAATTACTTCCTCCCCTCCTCACTTAAGCCCTTCTGGTCAGTAGCCATTTTGAGCACCTTCCATTTATCTTCTGTCTCCCAATGCCAGTCATTATCTCCAAACTAAATTACATGTGGTTAGAACCAGCTGAACCACAGTTCTGAACCAGCCTGGAGTTTGACATCAGATACATTATGGTTGGTTTACCCAGCTTTAGTATTTAAAGTAGCCTCAACCCAAGTATACCTAATCACATATAAAACCTCTGTAAGTTATAAGAACATTCCAGCATTCTACTATAGCCCATGTATCTATCACAATAGATCTAACACTTTCCTTATAGATAGTATTAATGGCTCCTTGTATCATAGTTTTTATTCTAACACTATATGCAACCTCTAATTGCATACATATTATAAATTATTTGTTAGGAAAGACATTGAAAACCAAGATCACCATATGTAACAGTAAGACAGAGAATTCAATTTTAAAGGAAACTGGCCAAAGTGTATTACTCAGTTCTCATAATCCACTTGTAAGAGAAACTGTTTCTTAGGTCATCCACAATGACTCTAAAGTGTCAGAAGTAGAGAATAATCTAACCCAATATTTTTAATTTACATAGCTCAGTTTATAAGTAAGTAGTGAAATAAATATGGTGATTCTCAGGAAGCATTTTATTCAAAAATAAAATAGAGGAGGATAGCAAATATAAGAGTGTTTTGTACTCAGTATAAATATTGTGAAACTTTTGTTTCAGCAGTGTGTGTGTGTATGTGTTTGTGTGTGTGAAAGAGAAATAGAAACAGACAAAGAGAGATAGGTCAAAATTTGTTCTTCAGTGTGAGTCATGGTCAAAAAAGTATGAAAGATGTTGGTTTAGTGTAATCCTCTAATGCTACAGATAGAGCTCTAGAGAAAGGAAATCATTCAATGATTGCATAGTACATATTATATAGCTAGTTAGTGACTATGTCTAGAGTCATTTCCTACTTTTAGGAGTAGGGCAGTTAAACACAAATGCAATTTATTTTCTTGTAACCTGGCCTTTTATATCAAGTAAAGAGAGGATGAATGCAAATCTGTTTAATATTTAAAATAATAAAGAATACATGATGTGTGTATATATACACACACAGAGAATGGAATATTATTACTCAGCCATAAAAAAAGAATGAAATAATGCCATTTACAGCAACATGGATGGACCTAGAAATTATCATAGTAAGTGAAGTAAGAGAAAGACAGGTATCATAGGATATCACTTATATATGGAATCTAAACTATATAAATGAACTTATTTAAAAAACAGAAATAGAATCATAGACATAGAAAATAAACATAGTTATCAAAAGGGATAGTGGGGATGAGAGAGGGAGGGAAATTAGGAGTTTGGGATTAACATATATACACTACTATATATAAACGAGATAACAATGATATGACACAGGGAACTATATTCAATATCTTGTAATAACCAATAATGGAAAATAATCTGAAAGAATATATATAACTAGATCACTTTGCTATATACCTGAAACTAACACAACATTGTAAATTAACCACACTTCCATTTTTCCCATAGATATATATTCATATGAAAAAACAGAATAAATCCAAGCATATGTATGCATCATATACTAGACATTTGGATAGCTGATTAGAGAATGGTATACTATTCAATGTCAATCAATAAAGGAATGGTTATACTTCAATTTTAAAATGATTTTTAAAAGTATAGGAACTACAAAAAAAAAGTAAATAAAGAATAAAATAAGATGACACATAAAGGAAAAACTGTCACCTTCCAAGTTTAGGAGCAGCAGAATTAGAATTTGGCTGAGTCAAGGAAATCTACATTAAGAAATATTAGGTCAGTAAAATCAAGAACCAAACAACAGATACTAGGATAATAGTGAGCAAGACATATTTTAATATAATTAGACCTTCTTTCCCAATATCACCAAAACCAGTCTGTATCTAAAGGAAAGTAAAACTAAGGGTTGAAGCAGCCTACCTACCCACCTCCCTCAATGTTCAGTCTATTATAGACATGACTGTAGAAGGCCTCATTACTAATAGTCAAAACCAGATAGAGAAATATATCTTGTTTTACCTTCCCTAAACTGTGAAGTTGCCTGGTATATTTTTCTGATATACCAGATAAACTGGTATATTTTACTGATATACCAGATAAACTGTCTAATTTTTAAATTGAGTTGTAAATTCTGTTCTAGAGAATAAAAGTACTTACCATAATTAGAAATCACATAATCTATAATAATTTCCCAGATCATATTTAGAGTCAAGGGTACCCACACAAGCATTTAAGATACATACTGTTTTGAATTAACAATCTGTTTGAATTAAGCTATGGCTTAGAGTAGTGGGTTTCAAACTATTCTGTAGAATCTAGGGTTCCATGAACGTGTTCAGTGATGGTATGGGAATAGTGGAAAAGCCATGTAGGTAGGGCTTGATAATGAGCTTCACTTCCTCAGGCTAACTGGAGTAACTTCAAGTCTATAGGTTTTATATATGAAGTTCCTAGTGAGGTTCTATTTGGAAGATTTTTTTTTTTGAAGAATTTTGCTACTTTAAACAGTTTCAAAATGACTCCTAGATGCTTAATTAAGGCACTAGTAAAATGAATTATTACAAGTTACTTGCAATTATTAAATTATTACTTCAGTATTCTAAAGCAATGACATGAAGGAGTTATGTACCTTTTAAAATCTTTAACTTTATTAGTTAGTTGGATCATTTCAGCTTTCCAGAGACTTAGTAAAAAAAAAAAAAAAAAAGATATCTAAAAAGAGTCCATTTCAGTTTAGCATGGTGTTACAAACTTGGAAAAACTGTGGCTACAACTCTGGGTTTCTTAGGACATGAAAAAATACCTAGCTTTTAAAAAGAATAAAATCATCAACCCCCTTTGTGTAGGTAATTATTAATGTTAGATTGAGAATACTTTTTTTTTTTGAGAATACTTTTCTTAAATTGAATGTGACAACTAAGAGATATTAATTGAACTGTGATACTTAAGGACATTTTACCTCTCATCTTGATTGGTATTTTTACCTAAAAAAATAACTTAGCATAGATGATGGCTTAAAGGGGAACAAAGAAAACATTAATATTATAAAAGCATCGAGTGTCTGGCAGCATCTGTTTGCAGTTTAATAGTGTGTTTTAATGTTACAGGTTCTCGTTTTAAGAGAATTGCTTATCCATTGGGATTGGCCACTTTGGGAGCAACTGTTTGCTACCCTGTTCAATCAGTAATAATTGCAAAGGTAAGCTCTTTTTAAGTGATAGCTTCATTTCAGTATTTGTTTAAATTCTCAGTGTGACAATATTTAAATGTCACACAGTACCTGTAACATTTAATTTTCAGGGAAATATAGTTGGTATTAACTCTGGTGGCAACTCTGGTGGCAAAATCACATTAGCATCTCAGCTTGTTAATGCCGTTGTTAATTACATGATTATCACAAATAAATAGGATTAATTTGTTAAAATATAATTCAAATGAGGTGGATGAAACTGGAGCCTATTATACAGAGTGAAGTAAGCCAGAAAGAAAAACACCAATACAGTATACTAACACATATATATGGAATTTAGAAAGATGGTAATGATAACCCTGTATGTGAGACAGCAAAAGATACACAGATGTATAGAACAGTCTTTTGGACTCTGTGGGAGAGGGAGAGGGTGGGATGATTTGGGAGAATGGCATTGAAACATGTATAATATCATATATGAAACGAATCGCCAGCCCAGGTTCAATGCATGATACTGGATGCTTGGGGCTGGTGCACTGAGACAACCCAGAGGAATGGTATGGGGAGGGAGGAGGGAGGGGGGTTCAGGATGGGGAACACGTGTATACCTGTGACAGATTCATGTTGATGTATGGCAAAACCAATACAATATTGTAAAGTAATTAACCTCCAATTAAAATAAATAAATTTATATTTAAAAAGACAATATAAATGCTGGTTTGAGGATTAATGTACAAGTGGCATTTCAGATCAGTGTGTAAAGAAAAGGTGGACTATTCAAGAAATGTGTTGGAATTACTGACATTCAGAAAAATACTTCGACCTTTACCAAATATCATGCAAAAATATTGCAGGTGGAATGAAGATATAATGAGAAAATATAATGCTATAAAATATTAGAAGAGCAGAAAGGTGTTTTTGTGTAATCTTGAGATTGGAAAGGCCTTCTTAAAACACAGCCAGAAGCCATCAAAAAAAATTAATTATTTTGCTACATCAAAGTCATAATTTCTGTTGATCACAGTATACCATATATAAAGTTAAAAGATAAATGAAAAACTGGGAAAGTTATTTCCACATATATAACACAGGACTAAATAATATCCTTCAATATATTAAAAGCTTCTATAAATCAATAGGAAAACAATGAATGCCCTCTAAGAAAATGAAGAAAGTATATGAACAAACAATCCACAAAATAAGAAACGTAAATAGCCTAATATATTAAAGATGCTTAACTTCATTAGCAACCAAATAAATGCAAATTTAAAAGATCATTTAGATACTGGTTTTTAGCCTTTCCATTTGACAAAGATTTAAAAGATTCATAACATTGCTGCTGAGAAACTGGGTTGGAAAATAGTTATATACTCTTGATGGGAGTGTAAATTGCTACAGTACAGTGCTGAATTTCTGAAGGCAATGTGGCAATAGTATCAAAAATTAAAATGTATATCATCTTTAATGATATACCCAAGGAATTACCACAAGGGTATATGATCCCAGTTATTTGTGGAAGGGTGCTAATTACAGCATGGTTATAATTGCCCAAAGAAAAAAAAGGATGCCTATCATTAAGGGATTTGTTAAACAAATCATAATGCTCATATGCCCATCAATAGGGGATTTGTTAAATGAATTATGTGTTCATTATAGAGTACAGACTGCACAGCTATTAGAAGCAGATCTTCTGGTATATAAACTGATATGGAAATATCTCTGTGACATGTTGTTAAGCTTTTTAAAAAATCACACCTGAAAATAAAATATATCATGAGGCAAATAATTTTTTTATAAGATATAGAAAATGAGGTTTTGTGTTATCATGATCTAGAGACTTATAGCTTTACTGTTGATTCTGACCTGGTTTTTCATATAAAATACAAGACATAATTTTTTTTTTAATATTTGTTATTTTAACTTTTAAAAATTTATATTATTTGACTCACTTTTTGTTTTAATAGGTAGCTGGGAAAAAGGCATATGCTACAAGCCAGCAAATGTATGAAGCAGTTAAATCACTGTGGACAAAAAACAACAAAAAACTTCCTGAACATAAAGAAAAAACTAAGGTAGAGTTTAAATGGACTAAAAATGTAGACTGTTTTGTTTAGGTGGATGTCCTAGACAGAGGTCAAGGATGGAATGAAAAGAGATGAAGGAATATACTACCTTGCATGCTATAATTTTTTAGAATATTTTATTATTTTAGTAAAATGATTTACTTATGAAAGAAAAATTTTTTTGGTAAACAGCTAGGAAATGCTGATGAAATAGAAACACCTGCAAAAACAACTCACAACCTGAAACATTCAGTGCCTTTGCCAACAGAACTCAGCTCTGAAACAAAGACCAAATCTACATCAGGTTTGTTTGGAATAATTCATTTTTAAAATTATTTTCTTAAATAACTTTATAGTATTATAATTAGTAGTTTAAATTTATTTATGTGTTTTCATAAATGTTTTGTCCTCATATCGGTAGTCTGTGTATCTTTTTAGGTTATGAGGTTCTCTATCAGATAAAGGAAAATGTGTCTTTCTAGATTCTTCTAGTTTATAGGCTATAACAATATGTCACATCTACATAGAAGAAATACCAGGTTTCCATTTTTTGTTCTATCCCCATCCATCTTTGCTTCCACAGTCAGTTTTATTTAGTTTAGATACTAGGAAAACTTTCAGCATAAAATAGTAAAAATAGCACAAATTATAATACTAATATCTTTGCTAGTTGCTACAGGCAACTATGAGAGATCAAAATGTGACAGTTATACTTTCTAAACAAATACTACCATGGTTTTACTGTGATCAAAAAGAAACATATCATTTCAATAGTATATTCACATAAACTCACCAGTCATTGGCTTATGTAGGTTTATCTGTACTAAGTAAATGATACTATGCATCAAGTCATCTTATTACAAAGGAAATAGGACCAACTCAGAGGTAGAGAATTAGAGAATAATGAAAATATCTGCCCTATACTGAGCAACTGCTGTGGGGCAAAGAGCTATAAATGTGTAATTCAATCCTCTCCAAAAAAGCAAAATTAAAAAAAAAAAAAAACTCTGGTGTGTATGTAATTATAATTGTTTTATGATGAATAGACTGAGATTCAGGGAGCTTCATAACTTGCCCAAAATTATAGTTTACAAATAGAGTTATGTTTATAGTCTAGATATTCTTGACACCGAAGTCCAATTTCCTCTGTTGCATATAGATTATCTAATTTAAAACAAGATTTTAGTCTCTAATTGCCTCTGAGGAGATTTTAGTCTCCTCCCCTATCACTTAATCTTTATAAAAGCTCTCACTGATTAACAAACCTGATTTGAGTTTTAATATCTTCCTGTCACTTCTCTTTTCTAATCAAGATAAGTTATACAGGTTTTAGACTCTCTGAATAATCCACAGTTGATCATATTCCCTCAAGTGTATAATATATCTGGTCATTTCTCTAAATGTCTGTCAGCTCCAGAGATCTTTGTGGAGATGTTACAGCATATCAATGGGACCAGACCATCCCTAGCCAACTTTTATTTTGGGGAGCACAAATTTGGAAATTTGGTGACATGGACCTCTTCAAAATCTGATGAAAATAGAATGAAATCTTTCACAGTCTCACAAGATTAATGTCCCTCTCAAATAGAGGTTGGCAAACTATGGACCTCGTGCTAAATAAATCTGGCTCACTAACTATTTTTGCACATTCCACAAGCCAAGAATAGTTCTTATGTAATTTAAATAGTTTTTAAAAAATCAGAAGAAAATGTTTCATGACACGTGAAAATTGTATGAAATTCAGATTTTAGTATCCATAAATAAATAGTTTTATTGGAACACAGCCACACTCATTTATGTATTGTCTGTGGCTACCTTCACCCTAAAATGGGTGGTTGTGATGGAGACCTTATGATTTACAAAGTTTAAATGTTTACTTTGGTCCTTTGCAAATAAATTTGCTGATTCTTATTTTACAGGGATGAGGTGTGTCATACATACATGACTCATGTTCCCCTCATGATATTTCCCAGATTATTATATGGGTCATGACACTAAATATCCAAAATCAAAATCCTGTAAGGCAAAACAAAATTTCATACAGTCTTTTAGTGTTAGGGAGACAGAAACTCAAGCTGTCAATCGGAACGTAGAGAGTACCATACCTGAGGTACATAACTGCAACACAGCTCGGTGCCTGATTGGAGTGAGATGGTAAGTATCAATACTTTACCCCTCCCCCAAGAAAGGAAAGGAGTCCCCACTCTGGCAGATGATATCATCTGGAGCTTCTACAATTCTTCATTACATGGTGTCCACCATACAAATAAAATTGTGTTTTAGTCACTCAGTCATGTCCAACTCTTTGCAACCCCATGGACTGTACCCTGCCAGGCTTTTCTGTCCATGGGATTCTCCAGGCAAGAATACTGGAGTGGATTGCTGTTCCCTTCTCCAGAGGATCTTCCACACCCAGGGATCGAACCCTGGTCTCCTGAATTGCAGGCAGATTCTTTAACGTTTGAGCTACAGGGAAGTCCTACAAATAAAATATTAGTCATGCAAAGAGACAGGAAGATGTGACTAAGAAAAGAGAAAAAAATTACAGCAGACCCACAGGTGATCTAAATATTGAAGTTAGAAGAAAAGCACTTTAAAATGACTATGACTAATATATCAAGTTGAAAATATGATGAACAAAATAGATGAAAGGATGGAAAATTTCACAGCCAGGTGGAATCTGTGAGAAAATCAAGTGGATATTCTAGATGTGAAAAATACAGTACCTGAAATTATGAACTTATTGGATGGGTTTAATAGCAGATTGTATACAAAAAGAGGACAGAAATAATGAACTCAAATATAGGATAAAAAAGACAAACTGAAGCAAGAGAGAAAAAAGAATGGAAAGAATAGATCAGTGTGAGAGCGCACTTTGCAATGATTAATATGTTTAAATGTTTCAGTTACTGAGACAGCTGAATACTGAATATCATCCTGATTTTATACAGAAGAAACAAAAATGGAATCTCTAATATTCATAACTTCACTCAGCGATTTATTAGTGTCTGTCCTATTTTTGATACCTAACTTGCTTAAAATATAAATGAGATAAGGCGTGAACTAAATTATCAGTGAACAGATAATACCTAATGGCTGTTTGAGACAATAATTCATTGCCGTTTAATAAACATCTTTATTCTTTACCTGTTTGCTATAACAGCAGCTACTTTTAAAGTCGACTAAAAAAGCTAAGCATAAATAGTTTTTCATTAGAGATTTAAAATATGATAAAGTACAAAGAAAAGCATTATGATGATTAAGGGAATGAGATTCAAGAAAAGTTTTATGACTGCTAATTCTTTGGGAGGACAGAGAGCCTTTTATCAAAAGGGATGAAGAAATTTCTGAGGAAAGATATAATCTTTAATTACTCAGAAAAGCATGAGACAAACCCTTTTTAAAAAGGCAACAATCAAATGACCTAGGCTAAGTGGTTCTAAGCCAGAGGGATCCACATCACAATTTCTTGAGTTTCTTTTTTTTTTTTTTAATTCACTCTACATAAAAATTATAAATTAGAATTCCCAGAGGTGAGGCTTCCAAGCAGGGGATTATAGGAAAAGCTCCACAGGAAATTCTGTATGCACATTCTTCTAGTTAATAATGACTGACAGAAGCTATGAATAAACAAAAAATCTGAAGCCTTTCAACAAATCTTGAGAGATGGGGATCTAAAGGCAACAGAGCCTTTCAAATTTAGGTGAGCTGACTATTTGACCAGATTTTGGACAAGAATATAAATTAAGAAAGTTAGTAGAAGTGTTAGAAAACTTAGTCAGTTGATGGACATTGTTAAGCAAATCAGACACATTCAGACTTACATAAAATAAGTATTTCTCAATGCTTACTATAGTATGTCTATAGTAAGAGTTGGACTATAAAGAAAGCTGAGCACCGAAAAATTGATGCTTTTGAACTGCGTTGTTGGAGAAGACTCTTGAGAGCCCCTTGGACTGCAAGGAGATCCAACCAGTCCATCCTGAAGGAGATCAGTCCTGGATGTTCATTGGAAGGACTTATGTTGAAGCTGAAACTCCCATACTTTGGCCATCTGATGCAAAGAGCTGACTCATTTGAAAAGACCCTGATGCTGGGAAAGATTGAGGGCAGGAGGAGAAGGGGATGACAGAGGATGAGATGGTTGGATGGCATCACTGACTCGATGGACATGGGTTTGGGTGGACTCTGGGAGTTGGTGATGGACAGGGAGGCCTGGCGTGCTGCGGTTCATGGGGTTGCAAAGAGCTGGATGTGACTGAGCAACTGAACTGAACTATAGTATGTCTATTTGATAAAACTATTTCTTAGTACATTTTTCACTTGTACTGACCAAAAGCTTCCACCAGGAAGATACATTTGGAAAAGGAACAGTCAGAAACACTGTTTCTTAACCTACTTGTACTACAGACCCCATCTCAGAATGTTTTTAAATGCATAAACAAAATACACAGTAATGTATGAGCTTCCTTAGTTATATTAATCAACAATATTTAACAACATATATGATAAAGGGTATAATTTTGAAGTAGTAGTAAGTATAAATATTTAAAGATATCTGCAACTGCAGTGTGATATGAAAATATCTATGGTTTCTATCAGTGACAGAGTCTAAGGTATTGTTAAGAGTATAGTATTATGGTTTGTTGCCTGCATTCATTATTGAAGAAGACATTCATTTTCATTCAGAGGTTAATGAAAACAAAGACAAATTTCCCCTATCCAAGTTCATAGATCACATGAATTCTATAAACAGACTCCCCTCCTCCAAAGGGTTTCCAGGTTAAAAGTCTTGAGGCTTCCAAGCAGGTGGATTATAGGAAAAGCTCCACAGGAAATTCTGTATGCACATCCCTCTAGTTAATAATGACTGACAGAAGCTATGAATAAGGGATTCCAGGTTAAAGGCAGAAATGTCACAAAATGTCACAAACCCCTGGCTCTTCTGTAAAATAGGGATTCCAGGTTAAAAGTCTGTGGAGAACTGTATTCTTGTCATGGGTAGTGATTATTTAAGATCTGGCTATTTTTAAAATATACTTAGTGGTGCAGTTACATATAGATCTATCCTAGTTTGTAAAACAGAAACTTTCTGAAAAGGTAGATGTAAAATAAATAATTGTATGTAAATCTATTTCTCACTTTTAACTAGAAATTAAATTCCTCTCTGGCAAAAAGGTGTGTCTCTCAAATGTAAAAAAAAAAAAAATCATTTCAAAATGAATCAGAATTTGAAAAATATTTAAAATTAAAAAAAATTGTGAAAAATATTTTTAGTGTATGTCACAAAAATAAAAATTCTTCTTACCTACTTAACATGAACAGGGTATTATATGTACCACTTTGTATATATTATTATGTTGAATACTAACTAATTTTGTGACATTTTGTGACTACTCTAACACCTATTTTATAGAAGAGCCAGGGGTTTGTGACATTTTGTGACATTTCTGCCTACTCTAACCCCCATTTTACAGAAGATCCAGGGTTGTTGTATTGGGAGTCAGACAAAACTGGATTCAGTCCTGGTTCCACTACTTATCACCTGGATGACACTAGTCAAGTTTCTTAACCTCTCTACAATAAAATGTCCTTATCTGTAAAACATGGATAATATAAAAATGTCATCTGTCTCACGGTGTTATTCAGAGATAATGCATGAAAATAATGTGGCATCTTGCCTGGTACATAGTCAGCTTATCAAGATCACCATTGATCAACACTGCCAAATCCAGGTTCCATTCCCAATCTCTATCTTATGTAATCCATCAGTAACTTCTAACAGAAATGATTACTCCTTCCTCCTTGAAACAGTCACTTTACTTGGCCTGTGGGATATCACTTACTCTTGGTTCTCTTACTTCACTGACTGGCTGTTTCTTCACAGTCTTCTCTGCCCTATTCTCCTAATATTCTTAACCTCAAAAAGTTGGAGTATCCAAAGGGCTCATTCCTTGGACTTCTTTTATGATGTTATGGATGACCTCATATGGTCCCATAGTTTTAGATGCTATTTATAGTCCAGGAACATAAAATTTATAAACCAGCCCAGCAGACTCCTGAACTTTAGATTCACTTTTCTAACTGCTTACTCAGTATTTGTATTCAGATCTTCAGTAAGTTCAGTTCAGTAACTCAGTTGTGTCCGACTCATTGCAACCCCATGAACTGTAGCACGCCGGACCTCCCTGTCCATCACCAACTCCCAGAGCCTGCTCAAATTCATGTCCATCACATCAGTGATGCCATCCAAATATCTCATCCTCTGTCCTCCCCTTCTCCTCCCACCTTCAATCTTTCCCAGCATGAGAGTCTTTTCCAGTGAGTCGGTTCTTCACATCAGTTGGCCAAAGTATTGGAGTTTCAGCTTCAGCATCAGTCCTTCCAACGAATGTTCAGGACTCATTTGCTTTAGGATGGACTGGTTTGATCTCCTTGCAGTCCAAGGGACTTTCAAGAGTCTTCTCCAACACCACAGTTCAAAAGCATCAATTCTTCGGTCCTCAGCATTCTTTATAGTCCAACTCTCATACCAAGAGAATATTTTATGCAAAGATGGACTCAATAAAGGGCAGAAATGGTCTGGACCTAACAGAAGCAGAAGATATTAAGAAGAGGTGGCAAGAATACACAGAAGAACTGTACAAAAAAGATTTTCATGACACAGATAATCACGATGGTGTGATCACTCACCTAGAGCCAGATGTCCTGGAATGTGAAGTCAAGTGGGCCTTAGGAAGCATCACTAAGAACAAAGCTAGTGGAGGTGATGGAATTCCAGTTGAGCTATTTCAAATCCTGAAAGATGATGCTGTGAAAGTGCTGCACTCAATAAGCCAGCAAATTTGGAAAACTCAGCAGTGGCCACAGGACTGGAAAAGGTCAGTTTTCGTTCCAGTTCCAAAGAAAGGCAATGCCAAACAATCCTCAAACTACCACACAATTGCATTCATCTCACACACTAGTAAGTTCAGTTCAGTACAGTTCAGTTCATTTGAGTCGCTCAGTCGTGTCCGACTCTTTGCGACCCCATGAATCGCAGCATGCCAGGCCTCCCTGTCCATCACCAACTCCCAGAGTTCACTCAGACTCACATCTATTGAGTCCGTGATGCCATCCAGCCATCTCATCCTGGGTCGTCCCCTTCTCCTCCTGCCCCCAATCTCTCCCAGCATCAGAGTCTTTTCCAATGAGTCAACTCTTTGCATGAGGTGGCCAAAGTACTGGAGCTTCAGCTTTAGCATCATTCCTTCCAAAGAAATCCCAGGGCTGATCTCCTTCAGAATGGACTGGTTGGATCTCCTTGCAGTCCAAGGGACCCTCAAGAGTCTCCTCCAACACCACAGTTCAAACGCATCAATTCTTTGGCGCTCAGCCTTCTTCACAGTCCAACTCTCACATCCATACATGACCACAGGAAAAACCATAGCCTTGACTAGATGGACCTTAGTTGGCAAAGTAATGTCTCTGCTTTTGAATATACTATCTAGGTTGGTCATAACTTTTCCTCCAAGGAGTAAGCCTCTTTTAATTTCATGGCTGCAGTGACCATCTGCACTGATTTTGGAGCCCAAAAAAATAAAGTCTGACACTGTTCCTACTGTTTCCCCATCTATTTCCCATGAAGTGATGGGCCAGATGCCATTATCTTCGTTTTCTGAATGTTGAGCTTTAGGCCAACTTTTTCGCTCTCCTCTTTCACTTTCATCAAGAGGCTTTTTAGCTCCTCTTCACTTAAGGGTGCTCTCATCTGCATATCTGAGGTTATTGATATTTCTCCCAGCAATCTTGATTCCACCTTGTGTTGCTTCCAGTCCAGCGTTTCTCATGATGTACTCTGCATAGAAGTTAAATGAGCAGGGTGACAATATACAGCCTTGACGTACTCCTTTTCCTATTTGGAACCAGTCTGTTGTTCCATGTCCAGTTCTAACTGTTGCTTCCTGACTTGCATACAGATTTCTCAAGAGGCAGGTTAGGTGGGCTGGTATTCCCATCTCTTTCAGAATTTTCCACAGTTTATTGTGATCCACACAGTCAAAGGCTTTGGCATAGTCAATAAAGCAGAAATAGATGTTTTTCTGGAACTCTCTTGCTTGAGATGTTGCCAATTTGATCTCTGGTTCCTCTGCCTTTTCTAAAACCAGCTTGAACATCAGGGAGTTCACGGTTCAAGTACTGCTAAAGTCTGGCTTGGAGAATTTTCAGCATTACTTTACTAGCAAGTGAGATTAGTGCAATTGTGCAGTAGTTTGAGCATTCTTTTGCATTGCCTTTCTTTGGAATTGGAATGAAAACTGACCTTTTCCAGTCCTGTGGCCACTGCTGAGTTTTCCAAACTTGCTGGCTGGCAAAAGTTGGAAGTCAAGAAACACTTGGAGTAACAGGCAAATTTGGCCTTGGAATGCAGAATGAAGCAGGGCAAAGGCTAATAAGAGTTTTGCCAAGAAAATGCACTGGTCAAACACCCTCTTCCAACAACACAAGAGAAGACTCTACACATGGACATCACCAGAGGGTCAACACCAAAATCAGACTGATCATATTCTTTGCAGCCAAAGATGGAGAAGTTCGATACAGTCAACAAAAACAAGACTGGGAGCTGACTGTGGCTCAGATCATGAACTCCTTATTGCCAAATTCAGAGTCATATTGAAGAAAGTAGGGAAAACCGCTAGACCGTTCAGGTATGAACTAAATCAAATCCCTTATGATTATACAGTGGAGGTGAGAAATAGATTTAAGGGCCTCGATCTGATAGATAGAGTGCCTGATGAACTATGGAATGAGGTTTGTGACATTGTACGGGAGACAGGGATCAAGACCATTCCCATGGAAAAGAAATGCAAAAAAGCAAAATGGCTGTCTGGGGAGGCCTTACAAATAGCTGTGAAAAGGAGAGAGGTGAAAAGCAAAGGAGAAAAGGAAAGATATAAGCATCTGAATGCAGAATTCCAAGGAATAGCAAGAAGAGATAAGAAAGCCTTCTTCAGTGATCAATGCAAAGAAATAGAGGAAAACAACAGAATGGGAAAGACTAGAGATCTCTTCAAGAAAATTAGAGATACCAAGGGAACATTTCATGCAAAGATGAGCTTGATAAAGGACAGAAATGGTATGGACCTAACAGAAGCAGAAGATATTAAGAAAAGGTGGCAAGAATACATGGAAGAACTGTACAAAAAAGGTCTTCACGACCCAGATAATCATGATAATGTGATCACTAATCTAGGGCCAGACATCTTGGAATGTGAAGTCAAGTGGGCCTTAGAAAGCATCACTACGTACAAAGCTAGTGGAGGTGATGGAATTCCAGTTGAGCTGTTTCACACACTAGTAAAGTAACAATTAAAATTCTCCAAGCCAGACTTCAGCAATACATGAACCGTGAAATTCCAGATGTTCAAGCTGGTTTTAGAAAAGACAGAGGAATCAGAAATCAAATTGCCAACATCCGCTGGATCATGGAAAAAGCAAGAGAGTTCCAGAAAAACATCTATTTCTGCTTTCTTGACTATGCCAAAGCCTTTGACTGTGTGGATCACAATAAACTGTGGAAAATTCTGAAAGAGATGGGAATACCAGACTACCTGACCTGCCTCCTGAGAAATCTGTACGCAGGTCAGGAAGCAACAGTTAGAATTGGACATGGAACAATAGACTGGTTCCAAGTAGGAAAAGGAGTACATCAAGGCTGTATATTGTCACCCTGCTTATTTAACTTATATGCAGAGTACATCATGAGAAATGCTGGGCTGGAGGAAGCACAAGGTGGAATCAAGATTGCTGGGAGAAATATCAATAACCTCAGATATGCAGATGACACCACCCTTATGGCAGAAAGTGAAGAAGAACTAAAGAGCCTCTTGATGAAAGTGAAAGAGGAGAGTGAAAAAGTTGGCTTAAAGCTCAACATTCAGAAAAATAAGATCGTGGTATCTGGCCCATCACTTCATGGCAAATAGATGGGGAAACAGTAGAAACCATGGTTGACTTTATTTTTCTGGGCTCCGAAATCACTGCTGATGGTGATTGCAGCCATGAAATTAAAAGATGCTTGCTCCTTGGAAGGAAAGTTATGTCCAACCTAGATAGCATGTTCAAAAGCAGAGACATTACTTTGCCAACAAAGGTCCATCTAGACAAAGCTATGTTTTTTCCGGTGGTCATGTATGGATGTGAGAGTTGGACTGTGAAGAAAGCTGAGCACCGAATAACTGATGTTTTTGAACTGTGGTGTTGGAGAAGACTCTTGAGAGCCCCTTGTACTGCAAGGAGATCCAGCCAGTCCATCCTAAAGGAGATCAGTCTTGGGTGTACGTTGGAAGGACTGATGTTGAAGCTGAAATCCCATACTTGGCCACCTGATACAAAGAGCTGACTTATTAAAAAAGACCCTGATGCAGGGAAAGATTGAGGGCAGGAGGAGAAGGGGATGATAGAGGATGAGATGGTTGAATGGCATCACCGACTCAATGGACAAGGGTTTGGGTGGATTCTGAGAGTTGGTGATGGACAGGGAGGTCTGGAGTGCTGCACTTCATGGGGTCAGAAAGAGTCGGACAGGACTGAGCAATTGAACTGAACTGAACTGAACTGAACTCACATCCATACATGACTACTTCAAAAACCATAGCTTTGACTAGATGGAACTTTGTTGGTTAAGTAATATCTCTGCTTTTAATATGCTTTCTGGGTTAGTCATTGCTTTTCTTCCAAGGAGCAAGCGTCTTTTAATTTCACGGCTGCAGTGATTTTGGAGCCCAAGAAAACAAAGTCTGTCTTTGTTTCCATTGTTTCCCCATCTATTTGCCATGAAGTGATGTCTAGTTAATAATTCAAATATAGCACACCCAAAACTTAACACTTCATTTACCTTCTCCCAAACATGCTTCTGGGTCTTCTCTGGTGGCTCAGTGGTCAAGAATCTGCCTGCCAATGCAAAAGATGCAAATTCAATTCCTGATTTTGAGAGATGCCCTGGAGAAAGAAATGGTAACCTACTCCATTATTCTTGCCTGAGAAATTCCATGGACAGAGGGACCTGGTGGGCTACAGTCCATGAAATTGCAAAGAGTCAGACACGACTGAGCGACTGAATGACAACAACAAAACATGTTTCTACATTTCCCCCATCTCCGTAAATATCAACTCCATTCTTTTAGTTTCTCAAATTAAAGAGTGTCACTCACACAACACAGTGAATCCATTTTGGAAATCCTGTCCTTAAGTTATCCATAATTCAATATCTTTTCATCACCTCCACTGCCCTAATTAAAGCCATTAGCATTTACGTCCTGGGGTACTGCAGTCTTTTTTGCTATAATAGTTTCCTATCTGGTCTCCCTACTTCTGTGCTTGTTTCCCTACACTCTCTTCTACCCATAGCCAAGAGTAATCTTTTTAAAAACATATCATGTTATACTTCTGCTCAAAACTGTCCAGTGACTTCCCATCTCTTAGAATAAAAGAGAAAAACTTTCCCATGACCTGTGTGGCCTAGCATTCCACTGTTTCCTGATCATGACTTCTATCACTCTCATTGCATCCACCATCAGCATATCTTGCTAACTCTGTTCCAGCCATATTGGCTATTTTATGGCTCCTCAGACATGCCTAAGGTCTGTTACACTTGCCACCTGCTCCTCCAGTAAGGCATTTCCCTCAAATAGCTACAGGGCTCATACCTGCACCTCCTTCAGTTCTTTGCTCAAATATATAAGGCTTTCTTTCCCTGGCCACCCTGTTGAAAATTGCAGATCAACCAATCTCTTCATATGCCTCTCCACCCTGTTTTATTTTTTTGCACACCACCATCTGACATACCGTTTACTTAACTTATTGTCTCTTTCACCCAACTTGAATGTTAGGTCCATGTTGGTGGAGATTTTTATCTGTTTTGCTCATTGATGTGTCCCCCATATCAACAAGAAGTTTGTTAAATGGATGACTAATTTTTTTTTCTTCATTTTAACACTTTATCAGGTGCTACACAGTTTATACCTGACCCCAAGTTCATGGATCACGGGCAGTCTCATCCAGAAGATATAGATATGTACAGCACTAGAAGCTGAAATAGTCTGCATAGAGAACTACAAGATGTGTGAAGTTCAAATAATGGTGAAAAAAATCATGTAATGGGTAACTGATGCATAGGGTATAAATTAAACCAAGTGTTCCCCTTACATCTTTTAATGTACAGTTTGACAAATCACATAAGTGACTAAAACACAAACTGAATACAATCCAAACAACATTAAATATTCAAAGAGGAGGCAGAGGTAAAAGCATTAGGATGGATTTTGTGACTTTAAGGGTGTTTATAAAAAAATGTGTGTGTATGTAAATATATATATATATACACATATATATTTGCTGTAGCTTTTCTTAATTAATATCAGCTAAATTAGAATGGTGTGTGGAAGGATGTATTCCCTCCCCTCTCCTTGTTTTGCATTTCCCAGAGATACAATAAAATATACATATTTTATGACATGGGCTTGGCTTTGTCTCTTTAATTAATGCTAACTTCTCTTAGATGTCCAAAAATAAATCTGTTTGAGAGGACCATGTGCTACATGGGACCCCTTAGTGCTGCTTAGCATTCCTTCTACTGATTCCTGTGTAGTTTCCTATTCTGGTCTCCAGGAGAGGTTTTCAGTTCAGTTCAGTCGCTCAGTTGTGTCCGACTCTTTGCGACCCCATGAATCACAGCACACCAGGCCTCCCTGTCCATCACCAGCTTCCAGAGTTTACTCAAACTCATGTCCATCGTGTCAGTGATGCCATCCAGCCATCTCATCCTCTGTCATCCCCTTCTCCTCCTGCCCGCAATCCCTCCCAGTATCAGGGTCTTTTCCAGTGAGTCAACTTTTCGCATGAGGTAGCCAAAGTATTGGAGATTCAGCTTTACCATCAGTACTTCCAATGAACACCCAGGACTGATCTCCTTTAGAATGGACTGGTTGGATCTCCTTGCAGTCCAAGGGACTCTAAACAGTCTTCTCCAACACCACAGTTTAAAAACATCAGTTCTTCAGCACTCAGCTTTCTTCACAGTTCACCTCTCACATCCATACATGACTACTGGAAAAACCATAGCCTTGACTAGACGGACCTTAGTTGACAAAGTCATGTCTCTGCTTTTGAATATGCTATCTAGGTTGGTCATAACTTTCCTTCCAAGGAGTAAGCATCTTTTAATTTCATGGCTGCAATCATCATCTTCAGTGATTTTGGAGCCCCCCAAAATATAGTCTGAGACTGTTTCCACTGTTTCCCCATCTATTTCCCATGAAGTAATGGGACCAGATGCCATGATCTTCGTTTTCTGAATGTTGAGCTTTAAGCCAACTTTTTCACTCTCCTCTTTCACTTTTGTCAGAGGCTTTTTAGTTCCTCTTCACTTTCTGCCATAAGGGTGGTATCATCTGCATATCTGCGGTCATTGATATTTCTCCCAGCAATCTTGATTCCAGCTTGTGCTTCTTCCAGCCCAGGGTTTCTCATGATGTACTCTGCATAGAAGTTAAATAACCAGGGTGACAATATACAGCCTTGACGTATTCCTTTTCCTATTTGAAACCAGTCTGTTGGTCCATGTACAGTTCTAACTGTTGCTTCTTGACCTGCATATAGGTTTCTCAGGAGGCAGGTCAGGTGGTCTGGTATTCCCATCTCTTTCAGAATTTTCCACAGTTTATTGTGATCCACACAGTCAAAGGCTTTGGCATAGTCAATAAAGCAGAAATAGATGTTTTTCTGGAAGCATCTTGCTTTTTTTCTTATTCTGAACTCTCCTATACCTGCCAAAGAAGACTATGTCTTCTATTACACAGAGGAAAAAATAAGTTATTAGACATAGTCTTTCCCAACTTCTTCCCATATATCTTCAAGACTTTCTTCTTTTCAGCCATGCATCCCCCTTTTCTAAAGCTGATACTTCTATTTGTGTTCCTGATCTCCTTCCCGTCTTTTTTAGTACCATATTCCATCCTGTTTAATTTTCAGTCTTTTGTTTCTCTTTTAACTGATTTCTTTTCCTCAGTCTCTAACAGCTTCAAATCCTCTTTATCCAAAAACAATAGTAGCAAAAACCTTTCCCTAACTCCCTCTTCCTCTTGAGCTATCTTTTCTTTCTCCTTCCTATGATTTTCAGACTTCATAAAACTGTAATTAATGTCACTTTCTTAAGTCCTCAATTTGAATTCCTCTATAACTTGCTACACCTTGGCCTCTATGATGTCTGATTCTTTGTGACCCCATAGACAGGCCTCCCTGTCCTTCACTATGTCCCGGAGTTTGCTCACATTCATGTTCACTGAGTTAGTGATGCTATCTAATAATCTCATCCTCTGTACCTACTTGAATTTTATGTAATGATTGACTCATAACCACTCCCTCCTAAAATTCAGTCTTCCTTTTAGTGTTATTCCTGCTCCTCTTGTTACTCATTCTTCTCTTGCTTTGAATCCCTTACATGCTAAGGCTCCTCAGTTTGCATTTCTTGTCTTTTCTCATTCTATGCTCTCTCATTTCCATTCAACATACTTCACTGACTTCAAGCATCATTTATATGTCCTTATTATTTATATTTCCATCTTCCATATTTCTCCCCAAGTGTGTACCTATCTTTCTACTTATTAGTCATGTCTATCTTATATCCAATATGTGCATATGTGCTAAGTTGCTTCAGTCATATCCAACTCTTTGTGACCCTATGGACTGTAGCCCACAGGGATTCTCCAGAAACCCTGGGGTTCTCCTGGCAAGAACACTGGAGTGAGTTGCCAGGCCCTCCTCCAGGGGTTCTTCCCAAGCCAGGGATCGAACCCACGTCTCTTACTTCTCCTGCATTGCAAGCAGGTTCTCTTACCACTACCACCACCTGGAAAGCCCTGTATATCCCCTAGAGATTCTCAATATCAATAGTTGTTCAGTCACTTAGTCGTGTCTGACTCTTTGTGACCCCATGGACTGAAACACTCCAGGCCTTCTTGTCCTTCACCATCTCCCAGAGCCTGTTCAAACTCGTGTCCATAGAGTCAGTGATGCCATCCAGCCATCTTATACTCTGTCATCACTTTCTCCTCCTGCCTTCAATCTTTTCCAGCATCAGCATCTTTAATGAGTTGGCTATTCGCATCAGGTGGCCAAAGTATTGGAGCTTCAGAATTAATCCCTCCAATGAACATTCAGGATCGATTTCCTTTAGGATTGACTGGTTGGATCTTCTTGCAGTCCAAGGGACTCTCAAAAGTCTTCTCCAACACCACAGTTCAAAAGCATCATTTCTTTGGCACTCAATCTTCTTTATAGTCCAACTCTCACATCCATACATGACTACTGGAAAAACCATAGTTTTGACTAGGTGGACCTTTGTCAGCAAAGTGATGTCTGTGCTTTTTAATAGACAAGATCCATCTCTAATATGAGAAACCTGGGTTTGATCCCTAGGTTGGGAAGATCCCATGGAGGGGGGCATGGCAACCCACTCAGTATTCTTGCCTGGAGAATCCAGATGGACAGAGGAGGCTGGAAGGCTACAGTCTTTGAGGTGACAAATAGTTAGACGTGACTGAGCAACTAATTACAGAACAGCATAGGTTTGTCACAGCTTTTCTTCCAAAGAGCTATGTTAATTTCATGGCTGCAGTGATTTTGGAGCCCAAGAAAACAAAGTCTGTCACTGTTTCCATTGTTTCCCCATCTATTTGCCATGAACTGATGGGACCAGATGTCATGATCTTAGTTTCCTGAATGTTGGGTTTTAAGCCAGCTCTTTTACTCTCCTCTTTCACCTTCATCAAGACGCTGTTTAGTTCCTCTTGGCTTTTTGCCATTAGGGTGGTGTCATCTGCATATCTGAGGTTATTGATATTTCTCCCTGCAATCTTGATTCTAGTTTATGTTTCATCTAGCCCGGCATTTCGCATGATGTACTCTGCATATAAGTTAAATAAGCAGGGTGACAATATACAGCCTTGACGTACTCTTTTCCCAATTTGGAACCAGTCTGTTGTTCCATGTCTGGTTCTAACTGTTGCTTCACCTGCAGGTGGTCAGGCTCTTCTGTCCATGGGATTCTTCAGGCATGAATACTGGAGTGAGTTGCCATTTCCTCCTCCAGTGGATCAAACCCAGGTCTACCTGCATCTTCTACATTGGCAGGCAAATTCTTTACCACTGAGCCACCTGGGAACCCCCAATATCAAAAGACCTAAAACTAAATTGCCTCTACATCTCTCTCACTTCTATGTTTCTCAAATCAATTCTACTTTCTCTAATCCTTACTCTCATTCAGATCTTCATCATCACTTCCTGGATTATTATATATGCTTCTGGTCAATCTGCTTGCCATCAGTCTTGCTTTCTGTCACTTAACATTACATTCTGCTTATAAGTAACAGTAAACCAGTTAACTGTAGCTGCTTAAATAAATGAGTCTGTTTAAAGTCTGAAATTGGTCAGTACAGAGTTGGTATAGTGACTCATTGGTGTCATCAAGGATCTAGACACATTTATCTTTCTAGTCTACTCTTTTTTTTTTTTTTGCTATTAATCACTTGGTATTATCTTTAATTACAAAGACCTTTCCAATCACATCACATAGCGATCATTTTATCCACTGCTCTGTTTGGCTGCCAATCTCTTATCTCTCTCCTCAGCAATGGTAAGGTGAATACCCTTTCCACGGGGAAGAGAGATCCATGGTTTGTTGCCTTTGCCAATAACAAAAATGTTCGAGAGCCGAGTGGCAAAGCTGTTGCCGTTTGCATCTTTCACATGAACTACATCAAAAGAACCTGGATGTCTCTCCTGGTTTGTAATCACACCAATTCTTCCCAGGTTAGCACCTCCAGTCACCATGCACAGGTTACCAGTGTCAAATTTGATGAAATCAGTAATCTTGCCAGTCTCCAAGTCAATCTGAATGGTATCATTCACCTTGATGAGGGGATCAGGGTAACGGATGGTACGAGCATCATGGGTTACCAGATGAGGGATTCCTTTTGTCCCCACAAATATCTTTCTTACTTTGCACAATTTATACTTGGCCTCCTCAGGCGTAATACGATGAACAGCAAAGCGACCCTTGGTGTCATAGATCAAACGAAAATTCTCTCCAGTCTTATCAATGCTGATGACATCCATAAAACCAGTAGGGTAGGTTATATCTGTGCAGACTTTGCCATCGATCTTAATGAAACGCTGCATGCAAATCTTCTTTACTTTATCTCCAGTTAAGGCATACTTAAGTCTATTCCTTAGGAAAATGATTAGGGGGAGACATTCCCTTAGCTTGTGGGGGCCGGTAGATGGACGAGGGCCAAACACACCAGTCAGTTTATCCAGCATCCAGTGTTTTGGAGCTGCTACGCATTTCAGGTGCTTCTTGGGACCCTGAGCCATGGCTGCGCTAGGCACGAAAAGAGCTCTAGTCTACTCTTTAGCACGTTGATTTGTCACCTCATGGTCACAGAATGGTTCCTATACCTCTGGGGAACACACACACATTCAAAGTAGGAAAAGGGGTTACAAAAAACTGTACCAGATGCTTCTGACTCCCTCTTATCAGGGAATTAAATGATTCCTTAGGATCCCTCTCAAAAGACTTCTGTCTATATCTTAACCAGAACTTGTAAGTCACATTTAAGATTGGCAAATTACATTTTTGTCTATGAAGAGAAAGGCAAGTGGTAAGGGATTTGGAATGGTGTTGAGTTTAAGTTAATATATAGTGTCTGCTACCCTATTCTTCTAACCCATCTATCAGATTATTATGACATAGTTGTCTTCCTGAGATCTTCAATGACTCAACATTATCTACAGAATCAAATCAAGACCCATTAGCGTGACATACAAGGCCTTCATATATGATCCCAGATAAACTTTAATCCTTCCTTCCTTCTCCCCACCCACCCTACTATCAAGTATATTATATTGGGTTGGCCAAAAAGTTCATTTGGGTTTTTCCATAACACTGTACAGAAAAACTTGAACAAACTTTTTGGCCCTCCCAGTATGTTATCTGTAACACTACTTGCTTCATAAACATGTTTGCTCTTTTATTACCTCTTTCTCTGCCTATACTAGTGTGTCAGAGTAGTTTTTGTCTCGTCACGCTTCATTCCAACTTCCTACTTATTCTTCAAACCCATTATTTCTCAGTTCCCCAAGGTAGGTTTTAGATATTCTCCTGTACATTCCTTTACATTTGGTATCCATGGCTGTGATAGCCCACATAATTTATTATAAAACTAAAACTAGATTAGTATTTTTTTTTATTTACAAGGCTCCTTTTGGTATAACTGAATCATCTTTGTATAGCTTTTTTAATGGGCTTCCCAGGTAGCTTAAATGGTAAAAGATTGGCCTGCAATGCAGGAGACCTGGGTTCAATCCCTGGGTAGGGAAGATCCCCTGCAGAACGGCATGGCAACTTGCCCACTCTGGTATTCTTGCCTGGAGAATTCCACAGACAGAGGAGCCTGACAGGCTATAGTCCATAAGGTCACAAAGAGGTGGACACAACTGAGCGACTTTCACTTTCACTTCATAGCTTTTATACCCATAATACCTGGTATGTAGTAGGAACTCACATGCTGGTTGTAATATAGGGTGAAAAAATAATTATAATTCTATCAAAAAGCTTATATCCTACTAGAAAGGATAGAAACATACACAGATACAGTGTACTATGTAATATTTTCCCTAAGATACAACAAAAGTTGGTTTCTCAGAGATGGAATTTAGTTCCAAGATAAAGACAGAGATGGAATGTAGTTCTGAGATGAAGTCAGGGCAGTGGTCCTTGATCTGCTCAAGGTGATAAAGCAGTTCATTTACTAGTTATTCATAGGTAAGCTTTTCATAATTTAGCTTTAGTATTTTATACTTTTTTTTTTTTTTGCCTCAGATCTGTTTGTGACCAAATGTACAATATTTCATCAAATCCAAGACCTCTAAGGGAAAAGTGCTGCCAGTTGATGATAATACTTATCCAAATTTCAGATGTGTTACAATATGAAAATATAAGCATTTGAAATTTCATAGGATACAGTAAGTAAAAAAATAAATAAATATCCTAGAGCCTAGTATAAATTATTTTTGAATTATCTTCTCTTTTGGGTTATCAGCTCTGCTACTAAACATTAGTATGTTAATTCAGATAATGGCATGTTATATCTACAAAATCTGTTTCAAAGATCTGCTGAAGCCAGAGTTTGTTCACTTGCTGTATTATACGACAGTCAAACTGCTGTTGGATTCAGACGACATTCAGATGTTGGAGCCTATATTGGGACAAGTGATAAGTCACCTTTCACTCTTCCCCTGCCATGTCCATGAGTTCTTCTCTGTTAAACCTGAACAGATGCCAGCCCTCCTCAGAATAAAGGTCTAAAGCCCCTCGATGAGTGTAGTACTCGATAGAAGCCTGGTTCCAAATGACGACAAGAAAGTGCATGCAGTTACACTGGCTTCTGATGGCTATCTGTTTAAAAACAAACAGACATTACTTTTACTTGAAAACATAATCTTCATTATCACATTTATTTTATGGAAGATCTACTATATGCAAGGCACTGTGTGTGTGTAAAATACTGCCAAATAATAATGCAATAGTTATCACTTGGAGTTCTCTAAATCTGTAAAAAGAAAAAAAAAGTACTGTTGAGTTTTAAAACCCTTTCTTTAGAAGTTCAAAACAAATTCAGCTTTTTTCTTTATTCCACAGAAAAAGTTTACCTATATGTATTTCCAAAATGAAAAAGAATGTTGTTATACTGTGGCAAAGATATGGCAACCCACTCCAGTACTCTTGCCTGGAAAATCCCATGGATGGAGGAGCCTGGTAAGCTGCAGTCCATTGAATCGCTAAGAGTCGGACATGACTGAGTGACTTCACTTTCACTTTTCACTTTCATGCATTGGAGAAGGAAATGGCAGCCTACTCCAGTGTTCTTGCCTGGAGAATCCCAGGGACGGGGGAGCCTGGTGGGCTGCCCTCTATGGGGTTGCACAGAGTCAGACACGACTGAAGCGACTTAGCAGGAGAGCAGCATATTCATACTGTGGACACATTTTATGGGTAAATTGCCTTCTAATCTCCCTTTTGCTTGCTTCTGCTTTGTAGCAAAAAGATATATAATGTGGTTTTGGATTATATCAGCTTTTAAACATAAGTCAAATAAGACCTATATGAATATCTAATTTGAAAACCAGTTTAATTGGAATAAAAAATTAAGTATATTTTGAGATTATGTTCCGATGTTAAAGTATCTAATTTATGCAATGTTAAATAATAACATTTGATGAAGAAAAGGATAACATATAGAATAACAATACTAACTGTAATGTATGCCTGACTTAGCCTCTTCAGCATTTCAGCTCCAATACCTAGACCTTTTAAGTAGATAATACAAAATGAAAAAACATAAGTTGAAAAATTCCACTTCATAATGTGTTTGCTTTAATTTAAACACTGTTATCTGGTTGTTACATATTTATAATAGCTTTTGTTGAAATTCAGCTCATGAATGCTTTTCATATCTCTTTTTCCGAATTGGAATGTGGTTCCAAAGGTAATGGAAAAGACTTTGGATTTATTTTAAAGATCAGTGAAGAGGAAATGAGTCCTTGTCACTATCGTCTTATCACGGAATATATTTCGTATTCATTTTAGACAAATCAACACAAAATGTAAATTCATGTTTTAGAGATTAAACAAAATAGCTTTAAAAAAAGAAAACAAAAGAAAGATAAAAGTATAGCTTTGATAACTTGGCTTATTCCAGCCTTGATGGGAACTAATAAATCTTTTCTAATCTGTGATTGTCTTCACCACATCATATGCAAGGGTAACTAGGATAGTGATCAGTCTCATGAAATAGAAATTAGTTACATAAACTAATTTAAATACCATATTTATACTAAAACTCCTTAAAATATACCATTTTAATTTTTAAAATATAAGTAATACTATGTGTTACCTGACCTCGGTAAGCTTGTATGACATAGAAGTCCTCTAGGTAAAGTAACTTGCCAATCCAGGGGTCATATGTGAAGTAGTACATGGCAAATCCAACAGTCACTTTACCTAGGAAGAGGAAAGAGAGGGTATAAAGAAGTTAATACATTGAATCTTACAATGTTCTTTCCTCCAAAATGGAATATCTTTGTGTTTATTTTTATCTAATAAGTAATAAAAGCTTGCTGGACAAAATTTTAAATAATACAGAAATGTATAATAAGAAAGGTTTAAGTCCTTATAATACAACATTTAAGAGCTAACCCATCTTTTAACAGTGTGAAGTATATTCTTCCTAATTTTTTTCTATGCATATACAAATATAAATGCATGTGTGCTGTGTGCTGTGTGCTAAGTCACTTCAGTTTTGTCCGACTCTTTGTGACCCCATGGACTGTAGCCCACCAGGCTCCTCTGTCCATGGGATTCTCCCGGCAAGAATACTGGAGTGGGTTGCCATATCCTTCTCCAGGGGATCTTCCTAACCCAGGAATTGAACCCATTTCTCATGTCTCATGCATTGGCAGCCTGGTTCTTTACCACTAGTGCCACCTGGGAAGTCCAACATAAATGCATACCACACGTTTTCTCTTTCAGAAAGCAAGACTTAGTTTATGTACTTAAACTCATCTCCTTGGCTTAAGAGTAACTGTATGCTATCAAACTGTACTTTGTTTTCAGGGTAGAGAAAATATACTCTTGATTAAACTGAAAAATGGAGGTTTATTTTACCTGATGGTTTTTGATGATCGTGTACTTCTGCAATCAGACAGTAGAAAAGGGGCTTGTCCCCAAAGCCGTCCCTGAGTAAATCTGAAATATCAATTCACATAAAATATATTAGAAAGTTTAGAGTAAAGAGAAGGAAGATAGTGGAGTTGGCAATGCCAGAATTCCTTTCTTCACCTGTACAACAATTGTACAAGCATAAACTGCCTGAAGTGAATATTTTGGAACTAGAGTTTATTTTAATACCTGTACTTGCAGCTTACAAAGAACAGCTTGACTGATAAATTGCAGTAAATTTTGGTGAAATTCAGCCGTCAGACTATTAGTGTCTTCCAACTACCCCCACCCACTCGATCATCAACAAACACTTTTAAACAACTGTCTTAAATGTACTCAAAGAGCTAAAGGGAGACATGCACAAAGGAAAAATATGTAAGAACAAAGTAGAAATAAAGAGATATAAATTATAAAAAATAATCCCCACCAAAAAATTCTGAAGCTGAAAAGTATAATAAAAGTGCCCTGCAGGGGTTCAAAATCCAAATTTCTAAGCAAGATGAAAAAAGAATCAGTGAACTTAAAAATAGGATAATTAAAATTATCAAGTCTGAGGAACAAAAAAAGATGAAGAAAAGTAAAAAGCCTAAGGTATCTGTGGAACACCATCAAGCAGACCAACATATGTATTATGGGACTCTCAGAAGGAGAAGAGAGAAGGTAAGGAAAAAAGAATATTTGAATAATGACTGAAAATGTCCCAAATTGGATGCAATACATCATTTCACAAATCCAAGTTCAACAAACTCCAAGTAGTATAAGCCCCAAAAGATCAATACCAAAACACAGAATTAAAGAGAAAATCTTGAAAGCAGCAAGGCAGAAATAACTTGTCACATACAATGGATCCTCAATAGGATTATCATCTGATTTCTCATCAGAAACCTTGGCAACCAGTAGAGAGGACAGGGGAGGAGAGGAAGAGTGCAAAAACTTAACCAAGAATTCTATATCCACCAAAAAATCCTTCAAAAATGAGGGAGAAATTAAGATATCCCCAGTTCTCCCCCAAACTCAAAAAAAAAAAAAGAAGAAGAAGAAGAAGCAGCAGCAGCTGAGGAAATCCATTATCAGTAGGCCTGCCTTGCACAAAATAGAGTCTTTCAGGAGTCCTTCAGGTTGAAATGGAAGGAAAATAGATAATAACTCAAAGCCCTATTAAGAAATAAAGATAATGGGCAATTATAAAAAACTAGTGTTACCTCAAATTTATTTATAGTTCTAGTTTTTATTTTCTACATTATTTCAAAGACAAGTGCATAAAATTGGTCATTAATGTTTGTTCTTGGGCACACAATGTATGAAGATGTAATCTGTGACATCAATAACTTAAAAAGGGAGAATGGAGATATATAAGGGAAGAGTTTTTGCACACTATTGACATTAAGCTAATATAAATACCAATTTTACTATTACAACTTTTAGATGTTATTGAGTTGGCCAAAAGATCATTTGGGTTTTTCCATAAAACCTGAACAAATATTTTTGGTCAACCTAATAAATATAATCCCTGTGATAGCATCAAAGAAAATATCTATAGAATATACACCTAAGGAAATGAGAAGAGAATCAAAACATTTTACTGAAAAAATAAAAAGAAGGTAGAAATGTGGAAATGAAGGACCAAAAACTATATAGAAAACAATTGGGAAAATGTCAGAAGCCCCTCCTTGTAATTACTTTAAATATAAGTGGATTAAATGCCTTAATCAAAAGACAGATTAGCAAACGGGTTTAAAAAAAGCATGATCCAACTAAATGCTATCTAAAAGAGACTGACTATTAAAAAGTTCAAGTCCAACTCTTTGTGACCCCATGGACTGTAGCCCACCAGGCTCCTCTGTCCATGGAATTCTCCAGACAAGAATACTGGAGTGGGTTGCCATTTCCTTCTCCAGGGGATGTTCCCGACTCAGTGATCAAACCCAACTCTCCCATAATGCAGACAGACTCTTTACCAACTGGGCCACCAGGGAAACCCTTATAAGAGACTCTAGATTTTAAAAAAAACAAGAATATATAGTATTGATTGCTGTTTTTGTATGGCAGAAGTCAACACAACATTGTAAAGCAATTATCCTCCAATTAAAAATAAATTTCTAGATTCCATATATAAGCATTAATACGCAACATTTGTCTTTCTGACTTACTTCACTCTGTATAATAAGCTCTATGCAGGGAACCCAAAGCTGGTGCTCTGTGATACCCTGGAGGGATGGGGTGGGGAGGGAGGAGGGAGAGAGATTCAAGAGGGAGGGGTCACATATATGCCTATGGCTGACTCATGTTGATATATGGCATAAGCCATCACAATATTGTAAAGTAATTATCCACCAATTAAAATATTTTTTAAAGAAAAACAATTTTAATAAACACAAGAAGGTTGATAGTGAAATGATGGAAAAAGACATTTCATGCAAACAGTAACCAAAACAAAGTTGGAATGGCTGTACTAATATAACACAAAATAGACTTTAAGTAGAAAAATGTTACAGGAGAGAAGGATATTAAATACTGATAGAAAGTTCAATTCAGCAAGAAGATATAACATTTATAAACATTTATGCACCAAACATCAGAGCTCCCAAATATATGAAGCAAATATTGACAGAATTGAAGATAGAGACTGTTCTAAAATAATAGTAGGGAACTTCATGACATCAATTTCAATAATGTACTGAACAACCTGAACAATGATAAATGCATTAATATTGATAGATTACATGAACAAAACTATAGAACAACTGGACCCCTAACAGAAGTAGTACACCCCACCCAAAAACATACACACATTTTTCTTGAACTTTCTCTAGGATAGACCACATGTTAGGCCAAAAAGCAAGTGTTAATACATTTTGGAAGATCAAAACCATACAGAGTATCTTTTCCAATCACAATAGATTGAAACTAGAAATCAACAGAAGGGAACTAGGAAATTCACAAATATGTGGAAATTAAATAATGCACTCAAACAACTAATGGCTCAAAGTAAAAGCAAAAAGAAAAATTAGAAAAAAGATGAATGAGAAGGAAAACACAAAATATAAAACTTATGAGATTCAGTGAAAGAAGTGATAGAGGGGAACTTATAGTTAGAAATGCCAACATTAAAAAAAGAAAAGAAAAGAAAAGAAAGGCCTCAAGCAATAACTTAATCTAACACTTTAGGAACCAGAACTAGCAGAAAGAAGGCAATAAAGATTAGAAAGGAGATTAAGCTAAATAGAAGGTAGAAATACAATAAGAAAATCAATGGAACCAAAAATTGGTTATTTGAAAAGGTGAACAAATTTATAGGTAGACTGACAAAGAGAAAAAAAAAAGATGGCAGGTAATTAAAATCCACTGACCTTACAGAGATCAAAAGGATTATAATTACTATGAATTGTATACCAACAAATTAGATAGCCAAAAAGAAATGAACAGATTCCATGAAACTTATGAATTCAAGAAGAAATAAAATCTAAACAGCCCTATAACAAGAATTTGAATCAATAATGATAATAAAAAATCTCCCAACAAAGAAGAGTCAGGGACCACCAGATGGATTCACTGGGGAATTCTACCAAACATTTAAAGAATTAACACCAAACCTTCTCAAACTCTTCCCCAAAAATTGAAGAGGAGGGAACTTTTTCTAACTCATTTTATGAAGTCACCATAATTCTGATACCAAATACAGAGAAAGACATCACAAGAAAAGTAAAGACCAATATCCCTTGTTAATACAGATGCAAACCTACTCAACAAAATATTAATAGCAAATTGAACCCAACAGCATATTAATAGGATCATTCACTATGACCAAGTGTGATTCATCTTAGGAATGAAAGGATGGTTCAATATAAGGAAATCAATCATGTTAACAGAACAAAGGGGGGGGAAAGAGCATAGGACCATTTCAATTGTTACAGAAAAGGCAACAGACAGGATGCCCACTCTCAACATTGCTGTTCAACATTGTACTGGAAGTTATAGCTAGAGATATTGTACAAGAAAAAGAAATAAAAGCCATCCCAATTAGAAAGGAAGAGTTAAAATGATCTCTATCCAGGCAAGAATACTGGAGTGGTTTGCCACGTCTTTTTTCCAAGGGATCATCTCATGTTTCCTGCATTGGCAGGCAAATTCTTTATCACTAACACCACCTGGGAAGCCCTTATTTTCTGATGACATAAGCCTATTTATCAGTTCAGTTCAGCCACTCAGTCGTGTCCGACTCTTTGTGACCCCATGAATGGCAGCACACCAGGCCTCCCTGTCCATCACCAAATCCCGGAGTTCACTCAGATTCACGTCCATCGAGTCAATGATGCCATCCAGCCATCTCATCCTTGGTTGTCCCCTTCTCCTCCTGCCCCCAATCCCTCCCAGCATCACAGTCTTTTCCAATGAATCAACTCTTCGCATGAGGTGGCCAAAGTACTGGAGTTTCAGCTTTAGCATCATTCCTTCCAAAGAAATCCCAGGGCTGATCTCCTTCAGAATGGATTGGTTGAATCTCCTTGCAGTCCAAGGGACTCTCAAGAGTCTTCTCCAACACCACAGTTCAAAAGCATCAGTTCTTTAGTGCTCAGCCTTCCTCACAGCCCAACTCTCACATCCATACATGACTACTGAAAAAACCATAGCCTTGACTAGATGGACCTTAGTCGGCAAAGTAATGTCTCTGCTTTTCAATATGCTATCTAGGTTGGTCATAACTTTTCTTCCAAGGAGTAAGCGTCTTTTAATTTCATGGCTGCAATCACCAGCTGCAGTGATTTTGGAGCCCCAAAAAATAAAGTCTGACACTGTTTCCACTGTATCCTCATCTATTTCCCGTGAAGTGATGGGACCAGATGCCATGATCTTCATTTTCTGGATGTTGAGATTTAAGCCAACTTTTTCACTCTCTTCTTTCATTTTCATCAAGAGGCTTTTTAGTTCCTCTTCACTTTCTGCCATAAGGGTGGTGTCATCTGCATATCTGAGGTGATTGATATTTCTCCCAGAAATCTTGATTCCACCTTGTGTTTCTTCCAGTCCAGCGTTTCTCATGATGTACTCTGCATATAAGTTAAATGAGCAGGGTGACAATATACAGCCTTGACGTACTCCTTTTCCTACTTGGAACCAGTCTGTTGTTCCATGCCCAGTTCTAACTGTTGCTTCCTGACCTGCATACAGATTTCTCAGGAGGCAGGTCAGGTGGTCTGGTATTCCCATCTCTTTCAGAATTTTCCACAGTTTATTGTGATCATAGCTCAGTGGTAAAGTATCTGCCTGCAATGCAGGAGACCAGGGTTTGATTTCTTGGTTGGGAAGATCCCCTGGAGAAACCAATGGCAACCCACTCCAGTACTTTTGCCTTGAGAATCCCATGGACAGAAGAACCTTGCAGGCTATAGTCCATGGGGTCATAAGAGTCGGACATGACTTAGCGACTAAACCACCACCATATACTCTAATATCACCAATTTAAAGTTTCTAATAAAAGTTTCATCTTAGCTAATCAATAGCAATTCTGCTACTGAAAATTCTGAGGCCAAAGAGCTGTAATTTAGCTTACTGAACTTTAAGCTTACAAATTACTAAACACTATAGAATCTAAAGCAAAAAAAAAAAAAAAAAATTGGAACTACTAACTGCCCACAAAAGAAATACATTTTTCTCTTGATATTTGCTCTATTATAAAAAAAGGAAATATCTACACAATGAGCTTTCACTTTTTAAAGAGTTAAAAATTATTAAAGAAATCTCACTAGTCTTCAAAAACAGTAAACTGTATATAAATACAATTTTCTTATAGTTGAATTCTTTGGCCAGAATCTTTGAATGGTCTCATTAGCACTTCAAGTCTCCATTCTGCAACTCAGATAACTAGCTCAGATTTGTTAAGCTTATGTCAATCACATCTTTCAGAATTTGGTACTGTGTTACCTGTATATAATAACATCAACAAAAGAATAAAATACTTAGGAATAAGTGTACCTAAAAAAAAAAGACCTATATATAGAAAACTATAAAACACTGATGAAAGAAATCAAAGATGACACAAACAGATGCAGAAATATGTACATATTCTTGAATTTTTCCTAGCTTTTGAAATTTGCTGCAGGTCCTCCAATTGATGTTAGTTATACTTTTCTAAGAATTTGTCCATTTCTTCCAAGTTGTCCATTTTATTGGCATATAGATGCTGATAGTAGTCTCTTATGATCTTTGTATTTATATGTTGTCTGTTGTGATTTCTCAGTTTTCATTTCTAATTTTGTTGATTTGTTTCTTCTCCCTTTGTTTCTTGATGAGTCTGGCTAATGCTTTGTTTATCTTCTAAAAAAGCAGCTTTTAGCTTTGTTGATTTTTGCTATGGTCTCTTTTGTATCTTTTGCATTTATTTCTGCCCTAATCGTTATGATTTCTTTCCTTCTACTAACCCTTGGGTTTTTCATTTCTTCCTTTTCTAGTTGCTTTATGTGTAGAGTTGTTATTTATTTGAATTTTTTGTTTGTTTCTTGAGATAAGCTTGTATTGCTATAAACCTTCTCCTTAGCACTGCTTTTACTGAGTCCCATAGGTTTTGGGTTGTTTTGTTTTCATTTTCATTCATTTCTGTGCATATTTTGATTTCTTTCTTTCTTTCTTTTTTCTTTCTTTCTTTTTTTTTTTTTTTACTTTACAATACTGTATTGGTTTTGCCATACATATATCAACATGAATCCGCCACAGGTGTACATAAGTTCCCACTCCTGAACCCCCCTCCCACCTCCCTCCCCATACCATCCCTCTGGGTTATCCCAGTGCAGCAACCCCAAGCATCCTGTGTCCTGCATCGAACCTAGACTGGCGATTAATTTCTTATATGATATTATACATGTTTCAATGCCATTCTCCCAAATCATCCTGCCCTCTCCCTCTCCCACAGAGTCAAAAAGTCTGTTCTGTACATCTGCGTCTCTTTTGCTGTCTCGCATACAGGGTTGATTTCTTCCATGATTTGTTGGTTATTCAGAAGCGTATTGTTTAGCCTCCATATGTTGGAATTTTTAATAGTTTTTTTTTTTTTTTCCTGTAGTTGACATCTAATCTTACTGCATTGTGGTCAGAAAAGATGCTTGGAATGATTTCAATTTTTTTAATTTACCAAGGCTAGATTTATGGCCCAGGATGTGATCTAGCCTGGAGAAGGTTCCTCGTGCACTTGAGAAAAAGGTGAAATTCCTTGTTTTGGGGTGAAACGTCCTATAGATATCAATTAGTTTAACTGGTCCATTGTATCACTTAATGTTTGCGTTTCCTTGTTGTTTAGTTGATCTATCCATAGGTGTGAGTGGGGTTACACTAAGAAGTCTCCCATTTTTATTGTGTTACTATTAATTTCCCATTTCATACTTGTTACCATTTGCCTTACATATTGCAGTGCTCCTATGTTGGGTGCATATATATTTATAATTGCTATATCTTCTTCTTGGATTGATCCTTTGATCATTATGTAGTGTCCTTCTTTGTCTATTTTCACAGCCTTTATTTCAAAGTCTTTTTTATCTGATATGAGTATTGCTGCTCCTGCTTTCTTTTGGTCTTCATTTGCATGAAATATCTTTTTCCAGACCTTCACTTTCAGTCTGTATGTGTCCTTAGGTTTGAGGTGGGTCTCTTGTAGACAGCATATATAGGTGTCTTGCTTTTGTATCCATTCAGCCAGTCTTTGTCTTTTGGTTGGGGCATTCAACCTGTTTACATTTAAGGTAATTATTGATAACTATGATCCCATTACCATTTACTTTGTTGTTTTGGGTTCGAGTTTATGAGCCTTTTCTGTGTTCCTGTCTAGAGAAGATCCTTGAGCATTTGTTGGAGAGCTGGTGTGGGGGTGCTGAATTCTCTCACCTTTTGCTTGTCTGTAAAGCTTTTGATTTCTCCTTCATATTTGAATGAGATCTTTGCTTGGTACAGTAATCTGGGCTGTAGGTTATTTTCTTTCATCACTTTAAGTATATCCTGCCATTCCCTTCTGGCCTGAAGAGTTTCTATTGAAAGATCAGCTGTTATCCTTATGGGAATCCCCTTGTGTGTTATTTGTTGTTTTTCCTTTGCTGCTTTTAATATTTGTTCTTTGTGTTTGATTTTTATTAATGTGATTAATATGTGTCCTGGGGTGTTTTGCTTGGGTTTATCCTGTTTGGGACTCTCTGGGTTTCTTGGACTTGGGAGGCTATTTCCTTCCCCATTTAGGGAAGTTTTCAACTATTATCTCCTCAAGTATTTTCTCATGGCCTTCCTTTTTGTCTTCTTCTTCTGGGACTCCTATTATTGAAATGTTGGGGCATTTGACATTGTCCCAGGGGTCTCTGAGGTTGTCCTCATTTCTTTTAATTCTTTCTTTTTTCCTCTTTGCTTCATTTATTTCCACCATTCTATCTTCTACCTCACTTATCTTATCTTCTGCCTCCGTTATTCTACTGTTAGTTCCCTCCAGAGTGTTTTTTATCTCATTTACTGCATTATTCAGTATATATTGACTCTTTTTTATTTCTTCTAGGTCCTTGTTAAACATTTCCTGCATCTTCTCA